>NC_092820.1:13816250-14486875 GCF_023375885.2 Dermacentor andersoni
TTGTTGTGAGATGGTTGAAGCCATTCCAAGTGCGCAGGGGTTGCAGAGAGCACAACCATCTTCTTACTCGCCAGCCATTCTCTTCCTGCCCAGCAGTTGTCAGCACTAGCCAGGCGAGATTTTCCGGGCCATGGAGGAGGGGTTAGGATCGGCCTGCAGGGGCACTGCTCTGCAAAGCTATTTCAGCCCGCTGCAGGTGCGTCGGCCGATCCGCGGTAGGGGCGCCCTACAGAGAACCAGCGAGCACAGCGCTAACCAACCATGAACTTACTTCAGTGAACTGCGGACTGCGGCAGCTCTGGAATTTAGAGGCGCCGGCTGGGGTAGGGCGTGACCAGCTGGCTATGGGGACGCAAGACAATGACACCACGACGGCCACGCTCTGGGGGTCTGCTCGGGGAACCCACGCGCCGTCCAAGACGCATGACATTGGGCACCCGGCCGCACTGCAGGGGTCAGCTCGGGGAATAAAAGGCCCTTTCCTGACACAAGCCCCGAGTTCCACGAAGTCCGTCTGACATCGGCTCCGGACCGTGAACCTCGCGCAAGGAAGTGTGTGTGTGAGTGTATGTGTGTACACCGTTCCGTAGAGAGGCGGATTGTTCACGATGACGTTGAACGTTTTGCCTCACCTAGGCATCTAGGGGACACGAATTGTTTAAAAATGGCTGTTTGTCGGCTGCTAGGTGTGCTCGTCGTCGTGCTCTGTGCTCGTCAATGGACTCGTGAGCTGTGTGCTCGTAAGCTGTGTGCTGTATGCTCGTTTGCGGGCCCCATTTGGAATCACGCTAGACTGTGTAAATGTATCCCTTGTTTAAAATGTAAATACTGTAAATAAACCCTGCTCGCCTAGTCCTGTCGCCCCAAGTTGCTCCGATCGTCCTTCAACCCCGAGTGCAAATCTTACATGGTGAAGTACAATGCAAACCATACCGACCACTCACGCATTTTTGCCGCATCTGCCACCAAGTCGGCCACCGGACCGATGTATGCCCAACTCCACAAGCAAACGTATGCCCCCAGTGTGGTACACGGAACCCCAATTAGGACCACCCCTATCATCCCCGGTGCGCCTTATGCCAGGGGCCTCTTCCTACGGCTTCCAAGGAGTGCCCTGATCGACTGAAGGAGGCATCCTCAGCACCGCAATGGACCAGCCGCCGGGACTACTCACGATCGAAGTCTCGGTCACGTAATACCAGCAACGCAAGAGTTCCCGCTCCAGGTCTCGCTCCTCCTCGCGGAACCAACAAGAGCGACCCGGAACCTCAGCGGACCTGCTGCGCCGGGATCACAAGCGGTGAGCTGGTCAGCACGGTTTCCCCATCTCACACAGTCCACCAAGGCAACACACTCTCATCACGCCTACACACAACACCATAATTCTTTACCCCTAAACATACTGATATTCAACTGCCAATTATAGCTGAACTAAAGGTTATCAGAGGCAAACGCCTTCATGAAGAAAACCACAAACTTCGCACGCACATTGCAGAACTATACGCCAATCGTACTGCCACTCAGCATTCCACACCAATAACCGCACCCTCAATGCCGTCATCTTCTGAACGTTCTGAACCAATGCTTCTTGCGGAATCAGCAAAACCAACAGAAATCGCACAAGTCGAAGAGAAAGTCGATGGACTGCAACGACAGCTTCTAGCAATGCAACAAAGCATCCAGCAACTCGCAAGCATAATTAAAGAAACGCGGCTCGAAAAAGATCAGCGACGCAAGAAAGTGAGAACAATGGCAGAACAGGATATAGAGCAGGGACACCCTGCCGATCCACCCGTAAATCAGAATGAATAGCAAAACCATCCACAGGAACGAAAACCCACTCCTAATCTGGCAATAGATTTGTCGCAGCTACAAACGCAAGCAAGGATCATTGAGACAGCACATAAGTAACGCCAGAACGACACCAAGCGTAATCGCACTGCAGGAAACAGGCACACACCCAACTCAAACTGGCTACAACACACATACCCACCGCGCCTGAAAGCCGCGTGGCCACACTTACAGCTGAAACGCACGCAACCAAACAACACAATAGACGGCAGTGACGTCGATCATAACCGTATTGAGATCCTACCGCTCCAACGAGGCCGAAAGAGCCTTTTCATACTGAATATCTACAGCCCACCCAAGCAGAAGCAGGCAAGTTTGACTACTTGATCACTGAAGCGATTGGCAGAGCCAAAACAATAGTCTGCTGATTGTAGGCGATTTCAACGCGGCTCATCAGGCATGGGGCTACACGACAGCCACATAAAAAGGCACTGCACTCCAGTACACAATACAGCAGCATCGTCTCACCATCCTCACCGACCCCGCCTACCCCACACGTCTAGAAAACAGCGTCTCCCGAGATACATACCCTGACCTCACCCCCACTAAAGGGATACAACATGCTACCTGGCACAACACGGAGGAAACTCTGGGCAGTGACCGCAGCATACTTGCCACCACATTGAACGGGACGCATGCACGCTACCCGATAAAGAAGACAACACTCAAAGATTGGACAGCTTTTCGCAACGAGCGAGCGGATGACTCCTCAATGGGTATTACGGATCTCGAGCAGTGGGTACGAGAGCTCCAACAAGACGTAAGCAAATATTCAGAACACATCACACTCGCCACAGACATACCGGCCGTAGACCCGCACCTTCTTCACCTGTGGGAAGCACGTCGAGGCCTTTTAGGAGATGGAAGCGCCAAAACATGATCGTAAACTGAAACTGCGTAAATAGAAACTCACGGAAACCGCGGAATTTTGTGCTGGGGAGCTCAACCGTCACAATTGGCGAAAACTATGCAACAAGTTGCAGGGCAATCTTAGCACGGCCAAAACATGGTCGCTGCAACGCCATCTTCTTGACCGCACACAAAGCAAGGCAGTCAGCCAGCAAAAAACCCAACTTATTGTCCAAAACTATCAGGGTTGTAGGTATACTTTGTGGCACAAAATACATTTCTGGAAAGGGGACAGAAGAAAGGGAGACAGTGAAGCGCCAAGAAGTCCTTTTGGAATATCAGGGTTCTGATGACAAAATCCTAGAGGAGCTGCGGGCGCGGTACATAGGCGATTTCGAACCCGTACAAGGACGACCTCCAACGTACAGCTGGAGCGATAATTGCAACCTCGACAAGTGGATCACTATCACTGAGGTTCAACAAGCACTCCAAGCACTCACACGAAACACCACCCCAGGCAAGGACAAAATAAATAACAAGCTCCTGCGCAATCTGGATGATGGCAGCAATCAGTCTCTTACTGGCCTCTTTAATTATCTTTGGGAAGCGGATACGCTACCAGCAGACTGGAAGCACGCGGACATCATATTCACTCCTAAGCCCGGCAAACTCTCCAGCTTATAAAATATTAGACCGGTATCACTGGCTTCATGCCTAGGCATGCTTCTGGAACATGTCATTCTGAACCGACTTCAACCTTACCTAGAATCCAGTGACCTCTTTCCCTAAGCAATGTTCGGATTCCGGCCCCTCCTTTCTACCCACGACATCGTTCTCCAGCTAAAGGAACAAGTCCTTGAACACATCTCACCACACAACACCGGAGCGATTCTAGCACTCGATCTCAAAGGCGCTTTCGACAATGTGGCTCACCATTCCATCCTTGCAAACCTAAGTCTCACGAACTGTGGTCGTAAAACTTACAATTACATACGCGCCTTTCTAAGCAATCGCACGGCCATAATACGCATTGTCTCACTCAGAACCCCGACGTTGCCTACCCGCAACAAAAGAACCCCACAAGGTGCTGTTCTGTCACCCACCCTTTTCAAGATTGCTATGATGAACTTACCCGACAAAATCAACGCAATACCAGGAATCGGGCGTGCAATATGCGCCGATGACATCACTATCTAGACCATCACTGGTTCCAAAGGAGAGAAACAAGACGCCCTTTAACAAGCGACTGACGTTGTCCAGCAACATTCAAAAACAAGTGGCCTCTAGTGCGCCCACGAGAAGTTGTAACTATTAGTCGCTCGACAGAAATCACGAAGAAAACTCAATGAAAAACCCCACATCACACTCACCCTCGACGGCAAAGAAATACCCATAGGAAACCGCGTCCGCATTCTCGGCCTCCACATACAACAGGACAGTGGAGACGAATACCCCATCCAACGTCTCAAGAAGACCACCTTCCAAGTCATGCGAATGGTCAGCCGCATCACCGCCAAACAATAGGTCTGAAAGACGACGACATAACAGAACTCGTCCAGGCCCTGATAATCAGCCAGTTTGCCTACGCTGCCCCGTACTTACCCCTCACTCCCAAGGAGATAGATCAATTAGATGTACTTCTTCGCAAGGCATACAAGCAAGCGCTCAGCCTACCACCGAGAACAGTGACACTAAAGCTTGATGCCATAGGAGGCCATAATACAATAAGAGAAATTATAGACGCCCACCTCACAAGCCAACGAGAACGGCTAGCCCTCACCCCAACAGGAACAAGAGTCCTAGCGCGCCTAGGCTACCCCACACACGGCAAAGACCACGAATAAGCAATCCACCTGGCCCCAACTTCCGGGAGCACATCAACGTAGCCCCTATCCCCAGAAGCATGCATCCGGAACATCATGCCAGTCGTCGCCAAGCTCGCCCAAAGTCTCTAAAGACAAAATATGGAAATCTCCCCACCACACCATACACAAATGCCGCGCAGTCCCCCCGAATAGAAGCTATGACGGCCAGGGTTGTCGACCATAACCTTCAAGAGGTGGTCTCGATGACGGTCCGCAATGCCAGTGCCCTCGTCGCGCAGGAGACAGCCATCGCCTTGGCCGTCACCTCTAGTCTGAGCAACAAGTACGTCAGAATTATTACTGACTCCCAGGCAGCTTGCCGTAGCTACGCGAGAGGTAGAATATTTCAGTCGCCCACCGACTCCTCAAACAAGCCTCTCAATTTCTGGACGTTGAAATAGTATGGACTCCAGGACACGAGTCCCTCCGTGGAAGTGAGCGTGCGCATGGTGTAGCCCTAGCTCACGCCTCTGGGGCGCCACAAGAGAGGGATACGGCTGCATCTTTGAAGCCCCTACCTTTACAATACAACGCCATACTACAACACCACAGATTGAACAGACGACAATACCCACCTCCACACAAGACCTTCTCACGTGAAGACGCCGTAAGATTGCGACATTTACAAACCAATACATACCACCATTTAAGCAGGCTACACGCAATACACCCTAAACTATTCTCATACAAATGTCCCCTTCGTAACGACTACGCCTCCCTATGTCACACTACATGGGCGTGCCCCAATGTCAAGGCAGCCCCGCAAATACCCAACCTCATACCCGAGCAGTTGAAGGCCTTGCTGACTGGTTCGGATCCTCGTAACCAGCAATAACTGGTGCGGCGGACCAGGGAGACAGCAAGAGCCGCAGGAGCCCTGGATTAAGGGTACCTCCCGCACAAGCAGAAATACACCTGCTTACCTGCTTGTCCTTTCTTTCTTTTCCTTTAATAAATGTTTTTCCTCCTCCTGATCTTGCGTCGAATTCAAGTCGCAGCGTTAAGTCAGAGAGACCACTGGCGTTCCGGTTATATTTCTGCGGCAGTGACAGTGTAGTACCCACCGACGCCACTACGCCCGCACGCAATAGGTCGGCGCTCTAGGTAGGCACTGCAAAACATGGCGAAAATAAAGTTGAGTGGTGTGTGCTCGCGGCTCGAGCATGGTACACGCTAGTCCTTTCTAAGAGCCTGCTAACCTGGTCCACTGCTTCATGCGCTCCGCTGCAACATCTCGGTTCTGGGCATCCTACCACCCTCAAGCAGCCGTCCGCCTGACGCTAGCTCGCGCATTCAGCACATCGCAGCTCTACAGCTTCACCTGTCCACGTTCTGGCACAAGGACCCATAGGTTTGGTTCACCCAGGTCGAAGTCTCCTTCGATCTACACTGCATCACCTTACGGACTCCTCTGTACCGCAACTTATTTGCCAACCTCCTTCCTGAGGTTGCTTAAGAGGTGGTGGTCATCATCCCTCCCCATTTGATGGATGTCCCGTACAAGCAGCTGAAGCAGAGCGTTTTGGACCGCACCACAGTGTCTGAAAGCGCGTTCCTCCAGCCCCTGCTCGCCTCCGAGGAGCTTAGAAATCACCGCCCTTCCCAGCTGCTCAACAGGATGCGACGGCTCCTCGGCTCAAGCAGTCTACGCGAGCGGTGCGCTGTTGAAATTATTACCGCACTTGCCGCATTCCACGTGCCTTGTCTTGTCCGCTGCAGGAGACTTCACCCTCGACCGCCTCGTCCTGCTCGCCGATCGAGCCTGCGACGCGACTTCCACTTGTGTCTCCTTCTCTTCTGTCCTGGATATACCAGCTCGCCGTCTCCATAGACGCCCTTGGGGCGTCCTCTCATGACCAGAGCGTCTCCTCCCTCACATCCCAGCCGCCGTCCCTCTTCCACGAGCAGTCCCCACTCGCGCAATCCTCGAAGCGTGCCAACTTGGTGGTACCATCGCACTTTCAAACACCGCGCCCACCAGTGCAAGTCCCCATACCAGTTGGTCGGGAAATGCACTGCGAGATAGCTGAAGGTAGTATGTTGCGTCGCCTTACAATCCGGCCGCCTTTTCATCGGCAGGGATCGCATTTTCGGCCTGCGAATCCTTGCAGACTTGGGTGGCTAGGTCAGCGTACTGCTGTCCTTCAAACCTGACCGCGCTTCTAAGTCACCTGGCCCTATGCTCCGCGCGGCGAACTCTGCCTCCATCGCCACGTATGGTCGACGGTCCCTCACTCTCGGCGCTGGCCTGTGGCACACGTTTCGGTGGGTCTTCATCGTAGCCGACATCGATCGGCCTATACTCGGCTTTGACTTCCTGGCCCATTTTGTCCTCGACGTCAGCATATGCCGCCGTCGCCTGATTGGCAGCAAGACGCGACTCTCCATTTCTGGAGTTCTGTTGGCTATCGCTCCAACTGGCATCCGCACGCTGATTCCACTATGCCCGTACGCTAGTATCCTTGAAGATTTTTCTGCGGTAACGTGGCCCTGCACTTTAAGTCAGTCGCCCAAGAGCAGCGGAACCCACCACACTGTCACACTTGGTCCACCCGTCGCAGCTAGTCCGCGCCGCCTCTTCGGTGAGTGTCTGGCCATTGCTGAACGGGAATCCGAGCGCATGTACCACCTGAATATTATTTGCCCTTCGGCCAGCAGTTCGGCCTCTATACTCCATCTAGTTCCCGAGAAAGCACCCGGTCACTGGCGTCCGTGCGGTGACTACCGGGTGCTCAACGCACACACAGTCATCAATAGCTATCCCCTTCCACACTTCCAAGATTTCACAGGCCACTTAGAAGGATGTAAAATCTTTAGTAAAGAGGATCTTGTCAAGGCCTTTCTCGAAATTCTCGTTGAACCGGCAGATATCCCTAGGACGGCCATTATTTCACCCTTCGGCCTCTGAGTATATGCGCAGGCCCTTTGAGACGCAGCTGAAACTTTCTAAAGATTCATTGCGGAGGTAACGCGTGGACGCCCGGCTGTATTTTCCCACATCGAAGACACTGTTGCCGCGAGTTCTAATCCACAGGCTTATGAGCGTCACCTCCATGAACTATCTGAACGCCTTCAACAATTTGGCTTGGTTGTCCGCCCCCAGAAAAGCGTTTTTGGTTCTTCCAAGCACGAGTTCGTGGGTCACCACATCTAGGCGCTGGGAATTCATCCATTGACCTCCCGCGTCCAGGAAGTGTAAGACTACCCAGCTGCTTGAGTTTCTTGCCCTAGTGAATTCCTCCCGACGCTTTATTCGGCGCTGCGCTCAGCTTCTGCACCCCTCGACTGACCTCCTTCGCACGACCAAGGGCTCTTCATCCACAATTTTCCGGATTCCCAAAGCTCAAGCTGCTTTCAGGGCTGCTAAAGAAGCTGTCACCGATTTAGTACTACTCATCCACCTAAGAACTAGCGTGCCTACTCGAGTATTGGTGGATGCTTGCAATGTGACCATCGACCGCGTTTTCCAGCAGCCAATCGACTAGGAGTGGCGTCCACTTAGCTTCTTCTCGCGGAAGCTCCAACCTGCTGAGATGCGCTACAGCGTTTTTTGGCCGTGAGCTCCTCTCTATCTACTCCACCATCCAGCACTTCTTCAAGGGCCAGCCATTTTATGTTCTAACAGATCAGAAGCCTCTGGTGTATGTCTTCCGCACACACTCTTCCAAGTACGTCGCACGTTCACACCGTCAACTGGCCTGTATACCGGAGTTCACTACGGATACCCGGCGCATCAAAGGCACCCAAAATGAGGCAGCTAATGCACTCTCCCGCATCATCTCTCTCGGAACTTCTGCATCAACTGTGGATTGCGAACGTCGCGGTCGGGCACACGCGGAAGGCCCTGAGCTGCAAGTGCTGCGTGACCATCCCCATTATTTCCGTGTACAACTCGTCCCTCAAGCGTTTGTTCTTGGCTGACTTTGGTGTGACATGTCAGCGGCTGTACCTCGCCCCTTCATTCCGGCTTCCTTCAGTTGCGCGGTATTCCAATCCCTTTTCGACATTTGTCATCCCAGCATCCGAGCCACGCAGTGCCTCGTTACACAGAGCTATGTCTAGCAAAGCATTAACACTGATGTTCGTTAGTGGGCGCGTTCTTGCCGGGCGTGCCAGACCACCAAAGTAAACCGCGACACGTAGGTTCCCACGCAGTCTTTCTTGCCAGCTGGCTGTTGCTTTGACCACGCCCATCTTGATTTGGTTGGTTCACTTCCTCCTTCTCACGACTACCGGTTCAGTCTAACAATGACTGAGCGCTTCACCTGTTGGCCCGAAGCCCTGCCCATTCCGGACACCACTGCGGAAAGGGTCGTCAAAGCCTTCGTTTCAACATGGGTTCCAGCTTCGGCTGCCCCAGCATAGCGACCACTGATCGCGGCTGGCAATTTGAGTGCACCCTCTTCCTCTTCACTTCCCTCAGCCACCTACTTGGCGCTAAACACTGCCGTGCCACTGCATCTCATCCCTGTGTCATCGGCTAGGTTGAGTGGCTCGACCACCAGCACAAGGCTGCTCCCCACTGCGAGCCCAGATCGGGAACACTGGGTCGATCACCTTACTATGGTGCTTCTCGGCCTACGCGCTGTCTGTCGCGACTTTGGCTGTTATCCGGCCGAATTCAGCTATGGTGGAACTCTGTGGCTTCCTGGAGCTTGCTCGTTCCTTTGACTCCTAGCACCAGCCGCTGATGTACCTTCAGTGCCTAGACGACTGCATTCAGCAAGTGCGTCCCGTCCCGCCTCGATCTTCGGACTACAGTATATTTATGCATCTGGATCTTGCGTCTTCGACCCACGTCTTGCTCAGATGAGACGCTGTAAACGTGATGGGTCGTACCGTGTCGTTCACAAGACGCCGAAATCCGCAACCGCCCTATTAAATGGCTCGAAGAAGCAGTCTTAGCAGAACGCTTCCGACCGGAAGCGTTCTGCTTCGCCAGTCTGTGCCTTCTTGTTTTGCCTTCAGCTCTGCTGCCCTAGGTTAAACATGCACTTCGTAACCACCCAACTGCTGCTGGGCACCTCGGATACTCCCGTACTCATGCGAGGATTTAGCACAAGTGACTGCGCCTAGCCACTGATGTCGCCCGTTACGTCAAGACTTGCCGAGACCGTCAGCGACGCACGAAACCGCCAACAAGGCCAATGGGATCGCTACAGCCGATCTAGCCTCCTTACCGGCCCTTACAGTAGATTGCAATGGGTATACTTGGACCTTCTCCAACGTCACCATGGGGAAATAACTGTATGGTCGTCGCGACGGCCTACCTCACTCGCTTCGCTAAACAAAGGGCCTACCGAAAACTAGTGCAGCCAAAGTGGTGAAATTCTTCCTCAAGAATATCCTGCTGTGATTCGTAATGGTAACAGCGCGAACAAAACGACGACAGACACAGGACGAGCACTGCCTCATCTGTCAGAAGTTCTCATCGCCGACAGAGGAACGGACCTTGGAGCAAAGCTCACAGAAGCCATTCTGCAATGCAGACAATCAAGTCACTGGAGGCCAACTGGCTACCACCCGCAGAGCAATGGTATTACGGAGCGGCTGAATAAGACCCTCGCCGACATGTTAGCGATTGCAAGGAACAACGCAGATCACTCAATTCAAGTTGGTTCACGAAAGGAACCCGATGACGACTCCCGACTCCAAGCTGCCGCACATCACCGGCGAAGAGAATCCGGAGGCCCCGAAGTAACTTGCGTTTGCCGAAGCGCGAGAGCTCACCCGCCTCTAGATAAAGAGCGAGCAGAGAACCGATAGACGCAACTACAATCTTCGGTGAAGCTGCGTGCAATACCAACCCGGTGACTGTGTTCGGCTTTGGACTCCGATACGCAGATGACGTCCTCGCGAGAAAATTGTGTGAGGCTATTTCGGACCCTACAAGATCACCCGACATGTTGGCGCACTAATCTATGAGCTCGTGCCAGGTAACATTTCGCAATCACGGCACCACCGCGAATGACCTGAAGTCGTCCACGTGGTGCGCATTAAGTATTTCTACGCCAGCTGACGAACTACGGGACTCAATTTTGTTGATGCTTTGTTTCTTTCATTACTACGGCTACTTTTGTTTTTTGCTCTTCGTTTGTTTGCTGCATCCGTACAACGATTTTTAATAGAGGAATTGACACCAGTACTTGTTTATTCTTTCCTCGAAACAGGCATTTTCCCCGCTAACAAATTGAAGTTCTCGCTGATCGCAAGACTCGTCTGCATGATTGGAACTTACTCGAATGTTATCGTTGATTC
Organism: Dermacentor andersoni; assembly: GCF_023375885.2. Taxonomy (NCBI): domain Eukaryota; kingdom Metazoa; phylum Arthropoda; class Arachnida; order Ixodida; family Ixodidae; genus Dermacentor; species Dermacentor andersoni. The sequence goes on from NC_092820.1 coordinate 13,827,074, forward strand.
TGTCTATTGCATATGTTCTCGCCGGATTTTATGTAATCAGATTGTATGCGCCACAGCAACTATGTAATGCATTCTGGAAGGCAGGCGGGCACCAGCCATTACACTGGAACGTTTGACGAGCCCAGTGAAAAAGCCGATGCGCTTGACCCGCAGATCAGGTTTTCGACAATCACCGACTTTGCCCGCCGGGATCCTGGTGTTTGAGAGTTAATTGTTTTGCTGGGCGCAGGATCACCCAATAAAGAGTTAAATTTTAACCCATAGTTTTGACACTGCGTCGCTTTCCCACCGTCGATATAACTTGATTATATTGTGGGATGCTCCGACGACTTGCACGAAATGAAAGATATTCATCGGTTGGAGCTCCCCGCACAATACAAGAAGCATTTGGGCAAGAAGCGGAGCGAGCCGGTGGTTGTTATTTGGCCAGCGTGCTCATTTGCAAATAACATGATATTCTCTCATCGTTTAGACGTAGCATTCGCTGAAAGAACTACCGACTTTGAGCATCAGTTCCGGCATGACGACTTCCAGCACCCGCGTAGGTTAACCACTGCGATGGCCTATGGTTTATACTTGATCAAAGTGCCTCAAAAATAAACGTCTCATTAGCCCGACTTCTGCCAGCACATTGGAAGAGTGAAATAAATTATTCAAATCCAACGCATACTTTAGAATCTATGTGAAGGAAAGCTTTGTGAAACGGGTAGTCAAATGCTATAAATTTGTGCATTTTATTCTAGCGTCTGTGGCGTGACAAAAACTATCGCGCGCCCACGTGCTCACGTGCGACTGTGCTACAGTGCTTCACGTACTCGGCGATCATTTTAAATGTATAGTTGGCGTTCGCATGGTAGAAGTGTGCGTGCGATTGTGGCCTAATTATTAGAAAATCGAGCTACAGTGCTACTGCGCCTTCACATCCCGCCATAGGGCACATGACTCATTTACTAAAGAATGAGCTATTTTAAAAGACAGTAGCGCCGCCGAGAAGTTCCAGAGAGGAAAGTTTCGCTAAAGAAACATTGTTTTAAACCTTTCCTTATTGCATCAATTTTAGCAGTTCATGACAACTCTTACTTTTTACCTACCTTTTAAGGTGCTGCTCGTGACCAGGACTTTGTCGGGCGTTTACCGCTACTGCAGTGGAACAATCATCACCCGGAGGCACGTCTTGACTGCCGCCCACTGCACCTTTTACACGTAAGTCTTAACAACTACTTTCCACCATCTCCTTGTGTCATATGAAGAACGCAAACATTTCGTTCGTATTCGGAAGCGATACCTTGAGCAGACTTCACATTCAATTACCTAATGTCAGCAAGTTTTCTCCAGGTAGAGCAGAAATCGCCGATGTCATGATAATCATATTAATATTAGTGCTTTTTAACAATAATGCAGAGAAAATGAAGCGAGCAACGTGAGCGGCAACCACTAAACCTGAGCCTAGGAGTGAAGACGAAGTTGGCACGTCTGTTTACTAAACCTAGTACCAGGGTCCTTCCTCAGATTATTATGATTTTATTATGTTGCGATATCCTTAAAAATTTATGCGTATTCCAGTAGTATTAGAAATTTCTGGACCTATCAAGCTGTGGTAAGTGCCAGCTACATAAGTTTAAAATATATTTAAATCTATAATTGCCACGCGCATGCGCACGCACGCACTCACGAAGAACAGCAAGAGTCGGAAATCAAATTTAACATTCTTATTTTATATTTGGCGCGACCGTGCGTCACGTCGTACCAAGCAGGAGATGAGGAACAACCTTCGAAATGGTCGCCGCCACGGGACGTGTTCTCGGTCGTCATCGCATGGAAGGCAAGAGACCCCAAGCCCTATCTTGACAAGCGGGATATGAAGCTCAATATGAACTGTCACTTCGAAAAGTGATTCCGACAGTTGGCAACTGACAAGTCCATTGCAAATCACACGAACGAAAGCATCGCTGGGCTTATGACGCGGTAACTACGAGTGTAATCGTCACAAACCAAGCAACATGGGCAACTAATATATTGCTGTGCTAACAAAGAGTGTGGGCTAATGCTAGTCACAGAGTTGACTTAGTATTGAGTAAGCCAACTAGTCAATAATAAGCTGTGCTAAGTCAGCTGTGCTAGCAGCATTATAAAGTCACTATAGGGCGCCCTTGTCAGCAACAACTTACGCCAAGAATCGCTCGAAGACGTCACATGATGCGGTTGGGAATTTGTTGATGTTCCGAATGCATAATTCCAAAGATCGTATCGACTCAGAATACTGGACCACTATGCGTGCGCTCTGCGGAAGAGCGCATTTATATTCATTTCTGAGCAAACCCAGTCTAGCGATGGGACAGGGCTGTTTTTTTAAGCAGCGCTCTTGTTCGTTTATTGCTGACTTTCAGGAGAAAATATGGCTGCTGCACTCAGCAGATCCTAGGCTTTCTGACCCATCTACTAGGCCTTTAGTCATCCATGGTATGACGAAGTGCTAAATGCAGGTATCAAAATATTCTCGCAAATATCAAGCACGATTATCCAAGCATGCGAACAGCCAAAACACGTTATATGTTAAACTTCTACTAGAGACCTTTCAGACCTACCACACTTCTAAAAACTTTTACTACATACCTACATGAAAGGGAGAATAGTCTAGAGGAATTTCAAATCCCACAAGTAACGCCAGGAGAAGTAGAAAGAGCCTTGGGAGCTATGCAAAGGGGGAAGGCAGCTGGGGAGGATCAGGTAACAGCAGATTTGTTGAAGGAGGGTGTGCAGATTGTTATAGAGAATCTGGCCACCCTGTATAGGCAATGCCTCATGACTTCGAGCGTACCGCAATCTTGGAAGAACGCTAACATAATCTTAATCCATAAGAAAGGCAATGCCAATGACTTGAAAAATTATAGACCGATTAGCTTACCGTCCATTGCCTACAAAGTATTTACTAAGGTAATCACAAATAGAATCAGTAACGCCTTAGACTTCTGTCAACCAACAGACCAGGCAGGATTCCTTAAAGGCTACTCAAGAATAGACCATATTCACGCTATCAATCAGGTGATAGAGAAATGAGCGGAATATAACCAACCATTATATATAGTTTTCATTGATTACGAGAAAGTGCTTGATTCAGTCGAAACCTCAGCAGTCATGGAGGCATTACGGAATCAGGGTGTAGACGAGCCGTATTTGAAAACACTGAAAGATATATATAGCGGTTTCACAGCCACCGTAGTCCTCCATAAAGAAAGTAACAAAATCCTAATAAAGAAGGGCGTCAACCAGGGAGATATGATCTCTCCGATGCTATTCACAGCGTGTTTACAGGAGGTATTCAGAGACCTGGATTGGGAAGAATTGGGGATAAGAGTTAATGAAGACTACCTTAGTAACTTGCGATTCGCTGATGATATTACCTTGCTTAGTAACTCAGGGGACCTATTGCAATGCATACTCACTGACCTGGAGAAGCAAAGCAGAACGGGTGGTCTAAAAATTACTCTGCAGAAAACTAAAGTAATGTTTAAGAGTCCCGGAAGAGAACAGCAGTTTACGATAGGTAGCGAGGCACTGGAAGTGGTAAGGGAATACATCTACTTAGGACAGGTAGTGACCGCGGATCCGGATCATGAGACGGAAATTGATTGATTGATTGATTGATTGAGTAACTTTTATTTTACAGTCCTGCAGAACGCGTATTAGCACGTCGCGGGCCGCTCCCACGTCGGGACCGACAGGTCTAGCCTGCCAGCCGCATCGTGGGCCTGCTGGACAGCCCAACGTTGCTCAGCATGGAGTGGGTTGCGGAGGGCCGCTTGCCACCTAGCTGAGCTGAGGTCAGGGCTTGCTATAGAGATACATCCCCAGAGCATGTGCGAAAGTGTTGATCTATCCCCGCAAGCAGGGCACGCCTCATCAGTGTAAATCTCCGGATATATCGCATGTAACGTGAACAGGTTGGGATAGGTTTCTGTCTGCAATAGTCTGAATGTCAGTGCCTGAGGCCAAGTCAGCTTGGGGTGAGGAGGAGGGTATTGTCGCCGCGAGAGATAGAAGTGTTTAATAAGTTCATTATAAGTGGCAGGCGCATCCCTACCATGCATAACTCTCTCTTCGGCCGTTACAGCGCCAGCGCGGTCAGTCAGTGCGCGCGCGGCAGCGTGGGCCGTCTCATTGAGGTTCGTGGGGACACCCGCCATGTGCCCAACGTGGGCTGGGAACCAAGTAAGCGAGTGATACTTGATTCTATCCGGACCTGCCTTACGAAGCAGCCCAAAAGCCTGTTCTGAGATCGCTCCACACTGAAATGCCCTAATGGCCAACCGTGAGTCACTGTAGATGACGTCGCTGCTGTCATCAAGCATCGCCAAGGCAATGGCCACCTGCTCGGCTATCGCCGGATCTCCGGTTCGTACAAATGCACAGTTCGTGAGTCGCTGTTTGGAATCCACCACTACTGCAGAAAAGGAGCACCCCTTCCGATATGCGGCCGCGTCAACAAAGCAGGCTCTACGCCCCTCTGTCTGGATCTGTTTGAGTATGGTTGAAGCTCTTGCTTTCCTTCTACCCTTGTTATATTCAGGGTGTACATTTCTTGGTATCGGCGATACGGAGATCAAATCTCGTATGTCCCGTGGTAACTGGCATTTTCTTGGTGCTTCTGCAGATGGTGGGTAGCCGAGCTCTTGTAATATCCTCCTACCGGCGGCGGTCGTGGAGAGTCTGGCAAGTTGCGCTCTTTCCTGAGCCTCTGCAATCTCCTCCAGAGTGTTATGCACACCTAGCTGGAGGAGGCGATTGGTGTTGGTGAAGATCGGTATGCGCAGGGCTCGCTTAGTTATATTCCTGAGCAACGTGTTGAGTTTGTTCCTCTCTGCTTTTTGCCATCTGTGCATAGCCGCCATGTAGGCAAAGTGGCAAAGCACAAAGGCGTTAATCAACCGTAACAGATTGTCCTCTTTAAGGCCATGATGGCGGTTAGCCACCCTTCGGATGAGACGTACTGCGTTGTCCGTCTTGGTCGTGAGCTTGATTATTGTTTGCGCGTTAGAGCCAGTAGATTCGACTACCATGCCGAGTATTCTTATTGCGTCGACCCTAGGAATCTTGTCTCCCTTGCCCGTGCGAAGACAAATGGTCCTGTCAGACAGTGGTCTCCAGCCCATGGGAAATAATCAGAAGAATAAGAATGGGCTGGGGCGCGTTTGGCAGGCATTCTCAGGTCATGAACAGCAGGTTGTCATTATTCCTCAAGAGCAAAGTGTATAACAGTTCTGTCTCACCAGTACTCACGTACGGGGCAGAAACCTGGAAGCTTACGAAAAGGGTTCTACTTAAATTGAGCACGACGCAACGAGCTATGGAACGAAGAACGATGGTTGTAACGTTAAAGGATAAGAAAAAAGCAGATTAGGTGAGGGAACAAACGCGAGTTAATGACATCTTAGTTGAAATGAAGAAAAACAAATGGCCATGGGCAGGACATGTAATGAGGAGGGAAGTTAACCGATGGTCATTAAGGGTTACGGACCGGATTTGAAGGGAAGGGAAGCGTAGCGGGGGGGCGGCAGTAAGTTAGGTGGGCGGATGAGATTAGGAAATTTGCAGGGACAACATGACCACAATTAGTACATGACCGGGGTAGTTGGAGATATATGGGAGAAACCTTTGCCCTGCAGTGGGCGTAGTCAGGCTGATGATGATGATGATGACAGACCTTTCGATCTATCCCTCTGGACACTCGACGCGTTCTGGCAGTGCTGCCGTCAAGCAGTGAACCATAAAAGCTTACGGATCACGGGATCTCAGAAAAGGTTCAATTTCCGAGCAGCCTGTAACAGTAGCTAATAATACCCAACATCACAATGTTGTTCAAATATAGTGGTAGAGGCTGTAAATGCGAATGCTAGAATGTATTTTGAGGCTGCGCAGATATTTGACTTTTTCTAGGATTTTTTGTTCCGTAAATGTTTGCGGTTGACTGTTCATGCTTTCTTAGTGTAGCATACAAAGTGACCAAAGTTGTCGGGCAAGAGGTTCATTGAAGAGTGGGTCATACCTAGCGGGACCTGTCTGCATGAACTGATCACATATTAGCTTTGGTACAAGCGATCAGTTTAAGGCCGCATGGCCTTCAGGATTGACTCATATTGTTAATGGGATAGATAGAAAGCTAGCCAGGCAGAAGGAAATCTGGTCTGACAATGCCAAGAATGATATTTGCAATAAAATATCGCCTAAAACAGTAGAAAACCTACACTTCGGGGCCTAAAGCTTGCTTGACATAAAGCATTCTTGCGCACACCACAGTAGAAATATAACCTTCAACGAGAACTCCTGCAGGGTGCGTGGTGACAGCCATGACAGGAGCCACAGCAAAAATCGCTTTATAGTACTGTGCAAACAACCAAGACACGGCGGAACCAAAACTGCATGCATGTGGGTGGACACACCAATTATGTAACCCGGAAGTGGATGCTTACCTGGCTTAATACGGAAAGTGACGTAAATAGTTTACTAAAATAGATACTTCCGTAAGCCTAATTATTCCGATTATGATAAATAAGGACTGCACATGGCAAGAGAATTGCAAGGCCTAATAATTATGACTCGTCCACGGCGCACCTGTCCAGCAATGAATAGGTGCTTGACTGGTCAGGACTTTTAATACAAGCTCAGATTATGTCGAATGTCAGTCGGTATTTCTTGCCCCAGCATGAAAACATGTGAGTGAAGAACGAGGTTGTACGAAGACGTGACTGCGGCCCACGAGCCGTGCCGTCGTCCCTTCATTTGGGCGGGCGAAGGCGGCACGCGCGGCGGCGGCTGCGGCGACCAGTGTAGCAGGCATCTAGAACACTGCGCATGCCCTGCTTACGCATCAAGCGCGCGCTACGTGACGTCACTCTTGCAGCCGACGCGAAGGCTGAGAGCGCGGCCGTAGCGTCGCCGCGCTGCGGTGCTGGCGGGCGCTACAGGACCCTCCGCCCAGACAGAAGGGCGGTAAGGCGAGTTAGTGAAACCGAGTTTCAATCTCAGTTGGTCAGTCGAGTAAGATGACAGCGAAGGGGACCAGTAAATTTATCTGCTGGCTGCGAGTAGTGCTGTGGACGGATGGTGTACAGCACGTTTTCTCAGATTGTGAAGGCAGATGCCTCTGTAGCAGTTCACGTAAGCCATGTAAGGCGAACGAGGACCGGGCGTTGTCAATGGTGGACACGACAACTCACAAGTTTGATCGTCGTGCTTTCGTAGGCGCACGAGCAATGGTCGATTTAGCCTCTTAGCGTCTGGAATTGCCCGACTTGCGGTCGACGTCGGAAGTTGCAGACTTCAGCAGCATCACCCATATTACAGAATGGTCTGATGCGCGCAGGCGTGGGCTTAGGCCTTACCACGGTTAATGGCCATGGGCGCGAGTTGTGCTCCAGACGGCTAGAAAGGCGTCATTGGACGAAGCTTGATGACGTCACTGGGGTTGGTTGGCGAACGTCTGTGAATGACGGAACAGTAGCAGCCGATTCAAGCTGTTTGGCGTGCTCCAATGCGGGCATGACGCAAATTGCAGTAAAGGTGTGGATGCGACATCAGGGCTCGCGTCGCGGGATAGTGGTGCCAGTCTATCTCCCTTATCCGTGTCACCACGATTATTCATTGCCTGCAGTGTCTGATATGTCGTCTCCAAAGTGTAAGAGCGCACGAACACGAGAACGAAGAAAGTGGACAGGACCAGGCGCTTACTCACAACTGAAAGAAAAGCGCCTCGTCCTATCCACTCTCTTCGTTCTCATCTTTGTGCTATGTTACAGTTTCAAGATACAGGTAATACAACTAGCCCAGTTTTCTATTCTGTTACTGATTTGTCAGACGTGTCTTAAGAGGGGCTTGGCAGTAAGTAGGCCAAAGGAGAGGACGGGCAAGCAGGGGGGAAGGGATGGAGCCCGCTGCTGCCGCTGCGTCGCTGTCTTGCAGCTGCCTCGGTACAGCTGGTACGTCAGAGGTAGGGGCGTCGGCAAGGTGCAGAGATCGTGGTGACTCGGAGGCTGTTTATGTGGACAGTGTGGGCGGATTGGGTGGAGGGCGAAGGTCGGGGGCTGAGTGGCTGGTGCGATAGTGTTGGAGACAAGCTTTTTCAGGTGCGGTACGGGAGCCGGCGTTCGTTTGGCGCTGTCACGTGCCCTCATGGTGGCGAGATAGACGATCAAGTGGCCGGTATCATAGTCGTACCGATACCCTTGACGAGAACATTGTGCGCGTAGTTGCACAAAAGAGACCGCTGGGTGACGTCTGAGAGAAGGGACTGCTCCGTATCTTGGCAGGTCGGGGAAGATGGCTGTCCTGATGATGACGGCATACGGGTGCAGTAAGAGACGCGCTGCGCTTGGTCGTGAGGGTGTTGGAAGCGGTGAGTCGAGTATCGTGGCGTCAGTCTCTCAGGAAAAGGGCGGTACGTAGTACCGTAGAAGTTCAGCATGGCCTGTCGTAGCTCGTCGTAGGGGCGCGCGCCAGACAATGGACCGCATAGGGAGAGCCCAGGATCCAGTGGGAGAAAGTCGAGGAGTACCTCGTGCTTGAACTCCTCGATCCTTATATTATTCAGCGCCAAACTGCGCGAACCATGCGCCGACGTAGTGGGACCGGAACGGCGATAGTGGTGGGCTGAACCGTTTCCCGGGTCGCTGCTGTGGGAAGTCGTGACGGCGGTCCACGAGTGCCGTCGTCCATAGATTTATTTTGGTAGAAGGCGGTGACTGGAACGGCGGCTGCGGTGACCAGTGCAGCCGGATCCACGCGTCCCCTCCTTGTGCATCGCCAACAAGCCGCCCAACCCTATTCTTCTCTTATTTTGCAGCCCGCCCCTGAGAGCGCCGATCACAGCGTCCCGCGTTACGGCGTCGGTGAGCGCTACAAAGTAATCACATGTCTCATCGTTTGAATGATGGAGACACCCACGCAACTGAGGACCGCCAGATGTGCTAATTAGGCATGAACAAACTGACCACACCATGTTCGCCTTAATACATATGACTGAATACTTATAGTACATACTTCAGTCCCTGAACTTCTATTCGAACTTAGTGGCATGACTTTTGTGTGAAATAGAGCCTACAGGAGATGTTATGAAACAAAATATCAAAAGAAGCAAGAGCTGCAACAAACAAACCTCAACATGGCATCTTGCGCTGGCTGCAACCATCGTTTCCATAGATGGCATGGTGAGCCTCTGCATGGATTATTGGAAATGAAAACCCAAGCAGAGCTATATTCATTCCCGAGACCTCTGAAAATATCATCAACAATATCGCAGGATGCCAGTGGTGCTCAAGAATAATTAACGCAGAAAGTTGGCCTAGTTGGTGCTGATGCATTTGCTTTTGGCATAGTTAGTAGCACTGGCAAGACTAATGTAAAAAAAGTTTGGACAGGACAGAGCGCTGGTGTCCTCTGGCCTGTCTGAGCGCACCTGACAGCCTGACAGAGCGTTTTGTCCTGTCCCAACTTTTTTCCGTTAGTCTTGTTAGCGCTAGTAAATATGTCACAGCAAATGCTCAAGAGTGAACATGTGCGAAGATCATTGGCAGGTACCTCTCCAGGAAATTTTCAATGAGTACATGACCTTTATAACGCCTTCCTACTACTTTGAATGAAACCGCATGTCATTCGGTATGAAGGCTGCAGCAACACCATAACGAGATTGGGAATGCCCAAGTAGGTCACCTGGCAATTGATTCTAGGTATTGTAAGGGCACATCAAACTTTGGCGCATGGTCGGGTTTTACAAGACGTGGCGAAGTGGATGAGGTCGATAGCTGTGGTTAGAAAAGAAACGTTCAGCAGAAGACCGTTGCGTGAGCATAACAAAGATCTCATTATCATAGAAAAAAATCACTATCTGTGTTTTCTTGCGCAATATATTTGTTGGAATTGGCGCTTTGTGTTGGCCGGTCTCTCTGGACCGCGTCGTTATTACGCCTTTTGCCTGAATATGCCAAACCCTCAGGCCGACAATTTCTCTCTAGTTCCTTCCTGTCATGGGGAGGTGAACTTGGCGGTTGTAATTGTCTTCGGCAGGTCACGACAAACTCCACATTTTCTCATGACCATGAGCGGAGAGCTTTATACGTGAAGTGACACTTTGACAACTTCAGGATGATCCCAGATGAGTTGATTGCCTCTACTACTGCCCCAAGTCGCCAAAAGGTTATATCGTCAAAATTATAGGCAGGGATGGGGACATCATTAAAGCAGATTAGAAAGGTCTGGAACTGGGCTGGAAATTTTGCACGTGCGGAGTAAAGTCTGAATGTCAAGAATTGATGGATGTCATGTGGTACGATACACTTCGTCTTCTTTAGGCCATTAACCTTTACTTAGACTAACTAGTTGTGAAGGCCATAGATGTGAAAAACCTTAGCATTGCAGGTCTGCCCAGAGCGTTGTTTTTTCGTGGGAGTATATGTCCTTCATTGCGACTTTGTTTAGGCAAGAATAATCGATGCAGAGAGTTTCATATTTATTCTTTATTAAAACATCATAGGAAGCTGAATTATTTTGGACGTGTGGATGAATTCATCAAAAAGCATTTCATTCATTTGGTGTTTTATTATCTCTCGTTTTCCTGCTGACCAGGCTTTGACAAACCAGTTCAGGCAATCAGCTTATTATCCGATGCTTCCAATTGGTACCTCTTGATCTCGAGTGACAAAGAAAAGCAGTATTTTGTTTGTTGGAAGATATTTTGGTGCTTTTGCTGTTTATGCGTGAGAAGACTTCAGCTGATTTTTAAACATGGGTTAGAAGATAGGGTCCCCGAAGTGGATGCGGTAAAAGTTGAGTGGTCAAACGCGTGCCTAGCTTCCATAATTTTTTAGAAGCGTACATGATCATCGTACCTTCGCTAGAGTGTTCGTATTGCTCGCTAAAGTTATCGCCTTCATATTGTTAAGCGAAGGAAGAGTCAGTAAGACGAGCAACCATTTACAGGTTACATTTACAACAGCGGTTGCAGCGCTCACCGGTTAGATTCACAGCGCTAGCCCAGTTCGTTCTTCCTCCTCTTTTCTCAAGTGATGGCGCTCACGAAGCCTCGTTCAAACAAGCAAATACCACACGCGTGTAGCATAATCCCCCGGCGGCAGAAGCGACGTCCCGGAGCGCCTAAATGTCATCACTGGGAGGGTGATACTGCTTCTGTCGTGTAACGTGGACGACATCACTGGACGGGGAAGCAGATGGGGCGTCAGGGGCGATCTCGTAGGTGACGGGAGTCACAGCATGAAGCACTCGGTATGGGCATGTGTAACGAGACAGCAGTTTTGTTACAGGCCGACTTGAAGCGTTGGAGACCATAGAAGCACCAAAGAACCAGGCGGGAAGTGAACCACTCGGTGTCGCTGGTCTTGCAAACACCTTTGACTGGCTTGGGATTTCAGAGGGTGGTCACGGGCAATTTCCCTTGCGTGGGCACAGCGGGCGATACCGTCAAGTGCATATTCACTAGTCGGTGCCGCGTGAACAGGGAGGGTTGTGTCGAGGGGCAGTGCTGGTTCTCGGCTGAACAGAAGGAAAAATGGGGAATAACCGGCTGTGTCGTGGCGCGAGGAATTATAAGCAAATGTGACAAACGGTAGAGCGATGTCCCAGTCAGTGTGGTCTGAAGAGGCATATTTCACGAGCATGTCTGCGAGAGTGCGATTGAGAGGCTCCGTGGGGCCATTTGCTTGCGGATGGTCAGACGTGGATAGCTCGTGGCTCGCCTCACAGGACTGCAGGATGGCCGCGATAATGTTTGATAGGAACCTCCGGCCACGGTCTGTGAGAAGTTGTCGCTGAGCTTCATGTATTAAAATCACGTCGCATTGAAGAAAATCGCGACGTGATTGGCGCACATTGTAGGAAGCGCTCGGGTGATGGCCTAGCGCGTGGCGCAATCCGTGGCCAAAGCGATCCATCTGTTCCCAGAGGTAGAAAGCGGAAAAGGGCCAAGTAAATTCAAACTAACCCGAAAGAATGGTTCCGCGGAAATGTCTAGTGGTTGAAGGTACCCATCAGGGAGCGTCGATGGTGTCTTGCGTCGCTGGTATTTCTAAGACGCAGCTACGTATCTTCGAACGGAGCGAGCAAGCCCTGGCCAAAAGAAGCGTAGGCGAATCCGGTCGTAGGTACATGACACAACCACGTGACCGGCAGTGGGGAGGTCGTTAAGTTCGCGAAGAACAGCCGCGCGAAAGTGTTTAGGGATCACAAGGAGTAATGCAGGGCCATCAGGGTGAACGTTGTGGTGGTAGAGTACGCCATCTTGAAGTGTGAATAAGCGAAGGGAACTGTCGCCAAGTGACGATTCCAGGCGATCAGTGAAGATACGCAAGGACGGGTCGCGGCGCTGCTCCTCGGTGACATGGGGCAGTGGAAAAACAGAGAGAACACAGGCGTCGGTGTCAGTATCAGACGCAGAGGTCGCGTCTTCGAATGGGTCGCGAGAGAGGCAAATTACGTCGTGGTGTTGGTGTCCCGACTTGTAAGTGACTATGTAGGGATGTTCTTGTAGTCGGAGGGCCCAACGACCGAGCCGGCCAGTAGGATCCTTGAGTGACGAAAGCCAACAGAGCTCAGTAGGGTCTGTGATTACTGAGAAGGGCTTGCCACATAATATGGGCGGAAATTTGAAACAGCCGAGACGAGAGCAAGACATTCGTGCTCGGTAATCGAATAGTTGCGCTCTGCAGTTGTCAGGAGCTGCATAGCGTACGCTATAACGCACTCGCGTCCGTGTTGGCGTTGCGATAAGACGGCGCCGATCCCATAACCACTGGCATCGGTTCGGACCTCTGTGGGTGCGGACGGATCAAAGTGGGCCAATACCGGTGGATTCGTGAGAATCATGATAAGGTGTGAGAATGCGGCAGCCAGAGGGGAAGCCTGCGTAAAAGGCACGTCTTTCTTCAGGATTTCAGTGAGTGGTCGAGCGATTGCTGCGAATTCTTCCACAAACCGTCTCAAATAAGAACAGAGCCCCACAAAACTCCGGACGTCTTTGACCGATTGAGGGACAGGAAAAGCCGTTACTACTCGAACATTCTCCGGGTCGGGCGGTACTCCGGAAGCATCGACGAGGTGGCCCACCACTGTAATCTGTCGGCGCCCGAAGTGGCACTTCGAAGAGTTTAATTGGAGCCCAGCCTTGCGGAAGACATCAAGGATAGCTGCGACGTGCTCAAGGTGCGTCTCAAATGTAGGAGAAAACACAAGTAGGTCGTCGAGGTAATAAAGGCAAGTTAACCACTTGAAACCTTGGAGCAGAGAGTCGATCATCTGTTGGAATGTGGCGGGGGCATTGCATAAACCGAACGGCATAACCTTGAATTGTAGAGGTCATCTGGAGTGACGGAATCGTTCTTTTCTTGGTTTTGCTCATCGACGGAAATCTGCCAATAACGAGATCAAAGGTCGATGGATGAACCGTTTTTGGCACCGTGAAGACAACCAGGAGCGTCGTCGATTCGTGGTAAAGGGTACACGTCTTTTTTAGTAATTCAGGTTGAGTGTCGGTAAACAACGCAGAAACGCCACGTGCCATCTTTCTTTTTGACGAGTACGACCGGCAGCACGCGTAGACTTGAGGCGTCAACAATGCCTCTGTCTAGCATCTTGTTTACTTACTGCTGAATAACTTGCCGCTCTGCCGTGGACACGCGATACGGTTGGCGGCGAATGGGAACAGCATCACCAGTGTTTATCCGATGCTTAACAAGGGACGTCTGGCCAAGTGGTCGATTTTAAGTGTCAAATATGTCGCGGTAGGAAAGCAAAAGGTGATATAGTGCGGCTGCTTGTCAGGTGCGAGGTCCGGAGCCACCATGGGACGCAATAGGCCGTCGAGGTTCAAGGCATCCTGCGGGAAATGAGGAGGAGCTGGAGACGCGTCGGCTGCAAAAGCGGTGACGTGGTCGTCTGTCACTGACCGGAGCGTGGTCACCGCTATGCCTTCAGGTAACATTTGCTTTGTCAAGCCAAAATTTATAACGGGGAGAGACATCGGATTGGCGCCAACGTTACGACAGAGTGTGGCACAGAGATGTCGCGCGCCAGGAGGACATCACGAATGGGTGCGACGACATAGTCGCCATCAGACATGGTTGCCGTTGAGGACAATTCGACGAAGGTTAGGTCTTTTTGAGGTAAGCGAACAAACGCTGTAGTGCAGAAGGTGTTCGGTTGTTCGGGGCAAACGTCTGAGCAAAGAGGAAGCTCGATGCACAGCGTACCGGTGGAAAAGCCCATGAGGGCAGAATGCGTCGTCAGAAAGTCGAGCCTGAAGATTAGGTCATCAGGGCAACTTGTCAGCACGGTGAACATGACTGCAACTTGACGGCCAGCAATTCCTTTGCGAGCAGTGCACATACCATTGACGGCAACAGTGGCGCCGTTGGCGATGCGTACGGCTCGAGTGATGCAGGCGTAAGAAATTTTTGAGGCGACGACGTAGGTTAGCGCTCACTATGGACACTTGGGCTCCAGTATTAATTAATGCCGTCAACGGAACCCCATCTACGTCTACTTCAATGAAGTTCGCGCTGGTGAGGAGCGTCAACGGAGGATTTGGACAGGATGAACGTGATGCAGCACTACGTCCAAGAGCTGCATAGCCTAGTTTTCCGCCCGTCGGCTTGGCGAGGAAAAGCGGCGAGGCTAGGGTGACGGGGAGCGACGGTGTTGAGGCGACGGTGACGCACGGAGGAGCGGCTGTCAGGAGCATCAAAAGTTTGGTATAGAGGGCAAGGTGAATAACGGCGAGTGTCGGCGTATGCGCGAGGAGCAGGGAATGAGCTCCAGTACGGCGCCATCCAGGTAGTACGGCAGTGGCGGGATACATGACCATCGCGGTGGCAGCGGAAGCAGATCTGTTTGTCGTCTGCGGTTCGCCATTCAGCAGGATTGCGTGGTCTGGGAGCGAAATACTGGTCATTACAGGTTATGGACATGGGAATGGGTGCCGAATCAGGTCGGGAGACAGAGCAGGCGGTAGGGAGGCCAAGGTTTGAAATTTCTTGCCGCTTAACTGCTTGAATAACGGAGATAGTGGGGGCCGCTTGGTCAAAGGTACCGTCAGGGGATCGTGGATGAAAGGGGCCGGACTCGCCGCTTCAATCTCACGGCCAGCGATATCTGTGACTTTCTCTTGAAGTGGTCATGTGGCGGTAAGAGCGGAGCAAGAGGACGGGGCAGGGGTGTTTGGGAGACGGGAAAACAGTGGGACGACGCGGTTGCTTTTGGCTACCTCGAAGCGGCGGCATTCATTGACGATGGCGTCGACATTAGAAACGTCGTTATAGACGAGCAAATTGAAGGCGTCCTCCGTGAAGCCTTTTAGGATATGGCCCATCTTGTCAAGCTCGATAATGCGCTCGTCGACTTTCCGGCAAAGCGCGAGCACTTCCTGTATGTAGGAGACATACGATTCGGTCGACGACTGAACGCGGGCAGCGAGCTCTTTTCGCGCAGCCTGTTGGCGACCTGAGGGGTTGCCAACTGGACAGCTCCAGCTGGAGAGCTTGATCTCATGGGTGCAAAAACAGACACGTGGTGTCCCGTCCAGATAAAAGATCACATTGGCAATCATGATGGTAGGGTCCCAGGGGTGCTTTTGGCTTTCACACACATACATGTTGAGCCAATCGTTGACGTCAACGTCATTTCAGGTTGGGAATGTCCCACGATCACGGAGACTAAGAATCGTAACGTACATTGTGGTTGGTGCCGCAGGTATAGGTGGCGACGGGGTGGTTTCATCGGAAGCTATGGCTGATAAGACAACGGTGCGGCTGCTTGGGAGCTCCGTGGCGAGGACGGAGAACGTTTCACCTCCACCACAATGTTACCCGAGCGACGAGTCAGTAAGACGAGCAACTATTTACAGGTTATATTTACAACAGCAGGTGCAGCGTTGAGCGGTTAGGTTCATAGCGTGAGACCAGTTCGTTCGTCCTCCTCTTTTCTCGAGGAATAGCGCACACGCGTCTCGTTTAAACAAATACCACATGCGTATAGCAATATTCCTTCAAAGCAATCGAGGGATTTCCTTTTCGACGCATATTTCGCGGTCGAGCAGCAGATAATGGTTGTCAAAGGCGACAGTTTTTATCTTTATGGGTGATTAGGTGCCAAAAGAAATGATAACGCTAGAGCCAGCCAAGACGCTGACTTGATGTGCGGCCCTGGTATTCTAAAGCGTTAATCAAGTGGACTTTCAAGCTGTGCTAGAGAAAGGGTATGGCAGTGCTACCCTTTGATTTAAATGGTCACGGCGCTCCAATGACACCTCACGGCAATTCTTGAGAAGCGCAGCATGTTCTGCAGCCAAGGCTGCAGAACTTGCTCCAGCGAGTAATAAACTTGGTATAGTGGAGGGAGATTTTCTAGTAAATGATCATTTAAAAATATGGAGGTTAGAGTCCTATGTGGTGGCATCAACTTGTTTGTAGACAGCGTTATTAACGCGAATATCATGGTTAGTGTATTTATGCCCTTTAAAGGGACGTACTGCATTTCTGTCAGTGTGTCTGGCAGTTTATGTATCTCTCTATTTCCCCGCCAACACGGGTCACTGCGTAGAACCATAGGACTGCTGTGCTGAGACTACCGGGTGCACTACTAACCGTTGCGCCAACTTCGGTTATGCGTATGTGACATTGTGTACGTGCCATTGTATACGTTCCACTGTTCAATTACACTTTTTAACTAGCACTTGGATCATTAAGTGCGCATATTGGGTAAGTGCCATGCTTCAATGAACTTCTTCGACGTCAACTTCGCTCACTGAGTTCAGAAGGCTTCAATACGCCTCTTTCAAGCTAACTTGAGTCTTTGGGTATGTGCCACGGGGAATGTGCCACTCTTCAATGAACGTCGATCACGGGAAATGTAATCGCTGGGTATGAGGGACGCAGTATGTGCCACCCTTCAGTAAAGCCCTTTGACGGCGACGCTGTGTACGTGCCGCTCTTCAATGAATCTCCTTGGCACCAACTTGCGTGACAGGGTATGGACCGCTGGTATGCGTGCTAGTTTGGAAGACAATTGACGCTCCTTTACATTTCCCGGATCCATTCTCGCTTTCCATTGGCCGGTCTTTCGTGTGCAGAGTTACAGGGGGACACGTTGCTGCGCAGAAAGTATGTTAGGAGCCAGGATTTTTCTTGGCCACCGAGGCCTTGCTGAATGCCGTCTCAATACCAATTGAAGCCTCTTATGCAGTTTCAACCTGCTCCATCCACTGACAGTACAGCGAATTGTCAACCTGCAATCCCTCAATCAGCATCCCTTCTCGCCGGTGATAGCGAACCACGCCCCGTGTTCCGACAGTCTGGCAGCGTAGTGGTTATCGGCGGACACAGGATGCCCCTGCTCTTTTCACCAGTTTGTAAATGTCTGCTGCATATTTTAGCAAGCCTGGTACTGCTTCCAGACTTGTCACCACGATTTTACGGTGCTGAACATGTTTTTAGGAAATGGCTATACGGAGAAGAAAGACGATAGTTCACTGACTTCCAGCGGAGCACATATCGCCCCTATCCAGGCTGCGAACCATAAAAAGAGGAACCTGCGATGACACGTCCAGCGGCTGACACACGACGCGGGCTCGAATTTCTCCACCGACGTTCGACAGCGCATTATAATTATTTCCAGTTCTACACCCTCGCCGCTAACACACCATCGCGAGTTACTTCGTCGACCCGCCTTACCACATACAGAAGCGCACCTATATATGCTGTGCCGCGGAGAGCATGCGCCACCTTGAAAAAGACAAATCCACTTGTCGAAGCTCCTGCTCTCACCTTGTTCTCGTGTTGCTCATCGACTTGGCAGATAAGTAGGGAGAATGGGTTGAAATTTCACAAGTATTTCAGGAAATGCTACGCGTGATAAAATCACCAATTTTGAGTATTTTATGCTAAGCATGGGCCGATATATCATTTCCAATAGTGTATAGAATAGCCATGTGCATCAAAATAATCATGTTGGGCCTAACATACGAATTCCTTACTAATAGTATATTAATACTAGTACCAAAAATCACGACCCAGTTATTTTGTTTCACATTCTAAATCACGGCACTGAAAGCATCTGAATGATTGACTGATCGCATTCAGGATCCTTTTATTTCGGTGAAGAAGGATCGCGGTCTCATCGGAAAAATTGATAAGTGGGGTTTAATGTAAACTAGATGGTCTTTCATAACACAACCAGTTCTGTGTTAAGGCACTGAAGGGGAAACTAGGTGAAATGATGTTGAAGAAAAATTTTTTTCACCTTTGTGTGTAAACTACGAACATTCTCATAGGAAACTCATATCACTAAACTTTCTTTTCATCTCGCTGACCATCTTTCAATATCATTCTATCGTAAAGTTCTTCTCTGAAGGACTAGTAGAAGCAAGAGTGCGGCCACAGTGACGTATTCCTCAGACCATGATAGCAGTCCTCATTAACAGAAACGTGAAATGACGCGTAGAAATGATACTTGCTTTTTTTAGTCGAGTGCAGGCGTTGCACAACTGGTGATTGGTCGGCGGCGAGCCGTAAGGGATGGGTGTTAGGCGCAAGCTTTGCCACATAGATGGCCCAAGGATGCACAGAGCGAGAAACAGCAACAATCCCAGCAGCGCAGCAAACATCATTGCCTTGTGCCGGCGGCGCAGCAGCAGGAAAGGGCGATGACGGTTTGTGCTCTCTGGCAAGCTTGCCTCGTAGAACGCGCACCTCGGCTCGAAATGCACCTATAGCTACGGCTTGCTGTGCGGGTGCCGGCGCGCTTTCTCTTCGCAAGGGTACGTTACCGTCCTCCCTCGTGCGCCTTTTGTTTGGTTTCCGAATTGCATATTGCCCTCAATTTTGTTGCAACACGACACCCCAATGCCTCGCTTTTTTTTTGTTAGATGATTTTAATTTCCCGCGAATTTCGTGGACTGCCATACCTCCGGCATTATTCTTGCCCTCTGCTCAATGTACCGAATATTTAGACCTGTGCTCTTTATTTTCGTTATCCGAACTAATTCGTGAGCCAACAAGAATCACACGTGGAAGCGCAAACACCCTCAATCTAGTGCTGACTACCAACTCCGAAGTCGTCTCTGAAGTATCTTCCTTACCGGAATTAGCGATCACTCGCTCCTCTCATTCGAAGTTCGCATCCCTGTCGCAAAAACAATCAGCAAAACTAAACAAATACGACACTACCAGAACGCAAACCTTGAAATTATTAGCATCGAACTTTTCCGCATTCTTGGACCTTTCCTAGATAATTTTGATGAAAAAACTGTTGGAAATAACTGGCACGGTTTCAAGTATAATGTGCACGAGATGACGACAAAGTACATTCCCTTGTGCATTTTCGTTCTAACTCAAAAGCACTATGGTACAACGTCCGCCCTAAACGGTTATCTAATCATAAGAAGCATTTCTTTACGGCAGCTAAGCGCTTACCCTCCGAACAGCGTTGGGATTTCTATAAGTTCGTTAACAATGCTCACATGGACGAATTAGAATAACCAAAAAATTACTTTCAATACACATCGCCTTCGAAGCTTAATTACGATCCTAAAACGTTTGGAGCCTTATTAATACTCACAAATGTGTCTCCGTTCAGCTAGTCGATCCCACTGGCTCTCCTATAGCGAATGTCGATTGCCCATCTGGACCAGGCAGGATTCCATACAGGCTACTCTACAATAGACCACGTTCACACTATCAATCAGGTGATAGAGAAATGTGCGGAATATAACCAACCCTTATATATACCTTTCATTGATTACGAGAAAGCGTTTGATTCAGTCGAAACCTCAGCAGTCATGGAGGCATTGCGGAATCAGGGTGTAGACGAGCCGTATGTAAAAATACTGAAAGATATCTATGGCGGCTCCACAGCCACCGTAGTCCTCCATAAAGAAAGCAACAAAATCCCAATAAAGAAAGGCGTCAGGCAGGGAGATACGATCTCTCCGATGCTATTCACAGCGTGTTTACAGGAGGTATTCAGAGACCTGGATTGGGAAGAATTGGGGATAAGAGTTAATGGAGGATACCTTAGTAACTTGCGATTCGCTGATGATATTGCCTTTCTTAGTAACTCAGGGGACCAACTGCAGTGCATGCTCACTGACCTGGAGAGACAAAGCCGAAGGGTGGGTCTAAAAATTAATCTGCAGAAAACTAAAGTAATGTTTAACAGTCTTGGAAGAGAACAGCAGTTCGCGATAGGTATCGAGGCACTGGAAGTGGTAAGGGAATACATCTACTTAGTGCAGGTAGTGACTGCGGATCCGGATCGTGAGACTGAAATAATCAGAAGAATAAGAATGGGCTGGGGTGCGTTTGGCAGGCATTCTCAGATCATGAACAGCAGGTTGCCATTATGCCTAAAGAGAAAAGTATATAACTGCTGTGTCTTACCAGTAGTCACGTACGGGGAAGAAACCTGGAGGCTTACGAAAAGGGTTCTACTGAAGTTGAGAACGACGCAACGAGCTATCGAAAGAAGAATGATGGATGTAACGTCAAGGGATAAGAAAAGAGCAGATTGGGTGAGGGAACAAGCGCGAGTTAATGATATCTTAGTTGAAATCAAGAAAAACAAATGGGCATGGGCAGGACATGTAATGAGGAGGGAAGATAACCGATGGTCATTGAGGGTTACGGGCTGGATTTGAAGGGAATAGACGCGTAGCGGGGGGGGGGGGGGGGGGCAGTAAGTTAGGTGGGCGGATGAGATTAGAAAATTTGCAGGGACAACATGGCCACAATTAGTACATGACCGGGGTAGTTGGAGAAGTATGGCAGAGGCTTTTGCCCTGCAGTGGGCGTAGCCAGGCTGATGATGATGATGATGATGACTTAACAATGTTTACAGGTAAATTTTTGTAACCTCTTCTAGTAATCTGCCTGCTTTCGAGGCCAACAATGAGCACCTGCCAATGAATCCCTTTAAATTGATCCACATGGCGTTGCCAAAATAATTGAATCGTTTAAAGTGTCAAGCCCCGGCTCTGACCTCATTACTGCTAAGTTCCTAAAGAGCGCTTTTTTGTATTCCTCTACTATTCTGGCTAATGTTTTTCAGCACTCACGGGACACCCGCATGATCATTGCTGATTGCAAGGTCGGGAAGGTGGTCCCCATCCATTAATCAGGTAAAAAAGGCTCGCCCAACAATTATCGTCCCTTATCACTTACGAACATACCATGTAAAATTCTCCAGCACAACTTGTACTCACACTTAGTAACTTTCCTTGAATCAAATTCCTTTTTTTCACCTTATCAACACGGTTTTAGGAAGACTTTCTTGTGGGAAGCTCAGTTACACTGTTTTACACATAAACTTAGTCTCATTCTAGACCGGGGGTCATGCGCAGATTGCCTTTTCTTCGATTTCTCGAAAGCATTCGATAAAATCTGCCATAAATCACTTGTCTTTAAACTTAGTCAACTTAACATAGGTTGTAACATTTTTTTTCATGGATAGAACAATTTCTTCTGAGCCACTCGCAATACGTAGAATGTAATGTCCAAGAATTCTTTTCCAGCCCCGTCCATTCTGGTGAGCCGCAAAGCTCAATATTAGGTCCCCTTCTCTTTTTGACTTATATTAACGATCTTCCTGCTTGTGTTTCGTTCAATATTTACCCGTTTCGCAATCATTGCTTTATTTTTCGTGAAATTACAGACCCTAACAACACTAACATGCTAGAAAGTGATATTGACGAAGTGTCTGCATGGTGCAGGAAGTGGCACATGCAAATAAACACTACTACATGCAAAGCTATGCATGTATCCTGTGTGGTAGCTTCTCCTGCCCTCTATCATCTTAAATACGTACCGCTCGAAACCGTAACATCATACCGATACCTATATGTTCACATAACGTCTTCGCATTGAGAAATTGTAACGAAGAAGCGCCGGTTAGCCCGGCGCATCTCCAGCGCATGAAATGTAAGGAAGAAGTGCCGGTCAGTCAGGAGGATCACCAGCGCTTTACGCATGGGGCCGGTTCTGACTACTCGCAGGGTTTTTACTACCGCACCGAGTTCAGCCTCTCCATCCTTGCCTTCCCTACCAATCCGGACCCTTCAACCATTTCAGCCCATGCCAGACGATCCTGTCCAGCCTTCTCGAACCATGCCTGGCGATCCAGCTAAACAAGCTGCAGTCACGGCACCAACTGTCATCTGTCCTGTCCTGCAGCGTCAGCGGCATGCTGCTATTTTTGCGGGTACCGGTGATCAGGACGTCGAGGACTGGCTCGTCTCGCACGACAGAGTCAGCGCGCACAACCACTGGGACAATACGGGAAAGCTCAACAGCGTAATTTTCTACTTGAGCAACGTTGCACAGTTGTGGCATATTAACCAGGAATCCGACATCCCGACATGGTCGGCGTTCAAGACCAACGTCGCGGAAGTCTTTGGTCGTCCAGCTATCCGCAAATTCCCGGACGAACAGCCCCTGTGCGGACGCGCCCAGCAATCAGGTGAGAATTTCACCAGCTACATCGAAGACGTCGTTAATCTGTGCAACAGAGTCGACGCAAGGATACCAGAAGCCGACAAGATTGGGCATATCCTCAAGGGGAATTTAGGACGGCGCCTTTCAAATGTTGGTCGCCCGAAACCCGACCACCGTGTCTCTCCTCATTGCGCTGTGTCAGAGTTACGACGAACTTCTAAGGCAGTGAGTAGTCACGCTGCCGTCCAGAGAATTCGCCGCTGTGTCAGGTCTAACGGTAGATGTTGACGAGTCGCCTCTAATGCACCAGATAAAGGAATTCGTAGGAGAAGTTGCTCGGCAGTTTTCTTTGGTGCCCTTTACGAACGCGCAACCATACTCTGCATTGACACCAGGGGTACAGAGCGTCATCAAGGACCAAGTCACCGAGTGCCTGCCAGCTGTGATTCAACCGCCTGCCGTCGCGCCTCCCTGACGTACGCTCACGTGGCTGCAAGGCCACCATTCACTTCACGTCCACCTCTTCAAGCTGTTGCGCGACCGCCCCCGATTCCCTTCTCACCTGATTAGAACGAAGGCGCCAAATAAAACAACGGACGAAGGAAGGAGACACGAGACGACTACGTAGGCACCTGCAGCACAGCTACGTCAGGCAAATCTTTGGCGCACCGCAGACAACCCAATTCATTACCATTGTGGTATTGCGGGGCACGTTGTCCGCTTTTGTCGACGCCGTATGCGGCATATTTAAGATAACCGCCAACCCATGAGCACTTACGCCCCTCAACAGCTACAATCTCGTGGGCCACCGGATGAAATCCCTGTTCTCAACTATGCACTTCGTTCCTCATCACCACGCCACCGCTCTGTCTCACCGATGAGACGCCGGTCAAGCGCTCTACCTCAGGGAAACTAAGTGTCGCAGTTCCTGCGGCGAGAACTGCGTCCCCTTCGATTTGCCAAAGGCCTCAAAATAACCCCTGCAACGTCATTGAGGTATAAGTCGAAGGGATTCGAACATTCGCACTGGTCGATACGGGCGCAGCAGTTTCGGTGTTACGCACCGGACTTTCCGGATTGTATTTGAGTACTGCGAGCGCACAGCCTGTCGAACCATTGGGAGCCTGCACTGCGCGTGTTGTCATCGAGGAGTCGCTTCATGTCATTCAATTCGTTGTCCTGCCGTCTTACTCTCATGATGTTATCCTAGGCTGGAATTTCCTTTCGTCAAACAATGCCATCATTGACTGTGCCCGCGCCGAGGTGGAATTGTCGTTTCTTGCCGATGCAGCCATGGACCAAGATCCTGTGACGTCTACAAAAATGCTTGTGGCCGAAGTTACTGATATCCCTCGTTAGTCAGCTGCCGTCGTCTCCGTATCTAACGCCTCAGCACGTGACGCAACGGTGGTATTCACGCCATGTGACTTCGTCGTCCGTCGCCGTTTCCTTTCGTTGCCCTTTGCCATCATCGCCGTGAGTGCTGGCCGTGGTGTCATGTGTTTGTGCAATGTGTGTCTTCTTCCGATTACTTTGCATCGCAGGGAGTGCCTCGGTTACGCGCAAACTGGATTATTCAATAGCTCTTCGACGATCCCGATGACGCGATTCGACGTCCCTCGCCGCCCTCGACAGTGCCAATCGACACTCATTGGAGTTCTTCCATCCGTCAATCTCCGGTGATCTGACAATCACACAACGCCCGTAACTTATCAGCTTGCTACGTGAACTTACCGCCTCCTTCGACTGCCATCAACATTAACTCGGCCGTACCACCACAGTATCGCACAGCATCGACAACGGTTTGCACGCCCCACTCCGGCAGCGTCCTTACCGTGTCAGAGTTCTGCACGCCGTGTCATCGACGAACAAGTGAGCGATATGCTTCGGCGTGGCGTGATTCACCCTTCCCATAGCCCGTGGGCGTCGCCAATCATCCCCGAAAAAAGAGCGCAAACTTTATTTTCAAATCAGAAAGATTTGAGTCCGGCGTCTTTTTAGTGAGTCTGGGCACCCGCCGCGGACGCGGTTCCGAGACCTTGTCTTGAAGTGGTTTCCTCGGCTTGCTGGACGGCCCAGAGTTGTGCTGTCAGGTTCGAGCTGAGAGTACGGTCTTCCAGCCTGACCGGAGGCTGGCGGTAGAAGAGATGGAGGGGGCAGCACTGCCCTACTTGTTTGTTAAGTGCTGATATTCCCATAGCTTGTGACTAAGTGTGGCAACCTCGCCACACGATGTGCATCTGTTTGTAGTGTACATGTCTGGATACGTGGCGTGAATGAGTTTGGTGTTTCTGTAAGAATCTGTTTGTAATTGTCAGAAGTGTACTGCTTGCGTCGGTGTCTAACCTAGAGTGAGGAAATGGGTATACGCGTCTTTGTAACTGGTAGTGTGTCGTGATGTCGTGGAACGTGGTCATACGATCCTCCCACGCCCAGACGTTTGCAATACCCCGCGGGCGCTCTTCCTCCGATGATGCTCGGTGAGTTAGGCCTCAAGCAACGCGGTGAGCCGCTTCGTTGGGGTGCTCAATCCAGTGTTTGCCGGCATCCACAGCAAATACCTTCGGTTATCGAAGTCGGCCTCTCCCTGGTGCATGGGATATCACATACTCGCAAAAAAGAAAGATGCGTAGATTACAGACGCCTTCACAAAATTACGCGCAAAGGCGTATATCACCTACCGCGCATAGACGATGCTCTTGACTGTATGAAAGGTGCCGAGTTCTTTTCCTCTTCGGATTTGCGGTCTGGATATTGGCAAGTGCCCATGGCAGAGGCTGACGCTCGAAAACCGCCTTCTATACACCAGACGAATTAAACGAATTTAATGTCATGCCATTCGGGCCTATGTAATGCGCCAGCTACTTTCGAGCGCATAATGAAACATCTTGCGCGGTCTCAAGCGGCACACGTGTTTGTGCTACCTAGATGGTGTCGTTGTCTTCTAACCGGATTTCCTGACTCACCTACCACGCCTAAGAAAGGTATTAAGCTGCCTTACTAAGGCTGACCTGCAGCTTAACATAAAAAATGCTTCTTTGCTGCCCGTAAGCTGACCATCTTAGGCCATGTCGTATCTAAAGAAGGCGTGCTTCCGGATTTTGTAAAACTC
This sequence comes from Dermacentor andersoni, assembly GCF_023375885.2. Taxonomy (NCBI): domain Eukaryota; kingdom Metazoa; phylum Arthropoda; class Arachnida; order Ixodida; family Ixodidae; genus Dermacentor; species Dermacentor andersoni. Next base: position 13,852,667 of record NC_092820.1, read on the forward strand.
CGTGCAGTTGCGGAGTTCCCCAAACCCACCAACCTGAAGACACTACGCAGTTTCGTTGGCCTCTGCTCCTATTTTCGCCGCTTTGTGTTGAACTTCGCTATGATCCTCGCCCCTTTCAATCAACTGCTGGCTGGAGCCAACGCCCTATCGTCCTGGTCGAAATCATGCGATGACGCATTCACGACCCTTCGCCATCTCCTCTCCTCCTATTTTGCGACATTTTGCTCCCGCTGCCCCAACTGAGGTCCATACAGATGCTAGTGGAGTCGGCCTTGGCGCGGTTCTTGCCCAACGCAAACGTGGTCTTGAGGAATACGTCGTTGCTTATGGTAGACGTACGCTGACGAAGTCGGAGCTAAACTACTCTGTTACAGAAAAGGAGTGTTTACACTCGGCCCTTACGAAAATTTGACCTTACTTATACGGCTGCCAATTTGATGTAGTAACGGACCACCATGCGCTGTGCTGGTTCTCCTCATTGAAAGACCCCTCTGGCCGCCCCGCATTCTGGGCGCTCCATTGGCAAGAGTACGACATCCGGGTCGTGTACCGCTCTGGACGCAAGCATACCGATGCCCACGCTCTCTCCCGCTAGCCCATTTCACCTGACTGGCACAGTCTTTGCCCACTCAACTTTGTCCTTTGAGCACTTCCCATCGATGACATGCGCTCTGAGCATAGCAAACACCCGTGGATTTCTTCGCTTTTGGAGTTTCTCGCTGACCCTGCCACGGTTATAACATCTAGCACGCTACGGCGGCAGGCGCAACACTTTGTTGCTCGCGACCAACTCCTCTACCGTCGCAACCATCTCACCGAGGGTCGGCAATGCCTCCTCGTAATACCGCGTCATCTTCGGGCTGAATTATGCACATCGTTTAACAATGATCCCCAATGTGCACGTAGTGGCGTGTTAAAGACCTACAGCCGCCTTACGCTCCGCTATTACTCGCCTTGCATGTGCAAGTTCGTTCGCAAGTACGTCCGCTGCTGCCTCGACTGCCAGCGCCGAATGTCGGTCCCTACTTCCACTGCCGCACCTTTGCAGCCGCTTCCTTGTCTGTCCTGGTCGCGTCGGAATCCACCTATACGGTTCACTTGTACCGGGGCTGGCAACTGCTGGATTATTGTTGCAGTGGATCATCTCATACGCTCTGCAGAAACCGCTGCACTTCCATCTGCCACTGCCCAAGACGTTGGATCATTCCCACTGCGGCATCTTGTTCTTCGTCGCGGAGGCCCTCGGGCACTTCCTAGTGATCGAGGCTACGCTTCTCTACCTGAAGTCGTGACTTTGCTTCTGAAGGAGTGTCACATCATCCACTAGCGCATACCATCCGCAAACGAACGGGTTGACGGAGCGTTTTAACTGTACTCTTGGCGACATGCTCGCCATGTACACCACATCCTACCATTCCAACTGGAATGCTGTGCTTCCGTTTGTCATGTTCGCATATAATACTGCCACTCAAGCAACCACTGGCTTTTCTCCGTTTTTCTTACTATACGGCCGCGAACCTTGCTGCACTATCGATACCATTCTACCCTACCAGCCTGATTCACCAGAATGTGTTCCTGTCTCTCAAGTTGCGCAGCATGGTGAAGAATGAAGACAACTCGCCCGCTGTCTTACTACCGCAGGTCAGACACACCAGAAGCTTCGTCGTGGTGGCCCTGACTCCCCAAGCTCCCCTTTCGATTCATTGGTTTGGCAGTGGGTCCCACCTTTAGCTTCCGGCCTTTCTTGAAAGCTGCTCCCACGATATCATGGACCTTGCCGTGTTATTGCACAAACTTCCCCCGTAAACTACGTCATCGAGCCTTTGTCGCCGTCTTCTGATCAGCGCCGTTACGGTCGCAAAACTGTTCACGTAGATCGGCTCAAGCCCTTCTACGATCCCTCTAGCTGCTCTTTATGCTTAGATCGCCAGGGTGGCGCCTATTTCTCCGGGGGACAAATTTAACGAAGAGGAAGCACCGGCTAGCCCGGCGCATCTCCAGCGTATGAAATGTAACGAAGAAGTGCCGGTCTGTGAGGCGAATCGCCAGCGCTTTATGCACGGGGCCGGTTCTGACTGCTCGCACAGTTTTGTCTACCGCGCCGAGTTCAACCTCTCACTCCTTGCGTACCCTGTCAATAAACATGCTCACAAAAGAATTAACAACGCCAACCGCACGCTTGGCTACCTTCGTCGTGACTTTTCATTCGCCCCGATTTCACTGGTGACACTCTTGTACAACACCTTAGTAAGGTGAAAATTAGAATATGCTGCTTCAGTATGGGATGCGGGTACTGATGTTCTAATTAAATCTCTTGAACTTGTTCAGAACGATGCTGCGCGGTTTATTACAAGAAATTACAACAGAGCTTCCAGCGTAACATCTATGCAAAAAACACTCGCCTGCCTCAGCTCGGCCAATTCCGTCAAGGTTCTCATCTTTATTTATTTATTAAAATGTGTTATCACAATCCCTACTTGCGATCCATCTTGGCATCCGAGCCTTCATATGTCTCAGCCTGCGCTGATAACCAACATAAAGTTACAGTCATTTCCTGTTGAACAAAGTCCTGTTTTCAGTCATTCATTACAGCGTTACAGCATACGACTGGAACCAAGTTACAGAACAAACCGCGGCCATTGAAGACATTTGCCTCTTTCGCACTATTTTGAATAATACTGTTACTTCAGGAACCACCTAGATATATTATACAATAACGTCGTCCAACTCATCCACGATGAGGACGTTATTGAAGGGAGAGACTTGTTCTCATCGAGAACGAGGAATATGGGATTTATTTGCAATATCTACAGGAAGCGTGAAGAACGTTACAGTTCATTAGTCTAGCATGACTGAAAACGAATGCACACCCAGCAGCCGCGCAACCGCTGCTTAAAACACTCTGTCCTCCCTAGATCCCTAGGTTAGAGAAAACGGTCATTCAACCATCGACCAATTTGAGCGTCCAAAGTCACCGTAGCCGACCCACCTTTGAGGCGGAGGGTTTACACACTCACTTCCTCACAGGTTTGACTGAACGCACAGAAGTGAGAAGATTCTCGCAGACAGATGTCTTGCCCCGAGCAGGCGCCTCTAGATTCCAGTGTTGACCCCGCAGTCGGTGGGCGCCGCGCCTGTCCATTGACTGTGACGACTTCTGGGGCCGTGAGACCGCACCGCAAAACATCATGTTCCAGGAGTTATCTTGCTCCAAGCCAACCCTGAAGGCGACGGAGAATCCACTAACAATGCTTGGTCCGCCGACCGAGGCTAGACATGCCGGTGCCGTACGGCTGTTGACACGACGCATTGCCGTCTTTACAAAGCGAGTCATCGCAGCGGGCTGGGGAGGGTTCCAAGGTCGCTTCTCCGAACATCGCCACCCCGCAGCTTCGGTGGGCTGGGAAAATTTTGCAGGTCGGTACCCCTGCAGGCCGATCGTAACAATAGTCAACGCTGTTGTCTGTGTCCCTCTTCGTCCTGTTGTTTAGCGCTGTTTACTGCTCGTAGAGAATGTCTCGAATTATTGCTCAAGTTGTCTTCTCTGTTCCACGTCTAAGGTTTATTGAGCTTGCTCTTGACAACATATTGTATTCAGCTATGGAGAACTGATTGATCCCGAAACAGCATGGAGCTCTCACCGGCCGCTCCACTACCAGAAATCTCGCAAGTTTCACGACACAGATCTCCGCGCTAATACTTCAAACGGGGGCAAGTTTTTCTAATTGAAATAAATTGAATTTTATTTCTCGTTCATTCAAACGAGCTGGGAAATGACACCGCTCCCAAACATCCAACGAGGACAGGCAACTGCAAAGCGAACCCCACAACACGGCTCTGTGCCGAGATGACGTATCTTGAATCTCTTTAGGCCCGCTATGCTCCAAAGCAAACATAAGTGCAGAAACAACAAATGCTGCGTTTCGCTACGCCAATTTCTTGAAGGAATTTCGTGCTGACAAATTGAGCAATCATAGAGGGAGTCCCATTAAATGAGAGGGGATCTTCTTGGCTTAACAACAACAAGTCCAAAATTTCGGCGGGATCCCTAAACGCAGAATTCAAATTAGCCTGCTCAAACCCTCCGTATTGCTATGCAACGTTCTCTTCTTATATCAAATGGAGAAGTTGTACTCTTGGAGAGTGAGGCACCATTGGAGGAATCGGCCATTCTTGTGTGACATTTGATTGAGCCATGTCAGAGGACCGTGGTCGGTATTAAAGAGACGACAGTTGCGCAAAAGGTTTATTGACGATGACTGGCCCGTACATCCCAAAATACCTGAAGACACGCCCCCCTGTTTGGGTAGGCTATTTATACTGTAATGGTGGCGCTGGAGTGCCCACAAGCGTGGCCCCCTACTGTTTACAAGATACAGCGCCTTTCTTCCCTTTATTTGGCTACTGGTACCCATACCTTTCGGGCACTCGCCGGATCCTTCTGGATCGCCGCAAGGGCACTGGTCCGACGGGCTGCTTTGGAGCAGTTTGTTCGGTTGATTGGCCCTCTGCTAATGGCGCGGCCTGCTGAGTGGACGTGACTGCTTCTAATGAGCCCTCCCTCTGTAAAATTTCGGGGAGTGCCTCGCTTTGGATATCTGCGTTGTCCGACAGCGTTATGTCGGACCAGCGAGGCGTTGGCGATTCCACTTTGCATCTTAAGTGATTGGCATCGCCTTCTTTACAATTATGCTTGCCCACGAATTCACCCTTTCGTTGCGAAACACTACGGACGTATACCTCTTCGCTTTGCGTAAACTCACGGCTGTTACCCCTTCTTGCATCTGCCGTGAGCTTTTTTTTTCACTTATGTTTTTCCACACTTTCATCCTGCACGGTTTTAGCATGGACGGCCTGATTCAGACTTTTCGTCCGAGAAACAACTTGCAGGGCGCTGATTCTGTGAACGAGCGTGGCGTCGTCCTGTTTGAAAACAAGAAATTATCAATGCGGTGTTGTAACGACTGCGTCCGGCCGGCTCTTTCATCTTTTAGCTGTAATTTCAAGATCCCCCTCTTCGTGGTCTGCACCAACTTTTCCACTGCACCGTTTGACTGGGGGTGATACGGGGGCGTGAAAAGTGACTTTACATTGTTTTGTTCCAAGAACCGTTAAAATTCCCTGGATCTAAATTGTAGACCAATGTCGGTCGCAACGAAACTGGGCAGGTCATACGCCGAAAAGCTGCTCCTTACCGCCTCCACCGTGGCCGAGGCTGATATGCCGTGCATTACTCTTAGCTCGAGCCATTTTGAGTACGCGTCTACCATCAGCAGCAATGATCTCATACCACTTGCACAAAATCTAAATGAACCTTCTCCCAAGCGTTTGTAGCTATTCGCCATGGTTGCACCGGTATTGATTCTGCTGAATTCCGTTCACTTTGACAGACCTCGCACGCTCGTACCATGTCTTCTAGTTCTGTATCCAGATTTGGCCACCAAATCTACCTGCGAGCCAGCATATTGATTTTCGTCATTCATGTGTGGCTCTCGTGTATTAAAGACAGACAGCTTGGCCTAAGAGCTTTCGGTATAACAACCCGACTGTCCCACAACAAATAGCCCTCCTCTATCGATAACTTGTGTCGACGACTAAAATACGGGTGGTATTGCACTTCTGTTTCTTGAAGCCAATCGCGCCATGTCATGTCTACTACTGCTCTCAGAACCTCATCTCTGCTTGTTTCTTCAGCCACTTCCTGGGCTGTAAAGATAACCTCTGACTGAGGCGAAAAAAATATTTCTTGTTCTTTCCCCGTAGTTGTTTCCAACGGAAGCCTCGATAAGCCATCTGCTTGGGCTACCTGTTGGCCCTTCTTGTACTTGATGACATACTGATAACAAGCCAAGAAATTTTTTCATCGCTGCACTCTTGCTATCGCTACTTGGCTGCTGTGTCTCTTCGAATCAAACAACTGCGTCAGCGGCTCATGATCAGTCATTATTTTGAACTGCCGACCGAACAATGGATGGATGGATGCAAAACTTTAATGAAGGTCCTGAGGTACGCGACTCAGCGCGCTGCGGGCCGCTCCCGTGTTGGGACAGTCAGGCCATGCCCGACCGCCGCATCGTGGGCCGAACAAGTACATAAGGAATTTTTAATGCCAAAAATAATGGCTAGATCTTCGCCTCAATTTGTGCATAGTTTTTTTCGGCCGCTGTAAGCATGCGTGACGTGAATGCAATAGGTCTCTCGCAACGACCTTCGGTGTGCGCGAGCACCGCTCAAAGCCGTATGCCGATGCGTCACATGTAAGGCGCAGCGGTTTGTTTCCATCGTACAAAGCTAGCACCGAGTCCTCCCTCAGGAGCAACTTGCATTTAAAGCTGATTTCACTCTCTTTTGTCCATTCCCATAGGCAATCTTTTCTGAGGAGCTTGTAGAGCGGTTCTAAGGTGTTGACTGTTTGGGAAAGGAACCTAGCGTAAAAATTCACCAACCCTACGAAAGCCTTCAATTCGGAGACACCAGTCGGAGTTGAAGCCCCTAGTATGGCTTCTACTTTATCTTTCGTAGGATGCATGCCAACCATGTCAATTTCGTGACCAAGAGAGAGGACGCGGTTTTTACGACATTGACATTTACCAGCGCTAGCACGTATCCCATGCTTCCGTAGTCTCTGCAGCACCTGTACGATGCGTCTCAGGCACCCGTGTTCGGTCTTTCCTGCTATCAGAACATCATCGAGATAGCACACTGTGCCCTCCAAGCCAGCCAATACCCGATACATTACCGACAGGAAAATGACAGGTGCGCTCGCGACACCAAACGGTAAAGGAGTGAAACGGAAAAGGCCAAGGTGTGTATTTCTCGTTAGCAGCTCTTGCGAAGGGTCGTCCATTCGAAGTTGCAAGTACGCTTTCGATAAATCAAGCTCACTGAAACAAGTTCCCCCTGCCAACGACGCGAACACATCTTCTGGAAATGGTAGCGGGTAGTGGGCAACCGTAATACATGGGTTTAAAGACGTAAGGTAGTCACCACAGAGTCTGACGGCTGCTCCATCACTCTTCAGAACTGGTACGACAGGGGTTGCCCATTGGCTTTCACGCACCCGGTACAACACACCGGCCAATTCCAACTCCTTGAACTATTTTTTAACTTCGTCTTTCAGGGCGTACGGCACTGGCCTGGCTTTACAGAATACAGGTTGCGCTCCCTGCTTCACAACAATGGAGCCCACAAACCCCTTAATAGTTCCAATTGGGCCCGTGAACACAACCTTGTACTTGTCTAGCAACCCCTCCTGTTTAGCAATTGTGTTCACTCGCAAAACATGTAACCAGTTTAGGTGAATATGCTTCAACCAGTCTCGGCCAAGCAGTGCAGGTACCGTGCGTTCCTGTTCATTCGCCGCTATCACGAGCGGAAGTCTAAAAGAATTGCTTTAAGGAGTTACATATACAGTTACATTGCCCTTCAAAGGAATACTTAAGCCATTGTATGTCCTTAGGCGAAACTACACATGCTTATATGGCAGATGTCCAAACTGTTTCACAAAACCACTTTCAGGCATAATAGATACCGCTGAGCCCATGTCTATTTCCATGGCAGTGATTTGCCCATTTATATTCATATCAACATTGTACGGCTCAACCTTTTCTCTTAGCGTGTACAGTTCTAAGCTACAGGCGTCCTCTTCCGCGGTGCAATTACTCTGCCTTCTCTTACACGTAATAGCTAAATGTCCCATCTGGGAACAACTGTAGCACCTTGCCTTTATGGGCCGACAGTCCTGCTGGTGGTGGCGACTCCCACAACGAAAACACGGCCGCATCCTCTCCTTGTCAGCGGACCCTTTCCGCGCAGCCGCCGTACCACGCCGCCGACAGTCGCTGGTTAATCGCATAGTCGCGGCACTGTCCCCGCGTTGCCTCTTGACGTCGTCCTCTTGTTCTTGCTTCACGTCTCGTCCCGGTAGCGTCTCCTTCGCGTGGTTTTCCGCGGCTTCCATGGACGTGCCGATAACACACGCCTTGTCCCATGTTAGGCCTTTCTCAACTTCAGCGGCCAAAAGCTTGCATCGAATAGCCTCGCTGCGCACACCCACGACGAGCTTGTCCCTGAGCGCCTCAGTTAAAAACGTTCCAAGCGAGCAGTTCGTTGCCAACCACTTCAATTCCACGATGAAGTCGTCAACTGCCTCCCGGGGTCCCTGTGTGCGTTTATGGAAGTTGTAACGCTCCGTGACTATCGACCGCTTTCTCGCGTAATGTTTCAGAAGCGCCTGTTTTGTCTCCTGATACGTCTTCTCTTCTGGAGCCTCCGGAAACATCAAGCTCCGCAATGTGGCTTACGCGCTGTCACCTACTATCGTGATAAGAACATCCGTCTTGCTTGGTTCGTCCAGCTTATTCACTCTCGCAAAAGCCTCGAACTGCTCGAAGTAGATATCCATGTTATCTGTCGCGGTACAAAATTCCGTCAGGCGCCCAGCGAACAGTTGGTAGCTAGAAGAAGATGGCAGATCGTTGTCCATGATGTTACTGTTGCTTGCTGCTTAAATCAGGGCCGGCGGTTCATCCCATGCTTGTCGCCATTATTAAAGAGACGACAGTTGCGCAAGAGATTTATTGACAACGACTGGCCGGTACATCACATAATATTTCAAGACACGCCCCCCTGCTTGCGTAGGCTATTTATACTGTAATGGTGGCGCTGGAGTGCCCACAAGCGTGTCCCCCTGCTGGTTACAAGATACACCATTGGGCCTCGAAGATGAACCTCGCTCCCTACAAGTAATACAACTTCAGGCTGCCCAAACTAGCCAAACAAATTCCTTCTCTGAAGCGCTGTAGGCTTCCTCTCTTACAGTTAGCTTACGGCTGGCATAGAGGATAGGATGTTCCTCATTATCGTCGCCGACCTGACTAAGTACCACGCCCATACCCCTGTCGCTTGGGTCACATGGAACTATGAATTCCTTTCTGTAGTCCGGCCTGCGAAGCACAGGGCGAGAAACCAATTTTCAATCTTTGGAAAGCGTTCTCTTGGTCCTTATTCCAGTGCACGCTACTCGGTGCTGCCTTTCGGAGGCCGTCCGTTAAAGGACTTGCTATTTGCAAATAATTCGGAGTGTACCGTTCATAGTAACCCACAAGTTCCAAAAATGAACGAATGTCTGTTTTCTTGCGCGGTTGAGAAAAATCTCCAATCGTAGCTATTTTCAGCTCGGCCGGCCGTCTCGTGCCCTGACCGACAACATGGCCCAGATAAGTAACCTGCGAGCAGCCAAACCTACACTTTTCCGCCTTCATCGTCAAGCCTGCTTCCCTCAACCGTGAGAACACCTGTTTGAGGTGCGATACGTGCTCTTTCCAGCTGTCCGAAAAAAATTGCTACATCATCGAGATACGGCAAGGCGAACTCCTGCAAGTCTTTTAGGACAATGTCCATTAACTTAGAGAAGCGAAAGGACGCGTTTTACAGCCCGAAGCTGAGGGTGAGAGGGTGAAACGTGCCTACAGGTGAGATAAATGCAGCATAGCGGCTGGCATTTTCTGAAAGGGAAACTTGTCAGTATCCCCGCACGAGATGTATAGTTGAAATGTATTTAGCAGCGCTAACTATTTCGATTCGTTAATGAATGTTGGGTATCGTGTACAGCTTATCGCTAGTGATGGCATTTCACTTCCTGTAGTCACACACGGACGAGGGTCTTTATTAGTGGCTTCTACAAGTATTAGTGGTGACGTTTAGCCACTCCCAGCAGGCTCAATAACTCCCAACTCTAGCATGCGCTGTATCTTTACCTCCATAATTTTTCTTTGTCATGAAGACACACTGTAAGGCTTTGATCTTACGGATTCGGTCGATGTCAGCTCCATTCCATGCGTTATTAGTTTGGTTCTACCTGGCCGATTGCTGAATCTGTCGAGATGTTCCCCTAACAGCCTTCTTAGCTCATCTACCTGCTCGGGTCTAAGAGAGTGCGAGCTTACCGAACGTTTTACCACTTCTTCTAGGCTGATTTTAGAGTGGTAGGTCGCCTTATACTCATTAAACTCGGTACTAGCGTCATTCTGCTCCTTGGTGGTACAGTTAACGACTCCGCTCCCCTCCGCTCCACGTACAGCTTGATGAAATTGCAGTGGTATATCCTCACCTTCTTCCTGCGACCGGGCACTTTCAGAGCATAGTCAGCATAGGAAAGTTTGTCCAACACTTTAACGGGTGCGCCCCAGTGAACTTCAAGCTTCTTATTTGAAGGTTTGAGGATCATTACCTGGTCTCCGGCGTTAAACGTACGAAGCCACGCATTCTTGTCGTTGTAGAACTTGGCGTTCTTTTGAGCTACTGCCATGTTTTTCTAGACTAGTTCTTGTGTTGCACTTAGCCGTTCCAGCAAATTTAACACGTACTCTATCACTGTTGGACTCTCTCCTCTTTCCTCTCACATCTCTGTTAACATTCTCAGTAGAGAACGGAGTGTCCTGCTGAAAAGAACCCTGTAGCCTCATGAGGAACCGTTCGCAAAGCAAACAAACTGGCCCGAAGACAATTCTCTCAGTCCTCCTTTGCTCGTAACAGAGCACCCGCAAAACTCGCTTAAGCACAGAATGCCATCTCTCTACACTGTTTGACTGAGGGTGACAGACGGAACTGTGTATCAACTTTACCCCGCACTTTTGCAAAATGTGGTAGTCAATGCGCTGGTGAATACCGACCCTTGAGCTGCCTGAGTTTCGGCTGGAAACCCCACACGTGCGAATACTGTCAAAAACGTGTCTACTACCTTGGTGGAGTTGAGCTCTTTCAGAGGGATTGCTTCCGGAAAGTTTGTAGCCGCACGCAGCATCGTAAACAAATACCTGTAACCCGACTTTGTCTTTGGAAGAGGCCCTAACATGTCTGTCACGAATCATCTGAAAGATTCTGAAATTAAGGGCACTACCTTTAGTAGAGGTTTCCAGGTTTCTCCTGGTTTACCCGAGCGCTGTAAGGCGTCACATGAACTTACAAAGTTTTCTACGTCTATGAAACAGTAGTATTCCATAAGCAATCTTTCCTTCGACTTGTTTATGCCTTGGTGGCCAAACCACCCATTTCTATGACAGAGACTCAAAAGGTCCTCTCTGTACTTAGTAGGTACTACTAAATGATCTAGAATCCTGCCCTTTCGGTCCCTGTAGTGCCGATACAACAATCCTCCTCTCTCTTATATCGTCACGTTGTGCCTAGCAATTCCTTCTTTAGCTGTGTAATGCAGTTTAGCTAAGCTGTCATCATTCTTTGGCTTGGCTGCCAGTGACTTTCTGTCCACACGTAAGAGCTGATCAAAGTTCATTGAGGCCGGTGATAGGAACGACCCTGTCTCGCTTGCGAGTGCGTCAGCTGGCTCTTCCTGCAGGCGTGAACTTTGACACCTTTGTGATACGCTCTCGTTGAGCTGGTCAGCTGGCAGTGTTTCTCAACCGTTTCTTCGTCCATCTAGCCTAGCTCGAATTCGGTTACTGAAGCTACCTCTTTTGCTACTTCCGCTGAAGAAGCTTTTGCATTTTCAGCCGAAAGCAACGCCATTTTACGAGCTTGGCATCACGCCAACCCCTGTGCTGCGCCCTGTCCCAGTTTAAGCCCCTTGTTCCGCAGTAACTGATTCGACCGATTCGAAAAAATCTAAGGGTACCGCTGCGACAAGAATTTGGAACCTGCAGCCTCGGTCACGAGCTCCCCGAACGGTTCGCTGATTTTGACTTTGAGCATGGGCAGACACACGCTGTGTTCTTCTACAACCTGTTTGATCCATGCTGCTTCTCCCGTGAAGTCATCTACCGTCACGTAAGACGGATGGACAATGTCCATAGTGGCGGCACTATCTCGCAGCACCCGGCATGGTTTCCCATTAACATGCAGATTCTAAAGATATGGGCTGAAAAGTGCCATATCTACGTGGATGAAAAAGTGTCTTTTTCATCCACGTAGGAGGAAACTACGCTACGCTTCCCGCAGTTTACAGCGATAGGTCGTAGTTTGTCGCACTTATAGCAGCGGATTGCTCTAAAAGATTCGAATTTTCTTTTCTGCTCTTTTTGTACGGTTTCCCCGTTTGACTTCTCGCTCTTTGCAGAGGGCTTTTTCTCCATGTCTACAGGCTCCAGTCGTCTAGTCTGCGAACCCTTTTTGAACGGAAATGGTTTCCGTGGTCCATTTCAATCGTACGAATTTCCGACCTCGGTGTTAAGCTTCGTGCGCGTTGCGTATTCTTCGGCTAATTCAGCTGCCCTTTTCCACAGTCTTTACGTTTCCTCTTTCTTGCACGCACACCTTCGCAGATTGTGGGATGCTTTCATGAAACTACTCTAGATACACGCCTTCAATAATCATTCTGCTCTCGTACGCATACGCGCTTTTCAACCACTCGACTAGGTTAGCCTTTCAGCCGTATGAAAACGTCGCGTACCCCTCGCTATCCTTTTTGCCTGTGCTTCTAAACTTTTGCCGAAAAGCTTCGGCTGAAAGGCGGTACATCTTCGAAAGGCTAGCCTTAACCTTCGCATAATCATATGCATCTTGCGAAATGAGTCTGGCGATTACTTCAGCAGCCTGACACGGCAACATAGACAGCAACCGCTATGGCCATGTACTCGTACCGAAGTTTATCTTCTCGCAAGTCCTTTCACAATTTCCTAGGTACAAGCCTATGTCGTTCCCGACCTTAAATGGCTTTAACAGCCTGTACATGCGGTATGATTATGCCTCACTTCATCGTTCCAGAGCCCCTTTACTTCCTTGAGACAACAACAAACGTTTGCTTTCAAGTTCAAGTTGCATTTTTCTTAACTAGCGATCTTTCTCGCGTTCCTCTCTGTCTGTCTCATTCTTCTCTGTCCCGTTTTTCTGTCTCTCTGTCCCGTTTCTTTCTTTTCCTAGGAATTTCCAACCCAATTTCAGTTTCCTCCTCACTGGCCTGTTGCGAAATCAGCTGCAACAATTCCGGTTTTAGCATTTCCTTGCGTACCTCTAGGCGCATTTCCTCACTAACAATCAACACTTCTTCTCTCAGCAGTGCTCCTAATTCCATGATTGCTGCTTTACTGCCTTGGTCCTGCCCGCTAAACATCCCAACATACCTAGGTAAACACATCCCAGCTAATAATGAACAATCCAGCTTCGTTACTGTTCTAAACAGAACAACCGCAAAATGAAGCCTAGAGAATGAAAGCAAGAACCAAGCAATCACTGCAGACACAACACCACGTCACAAAATCCGTCTCACCGCTGCCAGCCAGTTGTAAGGGTTGGGGTCGGGCATGAAATAGATGGTAGCTGGCCCATGCCGTCGTCCAACTCATACACGCTGAGGACGTTATTGAAGGGAGAGACTTGTTCTCATCGAGAACGAGGAATATGGGATTTATTTACAATATCTACATGAAGGGTGGAGAATGTAACAGTTCATAAATCTAGCATGACTGAAAGAGAATGTACATCCAGCAGCCGCGCAACGGCTCCTTAAAAACACTCTGTCCTCCTTAAATTCCTAGGTGAGGTAAAACTGCCGCTCAACCTTCGACCAATGGGAGCGTCCAAAGTCATCGTAGCCAACCCGGCTTTGAAGGGGACGGTTTACACAATCCCTTCTACATAGGTTTCACTGAACACACTCAGGTGAGCGGGTTCTCGCAGCCGGGGGCCTTGCCCCGAGCAAGCGCCTCTTGATCCTAGAGTTGACACCACAGTCAGTGGCCGCCGCGTCTGTCCATTGACTGGGACGACTTCTGGGGCCCGTGAGACCGCACCGTAAAACATCCTGTTCCAGCAGTTCTATTGCTTCAAACCAACCGCGAAGGCGACGGCGAATCCACTAACAATACTTGATCCGCCGACCACGTCTAGACATGCCGGCGGCGTACGGCTGTTGACGCCGCGCATTGTCGCCTTTACAAAGCGCGTCGTCGCAGCGGGCTGGGGAGGGTTCCAAGGTCGCTTCTCCGAACATTGCCACCGCCGCAGCTGCGGCGGGCTAGGAAAATGTTGCAGGTCGGTACCCCTGCAGGCCGATCGTAACAATAGTCAACGCTGTGGTCAGTGTCCCTCTTTGTCCTGTTGTTTAGTGCTGTTTACTGCTTGTAAAGAATGTCTCGAATTAATGCCCAAGTTGTCTTCTCTGTGCCACTTCTAAGGTGTATTGAGCTTGCTCTTGACAAGATATTGCCTGTAGCTCTGGAGAACTCATTGATCCCGAAACAGCATGGAGTTCGCACCGGCCGCTCCACTATCAGAAATCTAGCAAGTTTCACAACACACATCTGAATCTGAATCAGAACCAGTTTTATTTTCCTCAAGGAAAGGAAAAATGGACCCCAGACAAAAAGCTGCTCATTGAGCAGCTTGACCAGGCCTGAGGCCCCTACAGGCAGTGGCAACAGCGGCAAAACAGCAGTGTATGTTGTACACCCATACTAGAAGAAAAAAATAAAGCAACTCGAGAAAGAAAAAGCGAAAAAAAAGAAAGAAAGAAACTGTTCGCACCAAGCTGTGACGAACGAGAAAAAAAATATTTACATATACGTACACCAATAACAAACCAATATTGTACACTGACATGTTATATTCACACGTACACACGCAAACACCCGTAGAAGTGGCGCGCATACGCCTCTATATATACATATATGTACACCTACATATACATTTACATATACACGCCTACATGGCATATATACACACACCATTCAAGTGCACACATGCATGACGTTAAGTTAAATATTTTATGAAGAATGAACTGTTACAAAAACGGAGTGAGAAAAAAAAAGTGAAATTAGACAATGCCTGCAAAACTAACCCACACAAAAGAACGCACAACGCCGAATGTAAGCTGTATGATATCAATATGTTGCCCATTTAGCTATACTGTTTAAAAAGTACTCAATTAAAACACGTTTATTTATTGCGGGGCCATCAATTCAGGTTGTATTATTGTTCAGGGTGTAAGGTATTATATACTTTAACATTTGTTGACCGTAATTCGTTCGAGTTTTGGGAAGACACCACTTTTCTAATTGTCCAGTGTTGGCTGCCGGTACACGTTCCTTGAGCGCTGATATTCTGATAAGGAAGTTAGTACGAAGCGTGGTTTTAGTGGTGAATAAAGAAACAATAATGTGCGGTAGCATAACACTGATGGGCAGAATATTTAACCGAATAAAAAGCGGTTTGGAGCGTGCGCCGTACTCTTCGTCTGCAATGACACGAATCGCTTTCTTTTGCAGGCTCACAATTCTATTCATGTTAGTCGGTGATGCCGTGCCCCAAACAAGATGACAATATGCAATGTGTGATTGAAATAATGAAACATATATCTGTTTTTTAATGTGCACTGGAAGAATGCCACGACACCGGGAAAGTGCTCCAACAGCTTTAGATAAACTTAGGGATACGTAATTAGTGTGCTCAGTCCATCGAAGGTGCTCATCAAATACAACACCCAGTGTTTTACGGTGGCTAACGACCTCAATAATATTATTGCCTAGGTTAATGGTTAAGTTAGTCCCTATGTGACGATTTATAGTGTGGAAAATAACAGCCTTTGACTTACCCCTGTTTGATGTACTGGCGCAAGTTTTTTAATTGAATTAAATTAAATTTTATTTCTCGTTCATTTAAATTTGGGTAGGTGAAGACTAAAGGTTTCAGACCCCGTAAGCGACAAGTTTGACAGCAAATCAGGCACATATGCACAATTTTTCAAGTTACAATAAGCCTGACTGCTGCAAAAAAAATCACAGGAACAATGTCTATTGTCATCGTGTTCAAATACCGTCAAATTAAAAATGAAATGTGCAACACGGCTAAGTACAACTAAACACTTCAGATTCGACAGTGTTCTACCATCATACAAATAAAAACATGTTTTTATCAAAATAAACGCTAATAAATTTGTAGAGCATTAAAAAGCAACAGAATGCTCAAGAAAATAAAAATAATATAAGAAAATCACATATCCTAATTGGGTTTTAAAATAATACAATATAAATGAAAAAGAAAGGAAATTGTAAAACCACACATGGATGCATAAAAATATATATGTATTGTAGTGGGTAACATGCATGTGGCGCTGTGCGGACTGCCACCGCTGCGGCGCGAGACCCGAGCTCGGGCTGCTGATGCGAACGGCTAGGACTCGCGATCAAGAGCTACTTGCGATCCCTAGTACGAGCTGCAATAAACCCCCTTACATTTGGTGGAGCTGCGGGGTAGACCTCGGAAACTGGAACTCCGAAGCCGGACGCTACCGACTGCTGCGACCATGCCTGACGAAACCACCCAGGAACATGCACCACAGCCTCCGGCGGTCATCGTTTCCGGTGTGTTGCGCCAGCGTGATCCTGCCATCTTTAGCGGCACCGATGATCATGACGTGGAGGATTGGTTGTCATCTTACGAACGGGTGAGCCAACATAACAAGTGGGACGACGTCACCAAGTTGCACAACGTGTTGTTTTACTTAACCGGCGTCGCGAACCTCTGGTTCCGAAACCACGAGCACGATTTCGCAACATGGAGCACATTCAAAACAAGTTTCGCTGAAGTGTTCGGGCGCCCCGCTGTGCGCAAGCTTCGCGCAGAACAACGCTTACGGGGGCGTGCGCAACATCACGGTGAAACTTTCACAAGTTACATCGAAGATGTCATTGACCTGTGTAAGCGCGTGAATCCGTCAATGTCAGAACAGGACAAGATAAAACACATTATGAAAGGCATTGATGAGGACGCCTTTCAGATGTTGTTAGCGAAGGATCCGCGTACCGTGGCCGAAGTTATCAATTTGTGCCAAAGTTTTGACGAGCTACGGAAACAACGCATCTTAGCTCGGCGCCCACCGCCTACGGAAGATTCGCTAGCAGCATTAATTATTGGCGACAACCACACAACTTTGCTGACGCAAATAAAAGAATTTGTGCGCGAGGAGGTCGCACGACAGCTCTCGATTTTGCCGACCACGGAGAAGCCTTCTCAATGTTTTACTCCAGCGCTCCGACAGATAATTCAAGAGCAAGTGACCGAAGCTCTTCCACCTCCGTGTCAGCCGGCTCCCGTGGCCGCGCCTCTGACGTATGCTGAAGCCGTTGCGCGGGCGCCTCGTCTACAGGGGTTCTCTCCTCCGCCTTCAGCGCCTCGCCCGCCGGTGTTCTCTCCTCCGCCTTCGCCTCGCCAGCCGGCGGATCCCTTTTTCAGTGCACAGCAGCAGGGTCCAAATCCTTGGCGCACTGCTGACAACCGCCCAATATGCTATGCCTGCGGTACCCCGGGTCATGTAGTGCGCTTCTGCCGCCGGCGCTTGCCGGCCTTCGTGGGCACCCCGCGACGACCCAGCTCCGACTTCCGACCTTTCCGTATGCCTTCACGACCACCACCAGAAGTCTACGCTGCTGATGACATACCGGCACCGCAGTCACAGCTCTACGGCACTCGTCGCTCGCCTTGCCCTCGTCGGCGCTCACTCTCACCCATGCGTCGTAGACCCAGTGCCAGTACTGCTGAGGCGGAAAACTGATTTCCGCAGTTCCTGAGGCACGAACTGCGTCATCGTCGGAACATCAAAGTCCTCGTTTTTCCCCCGCTAACGTTATTGAAGTGTGCGTTGATGGCATCAAATCCCTTGCGCTCGTCGATACAGGTGCTGCTGTATCCGTGATTAGCGAGAAGCTTTGTCGTGCATTGCGGAAAGTGACCATGAAGCCTTCGATTCCATTGCTTAGAACAGCCAGTGCGCAACAAGTACAGCCAGTCGCTATGTGCACTGCCAGAGTGCTGATTCGAGACATTTTGTATTCCATTGATTTCTTTGTGTTAACTTGTTGCTCCCACGATGTCATTCTCGGTTGGGATTTTCTGTCGCGCCATCATGCCGTCATCGACTGTGCACGTGCTGAGGTTCAGTTCTCCGTTCTGTGCGATTTGCCATCTCGCGACTTTCTAGTTCACGATCTTAGCAGGATCTCTGTAGCTTCAGATACTGACCTTCCTCCTCACAGTGCTGTATTTGTCCCTCTTTCATGTGCATCGCTTGCCGAAGCGACGGTCATGTTTACACCCGCTGCCGTCTTCATTCGCCGCCAGCCTATATTGTTGCCTTTCGCCCTCCTCACGGTTCACCATGGTGCTGCAGAAATACTGATTTCTAACCCAAATTCGTACACTTTGGCTTTGCACTGTGGCGAGACTATTGGTACCATCGAGTCTGTGGACGCTGTCGCTATTGTGCATTTCCCCATGGCCGACGACGTCGATACTGCCAACGTAACAGCACTGACGCCCCATGTGCCATCTAACCGAGTCCCACCGGATGTTTTTTGTCGCTCCATTGCCGATGACCTCGAGCCGACACAACGTGAGCGGCTAATTACTCTTTTAAATGAGTTTCACGCGTCTTTTGACTGGAACCAAGCATCGTTAGGCCGCACAAGTACCGTCTCTCACCACATTGATACGGGACATCACGCACCATTACGCCAGCGTCCGTACCGCGTGTCATCTACCGAGCGTCGTGTCATCACCGAGCAAGTTGAAGACATGCTTGACCGTGGTGTTATCAAGCCATCGTGCAGCCCTTGGTCATCGCCCGTAGTACTCGTTAAGAAAAAAAATGGCTCGATTCGTTTCTGTGTGGACTATCGTCGCCTCAACAAGATTACACGAAAAGATGTCTATCCTCTACCGCGCATAGATGACGCCCTGGATTGTCTACATGGTGCTGAATTCTTTTCTTCTTTGGACTTGCGATCGGGCTATTGGCAAGTGCCAGTGGATGAATCCGACCGCCCGAAAACAGCTTTCATTACGCCTGATGGCCTGTATGAGTTTACAGTAATGCCATTCGGCCTCTGCAATGCGCCCGCGACATTCGAAAGAATGATGGACAATATTCTGGGAGGCCTCAAATGGAAGACGTGCCTGTGTTATTTAGACGACGTGGTAGTTTTCTCCCCTGATTTCACCACTCACCTCTCTCGTCTACGCGAAGTCCTTACTTGTCTTGCCACCGCCGGCCTTCAACTTAACTTGAAAAAGTGCCGCTTCGGCGCCCGACAGCTGACCATACTTGGCCATGTCGTTTCCAAAGACGGCGTCCTTCCCGACCCTGACAAACTTCGTGCTGTCGCAGAATTTCCGCGGCCGACTACACTGAAAGAGCTCCGAAGTTTTATCGGCCTTTGCTCGTATTTTCGACGCTTTGTACGCAATTTTGCCTGCATCATCGCTCCTCTGACGAAGCTCCTGGCTGGCCCAGGTGACCTTCGCGATTGGACTCCGGCATGTGACCAAGCCTTCACCACTTTGCGTCGTCTGCTTACCTCACCACCTGTTCTACGCCACTATGACCCGACTGCACCGACCGAAGTTCATACAGACGCCAGTGGCGTTGGTCTTGGAGCCGTCCTTGCGCAACGCAAGCCTGGTTTTCCGGAATATGTGGTTGCATATGCGAGTCGTGCCCTCACGAAGGCAGAAACCAATTATTCTGTCACAGAAAAAGAATGTTTGGCTATAGTTTGGGCGTTAAACAAATTTCGCCCTTACTTGTATGGCCATCCGTTCGATGTTGTGACAGACCACCACGCGCTCTGCTGGCTTGCGTCACTGAAAGACCCGTCAGGCCGTCTTGGACGTTGGGCTCTTCGGCTCCAAGAATTTGACATTCGCGTCATCTATCGATCCGGGCGCCAACATTCTGATGCCGATGCACTCTCCCGATCACCCATGAGATCCGACGAAACGCCACCCTCACCCGTAGAGTGCCCGGTTGCTACACTTGCTGTTACTGACATGCCGTCTGAACAAAGGAAAGACCCGTGGATTGTGTCTCTCATTGACATTCTTCACAGTTCTTCAAAGGCTACATGCCCTCGAGCCCTTCGTCGCCAAGCCACCCATTTCGTGCTACGGGACGCCATCTTGTACCGCCGAAACTATCAGCCGGACGGTCGCAAATGGCTGCTAGTCATCCCTCGCCATTTGCGCTCCGACATATGCACGTATTTCCACGCCGACCCCCAACAAGCTCATGCTGGCGTCCTGAAAACCTACGAGCGGCTCCGTCAGCGCTACTACTGGCGCGGCATGTATTCTTATGTCCGCAAATACATTCGGTCATGTGTAGCCTGTCAGCGACGCAAGACATCTCCTCATACGACTGGCCCTCTGCAACCTTTGCCGTGTCCTGCACGTCCTTTTGATCGGATTGGCATTGACCTCTATGGGCCTCTTCCATCCACTGCTAAAGGAAATCGTTGGATAATTGTTGCAGTAGACCACCTCACAAGATATGCCGAAACCGCTGCACTTGCTTCGGCTGCTGCTCGCGACGTCGCCGCATTCATGTTACGGCATTTCATCTTACGGCATGGCGCACCGCGAGAACTGCTCAGCGACCGAGGCCGTGTCTTCTTGTCCGAAGTTATTAATGAGCTACTCGCCGCTTGCCGCACTATTCACCGCACCACTACGGCGTATCACCCACAGACTAACGGTCTCACGGAACGGTTCAACCGCACTCTGGGTGACATGCTCACCATGTATGTTGCGTCTGATCATTCCAATCGGGACAATGTCCTCCCTTTTGTGACGTACGCGTATAACACCGCCGTTCAGGCTACCACAGGCTTCTCCCCATTTTTCCTTCTTTATGGACGTGAACCATCCACTACCCTCGACACCATACTACCATATCATCCGGATGCCTCTGAATTCACCCCTCTTTCCGAAGTTGCTCGCCATGCTGAAGAGTGCCGCCAACTGGCTCGCTCGTTCACGTCGGATACCCAAGGTATCCACAAAGATCGCCGCGACAACGGGCAGCCCACACAGTCCTTCGCCGTGGACTCTCACGTCTGGCTTCAGCTGCCCTTCCAATCTCCAGGCCTTAGACCAAAGCTTGCTCCAAAATATCAGGGTCCGTACCGGATCGTCGCGTGTACATCGCCGGTGAATTATGTGGTGGAACCGGTGACGCCATCTTCGGACAAACGCCGCCGTGGCCGCGAGACGGTTCACGTCAGTCGTCTGAAGCCGTACCACGACCCCCTTATCGTGTCATCACCTTAGGTCGCCAGGATGGCTCCTCTTCGCGGCGGGGGCAATTGTAGTGGGTAACATGCATGTGGCGCTGTGCGGACTGCCACCGCTGCGGCGCGAGACCCGAGCTCGGGCTGCTGATGCGAACGGCTAGGACTCGCGATCAAGAGCTACTTGCGATCCCTCGTACGAGCTGCAATAAACCCCCTTACAGTATGAATACAAAGGAGACGCAACAATAAGAACACTACATGAAATAAAATCATGTGGACCCTGAAGAGAAATTATGTGTAATTCATGGCAGAAACGTTGATCACCTTATAAGCTTAATTATTCAATTTCCCAATATATGTCTTCCCTATTTAACCATTCTCTTATTTCTTTTAAATGTCCTTGGAGAAGTATGTAAGAATACAAATTCACTGTATCTGTTCATTAGTTTTGTGGATTGATATACAAATTTACGTTTCCCGTAATTGGTCCTTGTTTTCGGCGCGTGTTCTCGGCTGTGTCGCAAGAAGTATCCGGAAAAGTTACGTTCAATACATTGTGCGCTTGGGTTTCTCTTTCGGACTTCTAGGAGAAGTTGCATATAGTATACGGAGGAGGAGGAGAAGGAGGAGGAGGAGGAGGAAAAAACTTTATTCTTGTCCTGTACAAGGTGTTGCCACCTGCCTGGCTAGTCCCATGTTGGGACCGGGAGGTCAATCCTCCTAGCCCTATCACGGGCGTACTGGACAGCCAGGACTTGGGGGATATGCTCTGGAGATCTGAACATTCTTAAAAACCGATTCCGGGAAATGCCAGGGCCGAGCGACCCACACTCCCAGGGCAGACGTTCAAGTGCGCATATCTCCTTTTTGCATGCTTTGCATATAATATTCATGTCTGCAATGGCATACCATTCCTTTATCTGTGCAGGTGAATAATAAGACTGTCTGTAATTGCCTAAGTGTAACTGCCTGTGCTCTGTTTAGCCTATAGTGAGGGGGTGGAAACTCCCTCCTTCCCATGTAGTAATGTTTTGTAATTTCATTGTATGTAATGAGCGTATCTCTCTGTAAGTTCTCCAATCCAGCAGAATCAAAACCATATGTAAAAGCGGCCCAGTCTCTAAGGTCGCGGGCGACGCTGTTGGGCGATTCATTAGGATTGACAGGAATGCCATCAAGTGAACCAAGGTGCGCCGCGAACCAATAAATTTAACGTGTAACATTTGTTTGCTTTTTGTTAATTATTCTCGCAGCCTGTGGGGCAATCTTTCCCCTATTGAAAGCTCTAATACTGTTTTCGAGTCGCTGTATATTTCGATGAATCTATCGTCTCTTAGTGCCAATGCAATGGCAACTTGTTTAGCGTCTTCAGGTTTGTTAGTGTAGACCGTGGCGCAGTTGGTGCAATTGCCCTGATGATCCACTACCACCGCCGTGAACTTAGTTCGATCTTTGTAGGCAGCCGAATCGACAAAGCAGGCTCGTCCTCCCCCTTTATCCATTTTCTCGATTAACGCCCTGGCTCGTGCGACTCTCCTGTTGATGTTATGTTTTGGGTGCATATTCCTGGGTAGCGGTGCGACAATTATGTTGTCTGCGAATTCATGATTAACTTTAACGTTCTGTGCTGGATCCTTAATGGGGTTGATCATGATCTTGTCCAGGATTGATCTTCCCGTGCTCGTTGTAGATAGTCTCGCTATTTGTGATGTTTCTTGAGCCTCCGCGATCTCCATGGTCGTGTTGTGTATTCCCAACTTGAGCAATTTTGCAATGCTGGTTCGAATTGGTAGCCCCAATGCGCTTTTAACAACTTTCTTGATCGCTGCGTCAAGCTTCTTGAGTTGGAACTGCTTCCAGTTGTACATGGCAGCGGCGTATGATATATGACAGAGTACGAAAGAGTTGATTAACCTGATGAGATTATCGTCTTTCATGCCCTTGTGTCTTCCTGCCAGGCGTGTGATCATCCTGCACGAGTTATCCGTTTAAAGGGTGATTTTCTTGACCTCGGTATGGTTTCCACCGTTTGCATCAATGAAAAAACCTAGTACCCTGATCACGTTGACTCTGGGTATATTGGCACCATTTTCTGTATGTATTGCTTTCCGATAGAGGTTTCCAGCCCTTAGGCCTGCCCCCCTTTTCACGTCTATAAAGTAGCAACTCCGATTTATGTGGGGAGCACCTGAGTCCAGTGGGCCTCAGGTATTCTTCCACCGTCTTGATCGCTTCAATCAGTGCGTCCTGTATCTGCCCTTCACTGCCACCAGCACCACACACCGTACAGTGAGATCATCAGCATATATGGTATGGTCAATGGCGTTAATCTTGCCCAGCTTTCTGGACAGACCGATCATGCACAGGTTGAAAAGGACGGGAGAGATCACCGATCCTTGGGGGGTTCCTCGATCTTCGAGCTGAACCACTTCCGAGTTTGTGTCTCCGACCTTTATCTTCGCCGTGCGTGCTTCGAGAAAGGATTTGATGTATTTAAGCACCCTCGACCCGAGTCCAATGTCTTCTATCGTTCTGAGGATGTACTCATGCTTGATGCTGTCGAACGCTTTTTCCAAGTCTAATCCCAGTATGGCCTTAATATTTCTAGAATATTCGTCGAGAATGTGGTGTTTAATTTGCTTCATGGCATCCTGCGCCGAAAGTGCGAACCTAAAACCCAGCATGTTGTGAGTGTATATATTATTGTCCTGTAAGTGGTCTTTTAGCCTGTTAAGGATTGCGTGTTCAGCGACCTTCCCCACGCATGATGTAAGTGATATTGGCCTTAAGTTGTCCAAGCTTGGCGGTTTACCCGGTTTCGGTATTAGTATAACCTGCGAAGTTTTCCATTCTTCTGGGACTTCGCCTGAGATCCATGCTTCATTGATGAAGTCTGTCAGCGATTCAATTGAAGGCTCATCGAGATTTCTAAGTGATCTGTTTGTTACTCCATCAGGACCTGGGGCTGACTTTCGATTTAGTTCACTTAACACCCTCCGGATTTCAGATATGATGAACGGTTGGTCGAGTTCAGGTTGAGCGGCTCCCCTGTATTCTGATGGAAGTGGCTGGTCCTGCTCATTTCTAACTGGTAGGTATTTGTCAATTAGTTGTTTGGTAACTGTTTCGATGGGCTGATCCTTAAGGGCTACGTGTATAGCTCGGGCAAGGTTGTGTCTCTGGTTGGCTTTAGTGCCTTTTTCATCAAGCAGATGCTTGATTAAGCAGATGCCATCTATTGACACACAAAACTCGTCCCACTGTTGCTGGCAAAGGGTGTTACAATATTGTTCGATTTGGTTGTTAAGTTCTGCGATTCTTTTTCTCAGCCTACGATTTAGCCTTTGGGCCCGCCACCTTCGGGTTATGGCTTCCTTGGCTTTTATTAAGTGGGCAAGTTTCGAGTCCATTGCCTCTACATTCGTGTCTGTAACAATTATTTTGGACGCTGTTTTGATGTCCCTTCTGATGCCCTCACACCAGTCTCTGAGATTGAGTTTGGTCGTTTTTTTTCCGCTTTGGGCTCTTAACTTGCGAAAAAGGTCCCAATCTACGACCTCGAATTCTCGATTTCGGCCTTTCTCAACTTCCAGTTTGACTTCTATTACGTAATGGTCGCTGCCAAAATTCATGTTTGTGTTAGTCCATGAAACATGCTCTGTGTTCTTAATGAACGTAAGGTCAGGTGTGGTGTCTCTGCAGACAGAATCTCCAACCCTTGTAGGATATGTCTTATCCGTGATTAAGACCAGGTCTAGCTCATCCGCGTGGTTCTAGAGATTCCTGCCCTTGGCATTAGTCGTAACGTAGCTCCATAGCTCTTGGGCTGCATTGAAGTCTCCTTATATAATCAGAGGTCTACTTCCAGCTAGGTTAGTAGCCTTTTCGAATAATCTCTTGAAGTGTTTATGGTGTTTCGGATTGCTGTAGATGTTGAGTACGAATAAGCTATTGTTCCTTTGATTTTTGTGTGAAGTTGGTACTACAACCTTAACCATGAGGTACTCTAGGCTTTTGTCTGTGATGCCTAATTCATGTGGGATGTGCGTAAGCTGCTTATTTACAAACACGTACAGGCCCCTACCGAACGTTTGACACTCTAGGGCTCTGTATCCAGTGAGTGTGACATATCCATATCCTGTCTCTTGAAGTGCGATAATATCCGGTTTAGACTGAAGTGACCTAAGGTATTGCTGGATTATGGTACGTTTGTTATTGTACCCCCCACAATTCCACTGCCATATTCTAAATTCCCTCTTAGTGTGAGCCATATTGCACATTCATCTCCCCCGCCTGGGGAGTTACTGTAGCTCTTAAGAATGACGACCCGCATTGTTCCCTTACGTCCATTGACATAGTCATCATTTCCAGGGTTTTGATTCTTTCGCCAAAAACCTTCAGCCCCTCCTTAGGGTCATTCAGTGCCGTTGGTATTTGGCCTGCATTCATTCTCAACTGTGAGACACTGTCCATAAGCATCTGCATGTTATCTTTAAAAGACGCCAGCGCTTGTTTGACTTCCTCCATCTGTGTTTCAGTGTTCTTGAGCTTACTTTCAACAGCCCTAGGCTTGGCTGACATGGGTCCTTCACCAGCAGGCATGGGTACTGGGGCTTCTTTGCGTGTATTAGTGCTATCTTTGTTTTGTGCTTGCTTAGCCTCACTTAAAGAGTTTCCTTATTGCCCTCATCTCTCTAATCATGTTCTGATTCATTTCCTTTAGTTCTGCATTCTCTTTCGTAAGTCTTTCTATTTCACGATCCTTAGTTTGCTCTGGGGGTGGGTCACAAAGCATGGCACTTACCGGATCGGTACGCGGGTCGTCGGCCCAGATAAGTCTTGTTTTATTGTTGTCCCGGTGAGGAGGCGTCTTGTCGGCTATGGCCATTCCCTTGACTTTTTCGGCCCATGTGGATTCGTTGCTTCCTTCCCCGGGTTTCGATGCAGCCCGATCTCTTGATCCGGATCGCGCCCTGGATTGGGATCTGGATCTGGGTCGGGATCTGGACACGCTTCTTCCCCTGGAGCGTGAGCGACTGCAGGACCTGGACCTGCCGCGGGACCTTGAGCTTGGCTGCGTGTCGTTATTGTCCTTGTTGACGTTGGTCGCTAGTGCTCTTTCGTTTCTCCGTTTTCTGACCACGTATGGAGTTGTATAGCGCTGCTTACACACTTTGTCCGCAGTTGGATGTGGGGCACCACAAAGTTCACACCTGGGTTGGCACTGATGTTTGTCAGTCAGATTCACTACACCACAGCCTCGGCATATTCTCTCTTGCGGAGACGGGCACACGTCAGCTCTGTGACCGAGCCGGCCGCAAGCATAGCATACGTCGACTTGTTTCTTGTATAGTGAGCGCCTT
This sequence comes from Dermacentor andersoni, assembly GCF_023375885.2. NCBI lineage: Eukaryota > Metazoa > Arthropoda > Arachnida > Ixodida > Ixodidae > Dermacentor > Dermacentor andersoni. The sequence continues at coordinate 13,879,047 of NC_092820.1, forward strand.
ACAAGGACCGGGCCTTATCTGACGAAATTCGGAACCTTGTGTCCATCAGATGTGATGATCACCGTACCGGTATTCTTGATTCTTTTAACGGCGATAGCCAAAGGGTTTCTTGAGTTGACTATGTTCTTCTTCTGCTCCGTCGGGCCATCTGCTAAGTCAACGTTCCTTATCACTCCCTTGCACGTGTTGTGAGGTGCAGCCTCATATGCATTGATCTCGAAGCTGCATCCATTCAGATTAATCGACCTTATTCTCACATATTTCTCAGCATTCTCTCGTTGTGGCGTACTCGCCACATTTATGTTTTGGTTGACGTTCGGGCATATGATGTCTGATGCAATGTGATCCGAGCTTAGACCAGCTGCTTCAACGATGGTTTTGCCAATCTTGCTAATATTGAGTCCGCCGCGTGGTCGGAGTATGATTTTAAAGTGATCTTTTGGCAAGTATGACATTCGGGACGCCCTGGCCACCCTGTTCTTGACTCGACTGCCGTTCTCGAATGTTCTAGGCGACGTAGCCATATGAGACCTAGCTCCGGCTGAATTGCCGCTAACAGCGGATCTGGTAAAAATTCGCCTAGAAACTGCTGCCTGCCATCCGTACTCTTCGGTGCACTCGTCGGGAGGTAGTTCCTCCCCTTCCATCATTACTTGCATGTCTGACTCGCCTCCAATGGCCACACTCACGCAGCACTTGGCTTAGCGCGGCGGCAATGGTGGCGGCTCGAAAAAGTCTCTTAAGATGCGAATAGTCGGCCCACCGTTGAAATCCTGGTGTCGCCCAGGTCCTGTCGATGCTAAACGTCAATTTATGTAACAGAACCAAGGATACTCTCTGATTAACGGGTCGTAACCGATGTTGAAAGCGGGAGCCGATCTTTCTCCATGTTCTTCGATGCTTCTTCTTCTTCCGAGGTCCATATATGGTATATCCATATTGACACGAGTACTTATCTTTATCTGGCGACCACGTTTCGCCGCCTAACAAATGTAATCGCACAGCGCGGGACGCGCCTGCATGTATCCGAAGTTTCTGGAAAGTTATCGATGCTTCTATCCGCTGTCTGTTGTCGCCGAACCTTGTGTTATCTGATTTGATCGCGTGACGCGAATGGTACAGAACTTTGTGGAAGGCACGTGGGTCCCAACGATTTGTCTGGAACATTCGATGACTGCTGTATAAAAGCCGACGCGCTAGACCCGCTGATCAGATTTTCGACTATCGCCGAGCGTGTTCGCCGCTATCATTGTGCTATAAGTGTAGCCTGATTTGTGGGCACAGGTTCGCCCAATAAAAGTTTGCTTTGTCGTTCACAGTATTGCTACTGTGTTATTCAACGTCACCACCACGTGACATCTGGTGGAGGTGCTTTTCGTTCATGTACCGGACGCCCCCGACAAGCCGTGATCCAAGCCCGGACCGCAAAGAGAACACCAACGTAGTCCCGGAGCATCGAGCAAGCCGCCGTCTTCAACAGCTGCCCCCGGAGCACGGACTTATACCTGAGAAGACCAAGAAGATTGTGGACAAGGCAACCCCAATGGCAGCCCCAGCGTCCCCCATCGTGCTGCAGCAGCCCAGGGAACCTCCGACGTTCCGCGGATCAACATTCGAGGACCCGGAAACCTGGCTCGAAACGTATGAGAGGGTCGCTAAGTTTAACAGTTGGGACAGCGACGACAAGCTTGCGGTATGTCTATTTCGCATTGGAAGACGCCGCCAGGACGTGGTTCGAGAATCGGGAAGCCCCCTTAACGACGTGGGACCTTTTCCGAAGTGGCTTTTTGCACACGTTTACAAGCGTCGTGCGAAAAGAGCGAGCCCAAGCTCTACTAGAAACCAGAGTGCAGCTGCCAAACGAGACGATCGCGATCTTCACGGAGGAGATGGCCCGTCTTTTCCGGCACGCCGACCCGGAAATGTCGGAGGAGAAAAAAGTTCGCTTCCTGATGCGCGGCGTCAAGCAAGACCTTTTCGCCGGACTTATTCGTAACCCACCGAAGACTGTGGCTGAGTTTTCTGCAGAGGCATCGACGATCGAGAAAACTCTGGAGATGCGCACCCGGCAATATAACCGCCAGGGGCACACGCCGCAGTATGCCATCCAAGAACTGGGTTCGGACGACCTTCAAGAGACCATCAGGGCTATTGTGCGCGAAGAACTGCGCAAGGTATTGCCATCGTCGCAGCCCCAAGTGGCCTCGATCGCCGACATCGTGAAAGAAGAGGTGCACCGATCGCTTGGTGTTGCTGAGGCGCAACCACAAGTACCGCAGCCCCAGCCAGAAGCGATGACTTACGCCGCCGTCGCCCGCCGTCAGGGTCCCCCTCCACGACCGCGCCAGGGCCCCGTAACGCCGCAATTCCGTCGACCACCACCGCCGCCGCCAGCACGACCACCCGTCGTCCAGCGCAGCTACCCGAGGAAGACAGACGTTTGGCGCGCTCCTGACCACCGCCCGCTCTGCTACCACTGCGGAGAAGCGGGTCACGTCTACCGACGATGCCCATACCGGGAGATGGGACTGAGAGGGTTCGCCGTCAACGCGGCGCGTCCACAGGTGGAGAGCACCCACGTGACTTCGCCGACTACCTCGCCGCTACTCAGTGGAGCTCTCGACGACCGTCGCGTTCGCCATCACCAGGCCGCTACCTGTTGCCGCAGCGCCCACCATACACTGGCCCAGCCCGGGGCCGGTCAGCGAGCCCATATCCGGAAAACTAAAAGGAGCGACCGATGGAGGTGCGGTTGCTGTTCGTCGAACTGACGAAGATCCTCCGCCGCCGACGAAGACGCCGAACAAACCACCTCGACGACATAACGACACGCCGCCGTCCCGACGAAGTCTGGAAGCAAAGAATACGGCGACGAAAGACGACCTGACGACGCGACGTTCCAACTTCAGTTCAACACGATGCAGTCGTGATCCGACGCAAGAACTAACTGTAACGCAAGACAAAGCACCAACAGAGGACGGACAGCCGACACTACAACCTCCGACGACGCTTCGTCGAGTACCAGACCGGCGACCGTGTTTGGGTTTGGACACCGATACGCCGACGAGGACTGAGTGAGAAACTATTGCGTCGCTATTTCGGACCCTACAAGGTCATTCAACGTATTGGCGCACTGGACTATTAGGTCGTGCCAGACGGAATTTCGCATTCACAGCGGCGCCGCGCACGATCTGAAGTGGTCCACGTGGTGCGTCGGAAACCCTTTTACGGACGCTGACGAACTTACTTATTTTTGTTTTCTTTGCTACGGGTGTTTTTCTTTATTACTTTCATTTGTATGCAGCATCGGGCCGATGCTTTTTAAGAGGGGGGTACTGACACGAGTACTTATCTTTATCTGGCGACCACGTTTCGCCGCCTAACAAATGTAATCGCACAGCGCGGGACGCGCCTGCATGTATCCGAAGTTTCTGGAAAGTTATCGATGCTTCTATCCGCTGTCTGTTGTCGCCGAACCTTGTGTTATCTGATTTCATCGCGTGACGCGAATGGTACAGAACTTTGTGGAAGGCACGTGGGTCCCAACGATTTGTCTGGAACATTCGATGACTGCTGTATAAAAGCCGACGCGCTGGACCCGCTGATCAGATTTTCGACGATCGCCGAGCGTGTTCGCCGCTATCGTTGTGCTATAAGTGTAGCCTGATTTGTGGGCACAGGTTCGCCCAATAAAGGTTTGTTTTGTCGTTCACAGTATTGCTACTGTGTTATTCAACGTCACCACCACGTGACAATATAGTATATCCTGTCCGCACGGCGTATGTCACATTTGTCAAAGATGGCGCCGTTCTTAGTTGTGAAAAACACCCATAGTAATTTGCATATAGGCGAATAACACTTTTTTTTCTGAGATTATCAATTTCGTGTATTTTGACCTGGTTGTTGTACCCCATGGCAGTATTCCGTAGCAAAGTTTTGAATGAATAAGTGTATTAAACAGTTGCTGTTTCAGCCATAGAGGGATAGGGTCTGCAATTCTATAGATTACACCAATATTGTTTGATAATTCACTACAAACGAAATTGACATGTGTATTCCATGATAATTCTTCACTAAAATGTATTCCCAACAATTTTTGATGTTTGACTTGTTTGATAAGGAAGTTGTTGGATTTCACTTGTAGTCTGCCCTCAATTCCCTTATTTGGTGCCCTAGATTTATTTTGTCTTATTTGTATTCAGCTGGAGTTCGTTGGTGATCAACCAGTCGGATAACAAAGATGTATATTTATTTACACACTGCTGCAATTATGTTGTGTTATCGGTTGTAAAGAAGACATTTGTATCATTTGCATACATCGTAGTCTTTTGGAAAGCTGGTAAATCTGCAATATTGGCACGTGTACTTGTATACTTTTTTTGGGTGACCGCTTTTCGCCATCTAAGAAATGTGATCGCTCAGCGCGGGACGCGCCCGCATTTATCGGAAGTTTCTAGAATGTTATCGACAGTTCTTGCTCCTGTCTGTTGTCCTCGAAGCCTGTGTAATCTGATTGCATGTGTGACGCGAATTGTGTAGAACTTTCTGGAATACGCACGAGCGCTAGCGATTAATCTGGAACCTTCGATGGCGCATGTGTAAAAGCCAAAGCGCTTCACCAGCACGTCAGATTTCGACGATAGCCGACTCTGTTCGCCGCTATGGTTGTACTTTAGGCGTTTCGTGTTCTTGTGGGCACAGGTTTGCCCAATGAAAGTTAATTTCGTCATTTAGAGTATTGGTATTGTGTTCTTTGCCGTCCCTACTACGTGACAATATCATTCACATGAATTACAAATAATAACGGACCTAACTTTGAACCTTGTGGGACACCTTGCTGTAGTGTAAGCATTTCAGATGCAGTAATTCCCAGCTGTAGCTCCCACAGGCGCTTTGCGTTCATGTACCGGGCGCCCTCACAGAGCCGCAACCCAAGCCCGAACGCGGAAGACAACACCAACGTCGCCAAGGACCAGCGAGGTAGCCGTAGGCTACAAGGACTGCCCCAGAGCATGGACTTTTGCCTGAGACGACCAGGACGTTCGTCGCCAAGCCAACCCCAATGGCAGCCCCAGCGTCCTCTATCGTGCTGCAACAGCCCAGGGAGACACCGACCTTCCGTGGATCATCATTTGAAGACACGGATAACCGGCTGGAAACATATGAAAGGGTCGCTGCATTCAACAACAGGAACTGCGACCACAAGCTCCGGCATGTGTACTTCGCCTTAGAAGCCGCTGCCAGGACGTGGTTTCAGAACTCGGGAATCATTAGTGACTACATGGGACCTGTTCCGCGAAGACTTCTTGCAGACGTTCAAGAGCGGCCTGCGCAACGAGCGAGCCGAAGCTTACTGGAAACCCGCTGCAGCTGCCGAAAGATAATATCGTGATCTTTACGGAGGAGATGACTCGCCTTTTTCGACACGCCGGCCCAGACATCCGGAAAAGAAAAAAAGTCGCTTCCTAATGCATGGTTAGAAGCAACAACGCTTCGCTGGATTGATACGTGGCCCGCCTAAGACTGTTGCCGAATTTACTTCCGGGCCGCAACTACTGAGAAGACACTCGACATGGGCACGCGGCAATATAATCGCCGACCACTGACCTCAAGCCACACCGACGTTCAACTACTCGGCAGCGACGACCTGCGAAAGACCATCAGAGCGGTTGTTCGCGAGGAACTGCAGAAGCTCTTTCCAAGGGCACAGCCTCAAGTGGCCTCAATTGCCGCCATCGATAAAGCAGAGGTTCAGCGATCCCTTGGCGTTTCTTAGGGGCAACCACAATCACTGCATCCCCAGCCAGAACCGATGACCTACGCCGCCGTCGCCCACCGCCAAGGTCCCCCTCTCCGGCCGCGCCAAGGCCCTGTAACACAATTCCGTCGTGCACCCCCGCCGCCGCCAGCACGCCCACGCGTATCCCAGCGCAGCTACGCGAAGAAGACGGACATTTGGCGCGCCCCCGACCACCGTCCGCCCTGCTATCGCTGCGGAGAATCCGGCCACATACACCGCCGATGGCGTAACAGCGAAATGGCACTGCTAGGGTTCGCCGTCAACGCGCCGCGCCCTCGTGATATTGCCGACTAACCCGCCGCTACTGAGTGGAGCCCTCGACCACCGTCCCATTCGTCGTCACCAGGCCGCTACCTGTGGCCGCAGCACCGTCCATACACTGACCAAGCGGGGACCGGTCGCAAGCCTATATCCAGAAAACTAAAGGTAGCAATTGACGGAGCTGTGGTTACTGTTCATCGAACTGATGAATATCCTCCACCACCGCCGAAGACGCCGAAGAGACTATACCGACAACATAAAAACGACACGCCACCATCCCAACGAAGCCTGGAATCAAAGAATGCACCGTCCAAAGACTTGAGGCGACGTACCAGGCACACGTCAACACAACGCTACCGACATCGCACGCCAAGACCTAACTGCAACTAAAGACAAAAAACAACCGACCTCGACGGGCATCTCGACGGCCACGCATTCACCGCCTTAGTGAACACAGGAGCTGCTTTCTCCGTCATCAGTGAATTATTCGCCGCCAAGCTAAAGAAAGTCAAGACTGCATGGGACGGTCCTCTAAGTCAGACAGCTGGAGGCCTCATAAGGCCGACCGGAATCCGCATGGCAAAAATTACAGTTCATGACCGGACCTACGTTGCAACGCTTGTTCTCCTCCAACAGTGCTCGCGAGACGTAATTCTCGGGATGGACTTCCTGAATCGAGGTGAAACAGAGCGAAAAAGACGAGGACACAAGGAAACAAATGCCACAGACAAGCGCTCGACCACCGTCGAGCACTTGTCTGTGGTATTTGTTTCCTTGTGTCCTCGTCTTTTTCGCGCTGTTTCACCTCAGTTCTAAGTATGAACCAACTAGCCCTCATCAAGATCTTCCTGAATCAACACGGCGCCATCATCGACCTGAGGTCGAAGTCGATAACACCATCCACAGACGAAGCCATACCGACGGAGAGGCCTTCCAGTCAGGGTTCCTTGAGTGTACTTGAGGACCAAGAGTGCATCCCGCCTCGCTCCAGAATTGGCATTTCCGTCGGCAGCGAAATACGCGCAGATGTAGAAGGCGTCATCGAGAAGGGCCAAGGTTTACTGCTCGGTCGTGAAGTTTGCGTCGCAATAGAGATCGCAGGGAGCACGGAGGGAAAACGAAAGTAATGTTGACAAACTTCAGCCAGGAGTTCAAGCACATCAACAAAGGCATGACGATTGCATACATCGAGAAATCGACACCGACGACCAGAGTTCTCTAACCAGACTTTGACATAAATCGAAGCCTGCCCCTGAGTACACAGCAACAGCTCAGAAGTCTTCTCCGACGATACAAAGACTGCTTTTCCAGGTCATCGAAGATTCGACAAACACCACTTGCAAAGCATCACATTATAACCGAAGAGCGCTCTCGACCACACCGTCAGAGCCCTTATCGAGTTTCGATGCCAGAACGCGAAGCTGTTAGGCAATAAGTCGACCAAATTCTTCAAGATGACATCAACCAGCCGTCGAAAAGCTTGTGGGCATCTCCTGTAGTCTTGGTAAAGAAAAAGGGCGGAACCCTGCGTTTCTGCGTCGATTACCGTCGACTAACAAGATCACAAAAAAGGACGTATACCCCCTCCCACGCGAAGACGTCACATTGGATGGGCTCTGTAACACTAAATATTTCTCGTCAATGGACCTCAAGTCTGGCTACTGGCTAAAAGATCGCGAAAAGACCGCCTTTATTACGCCAGACGGCCTCTATGAGTTCAAGACTATGTCATTTGGACAGTGCGCGGCACCTGTAACATTCTAGCGCGTGATGGACATGGTTTTAGAAGGATTGAAATTGCACACCTGTCTTGTTTACTTGGTTTACTTGGCATCCCCATCGACGCGAGCGCCGACGAGCTAGATAGAAACATCGTCAACGAGAGGAACCCGCTAGCAGTGGCCGCAAAAGGGATTGAAAGCACGACCACTGCGATTGTGGTGTTCCAGGGACCCAAGGTACCGAACTTCGTCCGATACGGAGTCACCCTGATACCGTGCTGCCTCTACAAGAAACAGATCGACGTCTGCCAGCAGTGCGGCCGAGTGGGACACCGCAAGGACGTGTGCCCGACCCCCACAATCAAGATGTGCCTGGCCTGCGGACTCGCGAACCCTACAGAAGACCATCGCTGTACCCCAATATGTAAGTTGTGCGGAGACGAACACCCGACCGGGGACCGAGCGTGCAAGGCGAAATACAAGATCCCCTACGTAGTGCGCAAGCGACAATGGGAGCGCCGACAGGCCGAACACCAGCTGCTGTCGGAGAGCGATTTCCTGCCACTCGACAAGCCGCCAGATGCGCGAAAGTCAAGGACCCCTTCGGAAAACCGCGCGCCCAAATCCAGAGACAGCAGCTACTGCAAGAGAAGCCTCAGCAGGAAAACGTCACCATCACGTGAGCGAGTGAGCTGGGTCGACGCAGCGAAAGGAAACAATATGAGGAACGAGCAGAAAATCACCGAAACGACAAAGAAAGAAGATATGAACAAGGTGCGGGAGGCAAATTCGATCCTAAGACAAGAAAATGCGGCGTTGCGAGCGACCATCAACAACCTCACGAATGAGATCGCCGAGATCCCTCAGTTGCTGCTATGCAACAACGAGCGTATACAGAGACCCACGCCAAGCACAAGCAAGACCGAGCAAATGACAACGAACATCCAGGAGAAAGCAATAGAGGAACCGGCACCGAATAAGCGAGCCATCGAGGCCACGCGCACGCAAACAGAAAGCGATCGCATCGACAGCCTCGAAGCGAAATTCGAAGCGACATTCAGCAGACTCGAACAGCTAATCACGACGAACATCGCAGCAGTGACATCCTTGCAACAAACAATGGGGGCCTACCAAGCCGAGAGTACGAATAGATTCGACTACATCGAAAAGACCTTACAGCCGATGGTAAGCCACCCGACGTTTGCGCCCCTCTTCGCGCACCATCCACCCAACCAGGGAGCCCCGTACACGCCAACGCAATCATGGCCGCCAACGCAACATCAGCAGCAGCAGGTGTAACCGCGTGGCAGTGGAACTGTCGCGGCTTCGGAAGGAAGAAGGCAGTCATCCAACAGCACATCGTACATGCCGCGCGCAAGCCAGACGTTATACTACTAGAAGAAACAGTAACCGACGCACAGTCCCTCCCTGGCTACAGAGTGCACAAGGGACCGCCCGATGGCAGAGGCCTGTGCACCTTGGTCAGGAAGGGACTCACGTTCGTCGAACACAAGCTGCAAAGCAGTATCAAGATCGAGCACACACTCACCGAAATCATCCCGGGCAAGAAGAGAAAAGGAAGCATATTTCTGCTCAACGTCTACAGCAACCCATCGCAGAGAAAACAGAGATTCAAGACATTACTGCACAGAGCCAGCACCGCAGCGGGTCGCAACACGCTGATCGCGTGCGGAGACTTCAATGCGATGAACCCTGCCTGGGGCTACAACAAGTACACACCAAAGGGCCGCGACCTGTACCAAGACGCCACGTAACTCGACTTCACCCCCATCACGGACCCGACACATCCAACGAGAATCGGCAACTCCGTGTCCCGGTACACCACTCCGGACCTCACGTTTGTGAAGAACGACATCCGGGGCGCGATCACCTGGAGAAACACGGGGACCAACCTAGGCAGCGACCACACCATCGTGGAAATCGGCATACCGCAGCACAACGACACCAGCATCAAAACACACAGATGGATAGACTGGGATGCCTTTCGAGACGCCAGGAGCCAGAAGAGCGACGGTGACGACGAGATCGAAGACATCGACTCGTGGACGGCCGAAATCACCAAGAGCGTACGCGACGCGACCAAAGAAATTGAAACATGCGCGGAGATCGACAAAGTAGACAGCCGGGTTGCGCATCTCATCGAAGCCAAACAGTCAATACTCAATCGCTGGAAAAAACAACGGCTTAACCGCAGACCGAGCGATCGAGGATCACTGCCGCGCTCTCTGCACGCAACAGTGGAACGATATCTGCCACGCGGCAGACGGGCAGATGTACAGCGGGAAGACGTGGAACCTGAAACCAAGACTAAGTCGACCAGAATCGACCCCATACCGAAGAACATGAATACCGAGTTCAACAAGGGAAGAAGAGCGGTGAGGGCCAAGGCTCTCATTGACCAGCATGCCAACGACGAACACGCGCGGTACATGGACGCGGCCGAATACCAACGGAATGCCTTCGCAGCGGTCGTCATAGAGGCGTCAACCGGCGCCACGAGGACGGCAGCGAGCGTGAGAAGCGTCAGAGCGGAACAAGCGGAGGAGGTAGCCATCGCCCTGGCCATCGCCGACGCAGACGGCCACACGGTGCTGAGTGACTCAAGACAGGCGGTGCGAAACTTCGCCAAAGGCCAAATCTCCAGGGAGGCTGAGCGCGTACTGCGAGCGGCCAAACTAGAAGAACGAAAAGTACGACTGAAGTGGTTCCCGGCGCACGCGGGCGATGCGTCGGAACGCAATGAAAACCATACTGAGACGGCACACGCAGCGGCGCGAGCGCTAACCAACCGCGCCCCGGCGACAGACTGTCCGACGTGGTTCGGAACCAGGGACCGCATGACGGATTACAATGAAATCACGAAGGCCTACCACCTGGCTCGCAGGGCTCTCCCACGCCGCACCCGAGACTGAGTCGAGCGGAGGCGGTAGTACTGAGACAGCTCCAGACCAGATCGCTACCGATCCCGAGGCTGATGAATCGCATGTACCCCGAGACATCCGACAGATATGTGCAGAGTGTGCAGGAGGGAGACCACAGACTACACGCACATCTTGTGGGACTGCGTTAAATATCCAGAAGAAGCAAAATCAAGAATGCTCCCACCGCGGCTCGAGGCAGCCGCGAAGAGCTACGACCGAGACGATCAGCTCTGGGCCGTCCAGTAGGTCCTCGAGGCACTCGAAAAGCACGGACCCAGCGAGCCGGCAACGGCGAGCGGAGACCCACGCCGAGTAACCGCTACTTCGAGGATGACGTAGGCTCTCGTCGGGGCGCGCGAGCGCCGAACTGTAGGCATAAATAAAGTTGGCTCCAATCCAATGCAATCACCGATCGCTGAGCCGCTGACACATCTAACTAAATATGATGTCGAGTTGAAGTGGGAAACGCCGCAGGCCGACGTCTTTAAAGAACACACCTGTCTTGTTTACTTGGATGACGTCGTCATTCTCGCCGGAAACTTCGGCGATCATATTGGGCGGCTTGCGACAGTACTAGAGGCCATCAAGACACCAGGGCTCACTATGAAGCCGGAAAAGTGCCGCTTCGCCACGTCATCAGCATATTTGGTGTCCACCCTGACTCGCAGTAGACAGCTGTCATCGCAAAGTTCCCGCAGCCCGTCGACAAGGCAGTGCGTAGATTCCTTGGCTTGTGTGCCTATCTCAGGTGTTTTGTCAAGCACTTCTCACCAATCGATGAGCCGCTGGCACATCTAACTAAATATGATGTCGAGTTGAAGTGGGAAACGCCGCAGGCCGACGCCTTTCAAGAACTCAAAGGACGCATGCGGTCGCCGCCGGTACTTGCGCACTTCGACGAGGACACTGATACCGAAATCCACATTGACGTCAGTAGCTTAGTCCTTGGTGCCGTCTTAATCCAGACGAAAGGTGGACTTCAACGGATGATATCATACGCTAGCCGGTAGCTGTCAAAAGTGGAAGGCAATTATTCTAGGACCAAAAAGGAATACCTCGGCATCATTTGCGCTACACCAAAATTCCGCTCTTACCTCTATGGAAGGCCATTGAAAGCCGTCAGCGAACATCACACCGTGTGTTAGCTAGATAGTTTAAAGGACCCTTCAGGACCGCTGGCGCGGTGGAGCCTTATACTGCAAGAATATCGCATCACTGTATTCTACAAGTCTGGACGAAAACACTCTGATGCAGACTGCCTGTCACGCGCACCCATCGACCCGCCACCACAAAATGGCGAAGATGACGGCATCTTCCTTGGAATAATAAGCGCTGAAGACTTCGCTGAACAGCAACGAGCAGACTCAGAGCTAAAAAGCCTCCTCGAGTATTTGGAAGAGAACACTGACGTTGTCCAAAATCATTTAATCGATTTCTGAAGTGAAGGCGCTAAAAAGGCGGAGGACAAAGAAGAAACACACACACACAGGGCGCCACTTCCAACAATGTTTACTGAATAAACATTGTTGGAAGTGGCGCCCTGTGTGTGTGTGTTTCTTCTTTGTCCTCCGTCTTTTTAGCGCCTTCACTTCAGAAATCATGCTTAACCAACACGCCCAACTATCCATCCTAACATTTAGTCGAAGACTGTGTTCGCTCTCTCTTCGAAATAAACTACTCGTAAAAAACTTTTCAGCCGTCCACGCCAACTACCGTCTTTTTGCTCCCTCAGTACTGCGTCCAGAAGTACCGCACGCCCTACATGACGATCCGACCGCTGGGCACCTCGGATTCCTCGGATGCTATCGAGGATACAAGAAAAGTATTATTGGCCGCGCCTGACTGCCGACTTCTTTCGTTAAGTCAAGACATGCCGAGACTGTCACCGACGCAAGACACCAACGACAAGGCCAGCGGGATCACTACAGCCGATCAAGCCTCCTTGTGGACCATTTCAGCAGATCGGGATGGACTTGTTGGGGCCCTTTCAGGCGTCAACATCCGGAAGTTAGTGTAACGTCATTGCGACGGACTGCCTCACCCGCTTTGCTGAAACGAAAGCTCTGCCGAAAAGCAGCCGAAGTGGCAAAAGTCTTCGTCGAGAACATCCTGCTGTGACAAGACTCTCCAGAAGTCCTCCTCATTGACAGAGGAACGGCCTTTACAGCGGAGCTCACCCAAGCCATTCTGCAAAACAGCCACAGAAGCACAGAACGACAACTGCCTACCACCCGCAGACGAATGGCCTTACAGAGCACGTGAATGAGACCCTCGCCGACATGCTAGCAATGTACGTCGACATCAAACGCAAGACCTGGGATGCCTTCCTGGCATACGTAATGTTCGCTTACATCATGGCGGGGCAAGAAACAACACAGATCCCGCCGTTTAAGCTGGCTTATGGCAGCGACCCGGCGACGACTCTGGACGCCATGCTGCCACACGTCGCCGACGAAGAGAATCTTGACGTTACCACCTATCTCCAGCACGCCGGAGAAGCCCGACAGCACGCCCGCCTGCAGATCGAGAATCAACAAAGGACCTACCGCCGGCACTACAACCTTCGACGACGCTACGTCGAGTACCAGCCCGGCGGCCGTGTTTGGGTTTGGACCCAAATACGCCGGTTAGGACTTAAGCAAGAAGCTTTTCTGATCCTACAACATTATCCGACGCGTTAGCACACTGGACTATGAAGTCATGCCAGACGGCATTTCGCTATGACAGTGGCGCCGCTCAAGGCCTGAAATGGTCCATTTGGTGCGACTTCAGCCGTTCTACCAGCGCTAACGAACTTTGGAATCTTTCATAGCTGAACTTTGGACTTTCGTTTTTTGAAATGTATTACTTTTAACTTTGTTTCTGTGTTGCTTTGTTCTGTTTAATAAGTGTCCTATTCTCTTACGCTTCTAGCATCGGGAGGATGCTTCTTGAGCGGGGGGGCATTGACACGTGTACTTGTATATGTTTTTCGGGTGACCGTTTTTCACCGTCCAAAACATGTTATCGCTCAGCGCGGTACGCACCTGCATTTATCGGAATTTCTCGAATATTATCGACGGTTCTTCCTGTTGTCTGTTGTCACCGAAGCTTGTGTAATCTGATTGCATGTGCTACGTAAATTGTGTAGAACTTTCTGGAAGTCACATGTTCACCAGCGATTACTCTGGAACCTTCAATGGCTCATGTATAAAAGCTGATGCGCTTGACCGGCAGATAAGATTTCGACGATCACCGACTGTGTTCGCAGCTGTCTTTTTTTTTTAAATTCGAAAGCATGCCCTTAGGCATAATACAAACGATGTTAAAAATACACGAACAGATTCGACTCGTGCAAAAAATTTAGGAGTGAACGATGATGGGGTCCATGAATCTAACGTTCAAGGTCGGGTGGGCGGCCAGGCCGAAGGCCTGTTTCCCGGAGGTGGCGGAGACGGCTTAGAGGAAGTCCTGGGCATGTCCATAATAGGTGTGTCACTGTCACGTTTTGGATTCCTGTGTTGCAAAATGGGCACGATGAGCTGTAAGGACCATGGTACTGTTGTGGCCAGAGAGCGGTCACAGAAGATGTGAGCGCGACCCCGACACGTAGCCTCCTTAACGTAACCTCCTCTCGGCGGGTTAACCCACCAGGGAGGTCTGCCCCACACGGAGGTATGAGAGCTCGCGTGGTACGTCGGAGGTTTTCCTTTTCCCGGATCAGTCGTCCACAGGCGTCTTCAGGAAAATGTGGAAGTGGGTATGTTGTAATCTGTGGGTGGGTTGCCATATCTGCTTCAAGGAGACCCGGCAGGGCTGCTCGAGGCACCCACTGGACGCGTATGAGGATATTCGTAGTGGCAGCAAGACGGTGAATGCTATCTGAGAATAGAGTGGACCGAGACACCCTACGTATGTCGTGGATGGCTTGAGTCGAGTCTATGCGAATGATGAGTTGAGAGTATCGAGCATCTTGAACAGTAGATAGCAACGCAGCCAAGCCGTCTCGTATGGCAGCAAGCTCGGCAAGGTAGGCCGGTGGTGCAGGATCGGCAACATACGAGCACGTTTGGCCTGCCTCTGGTATCAATGGACACACGAGAGCTGTGTGAATCATGGTGTCATTAACACTGGCATCAGTGTATGCTACAAGAGTCGCATCGTCTTGATTGTCATCGGCGCGATGAAGGCGGGAAACATGGGCATTCGCCTGACGAGGAACCGGGCTATACAGACGACCAAGAGGCTTATTGTCACTTAATTGTACCCTTTTCCACGCAGCTGCATCGGGTCTCGTAGATGCTGGATTGTCTATTTCGTGACGCATGTACCGGGCCAGTGAAGCAGCCGAGCCGAAATATGATGGCTTTAGGGCACGCGCGCATCCACGTTGGTGTAGGAGTTCGTCAAGAGCGTTGAGTTGGGACTCAGCCTGTAGGATTGGCAACGGAGTGAGACGTGGTAGTCCCGTTATGGCCAGCATAGCTTTGTTATTAATGGCCTCAAGGCGTGCCCATTGTGCCTTCGTGAGATAATGAAACTGGGCTCTGTAGACGAGTCGTGGTTGCAATACAGAACGGACAAGAAGGCGAGCCATGTTGGTGCTCGCTCTGCCAGATTTCTTCGCAATCCGACGTATCAACTGTATCGTTTCTGCGGCCTGTTGCTTTGCATTCGTGACCCAAGGTCCCGCAGATCCGGAGGAATACATTTCAAGGCCGAGTACATGGAGAGTTGAAGCCTCGTGTAATGGTTGCTGATCCATAGTTAACTGAAGAGGCCTGAGTGCCAGTAGACGGCGCCCATACTTGTTCGCTACTGTCATGTACGTCGTCTTGCCCTTGGAAATTTCAAGACCTTTTCAACACCAGTTGTGCGTCACGTTTAGGGCCTCTTGGAGCGCTTGTTCTTGGTGGCAGATTTCAGGATCAACTGACCAGACAGTGATGTCATCTGCGTACATTATGTACTGTGCGTTAGGTATCGTGGCTAGCTTCCAGGCTAGTGGAAGGAGAGCAATATTGAAAAGGACTGGTGCGAACACAGATCATTGTGGGACACCCCAATGTCCGACGAACTGACCTGCTGCTTGGCCAGCCAGGCGAATGGAGAAGGTGCGAGCGCACAGGAAGGCTTCGACGAATGTGCAGACACGGCTAGGGATCTGAAGCCATTGGAGAATTCCGACAATTGCTTCGTGACTCACACGGTCGTGCGCGTTACGAATATCCATTGCCAGAATCGTGCGAATTCTTCGGGAGCAGCCTCCGATGAGAACCACAGAAGATAGGTGGGTAAGGCCATCCTCTGCGCCTAGATGAGCACGGAACCCGATTTGGCCAGGATGATACCTTGAGTACCGCTCGAGCCACCATGTAATACGTGTCGCGAGCATACGCTCCATCAGCTTGCCTAACGTTGAGGTTAGTGCTATCGGGCGCATATGAGCGATATTATCTTGGGGTTTTCCGGGTTTGGGAATAGGGACCATTTATGCATGCCGCCAAGAATCGGGAATGACTCCTGTAGCCCAAGCTTCGTTTATGGCCCCCAACCGCACTTCCAGAACCTTGCCTTCCGTGTTTTTATAAAGTTCATACGGTATGCCATCCGGTCCTGGTGCCTTGCATGGCTTCGACAGGTCGATTGCTGCTAACAATTCCGCCATAGTGAAGGCAGCTTGTATACCCTCGATGTCAGAGAGCGTAGGCGGCGTGCCTGCGTCCGCGGGAAGGCAGTTTTGAACAACGAAGGGAGGCGGTGCTATGTCCAAAGCCGGAAAAAAGGTGTGGGCGACAGTTTCTGCGAATACTGCTGGTGTCTGGCCCGATGCTAACAGGGCGCAGGCTGCGGGCTCTGGAGGGCGTCGACCACGTTCCATTATTCGGAAGGTGCACCAAATAGAGGCATTGGACGACGAAGGTCCGAGAGAAGAGCACCAGTCCATCCAGCGGCCACGTTCTAAGCGGTGTTCATGGCACCGAGCTACTGCAGTAAGGCGTTGGGCGTCTAAGCGAAGGGTATTTGATGCAGGGTCACGTTCTGATGCAAGTTCTGCTTGGCGGCGCGACGCTCAGAGACGCAGAAGTTGCAAATCAGGAGCGGTTCGCGATTCATCAACCCACGACGTACGTGTCGCCTCAACTAATGCCGCCTTAAGACAATGGGATGGGTCCACCATGAAGTTGGATACATTGCTTTTTGATACCGCCCTGTATCGATCCCAGTCCACCGCTCGACATAGTCGGCGGAGACGGCCTGTTCCGCCCGAAGATAAGCCAAGGTGAATCGGATGATGGTCGCTACCCCAGCAGTGGGGTTCACATGACCACGAGACGGTAGTCTTTCCTAGCCACCAAGATAAGTCCGGTGAGTGTGGCGGCGCGCGAGGGTGGTCTCGCCGACGAGTAGGCACTGACACATTATTAAGCAGAGTGAATTGGGCGTCCATAAATGTGTCCAGCACACCGGTACCACGCGCACTGGAAATAGCGTATCCCCATGTGGTTGGGGCGCGTTAAAATCTCCTGCTACCATAATGGGGCAACCAGGATGTTTCTGTTGTAGTTGCGCAGCCAGCCGAGACACAACCGAGCCGCACGACCGCTGTAGGGACGGGCATAGTATGAAACGATGATAACGTCCGTGCGTTGGAGACGAACCAATATGGCCACGACTTCTTGCCACAGAGCACGCCACCGTGAAAGATCAACGCGAGCCTGATGAAGAGTGCATCCGACATAAGCTGCAGCCTTTCCTGGAGGGACATCGGGCGTAGCACTCCTACGGTCCAACATTGAAGGCGATGAGTATGCCACAAATCCTGGAATGGGTGGCAGGCCGTTGGATTCTTGAAGCAGTAGAGCCCAAACACGCAGCTTCCCATATCTGAGACGCTGACGCAGCTCTCCGACCTTCCCCGCGGTGCCGCGACAGTTCCACTGTAAGATGCCTTCTGGCACACTTGAAGACGTAGAAGCCATCATAAATTAAGATTGGCCAGTAGAACCGAGGTGAGATGCTAGAGCTGTTGCGCAACGAAGCGCAGGAGTTCTTTGGGTGAAAGAGGCTTCGACACAGATGCCGGGTTAGCCATATGAGCAGGACTAGACGTCGACGGTGAATGCGACGGCCGCGCTCCGTCATGACGACGCCGGAGCACTATACGGCGTTCCTTGAGACGTTGGATTTCCTTTTCAAGGTTGGCCAGGTGAGCGTCGATCTCGAACTCTTCCTCTGCCAAAGGAAGCAGCGTGTCTTTTATCGATTGTGATGCCCGTTGCGGTCGTGAAGTGGACTACCTAACAGCTGCGCTATAGGTACGAGTGGCAGCATCACTTGTCGCTGTACTTGCTTTTGTCACCTGGCTAGCGTCCTCTTCCAGCGAGGCCAGAACGGCGTAACGGTTGTACACAGGGACTTCTTCCATTGATGACTCTCGAGGGGTCCTTGCTGGCTGTCGAGAATGGCGTTGTCGAGCCTTCTTAGTGGCCTTCAACTTCGTAGGACACGTCGTGCAAGTGATGCCATGATCGTTTGTTTGGCATAGGCCGCATCTAAACGATGCCGACGCTTCAGGCTCCATGGTGTCGTCCTTAGGTGGGTAGGGGCAGGATGATTTCATGTGTCCCTGTCTAAAGCAAGAGTAGCAGTACACAACGGAAGGCTTGAACGGACGCGAGCGCAGTACGCAGCCGTAATACAGGATACGTTCAGGTGGGGAATTAGGACCTTGAAGCGTGATTAGGCACGTACGACCTCTGCCTAGGTAGCGAGCAGCCACGACCTTGTGTGTGAGACACGATAGTTCATGCAGGAGCCTCTCGGGATCTTCGTCAAGGTCAACGCCATTAACCACGTAGCGTCTCAAATCGGTACCGCTGGCGAGGTACGCCTGGACGGGAAGGACACACTCTTCCGAGACTTGTATTTGTTGCAGTTCTTCGAGTTTATAAACTAGTGCCATAACAGACACCCATACTGAGACCGTATTAGTTGGTTTGTGTAGAGCAAAACCTTGAAATCGGGAAGTCTCGAGGCAGGCGTCCAGGGCCGCTTGAATGATATGGTTGTGCAGAGTGGACATGTCATATCTAGCACGAGGCTTGATAACCACTTCGTACCACGATGTCGTTGGGGACTCCGTAGACGGGCGTGTCGGTCGTGCGGGCAAATCTTGTTATGAGCGAGGTCTTTTCGGGGCTGCTGGAGCTACATTTTCATCCGATGGAAGGCCAGTAGCTTCCTTCGTTCTCTTGGCTGAGGTGTGCGCCACGACAGCAGGGCTGTTCTGCTCCATGTTGGTGGTATCCATCCTCAGGGTACCGCCTTCGCACGTTGCAGTTGTCCCCATGAAGGACACGCTCCCGACTTGGATGGCACTTGCATCGGCAACGCTCCGCTCTTTCGACGCAGCGGACAACAGCTTGGATGCTCCACGCCGACGCGGCGAGTGCCGCGGGGGCACTCGCACGCGCGAAGCCGCGCAAGAACTCGAGTTGGACGATGCAGCAGGAGGGTGTAGATGACGACGGACCTTGTATATAGGCGCCAGTAGTGATTACGAACAGTCCATAAACAACAAAGTTCGAGTAGCGAGGAAAAGAAACCAGCAAACGGGGCGAAATTCCGGAGCTACGGAAAAACACGTCCGAGCGGAACGAGCGCTGGAAACGCCTCCTCGCAGCTATCGTTGATCTTTAAGTGTAGCCTGTATTTGAGGGTACAGGTTTGCGCAATATAAGTTAGTTTCGTCATTTGCAGTATTGCTACTGTGTTCTTTGCTGTCATTACTACGTGACAATATCATTCATTTAAATTAGACATAATAACTGACCTAACTCTTGGACCTTGTTGGACACCTTGCTGTACTATAAGCATGTCAAATGCAGCAGTTTCGAGCTGAAAAAGCTGTTTTCTATTAGATATATATTTTTTTATCAAATCATTAGCAACCGCTCGCACTCCGTACCTTTCCAATTTTTCAGTTAGAATATAACGGTCAATTGTATCAAATGCCTTTCTCAGATCCGATTACAGGCCAGCATTAACTTTCTCTGTTCCAGGTTTGTAATTATTTGATCTTGAATATTAGTAAAGCTTGTTTGGCTGAGTGATTTTTTTTATTAAAGTCGTATTGAAATTGTGCAATGTTATTGCGTTTTGTGAAGAAATTTGACAGTGTTTCATAGATAACACCTTCAAAAACTTTAGAAAAGATACAGTGAGAACTGAAATCAGCCTGTAATTTGACAATTGGTCTCCGCTTCCGTCTTTGAAAATTGGAGTGACGCGCGCTATTTTGAGCTCATCTGGAAAAAACGTCTGTGATAAGAAACAAGTTTATGACAAGTTGACACCATCTACTGTCACCTCAGCAAAGCTTTTGATGTAGTCAGCCACTCACTGCTTCTGATGAAACTTGCGCACTTTCATGTTGATTCATCAATTTTCAATCTCTTGCGCAGTTATCTTCTTGATAGATAATATAATCTTATCTTCAATGGCCAAAAGTGTTTTTGCGGGGCGACTAGCGGCGTCCCTCAGAGATCAGTGTTATATAGGGCCATCCTTCTTCATATGTTGTTATTGACGTTACTACAGCTTTTCTTTATTCTTTTTTCCTTATATATGCCGATGATATCAATATTGTTAATGAGATTCATACTGTTGATGACTGTTGCATCCTGTAGTCTCGCCTGTTTTCGTTTTTTGAATGTTGCAAAGCTGAAAACGTCACCTTGAATGCTGCTTACACCAAAGCCATTGCTTTCACACACAAAACATCAAACATTTATTTTTAATTTTTGTAGATTCTGTAACTCTGGTATGGCTGCGCTCGTCCTTGTCCCATGCTGTCTATCTGGTCCGTTTGTTAGCGCAGTTAAACAATGTTCGCTGAGATCAATGAACTTGGTGCACGTTTTAATAGCGCGTTAGGCTTTTCTACTCACACTAAAAGCGTTGCAATGCGAGGTATGAGCTCTCTTGGCTCTGCTTGCAGAATATCGAGGTAATTCAATTGTTCTACATAGTTTGGCAACTTGTGCGCACAATCTGTCAATTATTTATTGGAATACGCTTCGTTCGTCTGGAATGGCATTTCTAGGTCAAACAGTGCCATCACAGATCGGGTCCAGAAAGGTTTCCAAGCATATATCATCGCCGCTTTGCTAAAATGAACCCTGGTCGTTCTTATAGCACTGTTGGATTATTGCAATTGCCCTTATTTGACTGCCGACGTAATCTCGCTGACCTTCTGTTTCTTTTGAAACTGCTTGACGGTATTCTCACCGGCCCCAAGTTCCTGACTTGTATTGTATTTTGTACGACGCGAAAGATGACCTGAGAACGTAGACCTTTCCATGTTCCGGCCTGTCATCACCAACTTTCAACCGTCCACAGAGAGCGGAGTCAATGTAAAGCTTACTTCAGTTATCTTGGTATGTTTCATAACTCCCTGTCATTGCTGTTTACAGAGTTTCGCGTTATTCACTTATTGTTCTGCTGCCATTCTCCTGCTTTCTTCTGTTTTTGCACATAGCGTCTTGCTGTATGTACTCTTCATGTCGAGAGTGTTCTTGTTATTCATAGTTATTATTATTATTATTATTATTATTATTATTATTATTATTATGCCTGCTGTTCACCTCAGTGGAGAACAGAAGCTTTCCATTGCTGCCCTTAAAAGTGCTCCGGCCAGTAAATCACACATGTCCCCAGCTTATAACCCTCATGATATTGCAGTATATAATCGTCCGCACGGGATAGAAGCTTCCGGAGGTAAGACCTGTCCATATTGTAGGTGAGTGAAACCAAGTTTTTTTCTGCCCAGCACATCTTCTAAATGTCCACTATATTGGAGACCATGCATGAAAGCAACAACACGTGCTTGATAGCATTCTGAGCCGTGTAGGCCTCGCTCCTTCAACTTTCCATTTCTTTTTTTTATATTTCCCTCCTATTTTTATTAATGGAGCCTTGTTCATAAAACTTTCTTCTACACAATAGGAAGAAACAATCGAATGGGTTACCAGCTGCTCCTGCAACAGAAAATATGAAAGCCACCTGTCAAAGCAAGTCTAGAGATTATCCCGCTGAAACTTATCGAAGCGCCAGCTATTTTAGTCCAAGCGCAGGTCAGTTTAATCCAGCTGCCAGACATTTAATCCGAGCACCGAATAATTTAATCTACGCGCTACTTATTTTAATCTTAACGCCAGAGAATTTAACCCAAAATAAGAATGCATGTTCGGAGGTGTTCTAGGAAGTCGAAGGTAAGACGAAGTGCTACGATTTTGCGCCGACCAAACATAACTCAAGAGCTTTCTTAAAGAGTGCAATCATGTGACAAAACAATGCCACCAAAAGAATGCACTGTTACGGAGATTATCTTACTTCCATGAACAGTTCATGCAAAATATAGCCATTTCATGACTTTGCTGGCATAGATTGAAACAAAGGGGTATCCAGCAACAAACCGTTGATTTCAAAAGCTGATAAAAAGAGGCTGAAAAGAGCCGCACGTGACAACTAAATTTGTTTGTTTTCTAAAAGCGAAGGTGACATCGATATCAAATGAACGATCTTCGAACTAACTCTGCGATTCTAAATCACGTAGCCCATTCCAGATCACGTGGAAGAGGGTGTCACATGATCTTACGTCACATTCGCGATTACATCAAGGTAAATATACCTGGTGGTGAAGCTTCCATAGGAGCCCATACGTTCAAAACATGGTGGTCCATCGGCGGTTCATGGGGCTTAGCGCCATCTTTATGTGGTGGGAACACTTCCGGCGGAAGAAAAAATTATGTGACGCCATGTCTGTTTAAAGCAGAAGTGACGTCATTTTGTTTTCGAAGGCGCCAAATTTGTTTTGTTGGCCTGTTTTTGGAGCTATATATTCAAATGCCCCGCCATTCGACTTGATGGGCGTTTCGAGCAGCGCAGAAAGCGATGCAGGAAACGCCAGCCGTACGGTTGTCGAAATCGCACCCCTGCACAGAACATACTTTCCTTGGAGGCCGACGAAAGCTTTAGGTGTAGAGTGCTGATCCTATCGTCGGACTCCAAGCTCGTCGGCCAGCGCAGTCGCACGAAAACAACCACACAATTATCTGGCGGTCGTAACTCACTACTTTTGACTGAACAGATTAAGAAGCGATGAAGCTACCCGCGTCACCAAATTCAGACGAACTTCGAGAAGCAAGAAAGCACAAACTATGATGGGGGCGTATTTCAACAGGTGAACTTTACGAGTGCGCTTTTCTGTCCATTTCAAGACGTGCATTGCATTGCGAGTGATAGTGTCGTCAACGCCCCCTGCAACGATGGGCGCCGAAAAGAAATGCATTTATTAATAACAATAAAATTGAATAAACTTGTATTTTCTTAACTCGTCACGAATATATAAAATTCACCAGGAATATTATTTAGTTGAATGAATTTAACTGTGTCTCGCTTGAATTAAAAAACGTTTTTTCTTTCCCAATCTCTGTGCCCTCCAAACATAGTCGCGCTTCAATCGCTCCTCCCATAACCCCCCTTGCTGATGTCGGTGACAATCTGTACCTAACCGCTTTTCACCCGAAACTTCGCAACCTATTTGGATCGACCTTGATTATATTCCTGATTCCCAGCCATACAGCACACGTAGTGCCGAACAGACGCCGTTGTGCGTTTCAGATTGGGCAGCACACACCGCACACACCGCCATATTATAGTGGGTTGGCACCGGGGAGAGGTGGGGGCAATTTAATTTTACTTCCGAGGTAGGATGAGAAAACGGGTGGAGAACAGGGGTATTGAGCAGAGGTCACACACTCATTCTCCCACAGACAGGCCTCAATGTGGACGCAGAAGGTTGCAGTGGGAAGTAGAAGTAAGGGGACGAAACGCTATAACTGTCTTTCGAGTCACCGCAATGTCACTGCCCCAGGTAGGGGAAGGTATAGGGCAAGCATATCCAGCTTTTATGGACAACAGGTTTTAGCTCGCGTGAGGGCCACCGCGTGGCGTACTGAGCTTAAACTTTTCAAACTTCGCGCGGTGACGCGTGATGACGTGAACAAAACAAAAATAAAATAATTAAAATCTATCCCTGCGCATTGAACTTCGCCACAAAGATTGTCCCGCCGGCGTTATCAAGTGTTGGTGATTAAACGTAGCCGCTCGTCGCCTGGAAGTGACTTATCATCCTAAGAGCGTTTAGTCGCGACGAGCGACGATTCATTCTGGGCTTTTGATACGGTTCTTTTTTTTTTCTTTTCCTTTTTTGATACTAAGGAGTAAAATAGCTAGAGTAATCGCCGGAAGCACCCCACAGCAGACTTTCTTCAGCCGGCACAGACTCTTAACGTCCGAACATCGCACAGCGTCTACGAGAGACGCCGTCATGGACGGCTTTTGATTCTGACATCGATTTCGTTAAGGCGCCCCCAATTATTTCCCTAGCGACTTTCTATCCACACTCATGGGCTACCGCAGCAGCCCCAAATCGAGAAGTGCATAACTATTATGATGGAATCACGGATAAGTTGGTTTTGCACCTTGAGGCAAAAGACACGACACAAGAATTGCGCAAACTGTCTGTGTGTGGTCGTCCGCTAACATGCTAGGCCGCAGCTGCTCACAATATTACGCCCCATTTAGTGGCCACTGGGCCAGGTACACCTTTGGCAATGACATATACAGTACTTCCAGTTAGTTGTAAAAATACTTTCCTGTCATGGTTACCCACGTGCGTGAAAGAACAACATTATTTAAGATTATTGTGCAGTAATATATGCGGGATTTGTCTTTCCTCCATATTGTCTGCCATGTTTTCGTTTCGCCTATATAATACAGCCGCAATATCATCATTATCATCATCATCATCACCCTGGTTACGCCCACTGCTGCGCAGAGCCCTCTCCCATACTTCCCCAACTACCCTGATCATGTACTGATTCTGGCCATGTTGTCCCTGCAAACTTCTTAATCTCATCCGCCCACCTAACTTTCTGCCACCCTCTGCTACGCTTTCCTTCCCTTGGAATCCATTCCCGTAATTCCAAATGACCATCGGTTATATTTCCTCCTCATTACGCGTCCTGTAGATGCCCATTTCTTTTTCTTGATTTCAACTAAGATATCATTAACTCGCGTTTGTTCCCTCACCCAATCTGCTCCTTTCTTATCCCTTAACGTTACACCTATCATTCTTGTTTGCATAGCTCGTTGCGTCGTCCTCAATTTAAGTAGAACCCCTTTCGTAAGCCTCCATGTTTCTGCCCCGTACGTGAGTACTGGTAAGACACAGCTGTTATAAACTTCTCTTCAGGGATAAGGGCAACCTGCTGTTCATCATCTGAGAATGCCTGCCAAACGCACCCCAGCCCATTCTTATTCTTCTGATTATTTCAGTCTCATAATCCGGATCCGCAGTCACTACCTGTCCTAAGTAGATGTATTCCCTTACCAGTTCCAGTGTCTCACTACCTAACGTAAACTGCTCTTCTCTTCCGATACTGTTAAACCTTACTTTAGCTTTCTGCAGAATAATTTTTAGACCCACCTTTCGGCTTTGCCTCTCCAGGTCAGTGAGCATGCATTGCAGTTGGTCCCCTGAGTTACTAAGCACAACAATATCATCAGCGAATCGAAAGTTACTAAGGTATTCTCCATTAACTTTTATTCCCAATTCTTCCCAATCCAGTTCTCTGAATACCTCCTGTAAACACGCTGTGAATATCATTGGCGAGGTCGTATCTCCCTGCGTGACACCTTTGTTCATTGGGATTTTTTAGCTTTCTTTATGGCGGACTACGGTGGCTGTGGAGCCGCTATAGATATCTTTCAGTATTTTTACATACGGCTCGTCTACACCCTGATTTCGCAATGCCTCCATGACTGCTGAGGTTTCGACTGAATCAAACGGTTTCTCGTAATCAATGAAAGCTATATATAAAGGTTGGTTATATTCTGCATATTTTTTTATCACCTGATTGATAGTGTGAATATGGTCTATTGTTGAGTAGCCTTTACGGAATCCTGCCCGGTACTTTGGTTGACGGCAGTCTAAGGTGTTCCTGACTCAATTTGCAATTACCTTAGTAAATACTTTGTAGGCAACGGACAGTAAGCTGATCGGTCTATAATTTTTCAAGTCTTTGGCGTCCCCTTTCTTATGGATTAGGATTATGTTAGCGTTTTCCCAAGATTCCGATACGCTCGAAGTCATGAGGCATTGCGTATACAGGGTGGCCAGTTTCTCTAGAACAATCTGCCCACCATCCTTCAACAAATCTGCTGTTACCGGATCCTCCCCAGCTGCTTTCCCCCTTTGCATAGCTCCTAAGGCTTTCTTTACTTCTTCCGGCGTTATCTGTGGGATTTCGAATTCCTCTAGGCTATTCTCTCTTCCATTATCGTCGCGGGTGCCACTGGCACTGTATAAATCTCTATAGAACTCCTTAGCCACTTGAACTATCTCATCCATATTAGTAATGATATTGCCGGCTTTGTCTCTTAACGCATACATCTGATTCTTGACAATTCCTAGTTTCTTCTTGACTGCTTTTAGGCTTCCTCCGTTCCTGAGAGCATGTTCAATTCTATCCATATTATACTTCCTTATGTCAGCTGTCTTACGCTTGTTGATTAACTTCGAATGTTCTGCTAGTTCTATTCTAGCTGTAGGGTTAGAGGCTTTCATACATTGGCGTTTCTTGATCAGATCTTTCGTCTCCTGCGATAGCTTGCTGGTATCCTGTCTAACGGAGTTACCACCGACTTCTATTGCACACTCCTTAATGATGCCCACAAGATTATCATTCATTACCTCAACACTAAGGTCTTCTTCCCGAGTTAAAGCCGAATACCTGTTCTGTAGCCTGATCTGGAATTCCTCTATTTTCCCTCTTACCGCTAACTCATTGATCGGCTTCTTATGTACCAGTTTCTTCCGTTCCCTCCTCAGGTCTAGGCTAATTCGAGTTCTTACCATCCTATGGTCACTGCGACGCACCTTGCTGAGCACGTCCACATCTTGTATTATGCCAGGAATAGCGCAGAGTATGACGTCTATTTCATTTCTAGTCTCGCCGTTCGGGCTCCTCCACGTCCACTTTCGGCTATCCCGCTTGCGGAAGAAGGTATTCATTATCCGCATATTATTCTGTTCCGCAAACTCTACTAATAACTCTTCCCTGTTATTCCTAGTGCCTATGCCATATCCCCCCACTGCCGTGTCTCCAGCCTGTAGACTCCAGCCTGTAGACTTGTCTCCAGCCGCAATGTAGACTAGCAGATATCGAAGGCCAAGATGGCCACCCACCTACTCAAGACCTCGCGCACAACTCCTGACACTTGTATTCAAGAGTCGTGTGACTCCCAAGGACATTCTTAAGGAATGGTAAATAATACATTATGGGGTTTTACGTACGAAAACCAACACCTGATTATGAGGCACGCGGTAGTGGGGGATTCGGTTATAATTTGGACCAGCTGGGGTTCATTAACGTGCGCCTAAATTTAAGTACTCTGGTGTCTTCGCATTTCGCCCCCATCAAAATACGGCAGCCGCGGCTAGAATTCCATATCGCCAACTCGTGCTTAGGAGCCCAACACTACATCCACTGAGCAACTACGGTGGGTAAGGAATGTTGGTAGTTCGAGGAAGGTGACAGTCTGCAAGTGATACGTTTTTTTGCATCGTCATGGCGCGAGAATTGGTACGAGCCGTCGAATAATGGCCGTAGACTGCATGGTATTTAATTTGATGGAGCCCGCGGCAAAAATTTTATACCCGAATCACCCTGCAAAGACTGACGACCAGGCATCTCGCTTATATGTGCAGTCGCCTTACAGTTGTGGGGCGCTGGCGTCGGCCACTGACCTACCTGACCGCTACAACACTTCCCGACATTCGCGCCTTATTTCACACCATCGCGTTTCGGCTGAACTCCTTTAACAGTGAATTTATTTGTCCAGGATTATGGCTACCAGCTTTATCATTTTTTATCTTTAAGTCATCTTTTATATTTAGGCTAGTACTGTCCTCAGATTTCCAGCAGGTCACCTTTCCCAATATGCCTGCACTTTTCTCGGCCTGTGTTCATATTTTGGGAGATTTTTAATAGACTTTGAAACCATAGCACGGCCCGCTGAGCATGCTGCTCAAAAAGACATTATATTTTCCCGACGTCTTCCGCAAGATTCTGTCTTCTTGCCGTGGCGAGATTTCCTGATTTCCCTGTCACTTATTTACCATTTTGACGACTACGATCCCACGCAAGGTGGCAATGATGTAATGGCCATGGGATTGAAGCCGTTCTACCGTGGACACGACAGTTGCTTTTGCTGCTGCGAATGAAAATATTCTATTAACGAGCGCCAATCTTAAGTACATAAATTCACACCCTAAAGAATTATGCGGATCCCACGCGCTGTGGGAATCGATGTAAGCGAAGCTTTTCTGTTGTTTGCTTTTATTGACGATAATTAGGGGCAATTCTTACTGCGAATGTACACTTTGTTCAGCGTTTAGCGCGATACGAGAGTAGCGTGTTGATGGCAAATGCTACCTTGCGTGCACCACTGCTTCTTTCTGCGTAGTACACAACATACAGCGAGACGAGTTTGTTTGAGGCGTTGCTGTCTGCCATTATTTATAACTTATGAGATGGTTGAGCATTATCGTTGCTTCACATGGCACATCGCATCGCGGCAGACGTGTTGGCAGAATTATGAGGCTCGACGTGCTAAAACCATAATAAGAATATGAGGCACGCCGTAGTGGCTGACTCCCGATTAATTTTCACGCCCTGGTGTTCTTTAACGTGCACCTAAATCTAAGTGCACGACTGTTTTTGTATTTCGCTCCCTTCGAAATCCAGCTCCCGCGGTAGAGATTGAAACCACGAGGTCAAGCGATGCCATAGCCGCACAGCTACCACTTGGGGTACAGAAGCGTTGATTTGACGTGCGACCGCTTCCTTAGTGTTACATAGTGCCTACGGTGAGTTAATGTGGCTTTGCATCCGCACGCCTTGCGGGAATAGTCCGTTTGACGAATTTGCATGGTGTTTGTTTTTGAGAACTAGCAGAAACCTACAGTACCGTTCCTTCCATTTGGCCCGCAACTGTTGTCGTGTCTATAGTACTAGCGTTTCCTTATCTTCGTTTCCTTAACGTAACCTGTTCTCTGTCACAACCTTCTCTCCTGTATGGGAACTGCGAGCGAAGAGTGGCAAGGCTGTTATTCACTCGTTTCGCGATTCTGCCGGTTTTACCCATTTTCTCCGTCATCTCCTTGCTCCCTCTCTACCAATCTATTTACCTCTCCTCGGGACTTGCACGCTAGTAGAGCAGTAAGCGCTGCAGCTTCTGCAATGCTTTTGCTGGGGTCGCAGATAATTACAGCTGTAAAGAGGCTAATATAGCGACGCCCAGGGAGGTCCAGAGTACTGTGCATATGTGACGCGATGAAAGACGCGAATGGTCTATCCAGTTTACTACAGACCTGCAAGATTTTTTTTTGTCAGTATGTTCATTATTTGTGTCACCCACAGGTATACTGTAGAAGCACTTCCTTTTTATTGTACTGTAATAATAAGTGAACTTGTTTTCGCATTATATTCTCTTATAATGTTGTATTCTTGCTATTATTGTCAGGCGTAATCTACACAGAGTACTCAGGCACCCTCTAATGCTTTAACTTTTTGCTTGATTAGGCCGCAAATAAACATAGCTTGAACTCATTTTCCCATAAACGCTGTATAAAATGCTGACGTCATGTTGAACTAAATCAACAAGGGCCGTAGTACTCGATTTTCTGATGTCCCTGTTCGCAAGCTCCCTTTTTTTTAGGATGTGATCTTGTTCCGTACAAACGTCCCGCGGAGGTCTCTGATGAGCTCATTTTTATTCTCAAGCACCCATTGCAATTTGTCATCGCCGTTACTCTATGATGTCCTGGTGGCAGGCAACCATGGCGTGTCGCGCAAGTATGACCACGCTGATTCATTTGGGTTCGCATAGACTATTTAGCTTGAAAAGGCCGTCCATTTAACCTGATTGTCTTCAATATATTCGCACACCGCCTGAGTTCTCTCATTAATCAATTATCTCACTCATAATCAACTCACTCGGTCCGTTTCCTCTTTTAGTTTTCGCAAAGTGTGTGTCTATCGCTGTGGTTACCAAATACCCCCAACGGTATGCTACCACTCAAGCCTTTCAGGCGACCTGAGCAACTGAAGTCGCAGGCTTTCTTCAACACGGCGCCGACGTTCAATATGGCTATCCTCAACTACTTTTCGCGAACTTCGCCCTCAGCGCTTTCTCTTCAGTGTCATCTCTTACATTACTCGCTCGTGCTACACACAACACAAACAACCAACGACCTTAATGAAGTATCAATTACACGCTAGTTGACATTCTGTTTATGTACATTCCATCTCATTACTGGGATAGGAGCGCTACCCTGTTTTTGGTGGCATTATCGGTCTACAACCTCGCTCAACAACAGTTCTCGTTCTCATCATTTTTTTTTTTTTTGTCGATAGAAGCATACTCTGTTTCCTCTGAATATACTTTCGGCTTTAGATGCGACTTTGCACGCCCGTTAATTCTGTTACGCTGACGGCGGCCGTTGTCATCAGGCCGCCTCCTCATTCTCAGCTTCGTCGTCACCAGAGAGCACAGAAAGGTGTTTTCACAAACAAGTCACGTGATTTGAGCCCCTGTATCCGGAGCGTTCTACATTTGGGAGCTGGGCACGACAACCACTACGCTACCGCCTTCCCCCACCACTGTCAATTTATCGGCCATCCCACTACTTGTTTTCGTCACTGACGCAGGCAGAATGGACGCAGAAAAGAAAAAAAAGTGAAGATTGTTGGAGCCGCTAGGTAACACATGACTAACTTTGGCAGGCTACTCTGATCGGAGCGCATGTGGACTTGCAGCTGCGTGCAGATCATCGCCTTAGCATTATTGTACATTTTCTTTTACTGAGTCTTTCCGGTTAAAACTGAAACGCGGGACAAAAATTGGACATACCATGTATTAAGGCCACCTTTATTGGCTCATGAGTGTCCGGGCGCAGTCCGCGGTGGGCGCAGGAAAGCGGTGATCACCGCCGAGGGTTGCAAGGAGAGGAGGCACCATGAAAGTAGCGCTGTGCGAGTGGGTACGTGGGAGAGCGCGGGCATGCGGGTGGGGGTGCGCGCAGATCGGCGACAAACCTTGCAGCCATACGATTGCATCCCATGCTCGCGGCCACGGCGGCGTCCGTTCGCAGAACAGTTCAGACAGCAGCAACAGGGGCAGTCATAGATAGGCTTTCGCCAATCGCAGTTTAGCTCAGCAAAGTGACCATACATTTTTTTTGCTTGCTTTCTAGGTTTAAATAAAAAAAACTCATTTCTAACATTAAAGCGGCAACACCTTCATCATCAGCGACTTGAACACTCATTTAAACAAATAGTGATTGTTTAAGAAATGGCATAAGGATGCTATATTTCGAGGCCATGTCGCTTCCGATACGAGCCGGCATCACGTATCCACGAAAGGGCATCACACTGCCGGTGCATGAGGCAGGGGACTGAATGATGAAAACAGAAAATATGACTGTTTTTCAGTTCTCCCAACTTAATAAACACAATGCACCCGCCACCATGACATTTTTTTTTCTACAACAACGATGCACTACGGCGGACTGACATTTATGCATCACATACTTCTTAAATACTTCTTAAATGCTTCGTAAAGGGGTTTAATTTATTTTTCATCGCGGAACCACAAGTGCGAGCAACGCCGCGCGTACACCGCGGCCACTTATATGCTGGAGCCGCGCTCTTTTTCTTTAGCAATATGGCCGCCGGCGGCTGCACGCACTACCGTAGGCGGCGGCTGGGACTGCCACTCTAGAAGTTTAAGTATATAACCTCCTTGCATAGAAACGGTAGCATGGTTGCTAATATATTGTTGGCTCGGATATGTTCGGCATGACGCCCAAGACGGCACGCCGTCTTCTAACGCGCTCTTTGCCTTCGCGTCTTAAAGCCACCGGGCACAGAGGACCAGCGTAGACGCCACTGTGCATGTTGTACAGCGCATGCGCACTGGCGTCAACGCTAGACCACGGGGCACGCTGGCCTGCTGGCTGGCTGAGCTATAATTCTCTCTTGCCTTTAAGGAACGCGCACCTTAACATACTGCAAAGGTGCTTGCGTTGAGCGTATGTAAGGCGATAAACGCTGTTCTAAACTGTCTGTTCTCTAACCTGTGCAGTAAACCGAACTTTATAGTATTCCCGCATACACAATGGTCACGAGTATGGAAACCGTATCAGCAAGAGTCACAGTATGGTCGTAAATTGTCTCTACAGCGCAGCTGTAGTTCACGGAGCCTGTCACTAAGGGTTACGCGGCGAGGTATGGCCGATAATAATAATAATAATAATAATAATAATAATAATAATAATAATAATAATAATAATAATAATAATCTTTGCTACATCCAGTCATGTCATGGTTACAGATCCAGCCCGCATAAGCAACATTGCTTGTGTGCGAGGCTGGGCAGTCAGCTGGTAGTACTGATATGTGTACAAATAAATAAATTAATAAAAAGAATATAGGAAAAAATCATATTGCAAAAGTGAACAAAAGATATTATTTGAACAAAAGATATTATTGCATCAACAGGGGAAAAAATACACATTGACATTAGAGATGACTTCGCAATCAGGTTCGCCTGCTTCAAATCCCGAAAAAAACATCAAAGAATATGGACATTACGTATCACCCATGCCCTTAAATGTGATTTTATTTGTTTAAATGTTCCCGCGATATCATTCTCATTCAATTTATTGAAATTAGCCGGCACGTAGAAAGCACGAGTTCTCTTGCCGTAGTTTGTGTACACACGAGGTACCACATATTTTTCTGTCTGACGTAAGCTGCGAGATTTCACGTTCAAGTTTTTGAATTTAGTAGAAAAATAACTTTTACACATGGCGTCGAACAAAACTTGTTGCTCGACAAACAGCATGTCTGACTGGTACATGCTCAGCAAGAGATCTTCCCCGTGACTAAGTGTGCCATACGAGATGCTATAGGCAATTTTTTTTAGGATGCTGTTAATTATCTTAAGTCTACTAGAGGAAGCAAAGCCATAAATTGTTATTCCGTACTTTATGATCGATTCCCCAAGTGCCTTGTAAACCATTTTACGAATATTTACATCACAGAAAGATTTTAGGGCATACAAATGAGCGCACACAGCACGTAAGCGCTTTGCGAGCTCTTGAATGTGGACATTCCATGACAATGTGTCGTCGAAGTGTAGCCCCAGGTATTTTGTGCTATTTACCAGAGCTACCGGAGGACATGAGCATGCAAGGCGGTCACTGGTGTGGAGATAAACAGGGGAAATATCCGTGACTGCTTTATATGGGCTGTGAAAACACATCATATTAGTCTTCGATTTATTAATGAACATTTTGTTATCAATGAACCAATCAAGTAGTTTACAGACATCATACTGTAACACTCTAGCGGCTTCGCTCGAAAGTTTGTTTGATACAACCAAAGCCGTGTCATCAGCGTATAAATAAAGTTTTGATTTTAGTGGTAAGCAAGCAAGATCATTCATGTAAATGTTAAACAAAAGCGGTCCCAATACGGTCCCTTGTGGTACCCCTGATTTAACACGCAACGAAGAACTATAGGACTCCGCCACACGGACACACTGTTGTCTGCCTGTTAAATATTTTTTAAAAAATGAGTAATACGGGCCTCTGAAACCACATCTGCTTAGTTTTGATAGTAACTGTTCGTGACCTAATGTGTCAAATGCTCGTTGTAAATCAACGAAAAGAGTCAAAACAAGATTGTTTTTATCGATTTCGTTACAGATATAGTCATTAAAATCTTCCAACAGACCCACAGTACTCTGTCCCGAGCGAAAGCCAAACTGCGGTGGGTTAATAAGGCTAAACTTTTCACAGAATGAGGCCATATTAACATAGACTATTTTTTCTAATATGCTTGCCAAAGACGAAAGAATTGAAATTGGTCGGTAATTCTCGTAAAGCTTTCGAGATCCTTTCTTATAAAGAGCTCTTACAATGGTAACTTTCATGTTTTCATGTATCTGACCGGTTTCTAATGTTTCATTTAGGATGTAAAGTAGTGTTGATTTGAGCACATCGGAATTCGCAGCTATATCTCTTATCCTAATTTTATCAAAACCTGGAGATTTTGTTAAACTCATGGATCGTATAATATCCCACAATTCTGCTTCACCAACAGTAGGCAGAAAAGCAGAATGAATGTTAGAGAACGTAACATTGTTTCGGATATTTGCCGGTATGCACACATTTGTAATGTTGTTTACTGATTGGATAAAGTGTTTGTTAAAATCATTCGCTATCTGAACCGCAGGTGACTCGAGAAAGGCGTCAGCAAGAGTATTATCAATACTCTTTTTTGCAGGTCTCCCTATTAGGGTGTTAACCAAGTTCCATGTTTTACCGGTATTACGACTGCAAGCTGCAAACTTGCCTGAGTGGTAGCGCTTCATAGCTAGTCTTATTTTAGCGTTTACTTTGTTTCTCATCTGCCTAAATTCTTCTCTTGCAAGAGCGTCCCCGGGTTTATCTTGGCATTTTCTAAGGAGCTTGCTTTTAACGCTGCAAAGCTCCATTATTTCGTTATCAATCCACGGGCTATCTTTATTTCTTCTTTTAAGCTTTATTTTCTTTTCGGAGCAAAGGTAAATTTCTCTAAAGGCCTCTACAAACAGGTCGTAAGCCTTTAGATGGCTGTGCTGCGTTAATGAATCCCAGTTTAATGTTCTCACACGTTTATCTACTTCATTAGAATTCAAAACATATTTCTCTACAATCTTTATTTCAGTCAAAGCAGCAGCATCTCCTGAAACTGCTATAGCGATAAAGTAGTGGTCCGCTACTTTTTCCTTAATAACACAGCCAAAGGAATTATATTTGCACATTTTTGCGCTGATATGGTCTATACACGACCTTGTTAAACGATGACCGAGAATTTCCTAACTCTGAATTTTGTTTTCGATTCCGTAGCTTGCCAATAGTGTTAAGTAATCAGATGTTGCAGGCTTATTAGCTGTAAAAATGTCTATATTAAAATCACCGGCCAAAATAATGCTGCTTCTGTCTGCGTACTTTTTGAGGCAGCTTGCCAAATCGTCTAGAAATGTATTTAGGTTAGTGCTCGGTGGCCTATAAACAGCACATACTGTAAATTTCAGATCTGCTTTAGTCATTACTACAGTAACTACTTCAGCATCTTGAAAATCAAAGGACACTCGTTCACAGTGCCAATCACTTTTTACATAGACCGCTGTGCCACCACCTCTTTTGTTATCCCTGCACAAAAAGAAAGACTGAAAACCACGCAGTGCAAAATGAGCGCAATCGTCTTTTGAAATATTGATTTCGGTTAAAATTAAAACATGTAATGATGGCAGTGCTTCAGCTAGGTGAATTTTTAACATGTCCCAGTGTTTGCGTAGGCTTCTCACATTCACATGGATTAGCTCAAGCAATAAGCTGCTAGAAAGATCTGACGCCCACTAGTCTTTCATTGATAGCCATTGTTCAGTTGAGTGTACTTGGTCAATCATTTTATAATATTTTATGTAAGCCTTGTTCATTGTCAATGCGTAACACTGACGTTCCTTCGCGTTTTCTTACAAGTATTCTGACATTGCGCACCCAGACGAAGCGATATTGTTTATCTTTCGCCAGATTTCTTGTCATCCATAGCAGTTTCTCCATTCGGGAAGTTAGATTATCGTTCAAGTGTATCTTTTCTCCCTTCGGTCTGTTCCGCTTTTCAATCCAACGCTCTTTTGTTTCACTCCTTGAAAATCGCACCAGAATAGGTGGGACGGAGTTAGCTTTGCCTTTGATTCTGTGCACGGCTTCAATGTCGTCGTGACTGGGCCTAGGAAGTTCGAGTTTGGTTGCAATAGATTCCACCACCTTTCGTAGGTCCTCGTTATCACTCACTTTGACACCATGAATTTCTAAATTACTTTTTCGTGAGTACCGTTCAAGATCATCTACTGCTTGCTCCATTTTCGACAGCCTGTCTGATTTGGCCAAAAGCTCGGCTTCCAGTTCAGTTACTTTTTTGTTTGTTTCCTTAAGTTCCTTTCTATGCTCCTCCAACTTTCGCAGCATTGTGTCATAATTAGATGAAAGCAATGCCAATAATGTCTCAATAGCCTGCATTGCCGTCCTCTGCGCCAGCATTTCCTGGTTGGAAGCCTCGAGCTTGTCCAACTGCACGTCTTGCCGCTTTTCTAACACATCTAGTCGACTCAGTACGACATCAAGTTTGGCCAGTACATGTGTCAGGGACAGCTCGACCGATACATCTGTTGGTCTATCCTTCTGGGTTACGCCGTCACCGTTTCCAGTTGGCAATCGCGATGCACGATTTACACAAGTCAGACACACCCACTGTTGCTTTTCCTTAGTGGAAAAGTTTTTCAAGTTCGTTTTCGTAACCCCTGAGCACTTTCCTGCATGATACCGATTGTCGCACTCGGCACATGTAAGGCTCTGCAAAACATCAGCAATCGATTTCATGCACGCAAGGCAACCAAACTCAGCCATCATGGAAACACTGGTGCAGTCCAGCGGAGACGTATGCAACAATGAAATAAGCAATAATACCTAATTAGCCATTCTCACCTATAAAGCAAAGAAGCGGTCAGTCTCCACTCTGCAAGTACTCCGCCGGACTGCAACCGAGGCCCAGTAGGCAGCGCCTTTATACCCTGCTGGTTCCGGCATCCAGCGATAGATGGACACTTTCCCCAGATAACGTAGTTGAAATCCCGGCCATATCTTGCTTCCGAAGACGCTTTGCCTGCGGTGCCTTGTGACGACACGTGCTCAGTCTTTTCTTTTCCCTTTCGGCCGGGAAAGCTTGGTTTGGACGATCCTTGCTGCTTTCTTCAACATAGGCGTTTCCTATAAAGCAAAGAAGCGGTCAGTCTCCACTCTGCAAGTACTCTGCCGGACTTAGTAATGAATGAATAAGTAATTGCCAAGATTGGTATTTGGTAAACGTTAATTACCAATAACCGTGAATGCTTATACTGCCGCGAAGGACGCACGCTGGGCGGTGACTCCAATCATTTGCTCGCTTCATCACACATTTACACTGAAATTAAACTCTTTTCAGAAATTCCCGCTTATATTTTCTCGACCCTTAACTGCGACTTCGCCTGCCACCCGGGCTCTTTTCTTTTTCTCTTTTTATACCTCGATCATTTCCCAATGTACCGGGATGTGCTTACACCGACGTTCGGTTCTTCTTTTCTTTATTGAACTCATTCACTGATTCCTAAGCGGGCGTTTCCACCGCTCGTTCGTCTCGGACGTGTATTTCCGTAGCTCCGGATTTCCGCCCCGTTTGCTGGTTTTTTCCCCGCTACTAGAACTCTGTTGTTTATGGACCGCTTTGGCGGTTCGTAATTACTACTGGCGCCTATCTACTAGGTCCGTCGTCATCTACACCCTCCTGCTGCGTCGTCCAAATCGAGTTCTTGCGTGGCTTCGGGCGTGCGAGTGCCCCCGCGGCACTCGCCGCGTCGGCGCGGAGCGTCCAAGCTGTTGTCCGCTGCGTCGAAAGAGCGGAGCGTTGCCGATGCAACTGCCATCCAAGTCGGGAGCGTGTCCTTCATGGGGACAACTGCAACGTGCGAAGGCGGTACCCTGAGGATGGATACCACCAACATGGAGCAGAACAGCTCTGCTGTCGTGGCGCACACCACAGCCAAGAGAACGAAGGAAGCTACTGGCCTTCCATCGGATGAAAATGTAGCTCCAGCAGCCCCGAAAAGACCTCGCTCATCAGAAGGCTTGCTCGCAAGACCGACACGCACGTCTCCGGAGTAGCCAACGACATCGTGGTACAACGTGGTTATCAAGCCTCGTGCTAGATATGACATGTCCACTCTGCACAACCGTATCATTCAAGCGGCCCTGGGCGCCTGCCTCGAGACTTCCCTTTTTGAAGGTTTTGCTCTACACAAACCCACTAATACGGTCTCAGTATGCGTGTCTGCTATGGCACTAGTTTATAAACTCGAAGAACTGCAACAAATACAAGTCTCGGAATATTGTGTCCTTCCAGTCAAGGCGTACCTCGCCAGTGGTACCTTTTTAAGACGCTACGTGGTTAATGGCGTTGAGCTTGACGAGGAGCCCAGGAGGCTCCTCCAGGAACTATCGCCTCCCACACACAAGGTCGTGGCTGCTTGCTACCTAGGCAGAGGTCGTACGTGCCTAATAGCGCTTCAAGGTCCTAATTCCCCACCTGAACGTATCGTGTATTACGGCTGCGTACTGCGCCCGCGTCCGTTCAAGCCTTCCGTTGTGTACTGTTACTCTTGCTTTAGACAGGGACACATGAAATCATCCTGCCCCTGCCCACCCATGGACAACACCATGGAGCCTGAACCGTCGGCATCGTTTAGATGCGGCCTATGCCAAACAAGCGATCGTGACATCACTTCCACGACGTGTCCTACGAAGTAGAAGGCCACTAAGAAGGCTCGACAACGCCATTCTCGACAGCCAGCAAGGACCCCTCGAGATCCATCAATGAAAAAAATCCCTCTGTACAACCGTTGGACCTCGCTGGAAGAGGACGCTAGCCGGGTGACAATAGCAAGTACAGCGACAAGTGATGCTGCCACTCCTACATATAGCACAGCTGTTAGGTCGTCCACTTCACGACCGCAACGGGCATCACAATCGATAGAAGACACGCCGCTCCCTTGGGCAGACGAAGAGTTCAAGGTGGACGCCCGCCTGGCCACCCTTGAAAACGAAATCCAACGTCTCAAGGAACGCCGTACAGTGCTTCGGCATCGTCATGACGGAGCGCGGCCGTCGCATTCGTCGTCAACGTCTAGTCATGCTCATATGGCTAACCTGGCATCTGTGTCGAAACCTCTTTCACCCCAAGAACACGACGCCCTGTTAGCATCGGGCCAGACACCAGCAGCATTCGCAGAAACTGTCGCCCACACCTTTTTTGCGGCTTTGGGCACAGCACCGCCTCCCTTCGTTGTTCTAAACTGCCTTCCCGCGGACGTAGGCACGCCGCCTACGCTCTCCGACATCGAGGGTATACACGCTGTCTTCACTATGGCGGAATTTTTAGCGGCAATAGAGCTATCGAAGCCATGCAAGGCATCAGGACCGGATAGCATACCGTATGAACTTTATAAAAACACGGAAGGCAAGGTTCTCTAAGTGAAGTTGGGGCCATAAACGTAGCTTGGGCTACAGGAGTCATTCCAGATTTTTTGCGGCACGCAGGAATGTTCTCTATTCCCAAACCCGGAAAACCCCATGATAATATCGTTCATATGCGCCCAATAGCACTAACATCAACGTTAGGCAAGCTAATGGAGCGTTTGCTCGCGACACGTATTACATGGTGGCTCGAGCGGTACTCATGGTATCATCCTGGCCAAATCGGGTTCCGTGCTCATCTAGGCGCAGAGGATGGCCTTGCCTACCTATCTTCTATGGTTCTCATCCGAGGCCGCTCCCGAAGAATTCTCACGATTCTGGCAATGGATATTCGCAAGGCGTACGACCATGCGTGTCACGAAGCAATTGTCGGTATTCTCCATTGGCTTCAGTTCCCTAGCCGTGTCTGCACATTCGTCGAAGCCTTCATGTGCGCTCGCACCTTCTCCATTCGGCTGGCTGGCCAAGCAGCAGGTCAGTTCGTCGCACATCGGGGTGTCCCACAAGGATCTGTGCTCGCACCCGTCCTTTTCAGTATTGCTCTCCTTCCATTAGCCTGGAAGCTAGCCACGATACATAACGCACAGTACATAATGTACGCAGATGACATCACTGTCTGGTCAGTTGATCCTCAAATCTGCCACCAAGAACAAGCCCTCCAAGAGGCCCTAAATATGACGCACAACTGGTGTGCTCAGATAGGTCTTGACATTTCCAAGGACAAGACGACGTACATGTCAGTAGCGAACAAGTATGGGCGCCGTCTACTGGCCCTCCGCCCTCTTCAGTTAACTCTGGATCAGCCACCATTACACGAGGCTTCAGCTTTCCGTGTACTCGGCCTTGAAATGGATTGCTCCGGATCTGCGGGACCATGGGTTAAGAAAGCAAAGCAACAGGCTGCAGAAACGATACAGTTGATACGTCGTATTGCGAAGAAATCTGGCGGAGCGAGCACCAACATGGCTTGCCTTCTTGTTCCTTCTGTATTGCAACCAAGACTCGTCTACAGAGGGCAGTTTTATCATCTCACGAAGGCACAATGGCCTCGCCTTGAGGCCATTAATAACGAAGCCATGCGGGCCATAACGGGACTACCACGTCTCACTCCGTCGCCAACCCTACAGGCCGAGTCCCAACTGAACACTATCGACGAAATCGCACACCAACGTCGATGCGTGCGCGCCCTAAAGCCATCATATTCTGCTCGCCTGCTTCACTGGCCCGGTACATGGAACACGAAATAGACAATCCAGCATCTACGTGACCCGATGTAGCTCCGTGTAGAAGGGTACAATTAAGTGACAATAAGCCTCTTGGTCGTCTGTATAGCCCGGTTCCTCGTCAGGCGAATGCCCACGTTTTCCGCCTTCGTCGCGCCGATGATAATCGAGACGACGCGACTCTTGTAGCATACACTGATGCCAGTGTTAATGGCACCATGATTCACACAGCTCGTGTGTCCATTGATACCAGAGGCAGGCCAGACGTGCTCGTATGTTGCCAATCCTGCACCACCGGCCTACCTTGCCGAGCTTGCTGCCATACGAGACGGCTTGGCCGCGTTGCTACCTACTGTTCAAGCTGCTCGATACTCTCAACTCATCATTCGCACAGACTCTACTCAAGCCATCCACGACATACATAGGGTATCTCTGTCCACTCAATTCTCAGATAGCATTCGCCGTCTTGCTGCCAATACGAATATCCTCATACGGGTCCAGTGGTTGCCTCGAGCAGCCCTGCTGGGTCTCCTTGAAGCAGATATGGCAACCCACCAACAGATTATAATATACCCGCTGCGACATTTTCCTGAAGACGCCTGTGGACGACTGATCCGGGAAAAGGAAAACCTCCTACGTACCACACGAACTCTCATACCTCCGTGTGGGTTAGACCTTCCTGGTGGGTTAACCCGCCGAGAAGAGGTTACGTTAACGAGGCTACGTGTCGGGGTCGCGCTCACCCCGTCTGTGACCGCTCTCTGGCCACAACAGTACATGGTCCTTACGGCACCTTGTGCCTATTTCGCAACACAGATATTCAAAATGTGACAGCGACACACCT
Organism: Dermacentor andersoni; assembly: GCF_023375885.2. NCBI lineage: Eukaryota > Metazoa > Arthropoda > Arachnida > Ixodida > Ixodidae > Dermacentor > Dermacentor andersoni. The sequence continues at coordinate 13,920,129 of NC_092820.1, forward strand.
ATTATGGACGTGCCCAGGACTTCATCTGATCGACGACCAAGTCACGGACCGATCCCTACTTAATCAAGCCCCTGGACCCTCCCCCGGACTCAGTTGCGGGCACGGCACGCATGCAAGCATGACTTCCAACGTGTTCGTATTTGCTTGTCTGCAGGTCCCTTTTCTCGTCGCCGCCACGAATACAAGAGCAATCGCCACACACTGCAAGCCGGAGCGTCAATCTAATCATCTGGATCTACTGCAGACGCAACTACTGGGCACGTGCGACGGCGATACGTATATCGGAAGCATCCACCAATCATCGACGACCAAGTCACGGACCGATCCCTACTTAAACAAGCCCCTGGACCCCCCCGGACTCAGTTGCGGGCACGGCATGCATGCAAGCATGACTTCCAACGTGTTCGTATTTGCTTGTCTGCAGGTGAGACACGACACTTACTCACTTAGAAGTAATCATTTGTCACTGATTGTCGTGCCGTGCCCCCGCACTCTAGCGCTGCTTGTATGTGATTGTTGGTCTGTATGTCTCAAGCTTATCACAAGTGGTGATGTCGAGTTGAATCCGGGCCCTGGTTTGACTACAGATGAAAAACTTGAACAGATTACGCAAACGTTGAAAGACCAGAGCAAGACATTAAGTGACATTAAACGTGATCAGAGAGCAGTTCAAAAAGAAGTGAAAGAAAATGGTGCCGCGATGAAACTTATTGAAGACCGCGTAACTAAACTTGAGTCTTCTTTTTCTAAACTTGATGACACACAGCGGACGATGCCTCGCCTGAATGAAACAGTCGCAGTGCTATCTAGAAAAGTTGACGATATGGAAAATCGCCAGCGCCGCAATAACCTTATCGTCTTCGGTTTGCCTGAGCAAGACAATGAAACGCAGGCAGATTTATCGAAATTGATGCAGGACAAAATATTTTCTGTGATTGGTACTTCTCCCCGGAGCATTGAGCGCATGCACCGACTTGGAAAAAAGCAGTCAAAAGCACGACCAGTTATTTTCCGGCTGTATGATTTGAAGGAAAAACAGGAAATCATGAGCAACTGTCCCAAGTTGAAAGGCATGAATGTTTCGATAAGTGATGACTTCTCAAAGAGCGTGGTGCACAGGAGAAGCTGCCTATGGGAAAGCGCTAAAAATGAGAAATCGAGTGGGAAGTGAGTGCGCCTAGTTTATGACACGCTTTACGTGGACGGCAAGGCGTATTATTAGGACGATGATACTTCCACACGTAGGCCATGTCGGGAGCCGCGTCGTCGTGACAAAAGTAGCAACATAGGCGGCAGAGAAAAGCCCTACGAGAGGCGAAACAGCTCTGACAGCAGTCACGAGTGTCCCTGACAGACTAGTAGTTTTAAACCTCAATGCTCGGAGCATATGCAACAAATCTTCACTTTTGGGAGCTGTCCTCTTGGAACATGAACCGGATATCGTAATTGTAACTGAAAGTTGGTTAAATAAATCAATCGAAAGTGCTGATTTCCTTCCTCCGAACTATACGGCTTGTCGCAAAGACAGAGGATCCAGAGGAGGCGGTGTTGCTATTGTTTATAAAACTTCAATGGTCTTTGTTGAAATTTCATCCCCTCCAGAACTGGAGTGTATTGTGGGTACCACAGAGATCGGTGGTCTGTATTTTGTAATTCTTGCAGTATATCGCCCCCCTGGCACCTCCGAAGAATACATGCTATTGCTGAATGATTTCTTACTTGAAAAGTTTGGCAACAGCACCTGTAAGATTATAATGGCCGGAGATTTCAATTTACCAAATATTGACTGGGCATATTATCAGGAAGGTCAAAATAATCAGGCCGTGTCTCGTGTTCTTCTGAATCTGACTTTTTCCCTTGACTTAACACAAATAGTAACTATGCCCACACGAACCCACGAATTGGGAGAATCGCTACTTGATTTGGTGTTTCTAAGCAGATCTGTCACACAATCCAAGTACTGGTGTGAAGTCTCAGAAGGGATTTCTGACCACAAAATGGTGATCACGTATGTCTGTACCACATATACCCGAGCAGAAAAGAATAAAACTTTGCTAGTCTCCGATTTCTCTAAAGCAGATGATGTTGCAGTATTGGACCATTTAGAGGAAAGTTATGATGATTTCAGCCATTTTATTTCGCTAAATACTACGTCAGTAAATGATGCTTGGGAGAAGTTTAAAAGTGTGGTATTAAATCAATAGCACTATTTGTTCCCAAGCGCCCCAAAAAAGTTAACAGAAAAAACCCATGGATTACACGGGGAATAATTAATAAAAAGCGCCTCCTGAAACGAATGAGGTCTAGAAAATTCTCTACAAGAACACGTCATTGTATTCATTCCGCTTCACATGAACTTAAAATGGAAATTATCAAAGCGAAACATTGTTACATGAATAAAACACTTACCAATTTTATTAAATCCTCTCCGGGAAAATTTCGGAGGTACATTTCAGGGCCCAAATCCGGCATTCAATTTCTGACAAGTGAAAATAAGACTATCACGAACAGCTCTGAAATGGCTTGCCTCTTCAATGAATATTTTGAATCGGTCTTCACATGGGATGATGGTTCTACACCCCTAACAGTACATTCCATTAGGCACTGTATATCTGAGCCAACTATTACACAAGACGGCATTTTGAACCTGCTCCTTAAACTAGATGAGAAAAAAATGTCCTGGCCCTGATCAAATTCCCAACGCTTTTTTAAAGAGGTACGCCGAGTGGTGCTCATGTTTCCTTTCGGATATCTATACTAAATCTCTAGAATCTGGCGACGTTCCGAGAGACTGGAGGCGCGCTAAGGTAGTACCGATTCACAAACAGGGTTCCAAACATGACGTCACTAATTACCGGCCAATCTCTTTGACAAGTACATGTTGCAACACGCTAGAGCACATCCTTACTACCCACCTAACTAAATTTGTGGAAGAGAACGACGTTTTGGGTGAAAACCAGCAAGGCTTTCGCCGAGGGTACTCCACAGTCACTATCCTCACTGAAGTTACGCATGAAATCCGTCAATGTATTGATGGAAGGGGTCAAATAGATATGATCTTTATCGATTTCCGCAAAGCATTCGACAGAATATCCCATAGAAAGCTGCTTATGAAGCTGTCTCATTTCTTAGGTAATACCAAGCTATTCAAATGGATTGAGGCATATTTGTCACAAAGGGAACAATTTGTTTCATTAAATTCTGTTAGCAGCACCAATAAACCAGTTCGATCGGCTGTGCCGCAAGGATCTGTTATAGGCCCTTTACTTTTTTCCATTTATATTAGTGATATGGGAGCAGGTTTTTCGCCACAAATATCCATCAAGCATTACGCAGATGACACCATTATATATGCTAAAATATGCACTCCGAATGATCAATAGGAGCTTAGTAACCATTTACAAAAAGTCAGTCTCTGGTGTGATGAATGGCAAATGGAATTAAATACATCAAAAAACTGTTTGTATGCGTTTGACGCGTAAAAAAGATCCTTTAATATTCCCCTACAGCATTAACGGAGCCGAATTAGCTGAGGTTAAGGAATATAAATACCTAGGAATTCACCTCACACATGATTTGAACTGGTCGGTACATGTCGACAACATCTGTAATAAGGCCATGCGCACACTTTGGTCGTTAAGACGAAAACTTCACGACGCCACACCAGAGGTAAAAACAATGGCCTACAAAATGACTGTACTTCCTGTACTGACTTATGCAAGCCATGTTTGGGAGCCGTACACTCAACAGAACGCACTAAAATGTGAGCGCGTACAAAACAGGGCCTTGAGGTTTATTTTTAACACATACGCTAGAACCCAGTCCGTCACCGAACTTAGAAATAGAGCTGGCCTCATGACTGTCAAGCAAAAAATGCAGCTTAACAGGCTGACATTCTTTTTTCACGTATTAAGCGGAGACTATAAAGTAGACTTAGAAAAACACATCACATCAGAGAGACCTGCTAACCCCAGAACAAAGCATCCAAAACATATTAAACCACTTAAATATAGAACAGAATCCTTCAAAAATTCGTTCCTGGTTCGAAGCATAGACGATTGGAACAACTTGCCACATGATATAGTAGAATGTACTGATTTACAATCCTTTGTAAAGGCTGTTACCAATTATTTGTAAACGGTTGAGAATACGTTTTATTGTTAGCTGTTTGTCGGTTGCAGTTGTTTGGGCGCGTTACTTTTATGTTGACCCATATAGTGCTATAACTTACTCATTGTAACTCATGTTGTTTGTTGCTTCATATTTGTTTATATGCTGTGCCTTCCTAGCCTGATTGCTTTGTATTGAATTGTTTAAACATCTACTATGTCTAGTTCGATGACAGCAATGTAACCGCAACTCCTGTCTTGGCTTGTGCTGACAGTATGAATAAAAGAAATAAAAAATAAGCCGTCTCCGCCACATCCGGGTAACAGGCCTTCGCCCTGGCCGCCCACCCAACCTTGAACGTTGGATTCATGGACCACATCATCGTTCACTCCTAGATTTTTTGCACGAGTCGAATCTGTCCGTGCATTTTGAACACGCTTTGTGTTCTCTAAGGGCATGTTTTCGAATTAAAAAAACAAAACTCATTCACTCATTCATTCTAAATTGCTGCAGAAGACATCATCTCTTCATGTCCATTATCATCCTTTCTCTCACCTGGAATCTGCCATCGCAAAACGATGCTGTTATGTTGCATATGGCTTGGTGTCGCATATACAGTTTTGTAGAAATATCCAGCAGCACGCATGCAATCTTCGGTGGGTGACGAGACAGTATAGAGCACCTTCTCTGCCACTTCAACACTAAGCACTGTGCTCCGTGAGCAACTATTACCCGGTTCGTAGGCAGACCACTATCGGAGAAAAATATCCTGGCAACTTGGTCTAAGCATTATTCGATTCAGAAGCCCACAAAAGACCAACTGTGCTTCTTGAAAGTGCCTGCACTGTGTACTCTGCAGGGTTCACTTTCGCTACCTCTTCATTCTTTTTCGTTATCTCTCTGTTTATATCTTAATACATAGCATTAGGATTAGGTTCATATTCCAATGGCGGCCTGTCCGGAGCCAGAATCCTTGGCTGCGGAGAGGCCGCCATTGGAATATGAACCTGGCAACGTTTAACGCTATAACGGTATCTAGTGAGGCGAGTCTCGCAGTGCTATTGGAGGAATTAGAGGACAGTAAATGAGATATAATAGCGCTCAGTGAACTTAGGACGCCAAAAGAAGCATATACAGTGCTAAAAAGCGGGCACGTCCTGTGCTACCGGGGCTTAGCGGAGAGACGAGAACTAGGAGTCGGATTCCTGATTAAAGGGACCCTGAAACGCTTTTGACGATTTTGTACAAACGTACTGAGTCGTTCGAGTAGGTCCTTCTGATCATTAATTGACGCATATAAGTGCTCCGCGTAAAGCGCGTAATTTATTATAAGTTTTAAAAATGCACATCGCCGCCGATCGCAGCACACTGCTCGGCGGAATTTTAAGCCGCCCCTACCCATATGACAAAAATCACCCATATGACGTCAATGGGGCGAGCTATCCGATTGGCTGACCAGGGCGCGTGATCGATAATTTTTCCAATTTTATGGTAAACAAATGATCTTCGTAATAGTTGTAATGTTTGTTTATTTGTTTTTATAAAAAGAAAGTAACATAAAGAGAATGCCCAAGAACAATTTTTCAGTACACTTAAGCACTTCCGGCACATAGCAAGTGTCGTCTGCTTGTGTTACAACGTACTCCATTTTGACGAGAACTCCGCGGTCAGATTCGGTCTCAGTCTTTTCGCGAGCACTATGATTCGACTTTGTTGCCTTGTGGACTGCAAACTTAGCGACTGGCAATATGTCAAGCTCCGACATCGTGTCCCTCTGCAAGGCAGCCTACGAGCGAAGTGGTTGCTGCGCATCGGACTGCCGCTGTCTGATCGGCGCCAGGATTTGCGCGTTTGTGGCCGTCGCTTTACACCGGAAGATTACTAACGCAATAGCGTTTCGCGAGTCCGGTATTAGAGCAAACGCAAGCGCAAGAGGACAAGGTCTGGCCGCTTGACTGTGCCGTAGCAGGATGAGCCATGAGATGAGCAGAAGGGCAAATGTGAATGGTCTGCACGGTGCAGCCACCTGGTGGCACAGAGCTCAACCATACACAGTAGCAGCAACGAAGTGTATTCTTCTTTGCTGCGGGTGTGTATTTTTCGCAGGAGTGTAATCATCAACACGTTGTTTTTATAAATGTTGAAAATGTTTTTTCACTTGGTTAGAGCAATATTAGGGCTTTGTTTAGTTGGTTAAGTGCTGCGCCAACAAGTGTCTGGACAGTGCAGACCGATCAGGTCGCTCACGTACGTCTATGCTAAGGTTCCTTCATCAGCTTGAGTTTATGCCTCCAGTCATTTGCCGAAATGACCAGCTTGCCTGTGGTTACCGGAACACGAGACACGTTCGGCGCTACGACAGAATGCTCGCAACGCACGCTGCTTCAATAGCTTTCGCTTGAGGTCGACGGCCAAGCGACTAGCGGAGAGGTCTCGCGCGGGCGGGGATGGGCTCCAAACCAACCGGAAGTGGACGATGTGACGTCGCATCGTGACGCAAACCAGTGAAGGCGGAGCTTAGCCCCGTCCGCTCGGCGAACGAGTTGAGGAGGAAAAGCATGTCTATGGAGGAGGGTAACTTTTAATCGCTTTTAGCTCCAATATTACGTACCGCTTCACTTAAATAGTGGTGCGAATGTTCTACTTAAGCTGCACCCTATGCGTCTACAAAATTTGTCCGAACCGTTTCAGGGGCCCTTTAATAAGAATATAGCTGGTAACATACAGGAATTTTATAGCATTAACGAGAGGGTGGCAGGTCTTGTTGTGAAACTTAATAAGAGGTACAAAATGAAGGTTGTACAGGTCTACGCCTCTACATCCAGTCATGATGACAAGGAAGTCGAAAGCTTCTATGAAGACGTGGAATCGGCGATGAATAGAGTGAAAACAAAATACACTATACTAATGGGCGACTTTAATGCCAAGGTAAGCAAAAAGCAGGCTGGAGACAAGGCAGTGGGGGAATATGGCATAGGCACTAGGAATAGCAGGGGAAAGTTATTAGTAGAGTTTGCGGAACAGAATAATATGCGGATAATGAATACCTTCTTCCGCAAGCGGGATAGGCGAAAGTGGACATGGAGGAGCCCGAACGGCGAGACTAGAAATGAAATAGACTTCATACTCTGCGCTAATCCTGGCATTATACAAGATGTGGACGTGCTCAGCAAAGTGCGCTGCAGTGACCATAGGATGGTAAGAACTCGAATTAGCCTAGACCTGAGGAGGGAACGGAAGAAACTGGTACATAAGAAGCCGATCAATGAGTTAGCGGTAAGAGGGAAAATAGAGGAATTCCAGATCAAGCTACAGAACAGGTATTCGGTTTTAACTCAGGAAGAGAACCTTAGTGTTGAAGCAAAGAACGACAATCTTGTGGGCATCATTAAGGAGTGTGCAGTGGAAGTCGGTGGTAACTCCGTTAGACAGGATACCAGTAAGCTATCGCAGGAGACGAAAGATCTGATCAAGAAACGCCACTGTATGAAAGCACCTAACCCTACAGCTAGAATAGAACTGACAGAACTTTCGAAGTTAATCAACAAGCGTAAGACAGCTGACATAAGTAAGTATAATATGGATAGAATTGAACATGCTCTCAGGAACGGAGGAAGCCTAAAAGCAGTGAAGAAGAAACTAGGAATTGGCAAGAATCAGATGTACGCGTTAAGAGATAAAGCTGGCAATATCATTACTGATATGGATGAGATAGTTCAAGTGGCTGAGGAGTTCCATAGAGATTTGTACAGTACCAGTGGCACCCAAGAGAAATAAATGGAAGAGAAAATACTCCAGAGGAATTCGAAATCCCACAGGTAACGCCGGAAGAAATAAAGAAAGCCTTGGGAAATATGCAAATGGGGAAGGCAGCTGGGGAGGATCAGGTAACAGCAGATTTGTTGAAGGATGGTGGGCAGATTGTTCTAGAGAAACTGGCCACCCTGTATACGCAATGCCTCATGACCTCGAGCATACCAGAATCTTGGAAGAACGCTAACATAATCCTAATCCATAAGAAAGGGGACGCCAGAGACTTGAAAAATTATAGACCGATCAGCTTGCTGTCCGTTGCCTACAAACTATTTACCAAGGTAATCGCAAATAGAATCAGGAACACCTTAGACTTCTGTCAAGAAAAGGACCAGGCCGGATTCCGTAAAGGCTACTCAACAACAGACCATATTAACACTATCAATCATGTGATAGAGAAATGTGCGGAATATAACGAGCCCTTATATATAGCTTTCAATGATTACGAGAAAGCGTTTGATTCTGTGGAAACCTCAGCAGTCATGGAGGCATTACGCAGTCAGGGTGTAGACGAGCCGTATGTAAATATACTGAAAGAGATCTATAGCGGCTCCACAGCCAGCATAGTCCTCCATAAAAAAAGCAACAAAATCCCAATAAAGAAAGGCGTCAGGCAGGAAGATACGATCTCTCCAATGCTATTCACAGCGTGTTTACAGGAGGTATTCAGAGACCTGGATTGGGAAGAATTGGGGATAAAAGTTAATGGAGAATACCTTAGTAACTTGCGATTCGCTGATGATATTGCCTTGCTTAGTAACTCAGGGGACCAATTGCAATGCATGCTCACTGACCTGGAGAGGCAAAGCAGAAGAGTGGGTCTAAAACTTAATCTGCAGAAAACTAAAGTAATGTTAAACAGTCTTGGAAGAGAACAGCAATTTACAATAGGTATCGAGGCACTGGAAGTGGTAAGGGAATACATCTACTTAGGGCAGGTAGTGACGGCGGATCCGGATCATGAGACGGAAATAATCAGAAGAATAAGAATGGGCTGGGGTGCGTTTGGCAGGCATCCTCAGATCATGAACAGCAGGTTGCCATTATCCCTCAAGAGAAAAGTGTATAATAGGTGTGCCTTACCAGTACTCACCTACGGGGCAGAAACCTGGAGGCTTACGAAAAGGTTTCTGCTCAAATTGAGGACGTCGCAACGAGCTATGGAAAGAAGAATGATCGATGTAACGTTACGGGATAAGAAAAGAGCAGATTGGGTGAGGGAACAAACTCGAGTTAATGACATCTTAGTTGAAATCAAGAAAAAGAAATGGGCATGGGCAGGACATGTAATGAGGAGTGAAGATAACCGATGGTTATTAAGGGTTACGGACTGGGTTCCAAGGGAAGGGAAGTGTAGCCGGGGGCGGCAGAAAGTTAGGTGGGCGGATGAGATTAATAAGTTTGCAGGGACGAGATGGCCACAATTAGTACATGACCGGGGTTGTTGGAGAAGTATGGGAGAGGCCTTTGCCCTGCAGTGGGCGTAACCAGGCTGATGATGATGATGATTAGGATTGTCAAAGTGGAAAAAAGTGTAAGCATGTGATGCTTGGCAAACTGGTCACGCGGGAGAGGTAGTCCGCTTAGAAAAGCGTGTGCGAACACACACACACAGACACATACATATATGCATGGTATACGCGAGACCCCACCGTCGGTTACACTTCGCTCCTAGAAGACACAAGATGTGTGTCGAGTAAGGTAATGAACAACACTGTAATTTAGTAAGCATGGGTCATGAATCATATATCATGGGTCCGGAACCTCAGAGGTGCGCAGAAGCTTACCGCATTTCTCTCTCATTTACCGTTAAATAACCATTAAATTTTTCCCTCTCATGTCAACGATAGGCAATCAGGCACGTCCATGGTTAAACTCCTTCCCTTACACACTTCCATTATCTGTTCTTTTCTTTAGTATGTGTGATAGCGCGACGCTGTGTGGCGACGTCATCGCGGGCTTGAAAGAACCATGATTCCGTGCTGCGTTATCACGCCTCTCCGTCCTTATATATTCCTGCCTACTGTTCAATAAAAGTTCTTCGTTCGTCGTCCTTGTCTGGCATCAGTCATATCTGGCGACGAGACACTTCGTCCACGCGCGGAGCTGGCTTGGCCCTGCGGAAGCAACGTTCTACGCGGAAAGACCAGCCAGAACACCCGGAATGTTCGTCGACCGTCGACTGAGCTCTACATGTTCAAGGAGCACGACAGTCAACGGAGATGTCGACAGAAGTCCAGCGCAAGTGCTGACGGGAGGAAGTGACTACTTCGGGCGCAGCGTGTGATGAGTACTGTCAAAATGCCTTCTTACGGGAAAATAGCGGAGTTTGGTGCTAAATCTCGGAACTTCGAAATATACGTGGAACGTTTTAAACTTTTTGTCTGCGTGAACGAAACCGCTGAGGAAAAAAAAACTGTCTGTATTTTTGACAGTTATTGGCGCAGAAGCTTATGAGGTGCTGAAAAATCGGAGTGTTCCGAAAACGCCCGCCGAGCAAACGTATGTTGAGGTACAGCGGTTGCTTAAAACCCACTACTGCCCGAAAAGCTCTGTGATTGCCGAACGTTGCAAGTTCAATCGCCGCGTACAATTACATCATAAAGGTGTGGAAGAGTTTATTGTTGAACTGAAACTCTTGGCCAGGAAGTGAGATTTTGGCACATTCTTGCAAGATGCGTTAGGGGACAGATTGGTTGCAGGCTTGCGGAATGAGGAAAGCCAGCGCGCATTGTTCACTGCAGAGACATTAACGTTTGAGGGGGCGTGAAAATTGCATTGGATCGGGAGCTGGCGGCAGAAGACGCTGCTGTAATGCAAACAAGAGGAGCAAACTTATTGCTACATTCTTTGCAGGCTAAGAGTAAGAGCGCAAGGAACGAAAGAATGCCGAAGTCTCCTGACCAGGTGTCAGTAAAAGCCTCTTGTGAAAGATGTGGCAAGAAGCACGAATCGAAGAAGTCTTGGTACAAAAATTTTAAACGCCATAAGTGTTCAAAAATCGGCCACTTGCAGGAAATGTGCCCCAATCGGCAAAGCTCCTGAACACAGTGGATGACACTCAGGACGAGGGGGAAGAGTTAGACGTGTACCATTTGAAAAACTTGCCGCGATAAAGTTACGAAGTAAATGTTCAAGTGGAAGGCAAGCCATTGAGAATGTAGATAGACACTGGCGCGGCTGTTTCAATTGTTCCGGAGAGTGTGTACAATTCTTTCCGCACATGAAGTGCGTGCCCACTAGCATGCCATTGCGCACGTACACGGGAGAGCAGCCATGTTTGAAAAGCCCCTGTGACGTATCAGTCGTCTACGGGAATCAGAACGTGAATCTGCCCGTCTTCGTATCGCCCGATAACGGGAGGCCGCTGCCGGCACTGCTAGGTCGCAACTGGCTTGAACGCCTTCAGTTAGAGTGGCAGTAGATCGGCCACATTTTTGGGAGGAAACAGCGTCGAAGCACTGCGTGAAAATTTTTCTTCGGTGTTCTCGGGCACGTTAGGGACAGTACGTAATTTCGAGGCGAAAATGGTGCTAAAACAGAATACTGCTCCAGTTTTCAGTCGCGCACGGTCAGTTCCCTTCGCGCTGCGGGAAAGAGTAGAAAAACAACTCGGCCAAATGGTAGCGACCGGCATGATTCGGCAAGTTCCACACAGTGACTGGGCAACACCGGCTGTAGTGGTGCAGAAGAAGGATGGCAGCCTGCGGATATGCGGGGATTAGAAAGTTACGGTTAACCCAGTGTTGAAAACCGAACACTACTCGCTACCAAGACCAGAGGACTTGTATTCAACACTAGCAGGTGGAAATATATTTTGTGAGCTCGATCGTTCTGCTGCATACCAGCAAGTGCCGCTCGCTCCAGAGGCCAGACCACTTTTGACCATTAACACTAGTTTGGGACTTTTTTGGATTATATTAAATATAAACGTAGACTGGACCTTTCCATAGATGTATTTCACTGCGAAACTGTTTGGATCGAAACCGATGCCTTGTCTTTTCCAGATTATGGTGGCGGAATTATTATTGGCTGTATTTACCGTTCTCCATCTTCTTCCATACCTGATTTCCTTCGTCATCTTAGCTCAGTTCTTCAAACAATTACTAGTGAAAACAAGCCTGTCCTAATTGTAGGTGATATAAATATTAACTTGCTCGATGTCGACAATAGTACTGTATGCGCTTATTCGGACTGTTTTTTCTGGCTTTGGGCTTGAGCAATTAATAACTTCGGCCACCAGGATTTCCACTCAAGGAAGCAGCTCCCTCTTAGACCATGCCCTCATTAATATTTCGCCTTCACCAGAGTCTGGTGTAATTGACATAGACATATCAGATCATTACCCTGTATTCGTCACATTCAAATCTAACCCTCCTAGGCCAGATCCCTGTTATCTTACGTCTCGTCTTGATATTATAAATTTTGTTGATGCAATTGACAAAATTGACTGGACAGTTATAGCTACTAAACTAAATCCAGAAGAAGCGCTTCAGTTATTTTCTTCTTTACTTTTAAAAGCTGTTCATGCTAACACTGTCACTGTTAAGTGCAAAAAGAAATTTAAATTTCCGCATAATCCTTGGATCACTAATGGGCTACTTGTGAGCATGAGGAAAAAAGAAAACATGTATAGGAAGACGAAAAAACAGCCTTTCAATGTTAATTTAGCATTACGCTATAAGAAATATTGCAACATGTTGAGTAATTTATTGAAGAAATCTAAAAGGCAATATTACGAAAATGAATTCATGAAAAATAAGTTTAACCCCAAAAAACAATGGCAACTTATCAACGAGTTTTTGAATGTACCGCGTTCTGGCAGTGCCATTGAAAAAGTAATCTACAATCATGTGACTATCACTGACCCGCCTAGCATTGCTCGTGCGTTCAGTAATCACTTTTATGAAATTTATAATACTACCCATGTTCCTTCAGTTTATCATACGAGCCGATGCGATAAATCTTTCTTTTTGTTTCCTGTAACATCTGAAGAAGTCCTTACTGAGATTTTCAACTTAAAGGACTCAAGTCCTGGTTTTGATGGAATTTCCGCATTTCATTTAAAGCTTGTTGCTCCGACTATTTCTGGTGCTCTCAGTAACTTAATTAACCTCATGTTCAAGACCGGTATATTCCCTAGAAGCCTAAAAAAAGCTAAAGTAATTCCTGTTCATAAAAAGGGTGACAAAGCTCAAGTCGCGAACTATCGTCCTATATGTATTTTACCTTCAATTAGTAAAGTTGTAGAAAAATTAATGCTTCTTCGTATTAACATTTACCTTAAGAAATTCAGCTTGCTGAAACCCTGTCAGTTCGGTTTTCGTTCAGGAAGCTCGACTAACTTGGCTTTGCTAGCATTAACTGATTATATTCGACATTCACTTGATCTCGGATACTTTGTTGGCTCGGTCTTTTTAGACTTTACTAAAGCCTTTGATACAATAAACCACAAAGTTTTGTTTACTAAACTGGAGTCTGTTGGCATTTCTGGTCCAGCTCTTAATTTATTAAAAAGTTATCTGTTTAATCGTGAATTAACAGTGTACGCAGGCGGGGCTTTCGCTGAAAGCAAAATTATTAACCAAGGAGTGCCTCAGGGCTCGATTTTAGGTCCACTATTATTTTCCATTTATATAAATGATTTACCTGACTGCCTTAATTATACCCTACCTATATTATACGCCGACGACACGACTGTTGCCCTCTCTGATAAATCATTACTTTCGCTAACTTTGAAACTAAACAGTGATCTTTCGAAAATTACTGAATGGTGTAACGCCAATTTTCTAGTTATAAACCCTACGAAAACGCAATTCATGTTATTTAAGTCTCCACAGAGACATTTACCTTGCTCTCCGACCATAACTCTGAATGGGCATGACATTCCTGCCTCCACTTGTGTTTCTTTCCTCGGCATCAAATTAGATCCCCACCTTAAGTTTACTAACCACATTGCACACATCAAACGTAAAACAGCATTTGGCATTAGAGCACTACTCAAATCACGTGCATTTTTTCCCAAAGAAGCATTATTATCGTTATACTTCGCTTTAATTCATAGTCATATCATTTATGGTATCACTTCTTGGGGTAATACTTATCATTGTCATCTTTCCTCTATTCAGCACATTCAAAATCAGGCTATCCGCATTATAACACGAAGCCATCTTTTCTCTAACGCCTCTTCACAACTACGTACAAACCGCATTCTTCAAGTTACTGATTTGTTTAACTATCATTTAGCGATATTATTTTTCAAATTATTAACTCAACAACTTTCTTACAACTTTCTTACAAGTTTTTTAGTTCTGATCTCCTTTTTAATCCCAATAACACAAGGTTTGCAGCACAAGGAAATTTCTTGTTGCCTTTATGTCATACTAATTACGGAAAGATGGCTTCCTCTTTTTGCGCGCTTAAACTTTGGAACAGTCTTCCATATTCCATTAAGTTGTCAACTACCTTGTACTCTTTCAAATATGAACTGAAGAATTATTTGCTGTCTGATTAATTTTATACAATGTTAATTTGCTATTTAGAAGCTGTGGAATTACCATTGATTGTGCATCTTTCCTTTTCCTTTTGTTTTTTATGAGTTCGTCACTCAGTTTCTTGGTTATATTTTGCTTATTTCATTATTTGTTTCTCTGCTCTGTATTCCGCTTAATTTTTTTTGTATAACTTCTGATCCAAGGGTCCCGGTGCAGTCTCTGACTTTGGGACCCTTGTCTGTATACCATATTTTGTAACAAATTGTTATGAACGAATAATAAACTGAAACTGAAACTGAAACTGAACACCTTTCGTACGGTGTGGCGAGCGCTCCAGCCATTTTCCAAGCCCTGATGGATGAAGTGTTGAAGGACATTCCTAGAGTTGGCTACTACATTGATGACATCATTGTAGCAGGGTCAGACATGGATGACTGTCAAAAGACGCTTTAGCGTGCCTTGCAGAGATTGTGTGCCTTCAACATTACACTGAATGTCGACAAGTGTCGTTTCTTTCAAAGCTCAGTGACTTACTTGGGTCACAAAGTGACTGCGGAGGGCATTTACCCGACTGACACCGAAGTACAGGCAATCCTGGAAGCGCCGGAGCCAAGTTGAGTCTCCGAAGTGAAGCGTATCTGGGAATATTGAATATTTATTCAAAATTTTTGGATAACGTGTCCACTGTATCACAGCCACTTTACCAGCTACTAAAGAAATCAAGAGTGGTCCTGGTCTACAGATTGCAGCGACTAGTTCCGATCCGCCAAAAAGCTGCTCTCACGAGCAGCAAAGTGTTAACTTTCTACGATGTAAGTAAGCCTATTGGCATGCTTTGCGACGCCTCATCTTATGGCCTGGGTGCTGTAATGTTTCATGAAATGCCAGACGGCAGCGAACGTCCCGTACCTTTTGCCTCCCGAACGCGGACAGCGGCGGAAAGGAAGTACCCGCAATGTGAGCGCGAAGCCTTGGCTTTAGTTTTTGGGTTGAAGAAATTCCATCGGTATTTATACAGCCGGGATTTTACACTTTACACCAACCATCAGCCATTGCTAGGAATCCTTGGCCAGGACAAACCAACGCCTACTCTGGACGCAGTGCGCATGCAGCGTTGAGCCATGATGCTTGCTGCCTACAGTTATCGGCTTAAGTACCGCAAAGGCAAGAACCTGGAAGTAGCGGATGCGCTGTCCAGACTACCGCAGGCTGAGAAGGAAACTGATGTTGCAGAGAAATGCTTGGCAGTGTTCGAGAGCCTGCCGTTATATGCTGCGAATGTTGCCAAGGCCACAAAGCGCAACTTGACTTTGAGTCGTGTGTCTGAATACACACTGAATGGTTGGCCAAACCAATACCATGAAGAAATGAAGGCATATCACGTGCGCCATTATGAATTGTCCCTTGAGCAAGGGGGCCTAACATGGGGCATTCGGGTAGTAATACCGAATAAGTTGAGAGAACGCGTGTTAGACTTGCTTCATGATGAACACCCTGGCAGCACTCGCATGAAAATGCTAGCCAGAAGCTTTGTATGGTGGGCGGGTCTGGTTCAAGCCATCGAGGTGTACGTCAGGAAATGCAAAATGTGCCAGGCAGTCCAACCAGCTGCCCAACCCGTGCCGCTCCATCCATGGAGCTACCCATCGAAGTGTTGGGCACGAGTTGACGTTAATTTTGCATCCAACAATTCTCACATGTTCATTGTTTTAGTTTATTCTTCTTCTAAATGGGTGGAAGTTTGGCCGACGCCCTCAACGTCTATCACGAAGACGGTTGAGAGACTAAGAAAGGTCTGCAACCTGCTGGCTGCCTGAAACGTTAGTCAGCGACAACGGGCCTCAGTTCAAGTCTGTTGAGCTCTCGGACTTCTTAGAGCGCAATGGTGTGAAGCATGTCCGGGCCCTGCCATATCCCCCCGCGTCCAATGATGCGGCGGAGCGCGCCGTGCAGACGATAAAACTGGCGCTGTTAAAGCAAGTCATGGATCGTGATGTTACTCGCGTGCGATCACTTCAGGAGGGTGTGGATAATTCTTATCACCTAGAGAAATACGCCAAGCAGTGTGACGGGGCAAACACCGGCACAGTTTTTTCTAAGGCGTCAACCGCGCACGAAGCTTTCTTTGCTCAAGCCCAGCTTTGTCGGTGACATGCGGCAAAAGCAAGCTGACATGAAAAACAAGCGTAATGTGTCCCGTGGTGCTGATCGTGCGTTTCGCGAAGGTGATCGCGTGTACGTGAAGACGGTGCGAGCGGAACATGCCTCTTGGGAGGCAGGTGTGGTTCAACAATTTGTGAGTGCTGTGACATACGTTGTGGAAGTGCCCGGGCATCTTCGATTCACCCACGCCGACCATCTACGCCCGCACCATGCTGATCCAGCGGCAGCCCCAGAGTGACCAGTTGCAACAGAGCCGTCAAAGTGTCGGCCTCTACTCAGCGGTCCGTTACCTAATGAAAGGGCTCAATCAGCTCGAGTACCAGAAGGACAGAGTGCGACAACTCTTCAACCTCCTCTAGTGATTGACGTAGTGCCGACTTCTGTTAGTACAGACCTGGCACCACAGCAAAGACCAGGGCAGCTACAAGCGTCAGAGCCAACGGCTACAAGTGAAGACCAGGCACCACAGCAAAGCCCAGGGCAGCTGCAAGTGTCAGAGCCAACGCCACCTATAAGGGAAGAACCAATCCTTCGTAGAAGCACTCGTTTGCGCAAGCAACCGCATCGGTTCAGACACGAGAACCTTTAAGTAGAGCCTGTGGGGGGGAAAGAAATGTGATAGCGCGACGCTGTGTTGTGACGTCATCGCGGTCTTGAAAGGACCACCATTCCGTGCTGCGCTATCACGCCTTTCGGTCCTATATATATTCCTGCGTACTGTTCAATAAACGTTCTTCGTTCGTCGTCCATCTCTGGCATCAGTCATATTAGTATGTTGCACTTTTTTTTGTCTGTGGCCAGACGCATCTCTCACAGGACGAAGGACCTAGCTGCGCTAGTCGAGGGCAGCTTTTATCGGATTCCCGGATGGGTCGATTTAAAAGATACATTTCCTATCCAAGCCTAAATGTCAGCGATACAGGCGAGGTGAGTTGCGGTAGCTCGTAGGTTTGAACCTAACGACGCTACCCACGCCGAACTTTCATCTTTTGCGTGGTTGTGAACCGGAGTGAAAGGCAGGAGGGTAACATGCCTTGCCGAAATGAAAAATTCGGGATGATGCTTTGTTCGAAGGATGGACGTACACTCGCCCACAATATATTGCGGGGTGCGCGAGCGCGTGGCGAAGCGACCCTCCTCCCCTTCTAGCGGTGAACCCCTGGTGTCGAGACCGACGCCTGCACGCATGCGCGTCCCTCCGAGACTGCAACCGTGCGTGTTTCCGCGCTTCCTCCTTGCGCGCCGGCGATATCTTAATGTTGTCGCGATGTGCCCCTCTTGCGATATGCGCCATGGCGGCTTCGACGGGTAGAACTTCGTTTATACAACGGAAATTAATTGTTCATTTTCGTCTTGCCTGTCTCCTTCTATAGAGCGCGTTATATGCCACGCTCTTCTGCGGGAGAACGCCCCGTTCGTAAAAAAAGAAACACCGAGGATTGGCCACGAAAAGGTGCAGCCCAGAAAAAAAAAATGACTTGTTGAGTTCGCCACCGGGCCGGCCCTATGCGTCAGCGTTCGTGACTCGGCAAAAAGCGGCCGCAGTGGCGCGCCCGCAAACTCGCGCTTCTAAACACGCTTCACACAGTTTCGCCCGTCGAAGCCGCCACAGGGCCACAGCATGGCCACAGCGCATATCGCATGAGGGCTACCCCGCGGCTACATTCGAACATCGCCGGAGCGCAAGGAGGAAGCGCGGAAACATGCACGCTTGCAGTCTCGGAGGGACGCGCACGCGTGCAGGCGTCGGTCTCGACACCGGGGGTTCACCGCCAGAAGAGGAGGGGGGTCGGTTCGCCACGCGCTCGCGCACCCCGCAATATTTTGTGGGCGAGTGTACGTCAAGGACCCACACTACGAAACACCTTCAAGTGGGTATCAGCTTACAAAGAAGGAACTCGGATGAAACGTCTTCAAGTGGATAGGCTTTTAATTATCCTAAACGATATTTTTACTTGAAGTTTCCTTCCTTGCCATGAGGCGAAAACAGATTGAATTGGAAAAACTTTAATAAAGGTCCTGCAGGCTGCAAGTCAGCGCGCAGTGGGCGTCTCCCACGCAGGGACCGACAGGGAGTACCTGGCTGCCGCCTAATAAGCATTTAAATATCTGTTACTCTTGAGTTCTTCTGTGAGTGTCCAGCTTGCAGCCATTTACAACTTTTTAGATTAGGATGTCAGTTGTGAATAATAAATTTTTGTATACATGAGTAAACGCACACGCAAAAAAAATCCTACTCCATTTCTCAGTATTTGCTCAATGAAGATGTAGCACGTCTATACTGTCAACTTGTAGTGATGTGAATAACAAGGCAGCTCCAAAAAAGTGAGTCACGAATATAACTCATTAGAAGGCGAGCTTGCGCTGGACAAGAAAATAACAATCAAAGCGGAACGATGGCTGCGCGCAAAATCTTGCTTTCTCTGAATATGATCTACTAATCAATGCATCGGTTCTTCAGATTGGAATGGCCGTACATTGCAGCGCAATCGCGGGAGCTGAAATGTTATCGAGTATGTACACGCCAGTATTCGGCTCACGCGCGCAATCTGATTAGATAGCTCTCTTTCGCTACTGAACCCGTGATGACATTCTGGATACTTGAAATACATGATGGCGCGTCTTGAGCTAACTGAAAACTTTGAAACAGTGGTGAGACGCTAAAGGAATCTCACTTGTAAAAAAAATAATAATGTACTGTTGCTTCCAATATTAGCTGAAATATAATGCGCGGGGTAAGAGGGGCCCCCGAGACTGCACAGGGGTGCAGACATACCAAAAGTTCCCGTGCTAAACAGTTTCAGATTACTGGTAGTTATTAAACCAGCATTACGCGTATCAGTGTAACCCTGTAGTCCAGGGGCCAGTTGCATCACGGGCACTCTGTCGGAGCTCATGTTTCACGTGACTTTACATACGTCACAAATAACTCACAAAATCACGGTATTTACTTTTTTAGGTATTAACATTAGATAGCCAAAATGTATGCCTCAAACAATCATCCTAATACATCAGTACTTCTCATTCTAACGTACATGTCCGCGCTGCCCCATCTGTTGCACAGTACTGAAAAATATATCCAATGCTTTCCCCCAGGTAGCTCTGTTTTAACGCGAAAGCAGTAAGGGCTCCGTGTGTCAGAAAATCTCGTGCCGGCGTCGGCGGCGTTGTCAGTGAGCGAACATTTTCGTGCATATTTCGGCATATGTATATGCCATGCCTTGCTAGATCGAGAGTGCATGCCTTTTGTTACATCTTCTAATACTGAGAAAATGGCCTGTGTTCTCCGACTCAAAACCGGCTTTACAGTGCACGCAGTCAGTTCTCCGACGCGGTTGTCATGAACAGCTGACATACGAAATCGTGAAACTTCACCGTCACATCCAACGAAAAGGTCACGAGGTTGTCTTTCAATAGCTACCTGGCCATTGTGGAATAAGTGGCAATGATTCCGCCGATAACGCTGCTCGTACATCACATCAAGATGAGCACAGCGTTCCAATTCCGCTTTCGAGGACAGACGCCGCAAGACAGCTTCGACACCTGGCACGCAGTCTGTCACTGACCGAGTGGAACTCGCCAAACTTAAGACTTGCACGACTGCATCGATTAAACCGCTCACTGCAATTCCGATCTCCATTCGGACTTGCTCGACGTCAAGCTACGCTTCTCTGTCACCTTTCGTTAGGAGTTGCCTTCCCAAATTCATACTCTACATTAATTGGAGCGATCGACAGTGCAGCATGCGACGTCTGCGGCATCGAAGATAATATCGAGCCCCTGCTGTGCCACTGTCCACGATATGTGCCAGAAAGACAAGAGCTTGCTAACGCTCTCCAAAACCTGAACAATAGCCCGCTTTCCGTGCAAGTGTTGCTGGAACACCGCCCCTATCGCTCGTCAGCCCATAAAGCGGTGAAGGCACTTATGTGCTTCTTGAGGGTGACGGGCTTGTGTGAACGTCTGTGACTGTTAGTGCAATTACTAATAGACCACATGCATCAGCGAACTCGCCGCTAATTTCCTTCTTACCTTCCTCCTCTCTCGCCCTGTCATCTTTGTTTTGCCCTTTCCGATACCCCAGTGTAAGGTAGCCAACTGGACATTATTCTGGTTACCCTCCCTACCTTCTGCTTCTCTTTTTCCTTCTTTCCTTCCTTCCTTCCTTTCTTCTATAACTGCAATATTAAAAGCGCGAAACAACGTAAAAACCTGAAAATAATGTAATTTTCTTGGCGCGGCTGTGCACTACCTCCGGAATCACCACACGCAAGAGGCCGCGTTTTTGTCAGAACGCTCGCCTTCGTGCAAAACGTTCGCCGCCAGCGTTTCCCTGTAAACATTACAGTTACATAAGCTGCAATTGCCGCGAAGCGTGACAGGCAGTCGGGGATCTTTGAATGCTATCGGCGTTCCACTCTGAAAGGCAAGGCGCGTCTCCCGCGTCCCCCGACGCGTCCCCCGCGTCCATCACGCGTCCCCCGACTTTTCATTCTTCATGACAAATGAAAATTTTCGCACACGCACATGCACACACGCATACGCATACGCACACGCACACACGCACACACACACGCGCACACACGCACGCGCACACACGCACACGCGCACGCACACGCACACGCACACACGCACACGCACACACGCACACGCACACACACACCAGGAAATCGAGCCTGATACCAGCAACGCTCAGAAATGTGACACCTTCTGTGATGTACCCCGGCACTGAGGTGCTTCTCGTACAAATGTAGAAGAATGTAGGCTGGGGCGCATGCGCTTAAGCTCATGAACTTCATTTGCGCCAAGAAAACCTGTCCATATTTCACACTTGCTTCATAAGACGCCTACTGCACTATCAATATGCAGGCTGTTTTTAACTAAACCAGCTAACGATACTAAGCAGTCTAAGCCTTGGTGAGATCATTTAATCATTCGACTGTTCAAATTGGTAAGCTCTAGATGCGGATAAATTGAGACGTTGTGCTTGTAATTAAGAAAGCTACGTTAATTGTATTTGGAAGAATTGATCATAAATAGCTAAAAAAATGCGTAGATTGGAGCCCGTCCTCGAGATTATCTAGCAGAGCGGAGACATTTTGATGAAAAATGTTTCTATAAGAGCTACACTCTAAGAACAGTTTACACCCTTTGGCTTGCCCCTTCTGCCACACAAAAATAATCGTCATCTGCCTTGATGCGTTTCCTTTCTTTATCGCTGCGAGCCCGGAACTTTCCAGTAACGAACGGCACGCGCGTTATCAGCATCGAACAGTTTACACCCTTTGGAGTGCCCCTTCTGATAACGCGCGTGCCGTTCGTCACTGGAAAGTGCCGGGCTTGCAGCGATAAAGAAAGGAAACGCATCAAGGCAGATGACGATTATTTTTGTGTGGCAGAAGGGGCAAGCCAAAGGGTGTAAACTGTTCTTAGAGTGTATGCGAAAAAATATTTTCTAGTTAAACGGTCTCGGAAAGCTTAGCTGACGCAGAAAAAGAAAGTCTGTAAAGTCAACCTGACCGTACGTAGCCTTTCGTGATGTCAATAACATTGTCACGTGGTGGTGCCGTTGAAGAACACATTAGAAATACTGTGAAAGAAAAAACTAACTTTTATTGGGCGAACCTGTGTCCACAAAATCAGGCTACAATTATAGCACAACGATAGCGGCGAACACGGTCGGCGATCGTCGAAAATCTGATCAGCGGGTCAAGCGCGTCGGCTTTTATACAGCAGTCATCGAATGTTCCAGACTAATCGTTGGGACCCGCATGCCTTCACAAAGTTCTACACCATTCAAGTCACGCGATGAAATCAGATAACACAAGGTTCGGCGACAACAGACAGCGGATAGAAGCATCGATAACTTTCCAGAAACTTCGGATACATGCAGACGCTTCCCGCACGGTGCGATAACATTTGTTAGGCGGCGAAACGTGGTAGCCCGATAAATATAAGTACACGTGCCAATAGACCCCACTAAAAAAGCATCGACCCGATGCTGCAAACTAACGAAAGTAATAAAGAAAAGCACTCGTAGCAAAGAAAACAACAAAATAAGGAAGCTCGTCAGCGTCCGTAAAAGGGTTTAAGATGCACCACGTGGACCACTTCAGATTGTGCGCGGCGCCGCTGTGAAAGCGAAATGCCGTCTGCCACGACCTCATAGTTGAGTGTGCCAATACGTCGGATGACCTTGTAGGGTCCAAAATATCGTCCCTGTAGTTTTTCACTGAGCCCTCGCCGGTGTATCGGGGTCCACACCCAAACATGGTCGCCGGGCTGGTGCTCGGCGAAGCGTCGTCGTAGATTGTATTGTCCGCTGTCGGTACGCTGCTGGTTCTTGATCCGTAGGCGGGCGAGCTGTCAAGCTTCTTCGGCGCGCTGGAGATAGGTAGCGACGTCAAGATTCTCTTCGTCAGTGACATGCGGCAGCATAGCGTCGAGCGTCGTCGTCGTGTTCCTGCCGTAAACCAGCTTAAACGGCGTGATCTGTGTTGTTTCTTGCACCGCCGTGTTGTAAGCGAATGTTACGTACGGCAGGACGGCATCCCAGGTCTTGTGTTCGACGTCGACGTACATTGTTAGCGTGTCGTTGAGGGTCTTGTTCAGGCGCTCCGTGAGACCATTTGTCTGCGGGTGGTAGGCAGTTGTCCTCCTGTGACTAGTCTGGCTGTATTGCAGAATGGCTTGGGTGAGCTCTGCTGTAAAAGCCATTCCTCTGTCGGTGATGAGGACTTCTGGAGCACCATGTCGCAGCAGAATGTTCTCGACAAAAAATTTCGCCACTTCACCTGCGCTGCCTTTCGGTAGAGCTTTAGTTTCAGCGAAGCGGGTAAGATAGTCCGTTGCCACCACGATCCACTTATTTCCGGAAGTTGATGTCGGAAACGGTCCCAGCAAGTCCATCCCGATCTGCTGAAAAGGTCGGTAAGGAGGCTTGATCGGCTGTAGTAATCCCGCTGGCCTTGTCGGTGGTGTCTTGCGTCGTGGACAGTCTCGACATGTCTTGACGTAACGGGCGACATCGGCGGTTAGGCGCGGCCAGTAATACCGCTCTTGTATCCTCGATAGCGTCGGGGAGAAACCGAGGTGCCCAGCAGTAGTAATGTCATGTAGGGCGTGCAGTACTTCTGGACGAGGCGCCGACGAAACAAGAAGGTAGTTGGCGCGGACTGGTGAGAAGTTCTTCTTCATGAGTAGGTTGTTTGGAAGCCTGAATGAAGACAATCCACGCTTAAATGCCCTAGAGACAGCGTCGGTGTGCCCTTCAAAATAATCCACGAGGCCTTTTAGCTCCGGGTCCGCTCGTTGCTGCTCAGCGAAGTCTTCCGCGCTCATTGTTCCAAGGAAGGCATCGTCATCCTCGTCATCTTGCCGCGGTGGGTCGACGGGGGCACCTGATAGGCAATCGGCATCTGAGTGTTTTCGTCCGGACTTGTAGGTTACAGTGATGTCGTATTCTTGCAGTCTGAGGCTCCGCCGCGCCAGCCGTCCTAAAGGGTCCTTTAAGTTAGTTAGCCAACACAACGCGTGATGGTCGCTGACAACTTTGAATGGCCTCCCATATAGGTAAGGGCGGAATTTTGCTGTAGCCCAAATGATGGCGATACATTCCTTTTCAGTCGTAGAATAATTGCCTTGCGCTTTTGACAGCGACCGGCTAGCATAAGGTATCACCCGTTCAAGTCCGTCTTTCCTCTGGACTAGGATGGCACCGAGGCCTAGGCTACTGGCGTCAGTGTGGATTTCGGTATCGGCGTCCTCGTCGAAGTGTGCAAGCACCGGCGGCGACTGCATGCGTCGTTTGAGTTCTTGAAATGCATCGGCCTGCGGCGTTTCCCACTTGAACTCGACATCACATTTGGTTAGATGTGTTAGCAGCTCCGCGATGCGTGAAAAGTCCTTGACAAAGCGTCTGTAGTAGGTACACATGCCAATGAATCTACGCACTGCCTTCTTGTCGATGGGCTGCGGGAACTTTGCGATGGCAGCTGTCTTCTGCGGGTCGGGGTGGACTCCAGATTTGCTGATGACGTGGCCTAAAAATAGAAGCTCCTCGTAAGCGAAGCGGCACTTTTCCGGCTTCAGAGTAAGTCCTGATGACCTGATGGCCTCTAGTACTGTTGCGAGCCGCCTAAGGTGATCGTCAAAATTTCCGGTGAAGAAGACGACGTCATCCAAGTATACGAGACAGGTCTGCCACTTCAATCCTGCTAAAACCGTGTCCATCATGCGCTGGAACGTTGCAGGCGCCGAGCACAGTCCGAAAGGCGTAACCTTGAACTTGGAGAGGCCGTGTGTGGTGATGAAGGCGGTCTTTTCGTGATCTCTTTCGTCGACTTCTATTTGCCAATAGCCAGACTTGAGGTCCATCGCCGAGAAGTATTTAGCGTTGCAGAGCCCATCCAATGCGTCGTCTATTCGTGCGAGGCGGTATACGTCGTTCTTCGTGATCTTGTTGAGACCATGATAATCGACGCAGAAACTTAGGGTTCCGTCCTTTTTCTTCACCAAGACTACAAGAGATGCCCACGGGCTTTTCGACGGCTGGATAATGTCGTGCAGCATTTCCTCGACTTGTTGCCTAATAGATTCACGTTCTCGCGTCGAAACTCGGTAAGGGCTCTGGCGGAGTGCTCGAGCGCACTCTTCGGTTATTATGCTATGCTTTGCAACTGGTGTTTGTCGAATCCTCGATGACGTCGAAAAGCAGTCTTTGTATCGTCGGAGAAGACTTCTGATCTGTTGCTGCTTACTCATGGGAAGACTTGGATTTACGTCGAAGTCTGGTTGGCGGACTGTGCTCATCGGGGTAGATGCGGCAGAATCCGAGAGGACAAAGGCATTGCTGGTTTCCACAATTTCCTCGATGTACGCGATTGTCGTACCCTTGCTGATGTGCTTGAACTCTTGGCTGAAGTTGGTTAGCATAACTTCCGCTTTCCCTCCGTGGAGTCGAGCGATCCCTCTTGCGACGCAAATTTGACGGTCGAGCAGCAGATGTTGGTCGCCCTCCATGATGCCTTCTACGTCAGTGGGTGTTGTTTCGGTGCCGACGGAAATAATAATGCAGCAGCGCGGCGGGATGCTCACTTGATCTTCGAGCACACTCAAGGCGTGGTGACTGCGAGAGCTCTCCGGCGGTATCGCTTGATGTGCCGACAGCGTTATCGAATTTGACCTCAAGTCTATGATTGTGCCGTGTTGGTTCAGGAAGTTCATGCCGAGAATGACGTCTCGGGAACAATGTTGGAGGATTACGAAGGTGGTAGGGTAAGTCCGGTCATGAACGGTAATTCTCGCCGTGCAGGTTCCAGTCGTCGTAATGAGGTGTCCTCCAGCGGTTCGAATTTGACGGCCTTCCCATGCAGTTTTAACTTTCTTCAACTGAGCGGCGATGTGTCCACTCATGCCGGAGTAATCAGCCCCTGTGTCGACTAAGGCGTTGACTGCGTGACCGTCGAGAAGCACGTCGAGGTCGGTGGTTCTTTGTGTGGCGTTGCAGTTGGGTCTTGGCGTCAGATCACGGCTGCATCGTGTTGAACTGAAGTAGGAACGTCGCGTCGGGAAGTCGTCTTTAGTCGGTGTAGTCTTGGCTTGCTGACTTCGTCGGACGGCGGCGTCTCGTTATTATGTCATCGAGATGGTCTCTTCGTCGTCGTCTTCTTCGGCGGCGGAGGATCTTCGTCAGTTCGACGAACAGCAACCGCACCTCCATCGGTTAATGCTTTCAGTTTTCCGAATATGGGCTCGCAGAGCGGTCCCGGGCTGGGCCGGTGTATGGTCGGCTTTGCGGCGACAGGTAGCGGCCTGGTTACGGCGAACGGGACGGTCGTCGAGGGTTCCACTGAGTGGAGGCGAGGCAGTCGGCGATATCGCGAGGTCGTTCGCCAATCTGGGGTCGCGGCGCGTTAACGGCGAACCCTCGGAGTACCATCTCCCGGTATGGGCATCGGCGGTAGATGTGCCCGGCTTCTCCGCAGCGATAGCGAAGCGGACGGTGGTCGGGGTCTCGCCAAATGTCCGTCTTCCTCGCGTAGGTGCGCTGGGCGACGGGTGGGCGTGCTGGCGGCGGCGGCGGCGGACGATGGAATTGCGTCGTTGCAGGGCCCTGGCGTGGTCGCGGAGGGGGACCTTGACGGCGTGCGACGGCGGCGTAGGTCATCGCTTGCGGCTGAGGCTGCGGCGATTCAGGGCCTACTCGGAGTTGTTGTTGGAGTTCCCCACGTACGGCGTCGGCAATCGAAGCCACTTGAGACTGTGATGAAGGCAACAGCTTCTGTAGTTCCTCCCGCACGACCGCTCGGATATTCTCGCGCAGGTCGTCGGTGGCCAGTGACGCAACTCGGGCGTAGTTTGTCGAGTTCGTGCGGCGGTTGAATTGCCGGTTCCGCATTTCCAGTGTCTTCTCGATGCTAGTGGCCTCGCGAAGAAACTCGTCAACGGTCTTCGGTGGGCTTCCTACCATTCCTATGAGAAGTTCCTCCTTTACATCACGCATCACTAAGCGGACTTTCTTCTCCTCGGACATTTCCGGGTCGGCGTGGCGGAATAGGCGGCTCATTTCCTCTGTAAAGATCGCGGTGGTTTCATTAGGCAGCCGCACTCGGGTTTCTAGTAGTGCTTAGGCTCGTTCTCGGCGTACGACGCTTGTGAAGGTCTGCAGGAAGCCGCTTCGGAACAGGTCCCACGTCGTTAAGGTGGCTTCTCGCTTCTCGAACCACGTCCTGGCAGCGTCTTCCAATGCAAAGAAGCCATGTCGCAGTTTGTGGTCGCTGTTCCAGCTGTTAAATGCAGCGACCCTCTCATACGTCTCAAGCCAGGTTTCCGGGTCCTCGAATGTTGAACCGCGGAACGTAGGAGGCTCCCTAGGCTGCTGCAGCACGATGGGGGACGCTGGGGCTGCCATTGGAGTTGCCTTGGCCATAATCTTCTTGGTCTTCTCAGGTAGAAGTCCATGCTCCGGGGGCAGCTGTTGAAGACGGCGGCTTGCTCGATGGTCCGGGACTACGTTGGTGTTCTCTTTGCGATCCGGGCTGGGATCACGGCTTGTCGGGGGCGTCCAGTACATAAACGAAAAGCACCTCCACCAGATGTCACGGGGTGGTGACGTTGAAGAACACACTAGGAATACTGTGAAAGACAAAACTAACTTTTATTAGGCGAACCTGTGCCCACAAAAACAGGCTACACTTATAGCACAACGATAGCGGCGAACACGGTCGGCGATCGTCGAAAATCTGATCAGCGGGTCAAGCGCGTCGGCTTTTATACAGCAGTCATCGAATGTTGCAGACTAATCGTTGGGACCCGCATGTCTTTCACAAAGGTCTATACCATTCGAGTCACGCGATGAAATCAGATAACACAAGGTTCGGCGACAACAGACAGCGGATAGAAGCATCGATAACTTTCCAGAAACTTCGGATACATACAGATGCGTCCCGCGCTGTGCGATAACATTTGTTAGGCGGCGAAACGTGGTCGCCCGATAAATATAAGTACACATGTCAATATGGCTTCGTAAGCGCGTTCCTAGTGGCTAGTCCGCTTTCGATTTTTATTAAGAGGAAGGTTTAGCTCGGGCCCAACTCTGACAGGGCCTATACAAATACATGTAAAACGCAAAAACGTTTATCTGAGGTAATCCCTGACCGATATTAATGAAATTTGTTGCATTCCAGAGGGAAAGTTAAATTTTAGTGACGGGTGTGCGTGGAATTTCGATTTATGGCCTGAATTTTGTTTAAACAATTTCAAGGATTCGAAAGCTTGAAAAAAATTGAAGCACTAGCTTTATAATTTAATAGCTATGCATCAAGAATAGCTTCTGTAAAAATCGCGGTTCTGCAAACGGCATCCACTAGATCATTGAAAGCGGACAAATTTGATATGGTATTTGACATCTTACGTGAATTTGTTACGTTGTGTACAAGGGTTCCGCAAAAGCTGAATTTACATAATACTATATTTCTTGAGATTCATGTGTAACGTACAAATTTTGTCCGCTTTAGATGTACTATCAATGGAATTCGCATATTTGTTACATCATTCTTTGCTGAGTTACAGCGTTGTAAACTTGATAGTTTAGTTTTCTGGGAATTTTCGACTTTTGCCACTTTTTAATAAAGAAATGACGACCTAAATCAAAAATGCGAAGCCAACAGACACTAGATTTTAGATCTTTCTTATAAATGCAACAAATGTCGCCAAATTTCGTGCAGTGATTGCCCAGATAAACGAATTCTCCTTTTACATGGGTTGAGGAGCACCCGAGCTAAAGCTTCCTCTTAACGCTGTTTATTCGAAGCAAGCAGTTCACGGTATTAATACCAATATACCAGCGAACGTTTGCCGCCGAAAGCTTGCTTTGCACTAGAAGCGACGCATGACGAAATGGCGGTGTAGGTTTAGCTCGTCGCTTGCTTAAAGACAGTGAGCCGCTGCCGTGGAAGGGAAGATAACGAAGGTGAACAGCTAGGTAGCGGCTCACGGAGCCGTGCCGATGGTGACGGAGCCATCGTGACGAAATCTGGGGCGGCGATATTGACGGCTGAGGCGTCTTTTTTTTTGCCTTCATTTCCCTTTCAGAATGATATAGTGCTATAAATGCAGTCATTCGTTCTTGTCTCCTAGATTTATATACTGGTTTAAATAAACTCTATATACCATTCAACCCGGAGAGTAGGCGTAAGCGGGGAAGTGCACACACACACACACACACGCACAGAGAGAGAGAGAGATACGACACCTATTTGGCCGCATTCACATTTATACTCGTCCACGCGTGCACAAAGGCACAAAAATGTACGCAAGAAGGCACACGGGACTGCACGCACACACAAGCGTGCGTATTCTCGCACACGCATACTGTTAGGAATGACCTGGCGAGGTGCCGACATGCAATATTTCTCAGCCAGCTGCAGCAACAGGGTTGGCATTTTCTAGGAACCGACCGTCCTTCTCCAGCCTCTTTGCGTCACGATGTCTGCTGTGTAAGGAGGACAATACGCCTCGTCAGCGACTCTCCGTCGCGGGAATGCCGAGATGAGGTCGACGAACCAGGCTTTGTCACTGAACTCGCCACCGCCGACTTGGTCTTTCGGGAGTGGGGAGTTCCCAAGGGAATGTATTTGGCGGCACCGTCCCACGCGCCTTTCAAGACGCAAGACAATGGAGAACCACGGCGGCCACGCTGTGGGGGCGAACTCCGGGAATAAGAGGCGCTTCCTTTGGGCAAGACACCGCTCTGCGAAGACCGTCTCACCTCGGTGGGGCCAATGAAACCAGTGCATACGTGTGTCTGTGGGAGCCCTCCTCCTCCAAAAAGGCGGGTGAGCTACGATGATGTTGGACGCTACGAATGGATGGTGAACTGCCGTTTTCACTCACCCAGGGATCTAGGGAGGACGGAGTGTTTATAAGCAACGATTGCGCGGCTGCTGAGTGTGCTCGTGAGCAGTGTGCTAGTGCTCGAGAAAGTGTGTTTGGAGCTTCGTGCTCGTATGCAGTATGCTTCGTCTTGCGTGCACCATTTGGGAGTCACGCTAGACTGTCGAATTTATCCCTTGTTCTAATGTAAATATCTGTAAATAAACTCTGTACGCCTAGATCCTCCCAAGTTCCTCCCTACGACCTCCAACTCCTTAGAATGCACGCGCTCGTGCGCACGCAGATTCAAATGCGGAGACACAAACACGCGCGCACACGCAAGTGCAAGTACACACGCACGCACGCATATACACTGCATGTGCATGTGCACGCATATGCACGTACGCATATACGCACGCACGCATATACACTCCCTCTCCTTCCCGGCTGCCTCGCAAAAACATGCGCGTGCAAACAAACTGAATGGCACTCGTTCTGCAATCGCCGTTCGAACTCCAGCTGTAATAAATGGGTTTACGGTTTAAATTTGGCGCTTCTTCAAGTCAGTGTGCCCTCTGCCCATAGAGTACAAAACCATTTGCGACTGTCGTGTGACAACCGCGCATCCCCGACCAAAACACTGCTTTAACGCACCCCGAATATTCCAACTAAGTGCCATAAATGCTTATGTTGTTACAGGAGACTACCCTCTTAGCGAAGACAGTTCAAACTTGTTGATACTCGGCTGTCATGTAGCAATAAAATTGTTTAAAATTTTTCCCATTCAGTTACGCATGTGAATTACACGCAGGATGGTCAAGGCGCAATGTCCAGAATTCCTTACTATGTCCATGCTGCAAGGCATGATAGTATATTTTTTTAACGTAACGCAAAGACACGCGCATACTTGTTATGCTGTCCAAGAAATAAAATAGGATCATAAAAGCAATGGCTTAACAAATAAGCGACCCATTCCTACATTTTAGGAAGTAAAAATATAAAATATAGTATTTGAAGAGCCCTCCTGAAGAAACCAAAATTGAAATCAAATCGTGAGTTTTGTATTTCGGCCATCCGGTAGAAGACTGTCGAACTCAGTTCTACGTGGCGTGGAAAAATATGGTATCACGGAATCGAACCGCTGCCAGCATAACGTGGGACGATAGGTGCTAGCGGTTAAACGACTCGGCCAAGGCTTCCGACGTCTGCGTCAGCGATACGCTCGCGTGTTTATAGATGCCACGTGAACTTGCACGACTGTGTGTCCAAAATCGCTTTTGGAAACCGGTTTAGGCCATGGTGTAGAGTCAAGATAAGCATCAATCGAAAGCTGAGTCTCCGGACTACATACGCTGCAGTGACTTTTACGATAGACACCATACTTTTATCACAGCTACCGTTTATGTCTCGAAAATCGAGTACAAAGTTTCGTCTTTTTCATAGGATTCCATTGCTGAATCTTTAAGCGCTCTGGGAACAGAATTCTTGGGTTCCGCAGCGTGATCACTGCGCTTGACTCGTGTGGATTGTCTTCCAGAACATGTCTCTCATCTGCCTTTTTCAAGAATCGACCTGCAGCTTTTGTTATTCGCGAAAAACGCACTCGTTCCAATGAAAACACGCTAGCTTCGTGCCGGGGCCGCTTGCGGCGCTAGTTGGTACGCGTCCAGAAACGCTGGATAAGGAGCAAGCACTGGCAGGCGCAAGCACTGCCAGAGGCGCCAAATGCCAGCGCGCGAAACGGCAAGGATCGCCCACCGCTGGCACCGCGTCAGTGCCGCAACTGTGGGGAAGGGACGGAGAAGGCGGAGTGGACGGCAGCGGCGAAATGCACCGGAATGGCGCTGTCCGGAGGAAGGGGGCGAGAGGATAGGCGAGAACACGTGATCCGGCTTTGGGGAACAAGCGGAGAGCAAAACTGGCGCCACGCACGAGCGATGGCAGCAGGAGCGCGGTCAGTTACACCTTGGTTACGGCGAGGTTGACGGCGAGGCACAACGGTGACGCGAAACGCAGGAATGGGCGCGAAAGAGCTGCGCTCTAAAAAGGAAAAAAAAAGTACGCGAGGACGAGGACGCGCCGCGCGTTAGCTGTTTCTGTTTCGAGGAAGACGAAAACAATCGTGTGCGCGCCTTTATTTTCTAGAAGTATCGCGCGCCTCCTAGGTAGGGTGGCTAGAACTAACCACCCTATCCTAGGGTCGTAACTTTAGGTGGCCTTGGCACTATCGTCAACAGGGCATCTGCATTAATGGAGCCAATAGGAGCCATCCGGAGATTCAACCCTGTAGCCTTCGTAGCTGTAAAATGTGCTGGTAAGTGTGAAAAAGCACTGTGTACTAGCTTCGTTTGTTTACTATCTCTGAATTAATAGATGTTTGCTCATTTAGACCTTGCGTTATTATCAGAGAGGCAGATCTCATATGGACGAGCATGTTAATCGTAATTGTGAAAACAGGACAGCTGGTAACAGGCTGTTTCAAGGTACACGTACAGTATCGTGGCTATACATACTCATAGAGCTGCTTCTAGTGCATCCCGTCTGGGTTGAGTGCTCGATGTCTTTAGTTGTCTGCATCTAGCGTTTGTGGATCTTTAACGTATTTTATAGTTGAGGTGTTCACGATTGCTTGTTTCGCTGCATTTGACGCTGCCTCCCACCGCTCTTTGTACTGTGGAAATGTTATGCCACTATGCGGAAATAAGCGCTATCAGAGAAAGCTACGAAATACCGCATCGCTTTTATTTCCCGCAAAAGGTGACCGCTCATCGTAATTACTCATTGCACTAAAGGAAGTGATCATAAGACGCCCCCGAAAGGGTGCTTGCGTGAATAGGCGTTTGGTGTGTTTCCTCATCCGTGCGTGACTTAGGCATGTCTTGGGAAAGGGGGATTGGGGGGGGATGAGCCAACGTCGGGAGTTTGGTTCTTTATGGCACTTCGGCGGGGAGGCAGCACATCTCTTTCGCCTCCACTTCACGTAGACGGTAACCGCAGAGATGTAGCGACGTTTTTACAAAAGTACTTAAAGTTTGTGCCAATCGATGACCCAGTTTCGCTAAGTGAGAACAAGTGGTGGTATTCTTTAAAGACTCGCAAGACAGGAACTTGTCGCTTTTTCTATTGACTTAAAAGACCTGTACTATTTTCTTCAGCAGAATGACGTGATGAAATGTGTAACTGACTACATTGACAAGTTTGGAGCGGTTCGATTTCAAATTGATTATGGTTTGACTTGCGACGATTTTTTTAGAACTTCTTGATTTTTATGTTAACTCGACTTACGCGAATTGGGAGGGCAATGGTGTCAAACAAAAGTATGGCATACGCATTGATTCATGTACTGCTCCCTGCTTAAGTGACTTATGTCGTGTTAACTATGACCGGGTTCTTGATGAACGCCTAAAAAATAAGACCGACGTCCTGAAAGTATTCACATTTGTTGATGATTTCTAATCGCAGATTTGTTGACGTTTTTTAATCATTTTGAATAAGGAATGAGACAATTTTCACTCTCTGGTTTCAGAAAACGCAAACTCGTTCACTGAAGTGCTGTCTCCTTTGTCGTTGGCACATGAAGTCCCCATAGGCAATTTCATAAGGTTTTTAACGCGACAGCGTTAAGGAGCTCGTGTCGCAGAAAAGCCGGTGTCGTCGGTATCAGCGTCGGCGGCGTTGGCTGTGAGCGAAAGATCCCAGAAGGCAATCCATAAATGAAAACAACTTGCAAGATGGGCTGGGTGGGAATCGAACCAAGGTCTCCGGAACGTGAGACGGAGATGCTACCACTCAGCCATGAGTTTTTTTTTCTTTATTTACCACTCAGCCATGAGTTAGATGGTTCAAAGCGGGACAAAAGCACCTCTAGTGAATGCGGTGTTGTCTTAGAAACGTGCCGTAGAAAGTTATACTGTGGTGTATATCGGCAATTATGAGCATGTAAATTACAGAAGCCGCAGTTAAACGAGTAGCGAAGTACGTTTCCGCTACATTTCTTCTGTGCTTGGCGCACACGCAGAGCCATTTTGTGGCAAACAGAGAAGACCCCCCTCCTGGCAATGTACGGCGCTGCCCCGACAGGTGGCACACCACTCGCCCGCTTCTCCCCTTCGTCTCGTTTGAGCGCATTGGGGCCGTGTGGGTGCCGGTGCAAGGATGCCCCAATACCCTTGCTTTTAATAAGTTTTCTCGCTCTCTCCCCTTCTAACTTCCAGCGTGCGTAACTCGAACCCTCGTGTTTAGGCGACGCGGCTCCTCTTTCCGCTGAGAGCGCGATTCCTAGGCGCAGTGTCCGATGCGGGACGCCTCTAGGCGGTTTCACATGGCTCGATTGGGGCGAAAAAAATCGTTCTGCCGCGCACGTCGCAGAGCAATTTTCGCTCACAGCTTTCACATGCGTTTGCGGCAGCGCGATATCCGTCGCAGCGATGCGCAAGGTTGCCTCCTGCTCACAAAGTATCCATGCCTGCATCGTTAATTAAAAACTACATGGAAACTAGTCAAATATTCGAATTTTCCTATTTTTATTCGATAATAGAATAGGTACACCATTTTTTAGCGTTTAAAAACGTTGAGGCGTTACGACAGCTTGCAGATACGGTGAGTGAGGCGCTGCACAACACAGCAAGTATGAGCGCGTGGCTTGCGCGGCGTCGGTGGGGTGGTTCCGCTTAGTACACTCTAGTTTCGTTGTTACTATGGAAGCCGCAACTTTTTTTACTGGATGAGTATTTGCTTTTGCAGAAGAACAAACTACTGTTGAGTGTGCATGCATATAAGCAGCTGGCGCAATTTGTAGGGATGAAGAGGTTAACGACGGCAGCGATCAAGTGGGTACGTGCCTTATTTTTATTTATTTATTTTTTATTTATTGAGTACCTGCATCGCCATAGAAGGCATTACAGCAGGGGGGTATGTTGAAGCGGCGTCCTTCTCCCGATCTGGATAGCGTGCAGCTCCTCCTTTCAAACGAATTGTGTAGGCGAAAGAAAAAAATGTATGAAGCTCCTAAGCCGCAAACGCTGGTGGGTACGCCCTAAACATAGCTAGAACTGACGCGCGACATTGCTTCACCAATGCGCGGTGAAACACACGTTACCCCTCCCACATCGCGCCGATCGCTGCGACTGAGCGACGGCGCGACCAACTTGTTGGAATCCAGTCGCGGAGAGCCCACGACGTCGCGGCGGTCGCTGAGCGACGGAATTCGCTGTGTCGCTGACTGAAAATCGCGCCTTGTGAAACAGCCTTCTGACGTGATCGCTGCGCCGTAGCGCGTCTGGTGGGAAAGCGGCCGCTGCGATGTGTGCCGTGCTGCTGGCGAGGAGTCATGCGTCTGCGTGGTGCTCCCAAGCGAGATAGAGGACGATCCCATCGAGGCGTCCGCCCCATGATCACGTCCGCCTTCATGGCGCGTCGCGGCCCGGCTGTCCTTACCGATGACGACGTTTGGCTCGCGTAGATCGTTTCTCCCTCCGAGACGCCGAGTTCTTTGGTTCGTTCCGCTTGCTCAGGCGCACGTTTCGTCTTTGTGGGACTCAAGAGCATGCCGTGCGAATGACTGGGTGGTGCTAACGGGGTGCGATAAACCTATCGCGTTCCACTCTTGAAGGCGAAGCTTAAGCGTCCTCTAATTTTTTAGGCTTGCGATTGTGCTTTTCCCCATAAAAGGCCTGCTGGAGTCATCAGCCGAGAGGCAATAGGCCAGTCCCACCATTTCATCCCGCTCATTCAAAACTCGTAAAACGCGCAATAGTAACATCGTGTTTCAATAATTCTCTGACAAAGTCATGAGACCACAAAGTGGAAGCCAGTTTTAGAGATCAGGCCAAGCGCCTGGAAGATTCTGGTTATCCGATGCGTATGCTCAGCTCTGTCGCGGAGGGCTTAAGCAGGGAGTGTAAAAACGCATCGGATGGAAGCAGTTCCAATGCTAGAGCAAAGAATGTCGCTGTGGTACCATACATTCACTGCATTTCACATAATCTCAGAAGAATAGCTGTGAAATAGGGGGTGGACGTCGTTTTCTCTGCCCCTGAGCGTGTAGAGAAGCTATGCAAGCAGGTTAATACGGATAATAATGCGCACATTCTACTCAACATCGCAAACAATTTTTTACCAGCAGTCATAACGTTGTCAACGCCATTTCACTTTGGTTCTGAAGAACTTATGCTGGTCGAACCGGCAAATGATCAAGGACAGACTAAAAGAGCGTCAATATAAGGTCACTAGGATAATCTCTGATAATTTCGGTATACATTGCCGAGATTTTTCCTGCAAGCCCATGTTTCACAGTACTTCCATTCTGCATAGGGCTCATAGCAGGATGACAAGGGAGATTGTGGAGGCCAATAATATTGCAAAGTTAGAGCAAAGGTGCGTG
Source organism: Dermacentor andersoni (assembly GCF_023375885.2). NCBI lineage: Eukaryota > Metazoa > Arthropoda > Arachnida > Ixodida > Ixodidae > Dermacentor > Dermacentor andersoni. The sequence continues at coordinate 13,956,465 of NC_092820.1, forward strand.
AGCAAGCTATCGGTGTCGCTATCTGAAAAGGAGATACGATTCCTGGGTTTAACTTTGTAACAATTGCAGTATATGTTTTCGCCATGCCTTGCACACGTGGGCAGTTCATTGACATGCACTAATGAATGTTCTTTTTTGCTTTGACGTTTGTTTGCGCTCGTACAGTATATATTTATCGATGCATGAGAAAATAAAATAGATGGTTGAAAGTATCGCTGTCTCTGCGTATCTGCTTTTTTCTACGTCCTCGTTGAGTCGCGCTTATACACTCTATCATGAACCGCAGGCCGACCCACCAGGAGATAATCGGTGGTTGCCTTTTCTTTGGCTCCAACCTTCGTCCTTATCTCTCACTTCGAATCATGCCTGTCTTCATTTGCTGTTACTTTCGTTCTTCCCGGCTGCGCCGGTTATCGTTGTGTGCTACTCCAAAGCTTAGATTTCATTTTGTTTTTAGCGGAAATGTAAAGCTGGCGTCCCCAGGAATTTTCTTTTTTTTTTGTATGTCCGGCGGCGTCCCTATGTCGGGCTCCGTGGTGGGTGGATGACATTATTGCAGGAATCTCAAGATATACCTATTGGTAGTTCTTTCCCCAAATTGCCTAAATGCCCTCAAACGAGGGCACAGTGAAAAAGCCCTCTTGTTTTTTGGACCCCGAAAAAATACCTTTCCGCGATTCCATGTCATTTGCTCTGGAAATTTCACCCTGAAAAACAAAAATAGGAATGATCTCACCTTGGTTCCAAGTCAGTAACTGAATCTTGGATCTCATTATCATGCATCGAAGGCGGCTAGCGGTGTTAATTAATTAATTAATTAATTTACTTATTTATTTATTTATTTATTTGCGTATACCGTAGCCAAACAGAGGGCTATAGCAGGAATGGGAACATTACACATTGCTATACATTACACATTAAAAACACACATATACACAAAAAGGTGAATGATCAAAAAGAAGCCATTTACGTGTTAGCGATGTGCTTATAAGTGGTAGCTATAAAATGTTTTAGCGGTAGTGAATTAATGTGTGAAGAATTCCAAAGCTGTATTCCCTATTCGAAAACTCCTCTCCGCTGCCATGCAGAATTATGGACCCAGTGTCGCGCGCTGGATGCTGGGAAGGAGCAGCGTACGGGGAGGCGCCGGGTGCGATCTACTAGCGCGTAAATGAAGCGGTGCTTGGGCACCGCGCGTGTGTGTATATATATATATATATATATATATATATATATATATATATATATATATATATATATATATATATATATATATATATATATATATATATATATATATATATATATATGAAGCAATAAAACGATGGACACTGACCAACAGAAGTGCTAAAAATGATTAAAACGAAAATACGTTTCGGCTTCGCTACGGAAGTCTTGTTCACAATGGGATGACGGAAGGTTCATGGAAGCTAATGTATACTTCAGAACATGACGTCAGCAGCGCGTGTATGACGGGCGGAGGGCTCCCTCGTTTTGATTGAGCGTGTGACGTGTTTTTTTGTATTTCCAGCGACTCCAGGTAAGCCGCGATTTCAGGTTTCTTTCGTGGCCTATAACGACGTATATATATATATATATATATATATATATATATATATATATATATATATATATATATATATATATATATATATATATATATATATACATATATATATATATATATATAACAGAAAGCAAGAGAAAGCATTTGCATTTTTGGGCATTAAAAAAAGAAAGAATGACAACGTCGCGACAAAGATTCGTTCCGGCGACCTACAGATCCCAAGCCCGGTGCATTGCCACTGAGCCACGCCATTCTTTTTTTCATTCATTCTTTTTTGCTTTACTTCCAGCTTGGCTACAAGCCTCAAACGAGTTTGTGATCGCAGATTACACTCGTTTCATGTGTGTTAAGGTATCAAACATTCACACCACATATTCAACACTGTCAATCGTCTTGTACACTTCACGTACTTTCACAACCATTTCTGCTAAATTTTCATAGGCATTTCGACCTTTAACATCACAGTGTTTATATGGTAACAAACAACGCCAGACTGCGTGCAGCCCGAGTAAAAAGGTAAAGCCCGTGTGTACGAAATGGCGTTCTGGTGGTAAAAAACGAATGTCATATGGATTGAGGGGTAGGTCTACCTTTAAATTTCTCTGTAATATATCCCAAAAGAATATGACATTAATACAATCAATGAAAACATGTTAGATCGTTTCAGCTAGTAGATGCATGGTGTGGATAACTCGCCCTATCAAGACTCGGGCGCAGTTTTAGTTTCGCAGATGCGCAATCGCCCCGCAACAAAATATTACGCTGTGCCAACAGAGCACGTTGTTGTCCGCATTCATTAGTATACTTGGAAGTGCCACAGCACTGATTTACTTTTGCGATTGGTATTTTAACTTCGAAAAAAGTCTTAAATGAAACGCCGACCTGCGACGCTGCATGGGCTGTCAAGGCCAATTTTGATAGCCTTTTCTCGCTCTTCGCGCAAGGGATAACGACATTTTCTTCGTTCAAGGATCCGTTTCAATCGACACGTCTGTCTTTTCGCTTATCTTCGCCAGAGAAGCGTAGGCTAGTGCTCGCAGCATACGGCGAAAGCACATACACGTATGTTTATAACGCGTTACATCGGCGCTCATCGCTTCCTGCGGTGGCATTGTAGACACGAAAAATTGTTTATTTAAGAACGCCGATGCGAAAACGGAAATATTGAGTAATTTAACCTTGTTAGACTTTTTCATTCCTAAGGCCAGACGGGCCGATAGCGTGTAGACGGACTGGGCGGGTAGGCTAGGCCTAAGCTTCGGTGCAAGGGAACGATCTCGGCGCGGGTACCGGGCGATTGCTATAATGGGTGTATTTGAGCCTCAGAGCCTTTTAGTTATTATTTTTAGTTCACTAAGGGAAGTGGAAGCGCTCTAATCTCCTCAGCTTTGTTATCCGTGCGACAATATCAATCAGCGGCAGGCTTCCTAGGAGTCCTTTCGAACGCCTCTGAGCGACTTCTGCGTTTTGGACTCGGTGCTAGAACGCATCTGTCCCAGCTAGCCAGTTTTCGTCAAATTTTCATCAGTCTCTGGGGCATTTTCCGCGTCCTAGCTTGAGGCGATGGACGCGGAACGTTCCGCAGGCCCGTGCTGCCAGAAGTCTGCAACGGCAATCTCTTCTATGAGTCAAGGCACCTGGTCAACCACCAGTGACCGCTCAAGAGAGACTCCTACTCCTGTGGCCATGGATGCAGAGCCTATTGCCGGCCCGTCTGGCAAGATCACTACATTAACAAGTTCCTCAAGGAAACGAGGCACCTGGTCCAGCACCAGCGAAGAAACAGAGGTCTACTCAATCACAGGTGACGACTCATCTGATGACAGCTTCGTGTCGGTGAGGAGCCGAAGGGCTAAAAGGAGGCTTATCAAGGCGTCGTCACCAGCGAGTACGACAACCATGCAGGCAGGTAGTGAACGCTGGCCGCACACCATCCTCTTCATGCCAGTGGATTCTTCTGTCAACCTTCGAGTATTGAACAGGCAAGCTCTCTCTGTTTTTCTTGAGGGAAAGGCGCCAAACGAAATCAAGGAAGTCCGGCTGAACACACGAAAGAATGTTCTAGCTGTCGACACAACCCGTGGAACCACGCTGGAGACGCTACGACAGATAACAGATTTGGGCAACATAAAAGTACGATCGGTCATACCTATGGATGGGGCCTGCACTGCAGGTGTGATCTACGATGTTGACTTGGCTATTTCGAACTCGGACCTGCCAATTCTGATCAAACCGGCATACGAAGGAATGGTCATCACGCACGTATGCCGACTTGGCAACAGCCGTTGTGTGAAGATTGTGTTCAAGGGGGATTCCATCCCTTCGCACGTAAAGGTCGGTCACTTCCGACATGTCGTACGACGGTTTACCCAAAGCCGCTTCAATGCCACAAGTGCTTTAAGATCGGACATGTTAAGGGCGCCTGCGCAAACTCCCCAATATGCCCCCGGTGCGCGGAGTCACACACGGTAGATGTCTGCCGTGCCACAAACTTTAGGTGTGGCAACTGTGAAGGCACCCATGAAGCGACGTCTAAAGAATGCCCAAGAATCAAAAAAGAGTTCGAAGTTCTGAAGCAAATGGTGAGGAATAACTCAACCCATAGAGAAGCCTCAGAAAAGATCCGGCGTCGACGTCGTCATCGACGGAAACGCTCAAGACAGGGTGGAGCTCGTGCGCCGCTTGCGCCAACGCCATCATCTTCATATAGAACGCCCGAGAGCACAAGGAGGCCTCATACGGGAAATGCTGCCCCCGTGGAAGAGTGGCCGGCGCTTGCAAGCTCTCAGTCTTCTAAGGAGCCTGCACGCTTGATGCTCCCATCGAAGCCCGCTTCTGTCGGTGAGGCTTCAACAGTCGACTGCCAAATGATCCCGGTGCTGCGATCCATTGTGAATGTCATCAGGGCCATGCTGACGAGCATTGACACCCCATCTGCTCGTAGTGGACTACAAGTGCTCGACGCGCTGAGCCCCATCCTAGCAAGCCTTGAGTGAAGCCATGACTGACAACCATAAGTCATTTCGTAAGGAGGTCAGAGAAGCGTCGATCCTTCAGTGGAACGCGAGAGGTCTAAGATCTCGCATCGCCGATTTTCGTCAATTTGTTCTCACTAACCGCTTTCCAATCATTGTCATCTGTGAACCAAGATTATCCCATCCAATGAGACTATCCGGCTACGAGACAATATTCTCATCAAGCGACATCAAAAGTAGCAAGGTGGTCGTGTTTATTCGCCGTGAACTCACTTACGTCGTCCAACCGGTGCAACATCATGACGACAATCAGTATGTGTGCATGACTGTTAAAAATAGGAAAGTCACCTTTGCACTCTTGGGGGTGTATCTGTCTCCATCAAGTCGATTTGACACCAAAAGACTAGAAGACATCTTGAAAACACAACCTGGTCCATGGATTATCACCGGGGATTTCAACGCTCACCATACCATTTGGGGAAGCTCAAAGGTTAACGCGACGGGAAGACGACTAGCTTCATTAGCTTCCAACAATGGTCTCTACCTGCTGAATGACGCGAGTCCAACATTTCTGCGGGGAATAACGTACAGCAGCTGCCTCGATTTGACTTTCGTCTCCCACCACCTCGCCACACATGTTAAGTGGTTTTTGGACATTGAAACGCACGGAAGTGACCACATCCCCACTTACCTCAAGATCAAGGGAATGTCCAACACGTATACGTTCACCACGATACGAAGAATAGATTGGTCTGTCTTTAAATCCCAGATTGAGGACGCTTGTCACAAAGGCCTCTCTTGTGGACTTCAACAAGCTATTAAGAATACGGCACAGACGGCCACGCGCACACTTACGTGTTCTCCAAGGTATTCTGAATTCGACCTGGAATTGGAGCGGCTTCGTGCGATTCGCCGTCGTGCCGAAAGGAGATATCGACGCACTAAGTCAATTCAGGATCTCAGAACAGCCAGGCGAATGCAAAGGAAGATACAGCGCCGCATGGATAAACTTGAGGCTCAGCGTTGGTCGAAATTTTGTGCGTCGCTAGATCCACGCAAACCGCTATCTCAAATATGGAGAACTGTGCGAGATCTACGTTCTGTTCCGGAACAGCGTTTCCCGTTTAAGGCCCTAGCACTATTCCAACGCCGACAAGACATTGATGTGGCGGAAGACTTCTGTGCTATGATTGCGGGCCAGCCAACTCGCACAGGTTCGCTTACATTGAACCGTATTCCAGATTCACGCGATTCACGCATGGATCTGCCTTTCACGACGCAAGAGCTTGACGCGGCGCTCGCCCTATGTAATCGGTCGTCGTCGCCTGGTCCGGATGACATATCTTACCGCATGCTATGTCACCTTGGTGAACGGGCACGAAGTGCACTCCTTCATATCTATAACGAGTCCTGGCAAGAGGGCAAAGTTCCTCAAGATTGGAAGCTCAGCCGCCTGGTACCGCTTCTTAAGCCTGGCAAGTCTCCCTTAGAGATTACTTCATACCGACCAATTGCGCTGGCAAGTTGCGTTGGGAAGGTAATGGAGCGAATGATCCTCGCCAGACTTGAGTGGTATCTTGAACATTACGAAATCTACCCGGACGCCATGGCTGGTTTTCGACGTCACCGATGTTCTATCGACAACGTTATCGATCTGGTAACCTATGTTCAACACCAAAAGACGTGTAAGAGGTTATCTGTCGCATTGTTCTTAGATATAAAGGGAGCCTACGACAACGTTCTTCATGACGCCATACTTGAAGCATTGGAATCGGTGGGCCTAGGCGGTCCATTATATCGTTGGACTCGCAGTTATTTACATAGGCGGTCTCTATTTCTTAACACTGGAGCTGGCCCAACCTCGCAATATTATACGCACCATGGAGTTCCACAAGGTGGTGTCTTGAGTCCCACGCTTTTCAACCTTGTACTCATTGGTCTCGTGGAACGACTTCCGAACACAGTTAAAATTTCAATGTATGCCGATGACATCTGCGTGTGGGCATCTGGTGTGACACGGCCGCAAGTACGCGCCAGGCTTCAAAAAGCTGCCACGTCAACATCGGCCTACTTAAATGAACAAGGCCTCAAGATCTCGCCAGAAAAATGCGCATTGGTCGCGTTTAGCCGGAAGCCAATGAGATCATACGATGTCTCTATCGACGGTCAAAACATTCCTTATGTCAGGACGCACCGCTTCTTAGGAGTAATCATTGATCGCGACCTCTGCTGGAGTCCTCATGTGGCCTACCTAAAGAAGCGCCTGACGGATATCTCTAATGTGTTTAAGTTTCTTGGAGGAAATGTCTGGGGTACTTCAGTACATGCAATGATGCAACTGTACAGGACGCTCTTTCTTGGGTATTTGCGATACAGCTTGCCTGTACTGACCAACACCTGCAGAAGTAATATCCGTACACTTGAAAGCGTCCAGGCCCAGGCGCTTAGAGTGTGTCTTGGATTGCCGCGGTGTTCGTCAACGGCTGAAACCATTGCGATTGCACACGATTTCCCAGCCAAGACCCATATAGTCATGGAAGCACTCAGAGCACACGTAAGACACCTTGCTCGAGCCCCTGCCCATCATCTAGCCACACTGCCAGAGGATCGACCACGTGCTTCCTTTTGTGAAACTGTCCTGCCCTATCGTGCATACCTTCCATCAGGTTATACAGCTCCAGCGAAAGTTCCGTTTCCACCATGGTGCTTGGCTCAAGCAAAGGTTCGACTTATTGTACCAGGCATACGAACAAAAGCCTAACTCCCGTCTCCAGCACTCAAGCAGCTTTCACTGCTCTTGCTGTACGAGGCGTACAACGATCATCATCATCTGTATACTGACGCTTCAACCACGGTGAATGGGTCTGCAGGATCGATGATCTTTCCTGCAAAACCTTCCACCATAAAGATTCTACTCTCTCACCGGACTACATCGACTGCCGCGGAGCTTGCTGCTATTCGTTGTGCACTTCGTGTAATTTCTGAAGAAATACCCAAGAAATGGAGCGTGTTCACTGACTCCAAGGCTGCACTTCATTGTTTGGTTTCTGCCTTACGCCGAGGACCCCACGAACAACTAGTTCTAGAAATCAGACTGCTGCTTCACCACCTCGTCGAGCAAGGACACGACATCACGTTGCAGTGGATTCCAAGCCACTGTGGCATAATGGGCGATGAACTTGCCGACGCAGCAGCACGATCTGCACATGAGTGTTTGCAAGACTCCATTCCATTCTCAAGAACAGACGCTGCAACGAAAATTCGTGTGCTTGCAAATGAAGCCATCAAAACTTTATGGACCACACCAAGCTTAAAGCATACACGTCTACACCGACTGGACCCATCCCTTCGACTTCGACCCCCATCTGGACTCTCTCGACTAGAAACAGCAGTACTTTGCCGACTGTGGCTTGGTGTCGCCTACACAAGATCCTTCGCCTTCCGAGTCGGTATGGACGACAGCGCGGCTTGCAGACACTGCGGCGGCGAGGAGACCATCGAACACGTGCTCTGCCACTGTCCTCAATACAGCGCGCACCGGCTGTCACTAGCGACCACGTTGGCACGCCTTGACGACAGACCACTTTCAGAACAGTCAGTTTTAGAATGCCGACGTGAACTGTCGTCGCAGCAAAAGTCGGTCAAGGCTTTGTTGACTTTTCTACGTGACAGTGGCCTGTTAGAAAGACTATAATGCCCCCATTTCATCCCTTTTCATATTTTTTTTCCTCGCGCTTTTATTTTTGTCACGCTCTTCTTTCCGTCTTTACTTCCCCTTTCCCTTCCCCTAGTGCAGGGTAGCAAACCGGAGGTTTTAAGTCTGGCTAACCTCCCTGCCTTTCTCTCATTTGCATCTCTCTCTCTCTCTCTCTGCGTTTTGTGTCCACTCCGGAACATTGCTACCACAGCGACAACTTGCAGTCATCGGTTGCGTACAAGCTAACAAAAAACGAGGCGTCGTCTGCGTTTACGTGATTTTGTCAAGAATATAGTTATCCACCCAGTCAGAAGGAAAATGCAAAAAACGAAAGTGATTTTCAGTGTCAAATAATACATATATATAATATATGTATATATTACATATATACATAATAATAATATAATAATATATACATATGTATATAATACAAAGGGCACTTCTTTCAGTATCAATAATGACTACTCAAAAGAGACCGTTGATCTCAGAAAGAAATTATGGGAAAGTAGTGCGCCGGACCGAGCTAAGGGGGCACGGGTATCACTCGTGTATGATAAACTAAAGATAAATGGACGCATGTTTGTTTGGGATCAAGAGAAAAATGAACGGCGTCTGTATAAAAGCCGGAGTGACAAGATCGATAAAGACGTAACAACTCCAACAGCAAGTGCGCATGACCGGCATGCATCCTTTGACTCGGATAGTTCTGCCAGCAGTTCAAGAAAACCGCCCCACTCATAGCTACGAATTCTTGTGCAAAATGCCCGTAGCATCGTTAATAAAGTCACAGAACTAGAATATATTCTACTGGCGCATAGTCCCCATGTAATACTACTTACAGAAACATGGCTGCGTGAGGGAATACGCAGTGATTGCATTGTTCCTTCCGGGTACAAATTCTTTAGGTGGGACAGAGATTCACGAGGCGGTGGTGCTGCCATCATAGTTAAAAATTCCGTCCATGCTTCCACGATTGAATCTAATGTTCCCGAAAGTGTATGGTGTAAGCTTACATTCGAAAACAGAACGTACTTCATTGGCGTAGTATACAGACCACCTGCGTCTTCGCCAGCGTTTCTGGAACTGCTAAGCGAATTCTTGGTTGACCATGTTAACAGGAACACGAGGCTGATAATGGCTGGGGACTTTAATTTGCCGCACATTAATTGGCAAAGTTTATTGCCCGGCGAGACAGAAACAGCTAGCTCGGAAAAGCTCTTGGAAATAAAATTTTGTCATGGCTTCGAACAAATTGTTCAAGAACCAACTAGAGTTACAGAAAAGTCAAAGTCATTATTGGATCTTGTTTTCCTATCGCACAACATAATAGATTATACATTAGATATATTGGAGGGCATATCAGACCATAAAATCTTGTCTTTAGACATACAGACCAATGTGGGCAGTATAGGGAGACCGTTTCTACCGGTAAAAGTAAAAGACTTTAAAAATGCAGATGACACCGCCATCATAGATTTTTTAGAATTACAGTTTAGTTACTTCGAGCAGGCATCGAAGAGCGAGTCTGTGGAACAACTGTGGCAAAGATTTAAAAGTAGCATCATAGCTTGCGTCGAGCACTTCGTTCCAAATCGTATTAAGAAAACGCGCAAACGAAACCCCTGGATAACACGCAGCATTATCCATATGAAACGGAAAATTAAAAGACTACGAAAACAGAAAGTGAGAGCGATGGAAGTTGCAGCTATAAAAATTGAGATGAAAGAAGCTCTTGTGAAATCGAAAAAACAGTTCTTTGATCACACGCTTGCCAACTTTCTTAAAAGTTCACCACACAAATTTTGGCGTTACTTCAGTGAAAGAAAGGAAAAAGTTGAACAGATCGAACATGAAGGGAAAGTCCTGACACGAGTTGAAGACTTAGCTGATGCTTTCAATCGCTTCTTTCAATCTGTTTATACGACAGACAAAGGTGATAAGATAGGCGAATACATGAACGGCGACATGAGGACCGCAATGGAATCAGTTATTGTCAGCCGTGAAGGTGTTTTACAATTGCTTCTTGAAGTAGACGCGAAGAAGGCAAGCGGACCGGATGGTCTACCAACTGAATTTTTGAAACGATACGCCGAATGGGTTTCCTTTTACTTAGAGATAATATATGCGAAGTCAATTGAAACTCGTTCACTTCCACAAGACTGGCGCAATGCAATAGTAATCCCTGTTTTTAAAGGTGGCAACCGTATGCAAGTAAACAATTACCGACCCATATCCCTGACGTCAGTTTGCTGCAAGGCTCTAGAACACGTTATTGCAAAGCATATTATTAGTTTTCTTGACACTAACGAGTTACTTTCCACAATTCAGCATGGATTTAGGAGCGGTCTTTCTACGGTGACACAGTTAACAGAAACACTCCATGATTTCTACCTGAACATGGATGCACACCTACAAACAGACGTAATAAGCGTTGATTTTAGGAAAGCTTTCGATAAGGTTTCTCACCGTAAATTACTTTTTAAGCTCGATAAAATAGGAATAGGTAAAGAGGTAATACAATGGATAGAGGCCTATTTATCTATGCGTCAACAGTCCGTAAGGATTGAGGATTGCATTTCAAATCCATTGCGTGTGTACTCTGGGGTTCCCCAAGGTTCCGTTTTGGGACCAATACTTTTTTTGTTGTTTGTTAATGATATCGGTGCGCTAGTCGAACCGCCTGTTTAAATGAAACTTTTTGCTGATGATTGTTTGATTTATTCGCCAATAGGTTGCGAAGATGACCAAATTAATCTAAATAGATGCTTACAGGCATTAGACGAGTGGTGTTTAACATGGGACATGGAAATAAACTATAGCAAAACAACATTTACGCATATACACTCAAGCAGGAGCAAATTTTCCTTCATATACCACATCGGAAACCATCCTCTGAATAATGCAGCTTCTTTCAAATACTTAGGAGTCAGTATTATGCACACATTGCAATGGCACTCACACGTTGATAATATATGTTCTAAGGCAAACCAAAAACTATACTTTTTAAAGAAAAAACTGGAATGCGCTACACGGGACGTGAAATTAACAGCCTACAAAACTTTTATACGACCAGTCTTGGAGTACGCTTGTGTTGTGTGGTCCCCTCATCAGAAAGTCCTGAAAGCAAAAATAGAAAGAATACAAAGATTGGCAGTCCGTTTCATATGCGGTAAATACCGACGCATGGAGTCCGTTACAGCCTTGTTAAAATCGTGTGAACTAGAACCTCTGGAGGAACGCAGAAGTAAGCATAGGCTAAAGTTTCTTTTTTAAAATCATGAGTGGGCGAACGAAAATAAACAAGGATCTATATCTACAACCCCCAGGACGGAGATGCGATCGTCTAAACAATAGCAGAGCTATTCAACCTTATTTAACACGTACTGATGCTTTTCGTTTCTCCTTTTTTCCTGACACAATTGAAATGTGGAACAGATTGCCTGATGCAGTTGTGAGCAACGAGGGCTCTGCCGAATTTGAAAATGCGTTGGATACTTTCTTTTACGAGAATGTATACTAAATTGTTGCTGCGAGCACTTTCGCTGACTTTTCTTTGTATAACTACTGTTATTTGCTTTTGTTAACTTCCAAGAGCGCCAGTGCACTTGTATGTTACATAGAAAGAAAATTATGTATCATGTATTCTTGACACATCACCCTCCCTGTAATGACCCCAACAACGGGGTTGACAGTATCAAATAAATAAATAAAAATATACATAAACAGGGCATGAACCATGAAAGGTGCGTAATCACGCACCTTTGTTCCAAGTTCCGACACGAAATGTACTTTTGTGAACCGGAGATATAGCCTTACTTGGGACAGGGTATTAGTATCTAGCGCTCAATATTAGTACCTTCCGTACGGGAACGAGGGCTGCACAATTTAACTATTTCTTGTGCGAGCCAGCGAGCTGCACCGAGAACCAGCACGTGCACAGCACAAACCAGTGCACGCCAGCGTCATAGAAGTCAAACCAGCTTTTCGTCCAATGTGATCCAGTGTTCTCACTAGTGTCCCAGTGACTCCCAGCGAGTGCCAGCGTCCCCAGTGTCAAAAAACGCGCTGGTTTCACACTGGAGGGCACTGAACGACGCTAGTTTTTGCAATTGGGTTGCACGTGAAGAAAAAAACTGTACTTAAATATATAAGTATGGTCATAAATGGGTGTAATGTCCAAGGCGTGGGAGCTACGGGTACAACTTGCGTTAGTAAATGCGATGTAGTTACAATCAGAAATACCATAGGTGGAGTTAATAATTGCATATAAAAGTTTTAAGGCTTCAATGTCATAACGTGAATGTAATGGCTCAAAGTTCAAAGATTGTTTAGGCTGTGTTGGTGAGAAAGTGCGGCTGTAATTTTGGCAAATGCAACGGATAGATTTTCTTTGAATGTTATTGAGCGAGCTTATTTCACATTGTTTGTTGGGGAACCAAACGACAGAGGCATATTCTAGAACAGGGTGAATTAACGTTTTATATAATAGCAGTTTAGTATCGCTGGGTGTCTTAGCTAAAGTGCGGCAGAAATAACATGAGAAGATAAGAACTTTATTTTAGCCCTGAGGAACTCAAATCTATGGGAACCGAAGGCTCCTCCAAATAATGTTGTTGGCTCCGCCCACGATGGAACCGGGAGATGAGGCCCCGCCGCAATGTCGTGGGCCCTCAGGACAGAATGAAGTGCTTACACCTCATGTGACGCATCTTCCTGCCGCTAGGTGAGCATAGGGACGATGCTCTCTCTGGAGGGAGGTAAATGCCACATCCAATACACGGCACGTAAAGGAAGACGAAGCTCTCGTGCATTGCGGGAGAAAAGACTAGGTCCCTGTGCGATCGCTTTTCAGTTTCCCTGCAGTTAAATTGTCCTGCTCTGTTTTAATAGCTTCCTGCTGCTTGTAAATCGTGACAATATCATCCTTCCGCCTTTGTGCTTCTTGTACAATAAATTAGTCATTGTCATCTCAACACATATACACTTTACGCACTTTACAACGACGGTTTTCGAGGCCCCATTACTGCTGCGTCACATCTACCTGTCGTAATTATTCGCGGAATTTCGAACTCAACAACACTAGCCTGGCGCGCTTTAGTCATTCTTGGCTCTTGCGCTACAAAACACAAAATTCATCATCATCATGCGACGCACCTGTTGTGAACGAAGAGTCCAAAAACCAAATAGCCAACCCTCTCCTTAGCTCAGGCAGTAAAATTACAGTTCAGTCGCACTGGCTAGAAACTTCCACCAGAAGGAGAGTAAATTTTTTTTCTCTGACATCGGAAAAAATAAAACGCCGAACTCGAAATGCGCAGGAAGACGAGCAAGTTACTAGCATTCCAGGATAATTTTGTTTATAGTATAGGTTGTGACGGCATTTTGCGAATACCTTACGGTATTGATTCTGATGCATGAATTACTCTCCAGCGGTTTTATTAGATTTTAAACCTTGGCCTACATCTTCTCCTCTAGTCATGTTTGTTGGCCTTGCAAACTGAGGGTCAACAACTCATTCCTTGACTGACAACTTTGAAGAGGGCGATTCTACGCTGCTGGTTACAAAACGCGCTGCTAAAGTCATGTGCTCTTAAGCGCTATGTTCGCTTCAGAAATTCTAGGGTATTTCTCAAAGCTCTTATTATCATTAGGAGGAAGCTTACTGAAAAAGTTCAAAAAGTAGATGAGAATGCACGCAGTAAAAATGACGTAAGAAATGAGTGACTTCTTGGGTTCTACGTGCCGAAACCACAATTTACTTATGAGGCATGCAGTAGTTCCATTTTCTCCACCAGGGGATCTTCAATGTGCCCCCAATGCACGGGAAAAAGACATTTTAGCATTTCACCCGTATCTAAATTTTGCTCCCGCGACCAAGGGCTTGGCAGCGCAGCGCCATAGCCACTAAGCTGCCACGGCGGGTTCCGTAAAAAAAATGTCGGTCATACTTTTTATGCCGTAGTTTCATACAACCTATGAAAGACAAGCTAAAAGGCTAGTGTTGATGGACTGTTGTCGAAAGCTGTGCAACCAGGCACGGGAGCACTGAAGCACGGTGTTTGATGCAAAGCGCTGGTCTTCGCTGCCTCGCCGAACAGAAAAGGCTGCACAATAAACAGAAACGATTTCGGCATGCCAATAACGGGAGACCAGCTTGTGCCCACTAAAGAAATCGTCCGGTGGCGGTTCTTTTATACTTGACGCCGTCCATGTTGATCGTACCGGGCGCAACGATTCCCAGTCATTCCATGTCGCAGTGGCTTATCCGCGCATGCACCGTAGAAACCGGGCACGGGAGCAATAAAGCACAGTGTTTGATGCAAAGCGCTCGTCTTCGCTGCCACCCCGAGCAGAAGAAGCTGCACGAAAAACAGAAATGGTTTCGGCATGCCGCTGACGGGAGGCCAGCTGACGGGCCCACAAATAAAATTGTCCGGTGCCGGTTCCTTTATACTTGACGCCGTCCATGTTGATCGTACCGGGCGCAACGATTCCCAGTCATTCCATATCGCAGTGGCTTATCCGCGCATGCACCGTAGAAACCGGGCACGGGAGCAATAAAGCACAGTGTTTGATGCAAAGCGCTCGTCTTCGCTGCCACCCCGAGCAGAAGAAGCTGCACGAAAAACAGAAATGGTTTCGGCATGCCGCTGACGGGAGGCCAGCTGACGGGCCCACAAAAGAAATTGTCCGGTGCCGGTTCCTTTATACTTGACGCCGTCCATGTTGATCGTACCGGGCGCAACGATTCCCAGTCATTCCATATCGCAGTGGCTTATCCGCGCATGCACCGTAGAAACCGGGCACGGGAGCAATAAAGCACAGTGTTTGATGCAAAGCGCTCGTCTTCGCTGCCACCCCGAGCAGAAGAAGCTGCACGAAAAACAGAAATGGTTTCGGCATGCCGCTGACGGGAGGCCAGCTGACGGGCCCACAAATAAAATTGTCCGGTGCCGGTTCCTTTATACTTGACGCCGTCCATGTTGATCGTACCGGGCGCAACGATTCCCAGTCATTCCATGTCGCAGTGGCTTATCCGCGCATGCACCGTAGAAACCGGGCACGGGAGCAATAAAGCACAGTGTTTGATGCAAAGCGCTCGTCTTCGCTGCCACCCCGAGCAGAAGAAGCTGCACGAAAAACAGAAATGGTTTCGGCATGCCGCTGACGGGAGGCCAGCTGACGGGCCCACAAAAGAAATTGTCCGGTGCCGGTTCCTTTATACTTGACGCCGTTCATGTTGATCGTACCGGGCGCAACGATTCCCAGTCATTCCATATCGCAGTGGCTTATCCGCGCATGCACCGTAGAAACCGGGCACGGGAGCAATAAAGCACAGTGTTTGATGCAAAGCGCTCGTCTTCGCTGCCACCCCGAGCAGAAGAAGCTGCACGAAAAACAGAAATGGTTTCGGCATGCCGCTGACGGGAGGCCAGCTGACGGGCCCACAAAAGAAATTGTCCGGTGCCGGTTCCTTTATACTTGACGCCGTCCATGTTGATCGTACCGGGCGCAACGATTCCCAGTCATTCCATATCGCAGTGGCTTATCCGCGCATGCACCGTAGCTTCGGTGACACGCCGAACAGAAGCTGCACGAAAAACTAAAATGGTTTCGGCATGCTGTTGACGGGAGGCCAGCAACCGAGCCCACTACGGCGCACGACGCTCTTTTCGGCACAAACTCATGCTTCTTCTTGTACCAGGTGCTGCTCGGATTCTTCGCTGCCGTGGCGAACGTCGACTTCTCGGTGGAACACGGCTTCACCAAACCTTGGCCAGATGCTGCTACAACTGATCTGCAATCATCTGTTCGTGTCTTACACGGTCCGCAAGATTATTTGCTGGAAATCTTGTACGATCTCCGATGCACCGAAATGGATTCTACGCATCGGGCAACCTTTCCGGTTCCGCTGCGCGCTGGCCGTATAAAGGACCAGCCAAGCCTAGAGCGACTGGGGCACGACGCTCTTTTCGGCACAAACTCACGCTTTTTCCTGTAACATGTCAGTTACCTAAATGGAACTAAGTGTTATCGCTCTAGCAACGTTATGCTTAAATTTTAAGAGTGTCGTGCCCCATTAGCAAGCGACACATCATTGAATGTCTTTAGCATGCCAGCCTGAGGTTCCTTGATGCTATACTATTCTCTCTCTACGACGGCTTTCTTACGCTTTCCCAAATCTTACTGCACCTCTCGGGGGATATAGAACTAAATCCAGGGTCCATGAATGCAGTTGGACGTGACCCAATGGCAAACATTGAATGGATTCTCTTAGAAATGAAAACAGGCCAGGAAACTGTGCTTGCGATGTTAACAGAAATTACAACAAGACAATGTGAATTAGAATCCATAATTACGGGCTTAATAGAGAAGACAATGTAGAAAGTCGTATTGCTCGGGTGGAAAAAATGAAAGATAAATTTATGGCTAAACTTAGACGACTTGGAAAATAGAAGCCCTTGGCAGAATCTGGTCTTTTTCGGTTTGCCTGACAAAGAGCATAACAAGACGTGGGAGGCGTCTGAAAAAGTAATTAGTTGAATATGCAAAGATGTGATGAAACTTGATGATATTTCGGTTGAACGGGCTCATCGCGTAGGCGTTTTCAAAGCAGACAAAAACCGGCCCATAGTAGCATGCTTTTCAAGGTGTAAGGCTAGAGAAAACGTCTTTTAAAACGCTTACAGACTAAAAGGCACTTTGTACCGCATCTCTGAAGATTTCAGCCGAGCGGTACAAGAAAAAAGACGTCAGCGTTGGAATTATGCAAAAGAAAATAGAGAAAACAAAGAAAATCGTGTTCGCTTGAGTTATGATAAATTGATCATCATAGGCAAACGTTTGTCTGGGATAGCGATATGCGGATGCCAGTTCCACTTCAGGCACATGCGTGACTGGACAGAGGCAAATGACGCATTCCGAATTCCGTTATTCCGAAAGATAACTCAGCACGTTGCTCGCAGCCTGAACAGCTCTCTGTCCTGCTTGTAAACTGTCGCAGCATAAAGAACAAAGTCGATAACTTCATGTCTTTAGTAGCCACTGTTAAACCTCAGATTGTGATGGGCACCGAATCATGGTTAGACAAGACTATACCTTATGTAGAAATCTTTCCGCCGGATTTTACTGTCTATCGGAAAGACAGGCATGGACATGGCGGTGGAGTATTCATTTTGATATCAAATGCATTGTCTAGTACACAAATTTTATTTGAAAACAATTCTGAGTCTGTCTGGTGCCTTGTGAAATCACCTAACGGAAACAATGTAGTGTACGGGACATTCTACCACCCCCCCGGCAGCAGCGACTCATTCGAATTGCTGTCTGTGATGCTATCTCTACTGCATAATAGCGTATTTCTAGGGGGGTTTTCAATTTGCCAGACTTCAACTGGAATGCCGGATGTGTGGCTGGTAATAGGTCCCGCATTTACAGAGTTAGAAGAACTGCTCGCATTAAATGGATTGCAGCAGTACGTACTGGAACCTACGCGAGAAAATACAATTTTAGACTTGGTACTTTACAATGAGCCGAACATAATATCAAAAGTTACTATTTGCCCAGGTATTAGTGACCACAGGGCAGTTGTCATAGAACTTAACATACAGCGAGTACGGATGGCGCAAATTCCGCAAAGAAAAGTGTGCAGCTACGAAAGAGGAGACTATGCTGCTATCAGGACCGAACTTGAAAATTTCTTTCCTACTTTCCAATATATGTCAAACGCACGCTGTCCGTTAACTTTGTGGTTAGCATTTCGGGACAAAATACTTAAACTAGTCGAAATTCATGTTCCATGCAGGTACCTGCGGCAACGAAAAAAACAAGAACCTTGGTTTAGCGTAGAAATACGTAAACTTATAAGGAAAGCAAGGCTAACGTATAAAGCATTTTCTGCCGACACCAGTCTGACAAATCAGAAACGCTTGCAAGAGATAAATAAGCTATTGAAAGCAACAATTAAATCTGCCAAAGATACCTTCTTTGTTAAATTAAACAAGGACTTGAGAGAAAACCCAAAATATTGTTGGAAATTTGTAAAAGAAAATCGAAAAGAAGACATATCAATACCATCTTTAACTATTGACGGCAAAACCGTGACGTCAGACTATCAGAGGGCGGAATGCTTCAACCAGTACTTCCAATCTGTGTTTTCGCTAGTATCTGCTGGGGAGACTTAGCTTTTGAACAACGCCAATCAAGGCGATATGATGCCAGACATTGAATTTGGTGTTAGTGGCGTCGATTCTTTATTACGGCATTTATATAACACAAAAGCAATTGGACCTGATGGAATATCCGCAGTGGTCCTTAAAGAGTGTCATAGCATCATTTCTCCGTATTTAACGATCATTTACAAGCTTTTCCTTGAAACATGCCTAATTCCCTAAGATTGGAAAACGGCAAGCGTGACACCCGTTTTTAAATCGGGTGATAGAAAACTCAGCGAAAATTATAGGCCGATTTCACTAACGTTAGTATGTTGCAAGATATTCGAACACATTTTATATAGGAACATATCTGTATTCCTTGACTCAAACGCTTTCTCTACAACTTCCCATCACGGATTCCGAAAAGGTTATTCCTGCAACACACAACTAATAGAACTCCAGCACTTATTATCTAAAACCATTGATAACAGTAGTCAGGTAGACGCGGTTTTGATTGATTTTCAAAAAGCTTTCGATATTGTGTCCCATAAGCTCCTAGATTTATTTATTTATTTATTTATTTATTTATTTATTTATTTATTTATTTATTTATTTATTTATTTCGGTACTTTCAGGGTCAGAGGCATTACAGAGAAGAGGGGCATAGAAAATCGGCGGCAGTTTTCTTAAATTTGATGACGTCGGTGATGGCAGCCATGAAGGCAGGCAGGTGTTTCCAGTCATTTCCAGTTCGAGGAATAAATGAACTTATACAAAGGCTAGTTCGGCAGTGCGGTATTCCTACCTTGAAGTTATGGTCAGTGCGTGAAGATATATAAGATGGAGAGAGGAGTAACTTATCTTTGAGAATAGGGTTGGTATAATAAATTCTGTGAAAAAGACATAAGCGAAAATATTTACGGCGCAGAGAAAGAACGGGAAGACCAAGTGCAGATTTCTTCGCAGATACGCTCGCTGTTCGGGAATAATTTGAAACAATAAAACGGGCGGCGCGGTTTTGAACAGACTCTAAAGCGCTAATTGAGGTTATCTGATTAGGATCCCAAATGGAGCAAGCATATTCTAGTTTAGGTCTGATTAACGTCCTATATAGATGAAGCTTAATGGTGCTGTTAGAAGCTATGGTATAGCGCCGTAAGAATCCAAGCGTGCGGTTAGCCTGGTTAGATATGTAGTTCACGTGCATTTTCCAGGACAGATTGTGTGTTAAGTGAATACCCAGGTATTTGTACGATGAGACAGATGACAACGGAGTGTTATCAGCGAGGGGTGTATTCAGGAGGACGGCTGGGGATACGCAGGTGTTTGCACTTAGTGGTGTTAAGTGTCATGAGCCATTCGCTGCACCATGAAGAAATTGCGTTCAAGTCCGATTGCAAACATGCTTCATCAGAGGGATTAGTAATTGAACGATAAAGCACACAGTCATCTGCGAAAAGATTTATATAGGAGATAACGTTATCAGAAAGATCATTAATGTAAATTAAAAACAGTAGAGGACGTAACACAGAACCTTGAGGTACTCCAGAAGTTACGGAAACAAGAGGCGAGTCATAATCATTAACTGAGACATACTGACTACGGTTGGAAAGAAAACATTTAATACAGCCTAATACCTGATCGTTGATATTAAGAGCACCGAGTTTAATTGTTAATAGATCATGAGAAGCAGTGTCAAACGCCTTAGCAAAGTCTAAAAATACGCAATCCACAATAACGTTAGCATCCATAGCGCGAAATAAATCATTAGTGAAAGATAGGAACTGTGTCTCACACGAAAAGAATTTTCTGAAGCCATGTTGACATGAATTGAAAAAGTTGTTAGATTCAAGGAAGGTAATAAGATGAGAATAAATAATGTGCTCAAGAAGTTTACAGGGAACGCTGGTTAATGAAATGGGCAGATAGTTAGGTATTGAAACTTTACTACCCGGTTTATGCAATGGAACCACCTTCCCCACCTTCCTATCATGAGGGATGGCACAACTGTGTAATGTCTGTTCAAAAATTTCACAAAGACTCAATGATGAGCAGGTAGATGTACTTTTCAAAAACGTCGTTGTAATGCCGTTGACACCTGAACAAGACTAAATCTTCTGTTTTTCAATTAGACACGTCAAACCAACCGAATCAATGAGTATTGGATCCATAGGTAAAAAGTCAGATGTACAAGGATGATGGGAAACATTCGGCAAGGTAGAGGAAAAACAAGAGGCGAAAATTCATTTAACACTTTGCAGCAGTCGCTCTGGTGTATTGGAGTGTTGTGATCATCGCAAAGATCTACTGTATTCGGCTTATTCCCGCTGACCACATTCCAAAATTTCCTCGGATTATCTCTGAGGAGGAGCGGGAGCGTGTGATGGTAGAAATCTTGTTTTGTTTCAAACGAAATTTGTTTATAATCCGTCTTAGCGGTGGCGTAAGCCTGCCAGCGTTCCGCCGTTTCAGTTGCCTTGGCCCGCCGGAAGTCATTTTTTTTTTTGTTCAGTAGGCGCCGAAGACGCGCGTTAAACCACGGAGCATGAGAGTTGGATATAATGCGTTTCTGAGGGATGAATTTATGAATTGTTTGAATTCAGGAAACGCATGAAGCGTTTCTGAGGGATGAATTGTTGTGGGAGCAGAAGCCTCCGTCAGGCCACTCGGCCTTTAGCTTCTGCTTCCTTTCTGTTGTAAACAGGAGAAATAAACTCATTCAACATTAATTTAAAAAATGACTTTTTCTTTGAATAAGGTCCAATTTTCATCAATGTTGCGCGTGTGGACACTTGGAATGAAGTGAGTGACAAAATCCATTAGTCCGCGGTTTATAGACTCAAAGTCAGCGTTTTTAGAGTCTCGGATAACTTTTGGCGTTTTCGTAGCGGGAACAGACGTGTGTAGTTCAATATAAATGAGTCAATGATCACTCAAACCAGGTAAATATCTTCAACATGAAACAAGCTTCGGCGTAGTAGTGAGAAGGAGGTCAAGAATGTTAGCAGATTGCTGAGTAGATCGTGCAGGCTGAAGGACAAGTTGCTTAAAATTAAAATCCATACAGAGGTTGATGAAGAGAGAGCACTCAGATGAACAGTCAGATGAGGAGGAGAGTCATGGCAGGTAATTGCTGGAAAATTGAAATCACCAAGAAGGAAGAGTGGACATGAGGGGAACCGTACAATTTATTTATTCATTTATTTATTCATTCAAGATACTCACAGGCTCCAAATAGGAGTATTGTGGGAGGGGGGCATGTACAGAAAATGAAGGATACAAAAAAGCAGCTCATGCATCATTATGAATTGATCATTATGCATCATTAACTCATTTAATACGTCATGTAAATCTGAATTAAATGTTAAGGGCGAACTGGGCGGGCGATAGCACACACAAAAAATAAAATCACGATATCCGAGAGTGACACGTGTACACACAATTTCCAAACGAGTAGCAATATCTATAACACAACTCAAGCCTTCGCGTACGGCGATCAACACTCCGCCACCAGTACGCGAGATACGGTCACAGAAAAAAAAAATTTGAAAACTCTTTCACATTCAAAGATTTCATAGTCTGCAATATCACTCGAGAGCCAACTTTCAGTCAAGATAACAACGTCAGCTGAACACGAGTCAATGGCTGAAGACAGGTGATCACGTTTATTACGCACACTGCGCACATTGGAAAAAAGGAAGGAAATTGGTTTAGCCACCGGGCGAGCAGATAGCTACGATTATAGCGATGAACTACTAGCGGCCAATGAAGCATTCCTGATAGTATTCGCTGAAGCCGAAACAGATATGCCTCTGTTCTCGCTGGAACGACTTTCGGCAATATCTACTTCACAAACACGATCGGTGGATGAACAATAGACGTAGCACTTTTTCTTGATGTACAATCGGTTCAACCGCAAGAGATACTTCTCTCCCGAAGCCTTACCGAAATCAGCCAACTTTTTGCGGGACTGGCATGTGGCGCGAGAGAAGTCTTCACTGAATGATACTTTGGAATTTTTTAACTTTGCACGTTGCGATATAATCTTCTCTTAATTTGGGAGAACCGAATTTAACTATAATGGGTCGACATTTCTCCGAGACGTACGAGCCCAGTCTGTGAGCACGATGAATACCTTCTTCGGGAAAAGATAGATCCAGTTTGTCTGAAAGAATTTTGCGAACGTGTTCTTCAGACTCTGCCCAAGTTTCAGAGCTAGTGTCTGGGATACCGAAAAAAAAATAAGGTTATCTCGACGGGAGCGATCCTCGACATCGTCTAGCCGTGAATTTATGGCACCTGACTCCACACGAACTGCTTCGGATATGGCATCGTTGAGCGCAGGAATACTGTCCGGAGACAGTACCTGGGATTCGACAGCCGCAAGCCTGTTATAAGGTCGCGAGGCCGCATACTTTCTGCTCTAGTTCAACTTGGTTCGCCTTAAGTTGTGTTAAAGTATCTGTAAGGAAGAAGAGTAGCCGCCTGCGCCACACACCATCGCCACCGGCATGAGCTCGTGGTTGCTGTCTTTCGCCGAACGCTTGTGACAGCTACCCGTTCGCGCCCGTTGTTAATAAATCTCTTAGCAAGTGGTGGAGGTGCTGGGTTTCGACCACCCTGGAACTTCGGAGTCGCACTCTACCCCCCATCATGCCCGACGACGCACGCACTCCTCCAGCTCCTCCAACGGCGCCGGCCACCTTGGTTTGTGCCGGTGCCTTGCGTCAGCGAGATCCCCCTATCTTCTCCGGCACAGATGACAAAGACGTTGAAGATTGGATCTCGTCTTATGAGCGAGTGAGTGCCCATAACCAGTGGGACGACGTTACCAAGTTGAGAAACGTCGCATTTTTTCTTACGGACGTTGCGAAACTATGGTTTCTAAACCATGAAGCTGACCTCACTTCGTTGTTGGTCTTCAAGACCAACTTTACCCAAGTTTTCGGTCGGCCTGCAGTAAGAAAGCTTCGTGCAGAACAACGTTTGCGCACACGATCCCAAGAGGCCGGAGAAAACTTCACAAGCTACATTGAGGACATTGTCGACCTTTGCAAACGGGTGAATGCGTCGATGTCAGAGGAGGACAAGATCAAACATATAATGAAGTGTATTCAAGACGACGCATTTCAAATGTTATTATCGAAGAGTCCTCACACTGTCGCTGAAGTGATAGAATTGTGCCAGAGTTACGACGAGTTGCACAGGCAACGGCTTCACACCCGACGTCCCACCCCACCCGCCGACTGCCTATCAAGCCTTGGAGTCGACGACAACCATGCTGCTCTCTTCGTAAAAATCCAGGAATTCGTTCGCGCAGAGGTCGCCCGCCAGCTATCTTTGATATCTTCTGTCCAGGAACCACCCCCTGCTTTGCATCCTACGATCCGCGACTTCATTCAAGAACAAGTCTCTCAAGCCGTTCCTCCAGCCGTTGAGCAGACACCAGTCACGGCTCCCCTCACTTACGCTGAAGCAGTTTCCCGATCTCGTCCACAAACGCCCCTGCCGCCCTCTATGCATCGACCACCGACATTTTTGCCGCCATCTATGCCGCTTCACGACCGCCGGCATTTTCCTCCTATGCCGCTGCCCGACCGACAGCATTTTCCGAATCCTCAACCGCGACTCGGACCTTACCCCCCACTGACCAGTGGCGCACCTTCGATGACCGCCCAATATGTTTTGCTTGCGGTGGTGCTGGTCACGTGGCGCGCCATTGTCGTCGTGGCATGCTTCCTCTTCAGAACATCCGGCGAGCGCCACCTTTCTCCGCTCCGTTTTCCTCTTCGCCTTCCAGCCTTCCTACCTCTTCCTTTTCCCCTGACCGCCCAACCGCCTCTACTCGGCCGCTCACCATCTCGCCGTCGTCGCTCGCTTTCTGCGATGCGGCGTCGTCCCGTGTCCACCGAGCAGAAAAACTGATGGCCGCAGTTCCCGAGGCACGAACTGCGTCCACGTCGCAATGCCCAAGTCCTCGTCCGTCTCCAGCCAACGTCATTGAAGTCTCTGTCGAAGGAATCGCCGTCCTGGCACTTGTAGATACAGGAGCCGCCGTATCCGTAATTTCCGCCGAACTCTGCCGCACACTACGAAAGGTTTTGACGCCTCTCTCCGACTTCTCCCTTCGAACCGCGAACGCTCAAAATATAACGCCTCTCGCTGCCTGTACTACTCGCGTCTTCATTCAAGGTCTACTGTATACCGTCGAATTCGTCGTGCTGCCCACTTGTTCCCATGACATCATATTAGGCTGGGACTTCCTTGCAAATAATAACGCCGTTATTGGCTGTTGTCACGCCGAACTCGAACTTTCTGCACTTCCCGACGTCGAGCCTATCGAAAACAACCCTTCCAGTGTTAAACTGTTTGTTTCCGAAGACAATTCCGTCCCTCCACGCTCTTCCCTGCTTGTGCCTGTGTCGTGCGCCGTTATTTCTGATGCCACTGTTCTCTTTACGCCCTCTGAGCTGTTCATTCGCCGCCGATGTTCTCCGCTGCCCTTTGCTCTCCTTACTCTTCGCAATGGCGGCACGAAAATGATCGTCGACAATCCCACAGCCTGCCCTTTAGCTTTATCTCAGGGTGAATGCCTAGGCCTTGTTCAACCGGTCGACACCTTTTGCATCTTTGACACTCCTGCCGTTTCTACTTCTGCGGGCCTTGGCGCACTTACTTGTGACTCTGCGATTGATCAGTCACTCCTCGACGCTTTCCACTGCTCCATCGACGATGGCACGTCATCTTCAGAACGAAGCCAGCTTATTGCTCTCCTGCAGAGGTTCAGCGCTTCTTTCGACAGCCATGCTTCCGGTTTGGGCCGCACATCGACCGTTTTTCACCAGATAGATACCGGCAGTCATGCACCTTTACGGCAGCGCCCTTACCGAGTTTCCGCCTCTGAGCGCCGTGTCATTGACCACCAGGTTGCTGACATGCTCAAGCGTGGCGTTGTGAAGCCTTCCAACAGTGCCTGGGCATCACCGGTCGTCCTCGTTAAGAAAAAGGATGGCTCTATTCGATTCTGCGTCGACTACCGACGTCTGAACAAGATAACGCGCAAGGACGTTTACCCGTTACCGCGCATCGACGACGCCCTCGACTGTTTGCAGGCGGCCGAGTTCTTTTCTTCGCTGGATTTACGTTCCGGATACTGGCAAGTCCCCTTGGCACCATCTGATCGACCTAAAACAGCATTTGTAACACCTGATGGATTGTATGAATTCATCGTAATGCCTTTCGGCCTGTGCAACGCTCCAGCCCCTTTTGAGAGAATGATGAATAATATTTTACGCGGCCTCAAATGGAACACATGTTTATGCTACCTGGATGACATAGTTGTCTTTTCCGCTGATTTCTGAACCCATCTCAGCCGTCTCGAGCAAGTTCTCAAATGCCTTACTGACGCGGGACTTCAACTTAACTTAAAGAAATGTCGTTTCGGCGCCTGAAAGCTCACTATTCTTGGTCATGTTGTATCACGAGACGGCGTCCTTCCGGATCCAGCCAAGCTCCGCGCTGTCACCGACTTTCCGCAACCAAAGAAGTTAAAGGAGCTTCAAAGTTTCCTTGGTTTATGCTCATACTTCCGACGTTTCATTCGAAATTTCGCTTCCATAAGTGCACCCCTGACAGCCCTTCTAAGTGGCGACAAAGAACTTTCCGCTTGGTCACCCGCCTGTGATGACGCCTTCACGAAATTACGCCGCCTGCTAACCTCGCCACCTATCCTCCGCCACTTCGATCCTGCAGCGCCCACAGAGGTCCACACCGATGCCAGTGGCGTCGGACTTGGCGCTGTACTCGCACAACGAGAAGCGGGCTTTGATGAATATGTCATTGCCTACACGAGCCGAACTCTGACAAAGGCCGAGGCTAATTACTCTGTTACAGAGAAAGAGTGTTTAGCCATTATTTGGGCCCTTGGAAAATTCCGTACTTATTTGTATGGCCACGCTTTCGATGTCGTCACTGACCATCACGCCCTTTGTTGGCTGTCTACCCTTAAAGACCCATCTGGCCGACTTGCTCGCTGGGCCCTTACGCTACAGGAGTACGACATCCGCGTCCTTTACCGTTCCGGCCGCAAACACACGGACGCTGACGCCCTTTCTCGCTCAACGGTCTCCGCTAACAGCGCTTGCCTATCCGCCCTTGAGCCCACAGTTCCATCTCATGCACTGCGTAACATGCCGTCGGAGCAGCGCAAGGATCCCTGGATCAGTGCTCTCATCAGCAGCCTTTCTGATCCATCCACCTCTTCACCATCTCGCGCTCTTCGCCGCCAGGCTACCCACTTCTGCATTCGCGACGGCCTTCTTTATCGTCGTAATTACCTCTCTGACGGTCGCAAGTGGCTTCTCGTGATACCCCGCCATCTCCGTGACCTTATCTGCGACGCTTTCCACGCAGACCCTCAGTGCGCACATGCCGGCCTCTTCAATCGAATGCTCGACTACGCATCCGATTTTATTGGCGCGGCATGTATAACTACGTCAGAAAGTTCATTCGCTCCTGTGCTCAGTGCCAACGCCGAAAATTACCTCCCGGGCAAGTCTACCCGTCACAACCCCTTCCCTGCCCTCGTCGGCCCTTTGATCGTGTTGGTATAGACATCTACGGACCGCTACCCTACGGACCGCTACTCCAGCAGGCAAGCGCTGGATTATTGTTGCAGTGGATCACTTGACCCGCTATGCTGAAACAGCTGCTCTGCCGACTGCCGCCGCCCGCGACGTTGCATCGTTTCTGTTACGACATTTCGTTCTTCGCCACGGTGCCCCTCGCGAACTTCTGAGCGATAGAGGCCGCGCCTTTCTTTCCGATGCTTTGAAGGCACTACTCGACGAATGCCGAATCGTTCACCGCACCAGTACAGCGTACCATCCGCAAACTAACGGCATAACCGAGCGCTTCAACCGTACTCTTGGCGATATGCTCTCCATGTACGTCGCCTCGGATCATTCAAACTGGGACCAAGTTCTCCCTTTCGTGACGTATGCGTACAATACTGCTACTCAAGCAACTACTGGTTTTTCCCCTTACTTTCTCCTATACGGACGAGAACCTTCTACTACTCTCGATACCATTCTGTCATATACACCTGACGCGTCCGAAAGTACTCCGCTATCTGAAGCTGCTCGTCATGCCGAGGAATGCCGCCAGCTTGCCCGCTCTTTTTCCACCGAGGACCAGTGGCAGCAGCAATCCCGTCAACCTGCCGGCCGTTCTGCACCAACTTTTTTGCCTGGCTCTCTCGTATGGCTTCGGGTACCCGCTACTACACCCGGCCTCTCCTCAAAACTTGTCGCAAAGTACCTAGGACCCTACCGCGTTCTCGAGCAAACGTCCTCCGTCAATTACATCGTAGAGCCCCTCACGCCATCGACGGACCTACGCCATCGCGGCCGCGAACTTGTCCACGTCTCTCGCATTAAGCCGTACTACGACCCAATAGTAGTCTCTTCGCCTTAAGCCGCCAAGATGGCGCCTTTTTCTGCGGAGGGCGATTGTAAGGAAGAAGAGTAGCCGCCTGCGCCACAGCACCATCGCCACCGGCATGAGCTCGTGGTTGCTGTCTTTCGCCGAACGCTTGTGACAGCTACCCGTTCGCGCCCGTTGTTAATAAATCTCTTAGCATATCCATCAACTCACTGTGACGGGCATCCGATTTTTCAGACAGGGTAGCAATAGCAGCTAGCACATTGGCATTTGGATTAGTATCAGTTGGTCCCGGGTTTGACTCAATGTCGCCTGCTAACATCAAAACTTTAACAACATGAATACAATCACATACTGTAGAAACTAACACTAGTGGGCAGGGGAAGAGCAGCGTGCAAATATTGCTGCTACGTTTAGCGTGCAAGGAAGGACAGTCACCAAACTGTACAGCAAGGAAGCAGAACCGATTGTCAAGCGTGCGCATGGTAGTCGCTCTTCCCTGCCCACTGAAGAATTCGTTGGAACCGCAGGCTTTTATATGCTCGGTTGACGCCGATGATGTACCGGGGCCGCAAGGTGGCGTTGGTCGCAGTATAGCGTTGGCGAGAGCGTTCAAATCTTTGGTCCAATTTGCTGCCACAAAGCACGGTGATGTTGCAGCGATGTTGGCATATCCCCGGGCTGGTGCAGATAGCCATGTGCTAAGAAGAACGGGAATCTACAGCAAGGAAGCAGAACCGATTGTCAAGCGTGCGCATGGTAGTCGCTCTTCCCTGCCCACTGAAGAACTCATTGGAACCGCAGGCTTTTATATGTTCGGTTGACGTCGATGAATTGCCGGGGCCAGAAGGTGGCGTTGGTCGCAGTATAGCGTTGGCGAGAGCGTTCAAATCTTTGGTCCAATTTGCTGCCACAAAGCACGGTGATGTTGCAGCGATGTCGGCATATCCCCGGGCTGGTGCAGATAGCCATGTGCCAAGAAGAACGGGAATCTACAGCAATGAAGCAGAACCGATTGTCAAGCGTGCTCATGGTAGTCGCTCTTCCCTGCCCACTGGAGAAGTCATTGGAACCGCAGGCTTTTATATGTTCGGTTGACGTCGATGAATTGCCGGGGCCGCAAGGTGGCGTTGGTCACAGTATAGCGTTGGCGAGAGCGTTCAAATCTTTGGTCCAATTTGCTGCCACAAAGCACGGTGATGTTGCAGCGATGTTGGCATATCCCCGGGCTGGTGCAGATAGCCATGTGCTAAGAAGAACGGGAATCTACAGCAAGGAAGCAGAACCGATTGTCAAGTGTGCGCATGGTAGTCGCTCTTCCCTGCCCACTGAAGAACTCATTGGAAGCGCAGGCTTTTATATGTTCGGTTGACGTCGATGAATTGCCGGGGCCACAAGGTGGCGTTGGTCGCAGTATAGCGTTGGCGAGAGCGTTCAAATCTTTGGTCCAATTTGCTGCCACAAAGCACGGTGATGTTGCAGCAATGTCGGCATATCCGCGGGCTGGTGCAGATAGCCATGTGCCAAGAAGAACGGGAATCTACAGCAAGGAAGCAGAACCGATTGTCAAGCGTGCGCATGGTAGTCGCCCTTCTCTGCCCACTCACGTCAATATGTTACATGTTGACGTGAGTGGGCAGGTGAGTGGGTGAGTGGGTGACGTGAGTGAGTGTTACATATTGACGTGAGGGGGAGATGTAAAGCTTGCTGCATTAAATATAAACGAAAACATTCCAAATTGGATTCGAAACTACCTAAACGGAAGAACCCAGTCTGTCGTCCTAAACAACGCTGCATCTTCACCGATAACTGTTTCTTCGGGCGTTCCTCAGGGAAGCGTATTGGGCCCCTTGTTATTTTTAATGTACATAAATGACATTGTCGAACTAATTACATCACCCACAAAACTATTTGCTGATGACTGTGTGATTTACAGAGAAATTACCACTGAAGATGACATAGATACATTGGAAACAGATTTAGATGAGGTAGTGATCCGGTGTAAAAAAATGGAACATGAATTTAAATATAAAAAAGTGCAGTAGCGTAAGCTTTTCCAGAAAATTATCCAAATTTCAGCACCGATATAACATCAATGGCACGCTTATCGACATACAGTTGGAACATAAGTATTTAGGAGTCTATTTTACCGAATCACTCACTTGGCATAAACAGATTGACACTGCATAGCAAAAGCTAGTAGGATGTTACGTTTTATTCGCAGAAATTTTAAACAGGCAACATGCGAAGTTAAAGAAACTTTATACTTCTTACATGTTAGAACAATACTTGATTATGCTTGTGTTATATGGGATCCCTATCAAGATTACCTCTTTACTACACTGGAAAAACTACAGAACCAAGCAGTGGGGTTTGCTTGCAATAATTACAGCCCGTACTCTTGCGTTTCCGAAATTAAGGCCACCTTAGGATGGGATCTACTACATATGCGTAGGCAGAAGTTAAGGCTTAAACTATTGCACCGAATATATAATGATCAGACAGGTATTAATCGCTATAACTATCTCCTGCAACCAGATTACATATCGACTCGCTGTGATAACAACAAAAAGATCTCAGCCTATACCTGCAGAACAAACATTTTTTACTGCTCTTTATTCCCCAAATCAATTAGACAATGGAACAGTTTGTCAAATGATATAGTAGATGTGTGAAATAACAAACTATTCTATTCTATGCTGTGACGGCGCTCTTGTAAAACGAATCTATGTGGTATATATCTTGAAACCTGTTTGTTTCACATTACTAGTATGCTTTTCTCTAACAGTTATTCTAGTGCTTCTGTTTGTGAGTAGATCTGTCCAAAGGCTTTTCTGTATTACTGGTTGTACTTTGTTCCCCACTACGTAATGCCTTTATGGCGATGTAGGTACACTGTAAATAAATAAATAAATAAATAAATAAATAAAGATTTGTCTGGTGGCGGTTCCTTTATACTTGACACTGCCGATGTTGGTCGTACCGGGCCCAACGAGTGCCAATCGTTCCCATATGGCAGTGGCTTACACGCGCATGCTCCGTAGAAACCAGGCACGGGACCAATGAAGCATGGTGTTTGATACAAAACGCTGGGCTTCGCTGCCACGCCGAACAGAAGAAGCTGCACAAAAAAACAGAAATGGTTTCTGCATGCTGCTGACGGGAGGCCAGTTGACGAGCTCACTAAAGAAATTTTCTGGAGGCGGTTGCTTTATACTTGACACTGTCGATGTTTATCGTACCGGGCGCAACGACTCCCAGTCGTTCCCATATCGCAATGGCTTATTCGCGCAGGCTCCGTAGAAACCAGGCACGGGAGCAATGAAGCACGGTATTTGATGCAAGGCGCTCGGCTTCGCTGCCACACCGAACAGAAAAAGCTGCACAAAAAACAGAAATGGTTTCGGCATGCTGCTGACGGAAAGCCAGTTGACGAGCTCACTAAAGAAATTTTCTGGTGGCGGTTGCTTTATGCTTGACACTGTCGATGTTTAATGTACCAGGTGCAACGACTCCCAGTCGTTCCCATATCGCAATGGCTTACACGTGCAGGCTCCGTAGAAACCAGGCACGGGACCAATGAAGCACGGTGTTTGATGCAAAACGCTGGGCTTCGCTGCCACGGCGAACAGAAGCTGAACAAAAAACAGAAATGGTTTCGGCATGTTGTTGACGGGAGACCAGCTGCCAAAGCCACTAAAGAAATTGTCTCATGGCGGCTCCTTTATACTTGACGCTGTCGACGCTGCCATTATCCCTCAAAAGCGTATAACAGCTCTCTTACCAGTACTCACGTACGGGGCAGAAACCTGGAGGCTTACGAAAATGGTTCTACTTAAATTGAGGACGACGCAATGAGCTATGGAAAGAAGAATGATGGGTGTAACGTTAAGGGATAAGAAAAAAGCAGATTAGGTGAGGGAACAAGCGCGAGTTAATGACATCTTATTTGAAATCAAGAAAACGAAATGGGCATGGGAAGGACATGTAATGAGGAGGGAAGATAATCGATGGTCATTAAGGGTTACGGACTGGATTCCAAGGGAAGGGAAGTGTAGCAGGGGGCGGCAGAAAGTTAGGTGGGCGGATGAGATTAAGAAGGTTGCAGGGACAACTTGGCCACAATTAGTACATGACCGGGGTAGTTGGAGAAGTATGGGAGAGGCCTTTGCCCTGCAGTGGCGTAACCAGGATGATGATGATGACATATGGGGCAGACACACGGAGACTGACAAGGAAGCTTGAGTACAAGTTACGGACCACGCAAAGAGCGATGGAACGAAGATTGCTAGGTATAACGTTAAGTGACAGGAGGAGAGCGGTTTGGATCAGAGAGAAAAATTGTATAGATGATGTTCTAATTCAGATCAAGAGATAAAATAGAGTTGGCCAGGTTAAATGCGCCGGTTAAATAACCGTTTGAACATTAGAGTTACAGAATGGGTGTCACGGATCTCCTCCGGAGAACACTCTGACAGAAAGAATCGACTATGCGACAGGTGTGCCCACACAGACGCACATTTAATACAACCTGCGTGACACAAACACTAGCACACAAGCCACACAAAACTAACACAAAATACAAAGGCGATCAGTACACACCACCCGGTAACACTGCCACTAGCGTTGTCCTGTTGGTGGTTGGCGTTCGTGCTCACGTTTCGTTAGGTGCGGGTGTGGCCTGGTCCCGCAGCCGGCGTCGAAGGGGCGTTCGACGTTCTAGAGCTGGCGTCGCTGGCGGCGTCGTTGGCTGCGTCGTACACGCTCCCGGTCCAAACGCCCATGTAGGTGTGGCCGATGATGTTGGCGTTGGGGCACCACCCGGAAGAGTGGCAACAGCGCTGGAGATACCCCTGGCCGTATCAGGTGGTAGCGTCTTCCGTGGACTCCCCGGAACGGGCTCAGGAACGGCAGAAAGTCTGCGGTGCGAAGCGAAATCTTTCGACAGTGACGCAACTGGCAGAAACAATTGGTTTTGCGAGGTCTTTGGATAACAACACCCGCCGCGGTTGCTCAGTGGCTATGGTGTTGGGCTGCTGAGCACGAGGTCGCGGGATTGAATCCCGGCCACGGCGGCCGCATTTCGATGGGGCGAAATGCGAAAACACCCGTGTACTTAGATTTAGGTGCACGTTAAAGAACCCCAGGTGGTCGAAATTTCCGGAGTCCTCCACTACGGCGTGCCTCATAATCAGGAAGTGGTTTTGGCACGTAAAACCCCATATATTATTATTATTTGGATAACAAGGGGCAAATTGACTGTATTTGTCTTGACATGCCCAAAGCCTTCGACAGGGTCCCTCATTCGGAGCTAATTAATAAGTTCGTTCATCTTGGCATCAACTACAATATAACACAGTGGATTCGTGCATGCCTAACAGGCCAAACTCAGTACGTAGAAATTAATGGCTCCAAATCAGAATTATTAGACGTCACATCGGGTGTTCCACAAGGGTCTGCGTTGGGTCCAGTCTTATTTCTTGTTTATGTTAATGGTATTGCGCAATGTATCAACAAAGAGAAAAGCGTGCGCCTTTTTGCAGATGATTGCCTCCTTTATGAACAAATAAACAACCAGGACGATTCAAAAATTCCTAACGACGCTCTGCAACTGGTTGAACAGTGGCGCGAAATTTCAAAAATGAAAATTAACGCAAATAAAACTGTTGAATTTCATGTCACAAACAAGACAAAGCATGTTGTTGACTTTAACTACACCCTGGGTTCTTTTGCACTTGCCGCAGTTGATAGCCTTAAATATTTAGGCGTAACTATTTCCAGGAATATGA
Organism: Dermacentor andersoni; assembly: GCF_023375885.2. Taxonomy (NCBI): domain Eukaryota; kingdom Metazoa; phylum Arthropoda; class Arachnida; order Ixodida; family Ixodidae; genus Dermacentor; species Dermacentor andersoni. The sequence continues at coordinate 13,990,088 of NC_092820.1, forward strand.
GGTGGAAGGAGCACGTTAAAAAAAAATTGTTCGATACAGAAATGAAACTCCGATTTTTGCGTAGGAAGCTCAAGCTTGCTTCGCAAGACGCCAAGTGAGCTGCCTACCTACATCTGGTAAGACCGACACTGGAATACGCCAGTATTGTATGGGACTCTTATGAAACAGGATAGTTCAGCATGATTGAAAGAGTCCAACGAAGAGCTGCTCGATTTATTCTGTCTCGTTACTCGCAAACCCATTCTCTCACAGAAATATTCCAATTACTTAAATTACCCTCCTTAGCCGAACGACGCCATGAAGCCAGACCTAGGTTTCTTTTTTCGTTTTGGAAAGGGCATTTTGACATAAATACTACTCACTACTTAGCGCCACAAGGCAGAACCTCAAGAGGTACACATGAACATAATTTCCGGATATCTCAACTGCACATTAATGCGCACGCCAATTCTTTTTCCCCAGAACATTAAATGAATGGAACAGACTACCAACAACCATTATTCAAAGTGATACCTTAACACAATTTGAAAACAAGCTGAAGCAAATCATGTGTTAAATAAAATTTTGTACATTATACAATACAATACAATATATTTTATTAACTCCCTCAAGGTTACATCAGCAACAAAGGAGAGAGGACGCAAGGCAAGAAGCTGCGTTGTTGCAGCTTGAGAGCCACCCTGCGCCCTCTGCCACGGTGCATAGCCCAGCAGCTGATCACAACAGCAGTGGAAGAGCGCACTCACAAACACAAAAGAAATACAGCCACAAAAATAGCTAGATCTGACATTTGCGTTAAGTTACACCTCTAATATCGCTGGACGTTATTTGACAAAAACCACTCCACATATTCTATGCGCAGGAAACTCATTTACTATCAACCGAGACACAATGCAAGTAAAATGAAGGTACACGAAGCTTTATATACGTTCTAATCACGAACTATATACATTCAAACATGGGAATAAGTTTGGCTAATTTATGCCATGAGGTCTTTTCAAGTGTGATGTGTCTCTTTTGCAGAATATTGAGATAATGTTATAAATTATATGTCAGTGACTGCTTACCGTATGTTGTGTGGCAGAGAGGTATACTCCATGAAATTTTGTTCCGTGTATTGTAGGATAGAATCGAACGAGTCAGGTTGAGACTTAATAAAAGGAACTCATTCTTAGTGGGAACAGCGTTCTTATACATAGAGATCAACTTGAATGGGAATAACTATGATATTGTCATGATATTAAACCTTGCAAAGTAGGGACCCGTATGAGTACACCACGGTACATTGGCTATTAATGTAATTGCTCGTTTTTGAGCAATTAGAATTTTCCTTTGATTCTGCTTGGTTGTTGTCCCCCAGATCATGAGACAATAAGTTATATGTGGCAATGTAAATGCACTGTAAATTAATATTTGCACTTTTGGGGAAAGTGTGTGCCTCTGGCGACAAGGAATGCCATTATTCCTGTTTATTTTACCGCAGACGTTCTCAATATGTTTGTACCAATTAAGAGACTCGGTCAAAGCAACACCAAGACATTTCACAACTGGCACGACCTACATTTTTTGTTTCCTAACCAAAGGTCGAGATTTGCACGCACCGTTCTGTTCTTATCTCGGAATAATATTGCTTTCGTCTTCGTAACGTTTACTTTCAGGAAATTCTTAAAGGACCATTGACGCAGGAATTCTAAGAACTGATTGCCGAGTGCTAGTAGGTCAGTTTCTCTTTTACTTGAGGCAAGCATTCTGAGGTCAACTGCATATGCTATTATGTGTACAGGAAGAGAAGAAAATATATAATTATTGTAGATATTAAATAATAACAGCTCCAGAATGCTGCCTTGCGGTACACCAGAGAGGATAGGTTGTGAGTTTAATATAGCGTGATTAAGGGAGACCATTTGTTTACCATATTTCATACATGATTGAATTAAAGATAAGCTCGTTTCTCTAATGCCATAGTAACTGAGTTTATGTACGTACCAGTAAATTATGATTAAGCAAGTGAAATGCTTTTGAAAAATCTACGAATATTCCGACTACAAGGAGCTTTTCCTGAAACGCATTTATTATTATCTCTTTTCTTAATTAGTGCCATTTCAGTGGACCTTTGTTTTCTGAAACCGAATTGACTGTCTGATAAAACTGGATGTTTAACTAGAAAAGTATGAATTCTCACGTAACTAATCTATTCCAGACCTTCGCATAATATTGGAAGAATCGAAATAGGCCTGTAATTAGCCATATCCGAGGTAGCACCACCTTTGTGAATGACAGTCACTTTTGCTACCTGCATTTCGCTTGGAAAGACGCCAGATGCTAAAGCTAGGTTATAGATATGCATTAGCATTGGGGCTAGTGTGTCAACTACAAACCTGAATGGTTTGACCTGAAAGCCATCTTTATCTTCAGCTCTGCTATTTCTTAGATTTCTAAACACTGTCATGATTTCGTCTTCATGTGTAGGATACATGAACAGGGATGCCGGAATACATGGCTTGTTATACACGTAATCCACAGTTGTGTCAGAGAGACAGCATAATGTTTTGGTTACATTAACAAATAAATCATTAAATGCAGCACACAGTTCTTCCCCACTTATTGGTATACCATCTTTCATTATTGTCGTAATAGTTGTTTTTGAGGTGCGATTTAGTCATTTGTTCAATTTGTCCGACTGGTTGTAAACATTTCTTTTGGATCCTTTCGAAAATGCATTACTAAAATACCTCAAGAGGAAGCTTTAGCTCGGGTGCTCCTATGTAAATACATGTAAAAGGAGAATTCGTTTTTCTCGGTAACCACTGCGCCAAATTTGACGGGGTTTGCTGCATTTAAAAAAAGAGCTTAAAATCTAGTGACTGTTGGTTTCGAATTTTCGATTTAGGTCGTCAAATATTTATAAAAATTTGGCAAAAATCGCAAATTTTCAGAAAACGAAACTATCAAGTTTACAACTCCGTAGCTCAGCAAGAAAAAATGATATCGCAATTCTGTGAATTGTACCTGATAGCACATCTAAAGCGGACAAAATTGATATGCTACACATGAACCTCAAAAAATGGAGTAATGTGTAATTACAACTTTTGCAGAACCTTCGTAAACAACGTAACAAGTTCACGTAAGATTTAAACTGACATATCAAATTTGTCCGCTTTGAATGGTCTAATGGATGCCGTTTACAGAATCGCGATATCTGTACTTGATGCAGAGCTATTAGCTTGTAAACTTCGTGCTTCTATTTTTTTCAAACGTCTGAATTTTTGGAAATCCTTTTAACAAAATTCAAGCCCTAAATCGCAATTCCGCTTCCAACAGTCACTAGAATTTAACTTTCTCTCTCAAATGCAACAAATTTCATTAAAATCGGTCCAGGGGTTATCTCAGAAAAACGTTTTTCCGTTTTTACATGTATTTGAATAGGCCGCGTCGGAGTTGGACCCGAGCTAAAGCTTCCTCTTAACTTGGCAGCTCTTAGTTCTCGATTTCGCTGGTTTCGGTATTTTTTATATTTCTCAAGCTTGGTAGGCTGGCGCGATTTTATGAATTGCGCAAACATTTTCTCTTTGACCTTTATTTTGCGCAGCAGTTCTTGCGTCACCCACGGCTTCTTAGGATTGTGTTTGAGCGGACGAACTTGCGGAAAACATGTGTGATAGACAGTTTTTATTTTGAACAAAAATGCATTATACGCCACATTCACGTCTTTTAAAGATAGCACATCGTCCCAACTTCTTTCAAATAGCATTGAACGAAAACGGTCAAGTGTGGTGATATCAATGCGTCGAAAATGTGGAGAGAGTGCTGCAGGAACTCGATAAGGGCGTTGAGCTGGGACAAAGACAAGAACAGGGAGATGGTTACTTAAGTCGGTCAGTATAGTACCAGCTTTTTTTGTCTCGCATTTCTCTGCGTTCGTGATTACAATATCAATGAAGGAAGATGTGGAGCACGTGATGCGTGTAGGTACTTCGATAAGATTGAAGAAGTCATAGGCATCTAGTCAGCTTATGAATTCTCGTTATGGTGCTGAATCACATCGCGTATCAATATTCAAACCACCCGATAAATATAATACTTGATAGTTTGCTGTTACATAATCAAACAGTCTTTCGACAACGTCTGGCAGCCTCTCAAATTTCCATCAGGAGGACGGTATAGAACGGTGAAAACGCTATTTCCACCTCCTGCTGTCAGTATTTCCCTATCTCGGGTAGAAACTATGAATAGTTTGTTTTCTACTGCAGCTAGTGTGTTCAATATCGGTAACGACACTCCGCCACCTCGGTGCCCAGGTCTATTAAGAACAAAATGTGTATAGTTACTTAGAACTGAATAGTTTGCGTCATCTTGATACCAGGTCTCGGTAAACATACTTACATCAAAAGAAAATTTGAAAACAGAAGAAAAGGCTTCTATTTCATCAACTTTGTTGTTTATTGAACGGCAGTTCAAGTGAAAAGGTTTTACGGGATTTGTGCTGACTAGCTTGTTTATCTGCGCTGGAGCAAGCAGGTGTTAGCAATCCATTATGAAGAATAACTTCTTAGGTCATCTTGGCCACGTCACTGCTATTCCTTATCTTTAGCAGCGTGCTGTTTTCAGGTTTCTTGCATAGATCTGGCCTCCACGCACCCAAACAAACTTCCAGTTTGATTCGCGCTTCTTATTGACAGCCAGCCCCAGCAAGCGCTTGCGATCTGGGCACAGGTGCTCGTTTACATACACTGAACTCGTTTCTTCAAAGCCAAAGTCTGTACATGACAGTCTCATTTTTAGCGCCTTTCCAAGAAAAGCGTCTCGCTTCTTTCGATGCACAAATTGTGCCACTATGTATTTCTCTGTTTTGCTTCTATGAACGGCCACCCTATGACATGCGTCAATGTCGGAAGACGCAACACTTTCGCCTACTTTCTTGCCAAGTTTATCCAGGATATCGAGCAAGTTTTCATCTGTGCTCACGGGTATTCCTTTTATTTCTACATTTGCATTCCGCGAATACTGTTCACAATGTACCAGCCGTGCCTTACACAATTTGACCTGGGCAGCAAGAGAATCACAGTTATTTATTAAAATTGCCCTTTCTTCACGCAATTCCTTATTTTCCTCGACTGTGCTCTTGAGGTCATCCTTCATCTCATCATATTTCTCACTGATGAATGACATACTGGTTTTTATTTCTCTCAGCTCATTGCGGACGTCGCGTTCAAGCAATTCCCTGAAGGCCTTAAATTTGGCCCTGATTTCTTTCATCATTTCTTCTAGTGCAAGCTCTAGTTCCTTGCTGATTTTGGACATGACAGTGTGAGGCAAGCTGTGACGAAATCACAAGAGCAGCAGTTAACAAATGGCAGAAGCGGCGTGGCAGCCTGCATCCTACAGAAATATACAATGCAAGATGACCAACCTGCAGTAAAGCAAAATAGTCGGGTTAGCCTCTGTGTTCGGTCGTCCACGCCGTCCCCGAAGTTTTGTAGCCGAAGCCCGCTGACGTCACCGCGCCTGGTCCACACACACACGGTGCACAGATATCTTCGGCGCACGATGCTCCGTGTCGACTTCTTCCGGAAAGATATGGGCGGCTGTCTCTGTGTAGAAGGTGCCGGCGTAGCTGCAGTAAAGCAAAATGGTCGGGTTATCCTCTGTGTCGGCCGTGCTGCTCACGCCACTGCCGCCAAGTGAAACTACGGCGTGTGTATGTTAGATATAACACAGACTGTGTTTATTGTCTCTGCATATTGCTGTTGTGTTTGTGCTGTTACTAGTTCCCCGGTGTTTTATGAATGTATGCTTAAGAAGACAGTATTTGGTGTATAATTTGCCTGCATTATGTGTAATGTACATTATGTATTTTCATTTTCTCTGCTGTACCCCACCCCTATAACGGCCTCCGGGCAACAGTATGACTAAATAAAATAAATAAATAAAAATAATTTGCGCATGAAAAGTAACATCCAGCTAGTTTCGTGCTCGGCTGCTGCTGTGTGTGTGGGTGCCCCATCTTGCTGATACCACAGAAGTGACAGCGGGGCTTCCCTGAGAAACTTATTCACCTCCCTCAAAGATTTTTTTTCACGTAACGCTGTCCAATCAGTGTGTGATCGAAGAACATGGGACCGATTATAGCACCGGCGTAAATTCCTAACCAGATGTTGAGTGACCACTCGTACTGGTGCCGATTGCGCTTTACCCAGTGTAGATTGGAGTCCCTCCGATAGATTGCATTATGCAAACTTACCTAGGCGTTTTTGTGAAAATTGGAGTGATCTGTACGCATGATGCTGCTCAAAAGTCCGGTCACTCATCGGCTTTTGTTTACGATGTAAGGTGCTGACAGACGCTAGCCGCGTCTACCCAAGGGATTCGGAGCCGAGTTGACCGAACGAAAGCACAAACCTTTATTGGACAACACCATGTATATAGAACGCATGGCGCGCAGCGCTCTCTACATCTCTCCCCCGAGATATGCACACATGAATCACCAAACGATTCACAAGTAAAGTGTTCTCGGAGCCTTGACTCCACGCCCAAACCTGGTTACTCTCACTCCACAATCGTTGGAGACTTGTGGTGTTGCTGTTGCCGTGGTGTCTGTTACCGTGGTCTGCTCTTCGTGCTCCTGGTGGTTTTCACTCCGAGCTGGCTCGTTGAGCTGGCTCATCGTTGTGTCTGAATAGGGCACTAGATGCATCCTATTACAGCACCAGCACCGCGTTGGGTGTTTGCACGACGTACGAGCGGGGCTTGGAGGCTGGGCTGAGAACACACGCCGTGTCCTTGATGTCTCGAACCCGCACCGTATCTCCCGGCTGCAGCGGAGGCAGGACGGTTGCGGTATGACGGCAATCAACGTTTTTCTTCTGCTGTCTTCTCACCTTTTCGTCTTGGCATTTGACATCGTCTGGCGCAGGCCACTTCGGTTCCAGGCGGTCCGCTGTCTTGGGAAGCCTGGTTCGCAAGCTGCGACCAAACAGTAGCAGTGCTGGGCTGAACCCTGTGACGCCTGCAGTGTCTCTGTAAGACAGAAGAGCCTGAAAAGTATCGTCTGCTTCCGCAAACAACTCTTTCATAGTACGCATCATCCCTTCAACTTCCTCGTTTGACTGCGGGTAGTTTGGAGTTGGGGTGACGTGCTGGAAGTCATAGCTCTTCGCAAAAGCTCCAAAGGCATGTGAAGCAAATTGCGGTCCATTATCACTTCTTACTACTGTGGGAATGACAAAACGAGCAAAAATGCTTTTCACTGCACTGATGACCGCCTCAGAGTTCGTGCTTCGCATATAGATGCAAAGACTTCACGGTAGTGAGAACGAGAATCAACTACTACTAGGTAGTTGTGTCCCTTGTAACTAAACAAGTACATTCCTAGTTCTTGCCACGGTTGTTCCGGAGTCTTCATTACCACCAATGGCTCACTTCTTTGCGCTCGTGTGACTGCACACTGTCGGCAGCGAGTGATCGTCTCGTACTTGCTGCGAAAGTCCGTGCCACCACACGGAATCCTGGGCCCTTAGGCGGCATCGTTTAATTCCCTGGTCGCCTTCATGGATAAGTTCGAGTGTATCCCTTCGCAGCAAAGCCGGGATGACAAAGCGATTACCGTTTAGCAGGACACCGTTGCACAAAGAGAGGTCACCTCGATGGCTCCAGTACTTCTTGATGTGCTCCGGAGGCCTGTCTCGATAAGGGCAGCCTTGAGTGCAGTATTTGACGAGCTGGTTGCATTCCGAATCCAGTTCTTGCTGCCTGCGAACATCATCTACAGTAACCAGCTTAGTGCCTGTGACCGTACCAACTTGAAATTTCGCAGACTCCTCGACCATATCCCCCAGATTGATCGACGGCTTCTCATCCGGAGCCCTTGAAATAGTATCCGCTGTGGCTAGCTGTTTGCCAGGAACATAGACCACGCTAAATTGGCCACGCATATGCGAAGCGTTTGAATACGTGGGAGCATCGTGTCCAAGTCAGCGTTTCCTAGTGTTAGCAGCGGCTGGGGACCGGTTTCTATCGGGAAGTTTAGGCCGCGCACATAACGGTCGAAAGGTTTCACTGCCCATGCTACCAACAGCGCCTCTTTCTCTGTTTTGCTGTAGCGCTGTTCTGCTTCAGTAAGCGACCTGGATGTGAACGCTACCGCACGCTGCTCGCTCGATGGTTGGTGCTGCAGAAGAACCGTCCCCAATCCAAATGAGCTCGCGTCGCATGAGACAACGGTATTACGACCGGTATGATACTTAGCGACGCACAGATTCCAGGTGAGCGTCGCTTTCATCCGATTAAAAGCGGTCTCTTTAAGCGGTACCTATTGCCATGCATTTTGCTCGCGTAGCAAGGCGCAAACAGGGGCGGTTGCTTGCGAAAGATTGGGCAGGAAGCGACAATATGATTAGCCATGCCGAGGAATCGCCTAACCCCAGCAACGTCCTTACGTGGCTCCAAGTTGTGCAGAGCTTCGAGTTTGCTGGTACTTGGCGAGATACCGTTGGCGTCAATGACCACACCCAGAAACTCTACTTTGTCTTGACTGCAGCAGCATTTTGACTTGTTGAGTTTGACTCCGGCTGTCTTCAGACGTTCGAGAACCTCCACAAGTCGCTTGTCGTGCTCTTCTCACTCTTTGGCAAAAACCAGGATGTCGTCTATAATGTTGACGACGTTGGGTTGCCTATCCAGAGTTCGAGCCATTTCTCTCTGAAAGTATTCTGGTGCTGAAGTCAAGCCAAAAGGCAGACGATAGTAGCAGTAGCAACCAAATGGTGTGATGAATGTGGTATACCCTTGGCATTCCTGGAACAATCGCACTTGGTGAAATTCTGCTGTCGCATCCAGCTTCGAGAACACTTTGGCGTCGCCCAGTTGCCGGAGCACCCATTCAACCATTGGAAGCACATGCTTTTCACGCTTCTTTGTTGAGCTTCGTTAAGTCCAAATATACTCGGATGCCGCTTGATGCCTTCGGTGCTGTGACCAGACCGGCCCACCATGGCGTCGGCTTCGTAATGTCCCTCATAACACCTTGTTTTTCCAACTGGTCCTCCTGCTTTACCTGGTTGTACAGAGGCATGAGAATTCTGCGAGGTACACTGAGAACAAATGGCCTGGCACTTGGCTTGAGTCGAATAGTGTACTCCTCCCCAACGGTACCAAGCCCTTCGAAGGCGTCCTGGCCAGGGGCTGCGTCGCTTGCAGAGCTAGCTTGCTTTTCAGATCACTGTGCGGTATCGATGAACTTCACGACTCCCGATGCGAGGCACCAGGGTAGTCTAGTTGAGGTGTAGACTGCGAAGGCATAACGTATACTGGCTGCACACAGGTGCGGCTCTTCCACGCCAACGTGGCTGTGAATTGGCCCGTTACTTTCAAAGGAAATTTTCTGAACCGGCGAGATGACCAAGTCGCGACGGTACTCCTTGAAAAGTGCTTGGAACGACGGCTTCTTCCGCTCCTGAGTCGACCTTAAACTTGAGTGGGACTCCATTCACGTGGACCCAAACAAACTTAGCCTTTGCCTCATGACTGCTCTAGACAGCATGCATCTCGATGGCACGTGAATGTCAGCTTTGCGAGCGTTGTTTGACTAAGCAAACTGCTTGGAAGTATCCTTTCTTTTTCGAAAACTTGCAAACAGCTTTTTTTGCAGGACAAAAAAATCCGCTAAAGCTCTTCTCGTCCGCTGAAGTGACACAATATGTGCACGCCGGCGAGAAACGTTTCTCTTGATCCCAACGCTTAATTACGTGACTGACTTCTCGTTGGCCTATGTTTCGCTACACCAACGGCGACTGGTCCAGACAACTGGCTTTCTCGTTCACGTTTTTCTCGTTCGGCATTTTTGTGCAGCCGTTAATGCAGAAGCGCTGTATCAAGCGTCAAGCCGGAAGTGCGGCAGAGTTGTTCCGATGGCTTGCTGTCCAACACATCAACGATAAATTGGTCTCAAACGAGCCTGTCCTCGACGGACGTTGAGCCGTAGTTGCATCTTTTTACCATGTTTCGCAACGCGTAATAAAAAGCATTGACGCTTTCATCTCCTTCCTGCGTCCGTTTGTGAAAACGATAGCTGCCGTGATCTTCGTTTAACGGGTGCTTTAAATACGAGGTGAACTTGCTTTTAACAACGCTGTACGACTGAACGTCTTCGGCCGACAAGTTGAAAGACGCCAGCTCGCGTCGAGCTTGAACACCCATGCACAAAAGAAGAGTTGGTACCCGAACCTCCTCGGTAGCTTGGTGCGATTCGGTCGCGTAGGCATAGTTCTCCAACTTGGAAATGGGTACCTGGGCGGCCACGTACCGCGCGCTATCAGGAGGGTTTAAGGACATGAGAATCAGAAACTGTTTTTATTTTCCTCAAGGAAAAATGGACCGGACAAAGAGCTTCTCATTGAGCAGCTTGACAAGGCCTGGGGCCCTGCAGGCAGCGGCAACAGCGGCAAAACAGCAGTTTATGTCGTACACTCGTACGAGAAAAAAAGCAATACAAAATAAAGGAACCGCTCGCACCAAGCTACGAAGAACGAGAAGAAAAAAATTTTACATATAAATACACCTATACAAAACTATATTGTACACTGACATGTTATATTCACACGTATACGCGCAGACACCTGTAGAAGCGGCGCCTATACGCCCATATCTACGCACATATATACGCATACATATGCATATATATACACATACGTACACACACATGCATTCATAGATACACACGCACGTGGCATATATGCACACCAGTAAGGTGCACACATGTATACCTTCAAGTTAAATATTTTGCGAAGAATGAAGTGCTAGAAAAGCGGAGAGCGAGAGAGAGAAAAAAATGAAATTAGACAATGCCTGCGAAATCATTCCAATATAATCCACACAAAACGCACAACGCCGAATGTGAACTACGTGACATAAATCTGCTACCGATTAAGCAATTATTTTTAAAAAGTGTTCCAATAAAGCATGTTTATTTACTGCGGCGCCATCAATTAAGGTTGTAGGAGCGTTCTGGATGTAATCTATTACATACTTTACCACTTGTTGACAGTAATTCGAGTTTTGGGAGTGAGTGATTGAGTGAGTGAGTGAAAACTTTATTGAATATAAATAAAATAAGGCACGATGGTTGGAGCCCCTATTCCAGGACCACACTGGCACGAGCGGCTCGCTGAGCTTGGTCCAGAAGAGCCAACTGGCTCTCCCGACCCTCGTCCGCAAGCCATGCCTCCCACTGCCTATTCCTCATTAGTGCATGTTGGTGTAATATGGGGCTGTCTATGTGCGGACAGTCCTTCATAAGGAAAGCAACAAAATCCGAATAAAGAAAGGCGTCAGGCAGGGAGATACGATCTGTCCAATGCTGTTCACAGCGTGTTTAGAGGAGCTATTCAGAGACTTGAATTAGGAAGAGTTGGGGATGAGATTTAATGGAGAATACCTTAGTAACTTGCGATTCGCTGATGATATTGCCTTGCTCATTAACACAGGGGACCAATTGCAATGCATGCTCACTGACCTGGAGAGGCAAAGCAGAAGAGTGGGTCTAAAAATTAACCTGCAGAAAACTAAAGTAATGTTTTACAGTCTCGGAAGAGAACAGCGGTTTACGATAGGTAGCAAGGCACTGGAAGTAATAAGCGAATACATCTACTTAGGGCAGGTAGTGACCGCGGATCGGGATCATGAGAGTGAAATAATCAGAAGAATAAGAAAGGGCTGGGGTGCGTTTGGCAGCCATTCTCAGGTCATGAACAGCAGGTTGCCATTATCCCTCAAGAGATAAGTGTATAACAGCTGTGTCCCTTACCAGTAATTACGTACGGGGCAGAAACCTGGAGGCTTACAAAAGCGGTTCTGCTTAAACTTAGGACGACGCAACGAGTTATGGAAAGCAGAATGATAGGTGTAACGTTAAGGGATAAGAAAAGAGCAGATTGGGTGAGGGAACATCCTCATCATCATCATCAGCCTAGTTACGCCCACTGCAGCGCAAAGGTCTTTCCCATACTTCTCCAACTACCCCGGTCATTGTGGCCATATTGTCCCTACAAACTTCTTAGTCTCATCCGCCCACCTAACTTTCTGTCGCTCTCTGCTACGCTTCCTTGTAGGGAACAAACGCGAGTTAATGACATCTTAGTTGAACTGAAGAAAAAGAAATGGGCATGGGCAAAACATGTAATGAGGAGGGAAGATAACCGATGGTCATTAACGGTCGCGGACTGGATTCCAAGGGAAGCGAAGCGTAGCAGGGGCTGCAGAAAGTTAGGTTGGTGATGACATTAAGAAGTTTGCAGGGACGACATGGCCACAATTAGTACATGACCGGGGAAGTTGAAGCATGGGAGAGGCCTTTGCCCTGCAGTGGGCGTAACAAGGCTGATTATTATTATTATTATTATTATTATTATTATTATTATTATTATTATTATAACCACTAGGCTATTATTAACTAATTCCGCTCCTACTAGAGCGGAATTAGTTAATGATAGCCTAGTGCAATCTTGTTTAGATCACATAGCGGTCAGAGCTCCCTCCTGTTCATTTAGGTCATGTACTATTCTACATCGGATGGCGGACCACTATTTCGTTGCATGTCGTCTAGTTTCACCAGGCGCGTCTAGAACGTCATCGGTGGAAACTGGATCTGGGCAGCGTAAATGCCTTGTCCCTACTGGTAGTCAATCCAAGCTTGATAACCTTATCGTTTCGTTTGACTGGGCATCCTTAACCAAAGAAGATTCTTCGGCCAAAGTATATGAAAGGCTCTGTATGCAAATGAAACATTTTGAATCGCGTTGCACATGGCTGATAGCTAAGCCGATAAGAAAGGGTCACTGCTGGATGAACACGGAAATTCTTGCTTCCATTTCGTATCGAGACAACTTGTGGAAACGTTGCAAAAGAAATCCCTGAAACCAAAGACTGTGATTAGAATACAAGTCGGCAAGAAATAGAGTTGTTGCTCTTCTGCGTGGCGCCAAACACCGTTACTTTTTTTATAAATTCCAACAATCTGCAAGTAATGTAAGAAAAACTTGGTCTTTGGTAAATCATCTCAGAGGAGTGAGTTCCAATAACCGTTCTATTTTCGGTGTTTTTCAACAACCTCCCACAGAAGTGGCTGATGCTTTCAACAATCACTTTGTTAAAGCGTCCCAAAGGGCCGTCTCTTCATATACAAGCACTACGCCCTTAGGGCATTCCGTATCTGCGTCGGCTTTTATTCCGAGAATTTTGAAGGGTGGGGGGGGGGGGGGGATCTGGAAGAAATTATTTTCAATTTCCGTCCTAACAAGCCCACTGGCTATGATGGAATTTCTTTACACACCATCAGAAGGAATTGCAATGCGCTCTCAGATATTATCCTGCATATACTGAATGGTTTTTTGGAAGGCGACGAAAACTGCAGGTATTGCACCACTACACAAGGCAGCGAAGAAAGATAGTATTGAAAACTATCGGCCAATTTCTATATTGCCGATTATTGCTCAGGTCTTAAAAAAAGTTCTTTTCCACACTATGTCTCCTTTCCTTAACAAATTTTCTATCCTGACTAATCGACAGTTTGGCTTTATTTCAGGGCGTCGTACTGTGGCACTGCTTGAGGAATTTTCAGATCAACTGTTCTCGGCATTTGATCAGAATCTTTTCACATGTGCGCTATTTTTAGATGTAGCGAAAACGCTTGACACCCTGAATCGTCAAATCTTGTTATGTAAACTGCATTTTTGGGGATTTCGTGGGCCTTTTTACAAAGTTCTCGAAAATTACTTGAGCAACAGATTTCAGGTGGTCTCTACCGATGATAAGGGCATATTTAGTTCTAAGCTGTCGGTAAAAGCTGGAGTTCCTCAGGGGTCCATTTTGTCGCCATTGTTATTTATATCTTTGTTAACGACTTCCCTTTGGCAATTTCGAAATGTTCAGTATTCCAGTATGCTGACGACACCGTATTATTAGCGAAACACCTTTCTTATAAAACGCCCACTGAAATGTTGCAAAATGACGCGTACAAGGCAATGCTTTGGTTCTCTAATAATGGAATTGTTGTAAATGCCCAAAAACCAAAACTTGTTTGTTTTCGCTCCCCACTTAAGACTACTGTTATTAACATGCCTCTCTACTTGCATGAGTCAGACTGTGTTCATTGTAAATGTGCGCCTATTCCATACGTGGATTGTGTGAAATATCTTGGAATCTATTTCGATAGTAATTTATCGTGGCAGCATCACTTATCACTTATTTGTTATAAACTGAGGTCAGTAACCTGGCTGTTATTTATTATCAAAAGTATCGCACCCTTGTCTATAAAGAAGATTATAGCACAGGCACTAGGTTACATTGTGTTGAGGTACGGCATTACAGTATTTGGGTTTTGTTCGGATCGTTGGAGATGCAGGGTTGACCGGATTATAAAAAACATTCTTAAAAATGTTACCTACAATTCCTCAATAGTAACAGGTGCAAACATCTTCCGTGAACTTGGGCTACCAAACTTCCATTCATTACTTATAGAAACAGTTGTCGTTAAACATTTCTGGAATTGCGCTTTCAATCAAGGAAGTGCCGTCACAGGAGAGCTTAGAAAACATGTCAGTTATGAAATTCCTCGTTCAGTCACAAGATATGGCGCGGCCAGACGCTGTGCTTATGTGTCTGACATATTTAACAAATTACCAGAAGAAATTTTTAACGTAACATCAGAAAGCACGCTCAAACACTTCTTAAAGCAGCTACAGTAAAATTACCCTCTTGTATATTTTTTTTTGCATCGCAATATTTAGCTCTTCAACTTTTGGTATATGTAGATAACCAAATGTTATTTTGTTCTTTTCAATTTTTTGCCGTTCGTTTTTGTTCTTTATTTTTTTGCTTCATTTCTCATCAATTTATGTATATTTTTTTGCTTTGTCTATCACAGTCATTGGCACGGTCCTACAAGCCAACTGAGGCTTAGACCGGCCTACTTGTGTCGTTCTGTATATTTTCTGGCAATAAACATTATGAATATTATTATAGAAATATATATATATATATATATATATATATATATATATATATATATATTATGCAGGAAAAAAAGATGAAGTTCAAAACTATAGACCTATCTCTGTTTTGCCTATACTCTCCCAAATACTGGAACAGTTTGTGTTTGATTGTATGACTACCTGTCTTAAAGAAATTTTCAATCCTAACACCAAGACAATTTGGATTTGTTGCTGAGTGAGGTACTATTACACTGTTAGAAAATTTCACCGATGAATTATATTCTGCTCTAGATAAGAACCTGTATAGCTGTGCTTTGTTTTTGGATTTAGCAAAAGCGTTCGAAACTGTAAATCACGATATTTTATTGGAAAAGTTGTTTCGTTTGGGTTTCAGGGGACCCTTTTTTGATCTTATTTGCAATTATTTACGTGATAGATCACAGGTGGTCATGGGCAGTAAAGAAATTGTTAACGCTAGAAAATATATTACAGCTGGGGTTTCACAGGGATCCGTGTTGTCCCCTCTCTTATTCAATTTATTTATCCCACGATAATTACAAAAGCCACTGTGTATCAATATGCAGATGACACAGTTCTACTCACTCGTCATATGCATTATGAAGACGCTATTAGCGCCCTGCAAGACTGCAGGCATGCGAGAACCAACACGCAGTCGAGTCTCTCCTGCAGTGGCACGGAGGCACCTCTCAAGTCTTTTCAATATATTGTCTTCCGTTACTACAAGGTCGTTGAATGAAGCGAAAGAACTGTAACAGTACCGCTTGCCTGATTCACATAGAACTCTTGTTGTGACCCTGTAGGCCTCAACTTCTTATTTTAAGAAAACGGGATAATATCCTTACGAAGACACTCCTCCTAACAATGTTTGTACTAAAATAAAGGTAAAATAGCGCTAAACACGCTGCACCAACATAGAACGGAACGAATCAACTGGACAAACAGCACCTGTGTATCTCATGTTATCCAAATAGTCACATGCGTTTTGCGATGTTTTAACTCTTTAACGATGCGCAAGCAGCTCCAAATATATGCACTTTTTGCATTTGTACTAGACGGTGTTCGTTCTTCTTTCGCAGAAAGCAAGACCCAATTGCCAACGTGAAAGTCTACTACGGACTTAAAGGCTTGCAAGGGCCCTTTAGGCGAGGGGCCCGTTTCTTGAGACATCCCATGTTCGACATGTCCACCCTCCGCAACGACATTGCCATCCTAATGGTAACGTTGGAAAATATTTGTTCCTTTATTAGACAGCGAATGTGAGCTCGTAAAGAAGTATTATGTGTATGCCACGCGGCGTAAAGCAAATCCTTAGCCTTGAATGAAAACACCTGTGTGCCAAAGTTGACTCCCAAGTAGCCATGTGCGGGAATTCCGGCATTAAGGATGGTGCCATGTTTCATAACTGCAGATTTTTACATTATTTCCAATATTTTTTTTTCGTTCCATTGTCAGACGTTACATTTTTTTCCAACTCTCTAGTTCATTTATTCATGTCGAGTTTTCACATTAGCTTTTTTTACGCGCATGTACGCCGACGTTGTCTTCTTTCACGTCTACTTTGCTTGACACGCGGCTATGTTTTGATCCACTGCGACACTCTGGAGGCGCGAAAAAGCCATTGGGGAGTCTTAAAATGGGGACCCCAAAGGTTTGGGGCCCCAGAGAGCTTTGCGGGTGTTGGCGTTGGGCCAGGCAGGAGTAAAGAGTTTTGAATAGGGATATGGGTTTGCAGATAGCGTCTTGCGCTTGCAGCGCCACTACGGCATCAAGGAAAACTATCATTCATAATAAACAAAATATACCATTTTATGATAAGAAGAGTAATTTCTACATTTGTGTTCCCACCTTTAATTACATTTTAGAGGTTATTCTACTAGCAACATGCGATTAGTCGCGCTTTGTTTTGAGTAACCAACTTTACGTGCTTCCACCAGACAAAATGAGCCGTGTTGGCCTACAAGGCATGAATTGACAACCACATTCAGAATCAGTGGCGACCAATGAAACAACCTTCATAACACACGCTACTTCAGAGTAAGCGATAACCGCAGCCACTTCTCTTAGCTTGTGAACTTCACGCGTTACCACGAATTGAAGCCAGTTTGTTGTTAGGTTAGAGGCGTCGCTTCGATGGGTACCGCCATGTTTGTTGACGCTAAACTTTTGGGGCAGCTTTTGAGGCTTCCACTCAGTCAGTAAAATAACATGTCTGACGCAAAACCCAAATGCCGTTTGCGTCACGCGCATGCGCAGTGGCTTCGACGTTATTTCTTTTGTTCTAAAACTCTACTTTTGCAGCAAAACTGTCTATGGCAAGGATCCCGGGATTTTTTCGTTGCGTAACGTCGACAGAAAACTATCATCATCAATGGCTCATTGCCCAAAATGCAATGGCTCATACCCCCGCAAGGCGGAGGCTACAAGCTCTCAGTGAAGTAAAGCGAACAGTGCACACATTCTCTGCAATCACGCATACAACATACAGAACAGCATACGCTTCAATAAAGAACAAGCTGAAAACAACTACATACAGGCATCCAAACCACACAAGTTATGATAAGTCCGAAGCACGTAGCGCTTCCCGCGTACGTTTCCCGGTAAAGATTGTGGACAGCAGCTTGCGACGTGGCGTGTGACATTCCTACCCCTTCGTATATAAGATAACCAGCCTATCAACTAATTTCAATGTTGTTGCAACACCGCTATGGACGGCTGCGTGTGGTGAAATTTATGCTTACTCTCATTACTACCATTAATCTCAAATAGCATTACTACCATGACTCTAAAGCCATAAAGCCCCTCAGCCGCTGTAGTGGTGATTTTTACCAGCTTCGCTCGACAGCCACTTTCGTAGGGGCGAGATGGCGAGTGTCTTTAACAAGAGGCGAGACAGGCAGATCCCATTCAATACAGTCTAGCGGAGGAATGTAGTTGAATCAACATTACAGTAGCGCTAATCACGCTCGCATTCTTGACGTTGCCTTCTCTGCGACTAATTCTCGCTATCTCTTCTTGGTTCTACTTACACTTGGACGCCTTTTGAGAATTGTTATGATGCTCTGGAGACACGAAAGCACTGTTTTTTGACAAAGGGGCCTGATTGCATGGTACTCACATCCTACGTACGCGAAACCCGTGTAGTGTCACCCGACAGGAGCTTGTCTTCAAAAATAAGGAGCTTCATTGTCATTCCTAAATATAATAAACTTCCCTTCGAAGAAGTTTTAGCTTCGCCCCTCCTTTCGTTAAATAAATGGGAAAGGAATTTTTTTTTTCTTCAACGGCACCACTGCCTCGAAGTTGATGACGTTTGTTACACATCTAGTGACTGTGAAGGCACGTACCCAGGGGGTGGGCTCGGGTCCCCCCCCCCGCTAAATTAGGCGGCATACCCACCCCCCTCCCCACCTATGCCACCAATTCTCACAAACATTCCTAAAGCACCGCCAAATCAATGCTGAGACTTGACAGCTATTCGTTGGTCAAAGTGTTGCTGCATTTTTCGCTCCTTTTGGATGACGGTATTTATCAGCATCTCCTGGGGTGTTAAGACCAGTTTTCTCATCGATTCGGTGCCCGCAGGATTAACTCGAGATGCGTTCAGTTGTCACTATCTGTATTCGATGGTCACGCACATGGCTGTTGCTTTGTTAGTTCAACCTTCTTTGTTTAGATTGATCCAGGGACCAAGAACGGGATTCGGTTCGTAGTCAGCTGGCCTGTATGCTTGAGGAACGAGTTGCAGGCGGAAAAAACGCCAGTTTGGTTTAACTTTTCCTTTTGCTTCCTTATTTCCTCAAGTGACGGCTCGACGCCACGCTGGCACATTGTCCGAACCATATACCAGCTATATGAGTTAAATAAAGTGCAAATTAAAATAATGCGAAACAGCGTCCATCATCAAACGGTAATAACCGTTAAACCAATATGCAATATGATTGTCACCCGTTACCTCGTCTGGTTTTTCCCTAATTCTACAGCACCTGTTGTGCAATATTGGCAACTGCAAGCAAGATCGCAAGGATTTGATAAATTAAGTGAAGGCAACAGCCAAATTAGAAGGGAAAGCGAAAATGAACAAACTTAACCATTCTTTATCAAAATATTTATGGACCAACATCTTTTTATTTAAAAAGGACGTACAGAAAACGCTGCCGGAAGTGGAGAACAATTCTGTGTATTTTGAATGACACTTCTACAGTTATCAGTCGAGCCGCCTGACGTAGCCACTTCTCTGCTGGGCTTATGTAGGTGTTTTTCTAACCTTCCGCAGTGGGCGCAGTACGTCTAGAACCGCAGCGTCCTGCGCTCTACGCGGTTGTACGGCACTGGCGGTCACGCATCATTGCGCAACTTGCCAAATAACCGTACGAGTCGGTTTTGGCACTTCACTTGGTAGAGCAGTAAACGAGGGATCCAATAGAACTGTGATTGTTCCGCAAATATATATTTTTCTATCATTCTTCCAGACCTAATTTAAATAACGTCATTATAGTCACATACAACTTAAAGAAACACTAAAGCCTAATACTAAGTCGGCGTGGACTGTTTAAACACCATTCCAGAAACTTTACAACGCTTGTTTCGTGTCAAGAAAAGACTAAGCTTATGGAAAAAAAATCTGAAGGGTCCGGGCGCCTTCTTCGCAACTCAAGTCTCCCTCCGCCCAACCGGAGAAGTGGTGACGTTGCGTACGCCATCACCGCCCTTTGCTGCCGTTGGCGAGTAAAACGCCACCGTGCCAAGACAGATAAAGTCAGGGCGGCGGATTCGCTGCTGCAGCTGCTTTTTGGCCAAGTGGCGTAGACCGTTCGGGCATCCCACGACATCACATCGAAGTTGAATTCTCTTCTACTTGCAGTTTCTGTGAGTTTGGCCAGCCAGAAAAACCACTGCAGTACTACGCGATCAGGAAAGTACTGAAACGCGGAAGTGAGGGCGTCGCGGAGTCGAGAAAAAACGAAACCGTTCGACCGCCCGAGTCGTTGTCAAGGGTAATTTCATTCACTTCTTTTGTCTAAACATGAAACAGAATGGGACAAGTAGCAGTTTATTTCCTCCTATAATACAATGCAAGGATCTTTCTTGCAATGAGTGGTTGCGTACTAGTCACAGAATTTAACTCAGGAGTGCTTTCGTCATCGGGCAACTACTTGAATTTCCCGGGGGATTGTGTAATCCTGCATTTACCTCGATTTCTCGATGATTAAGGCTGTTTTCGTGTTAATATTGAGGCCTTAGAAATTCCCGAGCACTAACTTATCACTTTAGCTTGACTTATTATTTGCCTTTAGTGTCCCTTTAGGTCTGCAGTGAAGCCCCGCGCACGCCCTCATAATCGCCAGCCACTGTTCCTCCGCGAGGCTGCAAATAATTCGTACTTCAAGCTTCCTGTTACGCAAATAAGGCGCTAACCACAAAAACAAAATGATTAGCCCATAATTTTGTACGTTTTCCCTCGCCTATTATAGTGGAGTGGAGAAAGCCTATTTCTTCATTGAAGTGAAATAAAATGCTTGCATCGCTACAACTATTTATTGTCAAGTTTCATTTCAGTTGGCAATGGAATTTCTTGAGTAAAACGGGCTCAGCAGTAAAATGCACTGTACCGAAGACTTTTGAAGATTTAATTAATTAGGGAGTTTTATGGGGGGCGGGTGCCAAAACCACGATCTGATAATAAGGCACACCGTAGTGGGAGACTCCGGAAATTTTAACCACCTGAGGTTCTTTAACGTGCACCTAAGTCTAAGTAGACGGGTGTTTTCGCATTTCGTCTCCATCGAAATGCGGCCGCCGAGATTCGATCCCGCGACCTTGTGCTTAGCAGCCCAACAACATAGCAACTAAGCAACCACGGCGGGTGACTTTTGAAGAGTGAAATGCGCAGACTCTATACACTTTGTCCATGTCTCTTGCACACCTCATTGCTTCCGTCGATGAAAAGGCTCTTCAAGAGCAGCAGACGCTCCGGAGGTATCAAGTACGACGCCATTTTGAAAAGGACGCATGACGACGATTTTGTTTGCTTCTGTGATTGGCTTGCGGTGTAACACAACCCCGCGCGGTCTGTGTGCCTTGGTTGCCAACTGCTGTTTTTTTTTTTTCAAGTTGTATGCTACTATAGAAATCAACTATAGGAAGAGGCCGTTGTCCTGCAGTGGGCATAAAATAGGCTGATGATGATAGAAATCTTTAGTTTACGCTTTCGCTTGTTTACTTGTTCTTGGTAGTGTTCTTCCTGCGCTTCTTTCCTGCGCGAGTCCATCCGATGTGGTTCCCTGTTTGCAAGTAAAAAAGGGGTGTATCTCGCAGGCATACTACCTGTGAGATACATCTTATTTCATTTCCCTTTTGCGGTTTTACGCGTCTTTATGGAGAATGGCAGGTGTTATTCACAATTGTACTAGTAAAGGTACCCGCCTTCCTCATTTGAATAGAAAAGTTACGTTGGGTTGGGTCGCCCCCCCCCCCCCCCCCCCGAGAAATATCCTGGGTACGTGCCTGTGACTGTGTGAAGGAGGTATTTAATGTATACCGTTAGTGCTTCATAAAGAATCGCAAGACTTCAAGGAGGAACTTACTATGTTACAACTAAAATTCCACAATGAAAAGCGATATCAAAATACCGTACACGGTACCTAATACACATAAAGCCTACAAGGTTGATGTAGTATGCATTACTGCTAAGTTAGCCATTAATTTGTGAATACGGCTTTGCACAGCCTTCGTAGACATTCCCAAACATTTATATAAGCAGCAAATACATTTATGAAATTTGTCTGCAATAAATCTGTGTTATATGCCGACTCGTGTTGAGGGGCCAATTTATGAACTTCATAATTGATTTTTCTGCTTCGTAAAATCACTAGAATTTATTTTTTTCCCAAAGGCAGCAAAATCGCATAGGGAAGGAAATTGTCTTTCTTACTACATCTCTTTTTAATTTCGGTTACGAATACCATGTAATTGATGGAATATCTGACCAAAATGCTGTGTTAATTTCAGTTCCTCGCATTGTCCTTAAATCCCCCTGTATCTACCGCACACTTCCTGACTTTAACCGCGCTGATGATTTAGCAATAACAGACGCCCTATGCGATTCTTTTCATTAGCTTGAACTAATAAGTACCACTAGTGATACTAATACCTTGACAAGCTTCTTCGAAAATTTTGTCAGTAAGTGTATCAACCATTTTATTCCTTTAACAACAAATGACACAAACACTGAAATTCCTTGGATGACTTGCGACCTTTTGCATTTATCACGTCGTGGGGCCAGATTACGTAGATCAAAACGCTCTGGTGACACAAGACTCATGCAATTCTATAGCGCTAAAATCTAAAAGGGTTGCTGTAAAAGAATTCTATTACAAGGTAACCTTGCCGAAATTTATGCTGGCCTATCCCCAAAAATTATGGAAAGCTATCCTTCCATTTGGGTTATCTTCGGACACGTTATTATTTACAATGTAGAAGTTTGGATTTGCACACAATAGCTGCTTCTCTTAACACCCACTTCCACTCTGTCTTCACAACACTGTAACCGCTATTTATGATTCCGAACCAAACCCTGACATCGACGATACATCACTGTCTACATCATCATCATCATCATCATAAGCCTCGTTACGCCCACTGAAGGGCAAAGACCTCTCCCATACTTCTCCAACTACCCCGGTCGTGTACTAATTGTGGCCATGTTGTCCCTGCAAACTTCATAATCTCATCCGCCAACCTAACTTTCTGCCGCCCCCTGCTACGCTTCCCTTCCTTTGGAATCCAATCCGTAATCTTTAATGAGCATCGGTTATCTTCTCTCTTCATTACACGTCTTGTCCATGCCCATTTCTTTTTCTTGATTTCAACTAAGTTGTCATTAACTCGCGTTTGTTCCCTCACCCAATCTGCTCATTTCTGATCCCTTAACGTTACATCCATCATTATTTTTTCCATAGCTCGTTGCGTCGTCCTCAATTTACATAGAACCATTTTCGTAAGCCTCCAGGTTTCTGCCGCGTACCTGAGTACTGGTAAGACACAGCTGTTATACATTTTTCTCTTGGATAACGGCGTGATCTGAGAATGCCTGCCAAACGCACCCCAGCCCAGTCTTATTCTTATGATTATTTCAGTCACATCATCCGGATCCGCGGTCACTACATGCCCTAAGTAGATGTATTCCCTTACCACTTCCAGTGCCTCGCTACCTATAGTAAACTGCTGTTCTCTTCGGAGACTGTGAAACATTACTTTAGTTTTCTGCAGATTAATTTTATAGACTCACCCTTCTGCTTTGCCTCTGCAGGTCAGTGACCACGCATTGCAATTGGTCTCTTGAGTTACTAAGCAAGGTAATATCATCAACGAATCGCAAGTTACTAAGGTATTCTCCATTAACTCTCATCCCCAATTCTTCCCAATCCATGTATCTGAATACCACCTGTAAACATGCTGTGAATAGTATTGGAGAGATCGTATCTCCCTGCCTAACGCGTTTCCTTATTGGGATTTTGTTGCTTTCTGTATGGACGACTACGGTGGCTGTGGAGCCGCTATAGATATCTTTCAGAATTTTTACATGCGGCTCGTCTACACCCTGATTCCGTAATGCCTCCATGTCTGGTGAGGTTTCGAGTGAAACAAACGCTTTTTCGTAATCATCATCATCATCAGCCTGGTTACGCCCACTGCAGGGCAAAGGCCTCTTCCATACTTCTCCAACTACCCCAGTCGTGTACTAATTGTGGCCATGTTGTCCCTGCAAACTTCTAAATCTCAACCGCCCACCTCACTTTCTGCCATCCCCTGCTACGCTTCCCTTCCCTTGGAATCCAGTTCGTAACCCTTAATGACCATCGGTTATCTTCCCTCCTCGTTACATGTCCTGCCAATGTCCATTTTTTTTTTTCTTGATTTCAACTAGGATGTCATTAACTCGTGTTTGTTCCCTCACCCAGTCTGCTCTTTTCTTATCTCATAATGTAACACCCATCATTCTTCGTTCCATAGCTCATTGCGTCATCCTAAAATTAAGTAGAACCCTCTTTGTAAGCCTCCTGGTTTCTGCACCCTACGTGAGTACTGGTAAGACGCAGCTGTTATACACTTTTCTCTTGAGGGATATCTTATGTCTCGTAATCAATGAAAGCTATATATAAGGGTTCGTTATATTCTGCACATTTCTCTATCACCTGATTGATAATGTGAATATGGTCTATTGTTGAGTAGCCTTTACAGAATCCTGCCTGGTCCTTCGGTTGACAGATGTCTAAGGTGTTCCTGATTCCACTTCCAATTACCTTAGTAAATATATTGTAGGCACACGGACAGTAAGCTGATCGGTCTATAATTTTTCAAGTGTTTGGCGTCCCCTTTCTTATGCATTAGGATTATGTCAGCGTTCTTCCAAAATTCCGGTACGCTCGAGGTCATGAGGCATTGTGTATACAGGGTGGCCAGTTTTTCTAGAACAACCTGCCCACCATCCTTCAATAAATCTGCTGTTACCTGATCCTCCCCAGCTGCATTCCCCCTTTTCATAGCTCCCAAGGCTTTCTTTACTTCTTCGAGCGTTACATATGGCATTTCAAATTCCTCTAGACTATTCTTTCTTCCATTATCGTGATGGGTGCCACTGGTACTGTATAAATCTCTATAAAAGTCCTCAGCCACTTGAAATAACTCATCCACATTAGTAATGATATTGCCGGCTTTGTCTCTTAACGCATACATCAGATTCTTGCCTATCCTTTGTTTCTTCTTCACTGCTTTTAGACTTCCTCCATTCCTGAGAGCATGTTCAATTCTATCCGTATTATACTTCCTTATGTCAGCTGTCTTACGATTGTTGATTAACTTCGAAAGTTCTGCCAGTTCTTTTGTAGCTGTAAGGTTAGAGGCTTTCATAAATTGGCGTTTCTCGGTCACATCTTTCCTCTTCTTTGATAGCTTACTGGGGTCCTGTCTAACGGAGTTACCACCGACTTCTATTACTCACTATATAATGATGCCCATAAGTTCATTGATTCAACAATGAGGTCCTGTTTTTGAGTTAAAGCAGAATACGTGTTCTTTAGCTTGATCCGGAATTCATCTATTTTTGCTCTACCACTAACTCATTGATCGGCTTCTTGTCTAGGCTAATTCGAGTTCTTACCATCCTATGGTCACTGCAGCGCACCTTGCCGAGCATGTCCACATCCTGTATAATGCCAGGGTTAGCGCAGAGTATAAGGACTATTTCATTTCTATTCTCGCCATTCGGGGTCCTCCACGTCCACTTTTGGTGGAAGAAGGTATTCATTATCCGCAGATTATTCGGTTCTGCAAACTCTACTAATAACTCTCCCCTGCTATTCCTAGCGCCCATGCCATATTCCCCCACTGACGTGTCTCCAGCCTCCTTCTTGCCTAGCCTGGCATTGAAGTCGCCCATCCGTATAGTGTATTTTGTTTGGACTTTACCCATCGCCGATTCCACGTCGTCATAGAAGCTTTCGACTTCCTGGTCATCGTGACTGGATGTAGGGGCGTAAACCTGTACGACCTTTAATTTGTACCTCTCAGTAAGTTTCACAAGACTTGCCACCTTCTCGTTAATGCTATAGAATTCCTGTATGTTACCAGCTATATCCTTATTAATCAGGAATCCGACTCCACGTTCTCGTCTCTCCGATAAGCCCCGGTAGCACAGGACTTGCCCGCTTTTTAGCACTGTATAAGCTTCTTTTGTCCTCCTAACTACACTGAGCCCTATTATATCCAATTTACTACCCTTTATTCCTCCAATAGCACGGCTAGACGGGCCTCATGTGATAACGTTCTAGCGTTAAGCGTTGCCATGTTCAGATTCCAATGGCGGCCTGTCCGGGCCCGGAGATTCTTAGCACACTCTTCTGCGTCACAGGTCTGGCCACCGCCGTGGTCAGTTGCTTCGCAGCAGCTGGGGACTGAGGGCCGGGCTTTGATTGTTGTATTCATATAAGAGGTTGTGGCCAAGTACTGCAACAGGGTGGCCAATCCTGCTCTGGTGAGGGAGTGCGTTACCGGTTCTCGTCACCGGGATCACGTCGCACTCCAGGCCTGTTTATGCAATTTTATCAACACGCGGATTTTTTAAATCCGTTGGAAAATTGCGCGGCACCAGGATTCGAACCACGGTCCTTTTGCACGTGATGCGGATACTCTACCTCTACGGCACCGCTGCCTACATAGGGTGTACTTAACTTAATCCTAAACTTAGACACCAAGAAGTTCTGTGGTACAGACGTTATCCCGACTTTTTTTCGTTCGATACTCTCTTTGGTTCAGCAGATATCTCACAATTACCTTTAGAAAATCTTTCTCGTCCGCTAGCGTTCCTCCTTCGTGAAAACTTGCTTCAGTTTGTTCCTGATGTAAGTCGGGTAACGTTCAATTGTTATCTAACTATAGGGCAATCTACTTAACAACACACTCATGTATATTACGCGAACACATTGTCTTTAAACATTTTATGGAATTTCTTAAAACTAACAAAATGTTATGTACTCTCCAGCATGATTTTAGACGTGGTCTTAGCGCTATAACATAACTGACAGAATTCGTTATGCCATGAGCAGCTCTTCAGATATAGGTGACCAGATTAATGCTGTTTCTATAGACTTTGCAAACGCCTTCGACTTTGTCTTACACCCTAAACGTATGAACAAACTCTTCGCCTTAATAAGAAATGAATTTTCGGTTGGCTGCATATCGGACTTTCTTTCCCAGCGTTCGCAATATGTATGTTTCATCTCTAACTCACCTTTGATGCCTGTTTCATCAGGGGTTCCCCATGGCTGAGGACTTGGTCCTCTTTTATTCCTCATCTATAATAATGATCTCCCCCTACACACCTCAGTTAAAACACGCCTTTTTGCAGATGATAGCGTTTTATATCATACAATTAAATCTGCTACTGATCATGTTGTCCTTAACAATTATTTCGCGGACTTCTGTAACTGGTGCAAAACATGGCAAATGAATATCAGCTTTTCCAAAACGGTCTTCATGTCCTTTACATGACGCTCATACGCTGCCTTCTTTGCCTATGCCTTTAACAATAATGCTTTGAATAGGGTCTTCGATTTCAAATATTTAGGTTTCCTACTAACACACGATTTGTCTTGGTCGAAACACATTGATGTCACCTGTAACAAGGCCCTTAAAAGACATGGTTGCTTACGTCGTACGCTGCGTGCTGCTCCTCAAGAAACAACTTATTACATATAAAACCCTTAATCCCCCATCCTCCAATATGGCTGCATTGTACGGAACCCATACAAACACTGTGACGCCAGAAAACTAGAACAGTGCAAAATAGGGCTGGGCATTTTGTTTGTAGGAGATATGACAAAGAATTTTCACCGTCTAGCCCTCTTTCCCTGTTTGGTCTCACTCCTCTTGCAGAGCATCGCAAACGTTAATGCCTAAAATTTTTTCCTACGCTAATCAATTCTCCTTGCGTAACTACTTGACTTTTTCCAAACCCTCATTTACGAGGAGTCACCATGCTCTAAATATGTCAACTTTTTTTGCTCGCACTGATTCCTTTAAACGCAGTTTTTTCCATCTACAATTTAAGTCTGGGATTCATTACCGGGCAACATCCGTTCACTACCACTAAAACAATTCACCTAAGCTTGTTTATAAATGCTGTATCTTTGTTCATCCCACTCCAGCAATAGCCTCATTGAGGCTGCAGTATGTATAAATATTTTATTTATTTTTGTTTATTTATTTGACACCTGCTTCGCCTTTGCAGGCCTTACAGCAGGGGGATACATAAAATAAGCAGCATATTTGAGACCAATAACAAAGAAACTAGTTACACAAAGCGCGGAAAAAATCATCATTAGAGACAATGGATACAATCATAGGCGGAAGATCATTTCACTCTCGTATAGATCTAATAAAAATTAATAGCGCAAGACGCCACCTTCAAAGAAAACTTCATTTACTTTGAGCCTGTGGTGCTTTCTTCAGGATATGTAGGACGGCGCTTGGATGTACTTCTTATCAATTCCAGTTTTGGAATGGTAGCTATTATGAAAAATTTTCAACCTGCGATATCGTCTACGATCTTTCAAGTCTTCCAATTTGAGTTTACTTTTGATTACCTGAAACGAATCGCACTGCCCTAGTCTCTGTGTTTTCGAGCGTAAATAAATAAATAAAAAGATAATTCAGATTGATGGCAGCAGTTGTCTGATAAAAGTATTTCCCTGTTTTTCTAGAATGTACTTCAATAGCTAGTATTGCAATTGGCCCTGAGCTAAAGCTTCCTCTTAGGCTCAAAGCCGTAGCTCGATAAAATATTGAAAGTAGACAGACACACTCGAGGAACAAATTTTGCGTAAAGAACACTTGTGTATTCTCATGAACTCGGACGCATGCTAACTTGTCTGCACTCGAATTGCCCTTGGTTGATATGCAGAATGGCCCGACTTTGGCGCAGCTGGTAATCTCCCCGAAGAGGAGCCTTCAGATGAATGAGCTACTTTTATGAAAACGCGAAACTCAACCCTAGGCGTGCGTCCAGTTCCACTGGGTCATCTAGATTCACTCTGAGGTTATCGTCACATGGGCGTCACCTCATGCATCGTCGACAAAGGAGTCACATGGTCAGACTATTTTCGAAAGGTCTTAGGTCTAGCGTACTCGACATTGGACAATAGAGCAACGCAGAGCAGCACACAGAAAAATAATAATACTAACCCTTTACATTCAACTACACAACGTAACCTTAGTAACCTTAATGTCGTGTTCCCAGCACCAACCAAAGTAAGCTGTCTTTGCAGAAAGGCCGGACAAGGACGCACTAAGGCAGCAAGCTGTGAAAAGAAACACAGGGAAAGGTTTGTCGATTGTAAGTCAGGGATCGTTTACGAGATTCCAACGACATGAAGAGCTAGCTACATCGGCCAAACTGGCAGATGTCCTTATGGTAGGTTACGTGAAGATAAATACACAGTAAACAAGGCGCACCCCGACAGTATTTTTGCATGTCACTGAAAGAAAAGCGCCTGCCGACGCCACTTTAATGATACCGTGATCCTCAGTAAAATATTCACGCAGAAACTCATCTGGGTGTTGCCTATGTATGCGTAAGCATTGTGCCACTTGCTCATCTGCACATAGCCCTGTGTCATTATCAATGCTATGAAACTTGTTCCGACAAGTATAAACCCTTGTCAACCCTCATCAGTCCTTATCAACCTTATCGAACATGATCCGACCCTTTCAACTCTTATCGGTCTTTATCAACCTGGATATCAACCTGGATGTCCAGCGAAGCTCTTGCACAACAACCACTACAATTCCTCACGGTGGTATGCAGTGATTTATTGATGGTTCAAATGCGTGTTTTAAGCTTGTTCTTTATTGAAATGTATGCTGTTCATTGCGTTGTGTGCGTTATTTCAATGAATGTGTTTACTGTTCGCTTCACTTTGCTGAGCGCTTGTAGCCTCTGCTTTAAGTGGGTATGAGCCATTGTAATTTTTAAAGTGAAAGCCTTAAGTGGCTGGTTCCAATGGCTCACACTCGAAAAAAGCGGTATCTAGTCCAGCCACACAAAAAATATCATCATCAGGAATGGCTCATGCCCTCGTAAGCAAGCAAAGATCCAATGGCTGAATATGAATGATGAAACGAAAGAACATTCAGGTAGTGCATTAGGTGCTCGCATGTCTCGTTGAAGAGGTCACGTGTGCTTGACACTGCGGCTCGTTATGTCTTGCAAGAAGTCTGGCCCCTCCGATCGTATAACTTCACACCTTACCACGTGTACAGTAGGCTTTCGCCTTCACGTGCTACAGGAGTGTAACATGTTGCCAAATTTTTTGCTTGCTTACGGAGTATGAGACATTGCGTTCGTTTTACGGGACGGATCGACACGATTCTCTTTGCGCAGGCATACAAGTGCTTACGCATTTAAAAGCGTCTATGATTTGACTACGCTAATCACAAGGGCACTGCACATAACGGTCTAGGGTGACACCTTGCATCACAAAACAATTCAGCATCAAGAAAAGGGTCAGAATCCTGAATGTGACAGTGACACATTTCGTGTGGACGTGCCCAGGACTTAAGTCATATTTGCCACCTCCAAACAACAGGCCTTACCCCTGCCCGCCCACCGGACCTTTAACGCTGTATTCATGAGCGATGTCAACATTCATTTGTACATTTGTTACTCGAATCCAATTTGTGTTTGTCTTGCATGAATTTTAAGTTTTTCTTACACAGAAAATATAAATACCTAAATCTATATACAGACAAAAGTCCCAAACTATTAATAATGAAAACGGGACTCTTGGTTTGAAACTGCAACATAACTGTATAATTGTTGGCAGCATAAGAGTGGATAACGTAATATTAGAATAAATACCAGAAAAGCAAATAAAAACAATCGATAAGCAATGCTCGAATGCGATTTAGTATAACAAAAACAACAACAAAGGTGTCAAAATTATACAATCTTTAAAGTAGACGAACAAACGAAGAAAAAAAAATGTGCAGTGTGCACGCTACGAAGAAAAAAATGTGACAGAACCATATTGAGAGCCCCTAGTTGAAGAATGCAAAAACGTTTATTAAGGCTAATTAGCGGAGGCTATAGCAGGAAATATTTTAGCGGAGCACACAAAAATGTTGGCAGTACTTTAGGCGAAGTAAGGTAAACGATTCCAGAGTGTAATGGTAGCTAGCGTAGATTTTTTTTCACCACAGTTAGTATGAACAAATTGCAGTGAAAAATTATAATTAGAAGTGAACCTAGTGGGTTTGGTATTCCCGAGGATACTGCTTGGAATGCATTGCCGGCACAGTTGGGACTCGGGCAATTAATGAAAAATTGTGGCTAAATGGTAGTTGAATAAGTTTTTGACACAACATTTTGTAATGTTCAAGTAGGCCGAGACCAATAGAACCGCATGATGGTAGTATTGCTTGATTTTCTATGTCCACGATTGAAGACAAATAACATGTACATGTTTTACCCCAAGCGGTTAATCCGTAGCTATTGTGCGAATGAATGGACGAATTGAAAAGCGAAATCAAAGCACCAGGCAAAAAGTAGTGGCATGCCTTGATACGCGCACGGATACCAAATGCGCACTTCAGCTTGACATTATTCATGTGCAGGTGAAACGTCAGATAGCTAAGACAATACCCAGAAGTTAAGCAGAATCGCTAACGGCAATAGAATGATTGGCTAACGTTAAGGAAGCAGGATTATTGAGTCACTTTTGGGGGTGCGAATGGAATCCAAATAATTTCGTTTTAGGCTCATGAATGATTTGGCCGTTGTCGGTGCCCCATTTCATTAAGTAGCCAAGTGTCATACTTACGTTTATTCGTAGAGAAGTCATGCACTCATCATCTATAGATAAAGGTGTATCGTCAGCGTACAGAACGTAACGGCAAGCATGTGACGTCAGGTCTATCATCAGGTCATCATATCATACCATATCAGGTATCATCATATCAGGTCTAGCGAACCAAATTATTTTCGACACAATGTTAGCTTGCGATCTCGACCAAGCCGTTCACGT
The DNA here is from genome assembly GCF_023375885.2 of Dermacentor andersoni. Lineage (NCBI taxonomy): Eukaryota > Metazoa > Arthropoda > Arachnida > Ixodida > Ixodidae > Dermacentor > Dermacentor andersoni. The sequence continues at coordinate 14,021,673 of NC_092820.1, forward strand.
TCCAACATGGGTGCAGGGATCTGCTTCCTCTATTCTTGATCTGGTTTTTCACAGCAGATCTCTTCGAGACGTTGAAATAACTGTTGAGGAAGGCATATCAGATCATCGGCTAGTGTGCTTCACATGTCGAACAGATAGTTCAAACAATAACACGCTTAAAGATTGCAGATCCGTCAAAAACTATGCTAAAGCAAATGACGAGTCCGTTATCGATTACCTTGAACTAGCACTGGAAGACTTCTCTGGCGATGATGTTGATTACCTATGGCTAAAGCTGAAATCCATTTGCCACTTCTGTATTGATAACTTCATCCCTAGTAAAATGAAGAAGGTGCACCGAAAAAATCCTTGGATCAATCGAGATATAATCCGCCTCGTCAGAAAAGTAGAAAGATTCCGAAGGCAAAAAAAATTTGGCCCAGTATTCGACGAGCTAAAACAGACACTCACTAAAGAAATTAGAGCAGGTAGGCAGTTTTATTGCTCCCACACGCTGACCCAATTTCTTAAGACTGACCCTGAAAAATTTTGGCGACATTTGAACTATAAGAAGAGGCAAGCTCTTGATCACTTAAAGATTGATGGTCAGATAATTCAAGATAAGCAACACCAGGCATCCAAATTTAATCATTACTTCATTACTTCTCTGAGTCTAATCAGTGCTCTCCGGTCATTGCTGAAGATGTGGAAAACGTAAATTCTGATTTTATAACATACGAGGGTATATTTTCTATGCTCTTAAATCTAAACACAAAAAAGACATGCGGTCCAGACGGCATTTCTAATGCTTTTCTTCGTCGCTATGCCGAGCGGCTTTCACATTTTCTTCTCGTAATTTTCCGCTCGTCCATATCTTGTGGCATCGTTCCATCAGACTGGCGGGTCGCTCGTGTTGTGCCTGTATTTAAGAAAGGCGACCCTGCATTACTATCAAACTATCGCCCTATACCACTGACGGTTACATCTTGCAAGCTTTTAGAGCATATTATCTCAAATTACATGACGGAATTTCTTGAAAAACGTGGTATTCTGTCCCCATGCCAACACGGCTTTCGTAAGGGGCTGTCTGCCACTACTCAGCTTCTCTCTAGCGTCTACGCTTTCGCCTCAGTTCTTGATAAAGCCGGCCAGGTGGATGTTATATTCCTCGATTTCAGCAAAGCCTTCGATAGGGTCTCTCATTTTGGTTTGATAACAAAACTAAGCAACTATGGGTTTCCACCTAACATTGTAAACTGGATCTGTGCATATTTGAGCATGCGCAGACAATTCGTCGATGTTGAGGGCCATTACTCTGGATGTCTCCCCGTAAATTCGGGAGTGCCGCAGGGAAGCGTGCTCGGACCGCTACTTTTCCTAGTATATATTAATGACATAACAGCATGCATAGACAATAGTGTGAGTATTAAATTGTTCGCGGACGACTGCTTACTTTACAAAGAGATTAAAGATGCCAATGATCAAGTGATTCTGAATAAAAGTCTTGCTGCGATTTCTGACTGGCGCGACACCTGGGAAATGAAACTTAATGAAGAAAAAACGGTTTTTATGCGCATTACCAACAAAAAACACCCTCTAACATATCAATACACTGTTAATCAATCCGCGGTCTCTGAAACAGACTCCTTTAAATATTTGGGTGTAACCATCAACGATCGTCTAACCTGGTCGCAACACATTGATAATGTTTGTGCGTCTGCTCGACGTAAACTCGGCCTACTGAGACACAAGCTTAAACATTCTCCTCCATCCGTGAAACAATTGGCATTCAACACACTCGTAAGGTCGCGATTAGAATATGCTTGCGTCGTCTGGGACCCATTCACGAAAAAAGATATTAAAAACTGGAAAACATAAACAGGCTTGCCGTCCGCTACATATATAATTGTTATGGACGTTATGACTCCGCCTCTCAATTGATTAATGAAAATAATATTGCCACCCAAGAATCCCGAAGGAAGGTAGCACGCCTAACATTGCTTTTCCGCCTTTGGAAAATGGATCTACAACTTAGTCATTCACCCTGTCTCCAGCCGCTACCTGCTAGAGCTACCAGAAATTATCAGCCCTACAAGATAACCCCTATTTTCGCGCGTACAAATTGCTTTAAATATTCGTTCTTTCCTAGAACAATAAATGATTGGAACTCTCTGCCGACCGATGTATTCCTGTCCAATAACATATTACATGCCATTGAAAAACTGCATTTCAAATAAACGTGTGACCACATGAGTACTTTCATGCGTGTTATGATGAAAAAAAAAACAACAACCTGCGTAAACTGGTACTGTAAATATTTCTTTCCTTTCAATTCAATCCCTTGCATTGTATGCTTGTAGAATGTGTTTTTTTATGCATTTATATTATCCTTCAATGTACCTCATATGATTCCATGTATTTCAATGCACTTCTTTTCTTTGAACGTATTTAATTACATTACTGTATGAAGGTATTCCCTCCTGCCTGGGTCACAAGTTGGCCAGCAGTCTTCTGTAAATAAATAAAAAATAAATATTGTAAACAGCAAAAAGAAAATGCCCCACTAATGAGCCCTGGGGTACCACCTGGTTAGACTTTTTTAGAAGGGGCAAGAAGTTTCCGATGCATATGTAATCAATTATAGATCAGAAAATAACTTTTTTTTAATTTAGGGAAGGCAAGGTATGACATAGGCTCCATAGTTTAAGAAATAAAGTCATGTGATTAATAGTACCAAATGGTACTAAAGGGTACAAAACGGAACCGGCGAATTCATTATTATCGACACTATTCTTAATAAAACCAGACAAAGAGGAGCTAAGTTGGCAGAGCTTCCAGACTGAAAGTTTAGCTGGCAGGATGTGATTCCTTGTATGATGCCTATGAGCAAGTTGTCCAAATAAAAAAAAAGATAAAAGGATTTTAGTGCACGGCAACATAACGTGATACATGTTATGATGCCATTATAACATACATTTCACGATAACCGTTGTTACTATACTCTGGACACGTATTCTATTACGCACCCAATGAACATATAATGCGTGATTTTATTCTGCAAATGAAAGTTAGCGCCCTGCAAGTTTGTGTCCCGTTTGTCTTTTCTGTCCAGTGTCGGGTGCACTACGCCTGAAGCGTTCTATTTTATTGTATCAACAAACCCAACGTGCAATATTAGTCAAACTGTCGATGCCTTTATTATTCTTTTATCGTTACGATCGAGAGTTCATTATCTGTGCAAGTACATTTCGAAAAAAAATTCACGGAAACAATTAGATATTTAGCAGCGTTCTCTTAGTGATACAGAGTGCCAGTGAGAGTAAAAGGAGGCGAGTGCGAGTGAGTGCCGGTGAGTGCGAGAGAGTCTCAGTGAGTGTGAGTCAAGATGAGTGCTAGTGGGTAAGTGTGAGCGGAGGTTAGTGCGAGTGCGAGTGATGGCCACGGAGATGAGTGCGAGTGAGAGCCGGTGAGTGTGAGCGGAGCTGAATGCGAGCGAATGCCTGTGAGTGTGACTGGAGGTGAGTGCGAGTGAATGCCAGTGATTGTGAGTTGAGTAGGTGTAGGTGCAAGTGAGGACCAGTGAGTGAGCGGATATGAGCGCGAGTGAGTTCCGGTGAGTGTGAGTGGAGGTTAGTACAGTGGAGATGAGTGCGAGTGAATGAGTATGAATGGAGGTGAGTGGGAATGGCAGTGAGTGTCATTGTGTGCGACTGAAGGCGAGTGCGAGTTAGTGCCAGTGATTGTGACCTTGAGGTGCGTGCGAGTGGGTGCCAGTGAGTGTGAAGGACAGTGAGTGCGAGAGAGTGAGTGTGAGCGGAAGTGAGTGCGAGTTCAAGTGAGGGCCAGTGAGTGAGTGCATATGAGTGCGAGTGAGTGAGTGTAAGCGCAGGTGAGTGCGAGTGAGTGCCAGTGACTGCGAGCGGAGGTGATTGCGAGTGCAAGTGAGGGCCATTAAGTGTGAGTGAAGCTGAGTGCGAGTGCGAGTGAGCGGAAGGGAGTGTGAGTGAGGATGTGAGTGTGAGTGGAGATGAGTGCGAGTGAGTGTCAGTGAGTGAGCGGAGCAAAGTAATTGCGAGTGAGTATCGGTAAGTGCGAGTGAGTGCGAGTGAGTGCGGGTGAGTGTGAGTGGAGGTGAGCGCGAATGTGAGTGAGTGCCAGAGTGTAGGTGAGTCCGAGTGAGTACCAGGGACTTAGAATGGAGGTGAGTGTGAGATAGTGGAGGTGAGTATGAGCGGAGGTGACTACGAGTGAGTGCCGGATAGTGCGAGTGAGTTCGAGTGTGACTGAGTACCAGTGATTGCGACTGCAGGGGAGTGTGAGTCAGTGCCGGTGAGTACGAATGTGAGTGCCAGTGAGTGCGAGTGGAGATGAGTGCGGGTGAGTGCGAATGTATACGCAATGTCTCATGACTTCGAGCGTACCGTAATCTTGGCAGAACGCTAACATAATCCTAATCCAAAACAAAGGGGATGGAAATGAGTTGAAAAATTATAGACCGATCAGCTTACTGTCCGTTGCCTACAAAGTATTTACTAAAGTAATCGCAAATAGAATCAGGAACATCTTACACTCCTGACAACCAAAAGACCAGGCAGGATTCCGTAAAGGCTACTCAACAATAGACCATATTCACACTATCAATCAGGTGATAGAGAAATGTGCGGAATATAACAAACCCTTATATATTGTCACGTGGTGGTGACGTAGAAGAACACAGTAGGAATACTGTGAACGAGAAAACTAACTTTTATTGGGCGAACTTGTGCCCACAAAACAGGCTACACTTATAGCACAACGAAAGCGGCGAACACAGTCGGCGATCGTCGGAAATCTGATCAGCGGGTCAAGCGCGTCGGCTTTTATAGAGCAGTCATCGAATGTTCCAGACATCGTTCGGACCCGCGTGCCTTCCACAGAGTTCTACACCATTCACGTCAGGCGATGAAATCAGATAACACAAGGTTCGGCGACAATAGACCGCGGATAGAAGCATCGATAACTTTCCAGAAACTTCGGATACATGCAGGCGCGTCCCGCGCTGTGTGATAGCATTTGTTAGGCGGCGAAGCGTGGTCGCCCGATAAAGATAAGTACACGTGTCAATACCCCCCTCTTAAAAAAAAAAAAGCATCGACCCGATACTGCATACAAACGAAATAAGGAAAAACACCCGTAGCAAAGAAAACAACAAAAATGACGAAGTTCGTCAGCGTCCGTAAAAGGGTTTAAGGCGCACCACGTGGACCACTTCAGATCGTGCGCGGCGCCGCTGTGAATGCGAAATGCCGTCTGGCACGACCTCATAGTCCAGAGCGCCAATACGTGGGATGACCTTGTAGGGTCCGAAATAGCGTCGCAGTAGCTTCTCACTGAGTCCCCGTCGGCGTATCGGGGTCCATACCCAAACACGGTCGCCGGGCTGGTACTCGAAGAAGCGTCGTCGGAGGTTGTAGTGTCGGCTGTCGGTCCTCTGTTGGTTCTTGATCCGGAGGCGGGCGAGCTGTCGGGCTTCTTCGGCGCGCTGGAGATAGCTAGCGACGTCAACATTCTCTTCGTCAATGACGTGGGGCAGCATGGCGTCGAGCGTCGTCGTCGGGTTCCTGCCGTAAACCAGCTTAAACGGCGTGATCTGTGTTGTTTCTTGCACCGCCGTGTTGTAAGCGAAGGTTACATACGGCAGGACCGCGTCCCACGTCTTGTGCTCAACGTCGACGTACATCGCTAGCATGTCGGCGAGGGCTTTATTCAGGCGCTCCGTGAGACCATTCGTTTGCGGATGGTATGCAGTTGTCCTCCTGTGGCTTGTCTGGCTATATTGCAGAATGGCTTGGGTGAGCTCTGCTGTAAAAGCCGTTCCTCTGTCGGTGATGAGGACTTCTGGGGCGCCATGTCGCAGCAGGATGTTCTCGACGAAAAATTTCGCCACCTCGGCTGCGCGGCCTTTCGGTAGAGCTTTTGTTTCAGCGAAGCGGGTGAGATAGTCCGTCGCCACGACGATCCACTTATTCCCGGATGTTGACGTCGGAAACGGCCCCAACAAATCCATCCCAATCTGCTCGAATGGTCGACGAGGAGGTTCGATCGGCTGTAGTAACCCTGCTGGCCTTGTCGGTGGTGTCTTGCGTCGTTGACAGTCTCGGCATGTCTTGACGTAACGGGCGACGTCGGCTGTCAGACGCGGCCAGTAATACCTTTCATGTATCCTTGACAGCGTCCGCGAGAATTCGAGGTGCCCAGCAGTTGGATCGTCGTGTAAGGCGTGCAGTACTTCTGGACGCAGCGCCGACGGAACAACAAGAAGGTAGTTGGCGCGAACTGGTGAAAAGTTTTTCTTCACGAGTAGGTTGTTTTGAAGCGTGAACGAAGATAATCCACGCTTAAATTCCCTAGGGACAACGTCGGTGTGCCCTTCCAAATACTCGACAAGGGCTTTTAGCTCCGGGTCCCCTCGTTGTTGATCGGCGAAGTCTTCCGCGCTTATTATTCCAAGGAAGGCGTCGTCATCCTCGTTATCTTGCGGCCGCGGCTCAATGGGGGCGCGTGATAGGCAATCGGCATCTGAGTGTTTTCGTCCGGACTAGTATGTTACAGTGATGTCGTATTCTTGTAGTCTGAGGCTCCACTGTGCCAGCCGTCCTGAAGGGTCCTTTAAGTTAGCTAGCCAACACAACGCGTGATGGTCGCTGACCACTCTGAATGGCCTGCCATATAGGTAGGGGCGAAATTTCGCTGTAGCCCAAACGATGGCGAGGCATTCCTTTTCCGTTGTGGAATAATTGCCTTCCGCTTTTGACAACGACCGGCTAGCGTAAGCTAACACGTGTTCATGTCCATCTTTTCTCTGGACTAGGACGGCACCGAGGCCTAGGCTACTGGCGTCAGTGTGGATTTCGGTATCGGCGTGCTCGTCGAAGTGGGCAAGTACGGGCGGCGACTGCATGCGTCGTTTGAGTTCTTCAAATGCGTCGGCCTGCGGCGTTTCCCACTTGAACTCGACGTCACATTTAGTTAGCTGTGTCAGCGGCTCAGCAATGCGTGAAAAGTCCTTGACAAATCGCCTGTAGTCGGCACACATGCCAAGAAATCTACGCACTGCCTTCTTGTCGGTGGGCTGCGGGAACTTTGCGATGGCAGCTGTCTTCTGCGGGTCGGGGCGGACTCCAGACTTGCTGATGACGTGGCCTAGGAACAGAAGCTCATCGTAGGCGAAGCACTTTTCTGGCTTCAGAGTGAGGCCTCATGACTTGATGGCCTCGAGTACTGTTGCAAGCCGCCTAAGGTGATCGTCAAAATTTCCGGCGAAGACGACGACGTCATCCAAGTAAACGAGACAGCTCTGCCACTTCAATCCTGCTAAAACCGTGTCCATCACGCGCTGGAACGTTGCAGGCGCCGAGCACAGTCCAAATGGCATAACCTTGAACTCATAGAGGGCGTCTGGGGTGATGAAGGCGGTCTTTTCGCGATCTCTTTCGTCGACTTCTATTTGCCAATAGCCAGACTTGAGGTCCATCGACGAGAAGTATTTAGCCTTGCAGAGCCGATCCAATGCGTCGTCTATCCGTGGGAGGGGGTATACATCCTTCTTCGTGATCTTGTTCAGTCGACGATAATCGACACAGAAACGTAGGGTTCCGTCCTTTTTCGTTACCAGGACAACAGGGGATGCCCACGGGCTTTTCGACGGCTGGATGATGTCGTCGCGCAGCATTTCGTCGACTTGTTCTCTTATAGCTTCACGTTCCCGCGTCGAAACTCGGTAAGGGCTCTGGCGTAGTGGTCGAGCGCACTCTTCGGTTATTATGCGATGCTTTGCGACTGGTGTTTGTCGAATCCTCGATGACGTCGAAAAACAGCCTTTGTATCGTCGAAGCAGACTTCTGAGCTGTTGCTGCTTAATCGCGGGGAGACTTGGATTTATGTCGAAGTCTGGCTCGGGATTTACGGTCGTCGGGGTAGATGCGACAGAATCCGAGAGGACAAACGCATCGCTGGTTTCCTGAATTTCCTCGATGTATGCGATCGTCGTGCCCTTGTTGATGTGCTTGAACTCCTGGCTGAAGTTTGTCAGCAACATATTTGTGTTTCCTCCGTGCAGTCGAGCGATCCCTCTTGCGACGCAAATTTCACGGTCCAGCAGTAGACGTTGGTCGCCTTCGATGACGCCTTCTACGTCAGCGGGTGTTTCAGTGCCGACCAAAATAACAATGCTGGAGCGAGGCGGGATGCTCACTTGATCTTCGAGCACACTCAAGGCATGGTGACTACGAGGGCTCTGCGGCGGTATCGCTTTATCTTCCGACAGCGTTATTGACTGTGACTTCAGGTCGATGATAGCGCCGTGTTGGTTCAGGAAGTCCATGCCGAGAATGACGTCTCGTGCACACTGTTGGAGGATAACGAAGGTGGCAGCGTAAGTCCGGTCATGAACGGTTATTCTTGCCGGGCAGATTCCAGCCGGCGTAATGAGGTGACCTCCAGCGGTCCGAATTTGGGGGCCCTCCCATGCAGTCTTAACCTTCTTCAACTGGGCGGCGATGTTTCCACTCATTACGGAGTAATCGGCCCCTGTGTCGACTAAGGCGGTAACTGCGTGGCCGTCGAGAAGCACGTCGAGGTCGGTGGTTCTTTGTCTGGCGTTGCAGTTGGGTCTTGGCGTCGGATCACGGCTGCGTCGTGTTGAACTGAAGCTGGAACGTCGCGTCGTCAAGTCGTCTTTCGTCGGTGTAGTCTTGGCTTCCTGACTTCGTCGGGACAGCGGCGTGTCATCATTAGGTCGTCGAGATGGTTGCTTCGTCGTCTTCGTCGGCGGCGGAGGATCTTCGTCAGTTCGACGAACAGCAACCACACCTCCATCGGTTGCTGGTTTTAGTTTTCCGGATATGGGCTGACGGACCGGCCGCGGGCTGGGCCAGTGTATGGTCGGCGCTGCGGCGACAGGTAGCGGCCTGGTAACGGCGAACGGGAAGCTCGTCGAGGGTTCCACTGAGTGGAGGCGAGGTAGTCGGCGATATCGCGAGGTCGTTCGCTAATCTGTGGCCGCGGCGCGTTAACGGCGAAACCTCGCAGTCCCATCTCCCGGTATGGGCATCGGCGGTACACATGGCCGGCTTCCCCGCAGTGGTAGCAGAGCGGGCGGTGGTCAGGAGCGCGCCAAATGTCTGTCTTCCTCGGGTAGCTGCGCTGGGCGACGGGTGGTCGTGCGGGTGGCGGCGGCGGCGGACGACGGAATTGCGGCCTGACAGGGTCCTGGCGCGGTCGCGGAGGGGGACCTTGACGGCGTGCGACGGCGGCGTAGGTCATCGCTTGCGGCTCAGGCTGCGGCGATTCAGGGGCTACTCCAAGTTGTTGTTGGAGTTCCTCACGCACGGCGTCGGCAATGGAAGCCACTTGAGGCTGTGATGGTGGGAACAGCTTTTGTAGCTCCTCCCGCACGACAGCTCGGATAGTCTCGCGTAGGTCGTCGGTGGCCAGTGACTGAACTCCGGCGTAGTTTGTCGCGTTCGTGCGGCGGTCGAATTGCCGGTTTCGCATCTCGAGTGTCTTCTCGATGCTAGTGGCCTCGCGAAGAAACTCGTCGACGGTCTTCGGTGGGCTTCGTACCATACCGGCGAAAAGTTCCTCCTTTACACCACGCATAGCCGGACTTTCTTTTCCTCGGACATTTCCGGGTCGGCGTGGCGGAATAGGCGGCTCATTTCTTCTGTAAAAATCGCGGTGGTCTGGTTAGGCAACTGCACTCGGGTTTCTAGGAGTGCTTGGGCTCGTTCTCGGCGTACGACGCTTGTGAATGTCTGCAGGAAGCCGCTTCGGAAAAGGTCCCAGGTCATTAAGGTGGCTTCTCTGTTCTCGTACCACGTCCTTGCAGCGTCTTCCAATGCGAAGAAGACATGTCGCAGTTTGTCGTCGCTGTTCCAGCTGTTAAATGCAGCGACCCTCTCGTACGTCTCGAGCCAGGTTTCCGGGTCCTCGAACGTTGAACCGCGGAACGTGGGGGGCTCGCTGGGCTGCTGCAGCACGACGGGGGATGCTGGGGCTGCCATTGGGGTGGACTTGGTGGCAATCTTCCTGTTCGTCTCAGGTAGAAGTCCGTGCTCTGGGGGCAGTCCTTGCAGTCGGCGGCTAGCACGCTGGTCTTGGGCGACGCTGGTTTTGTCCTCGGGCTTCGGGCTTGGATCGCGGCTTTGCGGGGGCGTTCTGTACATGAACGCACAAGCACCTCCACCAGATGTCACGTGGTGGTGACGTAGAAGAACACAGTAGGAATACTGTGAACGAGAAAACTAACTTTTATTGGGCGAACTTGTGCCCACAAAACAGGCTACACTTATAGCACAACGAAAGCGGCGAACACAGTCGGCGATCGTCGGAAATCTGATCAGCGGGTCAAGCGCGTCGGCTTTTATAGAGCAGTCATCGAATGTTCCAGACATCGTTGGGACCCGCGTGCCTTCCACAGAGTTCTACACCATTCACGTCAGGCGATGAAATCAGATAACACAAGGTTCGGCGACAATAGACCGCGGATAGAAGCATCGATAACTTTCCAGAAACTTCGGATACATGCAGGCGCGTCCCGCGCTGTGTGATAGCATTTGTTAGGCGGCGAAGCGTGGTCGCCCGATAAAGATAAGTACACGTGTCAATATAGCATTCATTGATTACGAGAAAGCGTTTGATTCAGTCGAAACCTCAGCAGTCATGGAGGCATTAGGGAATCAGGGTGCACACGAACCGCATGTAAAAATACTGAAAGATATCTATAGCGCCTGCACAGCCACCATAATCCTCCATAAAGAAAGCAACACAATGCCAATAAAGAAAGGCGTCAGGCAGTCAGATACAATCTTTCCAATGCTTCACAGCGTATTTGCAGGAGGTATTCAGAGACATGGATTGAGAAGAACTGGGGATAAGGGTTAATGGAGAATACCTTAGTAACTTGCGATTCGCTGAATGATATTGCCTTGCTTAGTAACTCAGGGGACCAATTACAATGCATGCTCACTGACCTGGAGGGGCAAAGCAGAAGGGTGGGTCTAAAAGTTAATCTTCAGAAAACTAAATTAATATTTAACGGTCTCGGAAGAGAACAGCAGTTTACGATAGGTAGCGAGACACTGGAAGTGGTAAGGAATTTCATCTACTTAGGACAGTTAGTGACTGCGGATTCGGATCATGAGATTGAAATAGTCAGAAGAATAAGAATGGGCTGGGGTGCGTTTGGCAGGCATTCTCAGATCATGAACAGCTGGTTGCCATTATCCCTCAAGAGAAAAGTGTATAGCAGCTGTTTCTTACCAGTACTCACGTACAGGGCAGAAACCTGGAGGCTTACGAAAAGGGTGCTACTTAAATTGAGGACGACGCAACGAGCTATGGAAAGAAGAATGATAGGTGTAACGTTAAGGGATAGGAAAACAGCAGATGGGGTGAGGGAACAAACGCGAGTTAACGATATCTTAGTTGAAATCAAGAAAAAGAAAGGGGCATGGGCAGGACATGCAATGAGGAGGGAAGATAACCGATGGTAATTAAAGGTTACCGACTGGATTCCAAGGGAAGCGAAGCGTGGCAGGGGACGACAGAAAGTTAGGTGGGTGGATGAGATTAAGAAGTTTGCAGGGACAACATGGCCACAATTAGTACTTGACCGGGGTAGTTGAAGTATGGGAGAGGCCTTTGCCCTGCTGTGGGCGTAACCAGGCTGGTGATGATGATGATGCGTGCGAATGGAGGTGAGTTCGAGTGAGTGCCAGTGAGTGCGAGTGACTGTGAATGGAGGTGAATGCGAGGGAGTGTCAATGCAGATTTGGGCGAGTGAGTGCCAAAGAGTGTGAGTGGGTGTGAGTGCGAATGAGTTTGAATGCAGGTGAGTGCGAATGAATGCCAGTGAGTGTGAATGTAGGTGAGTACGAGTGAATGCCAGTGAATGTGAGTGGCGGTTAGTGAGAGTGCGAGTGAGTGCGAATGAGTGCCAGTAATTGCGAGTGCGAGTTATTGCCAGTAAGTTGAGCGGAGGTGATTGCGAGTGCAAGTGAGCGTCAGTGAGCGTGAATGGAGATGAGTGTGTGAGCGGAGGTGAGTAGGAGTGCCAGTGAGCGGAGGTGAGTGCGAGTGAGCGAGTGTGAGTGGAGGTGAGTGTGAGTGAGTGCCAGTGAGTGTGAGCGCACGTGAGTGCGAATGCCACTGAGTGAGTGGACGTGAGTGCGAGTGTGTGCGAATGAAGCTGAGTGCAAGTGAGTGTGAATGAAGGTGAGTGCGAGTGAGTACCAGTGAGTGTGAGTGGATGTGAGTGTGAGTGAGTATGAGTGAAGGCGAGTGCGAGTGCGAGTGAGTGCCAGTGAGTGTGAGTGGAGATGAGTGTGAATGGAGATGAGTTCGAGTGAGTGCCAGTGAGTGCGAGTGAGTGCGAATGCAGGTGAGGGCGAGTGTGGCCAGTGAGTGTTATTGGATGCGAGTGCGAATTAGTGTGAATGGAGGTGAATGTGAGTGAGTGCGAGTGGGTGCCAGTCAGTGCCCGTGAGTGTGAATTGAAGTGAGTGCGAGAGAGAGCCAGTGAATGTTAGTGGAGGTTAGTGCGAGTGCGAGTGAGTGCAAATGAGTGCCAGTAAGTGCGAGTACGAGTGAGTTCCAGTGAGTGTGAGTCGAGGATAGCGCAAGTGCGAGTGAGTGCCCGTGACTTGAGCGGAGGTGATTGCGAGTGCAACTGAAGGCCAGTAAGCGTGTATGAAGATGAGTGCGTGAGCGGAGGTGAGTGCGAGTGAGTCCTAGTGAGCATGAGCGGAGGTGGTTGCGATTGCAAGCGAGCGCCAGGGAGTGGGAATAGAGACGAGTGGCTGTGACAGGAGGTGAGGGCGAGTGAGGGCCAGTGAGTGTGAGTAGAGATGATTGCTAGTTAGTGTCAGTGAGTGAGTGGAGGAAGCTATTTGTTCGATGACAGCAAACGTATCAGGTTCAGCAGGCGTCGTGGCAGTACAATGACGGCAGTGAATTAGGAGGATAGCTTTCATCGTATTCACGTCTTCTTAGCCTGCTTGACCATTGCTGTCGATATCTGCAAGCCGGTGGATGCTATAACCAAGCAGCTACAGCTCTCGAAAAACTGCGGTCTTTTTACGGGTCCGAGTGCCGTTTTCCACACGTCGGTACCTCTCAAGCCATTCGCAACATTGCCACCGTCTGGGACTTCAATCCTATCTCAACAATTTAGTCCGCTATAGCAAACGTGACTGGTTCAGTAGGCGTCGAGGCAGTACAATGACGGCAATGACTTAGGAGCATCGCCTTCACGTTATTAACGTCTTCTTTGCCCACTTGACCTTCGCGGTCTGTCCCTGCAAGCCAGTGGATGCTATCAGCACGCAGCTACAGCTCTCGCAAAACCGCGACTTTTTTGCGTGTCCAAGTGCCTTCTTGGAACGTTGGCACCTCTCAAGCCATTCGCAATGTCGGCTTCGTCTGGGATGTCAATCCTATCAAGTTATTTAGTCGGCGACAGAAAACGTCACTGGTTCACTGCACGTAGATGCAGTGCAACGGCGCCAATGGCTTAGGAGCATCGCTCTCATATTATTCACGTCTTCTTAGGCTTCCTGACCTTCGCGGTCTGTCCCTGTAGGCCGGTGGATGCTACCACTCACCAGCTAATGCTCTAGCAAAACCATGGCGTTTCAGGTCTGAATGCCCTCATCGACACATCCGTACCTGTCAAGCCATTCGCAATATCACCACCGTCTGGGACATAAATCCTATCAAGCTATTTAGTCGGCGACAGGAAACATCACTTCTTCAGTAGACATAGAGGCAGTACAATGAAGACAATGGCTTAGGAGCATCTCTTTCATGGTATTCACGCCTTCGTAACCTGCTTGGCCTTAGCAGCCGGTCCCTGCAAGCCGATCCATGCTATCACAATGCAGCTACAGCTCTCGAAAAACTATGGCTTATCTACTGGTCCGAGTGCCTTCTTCGACACATCGGTAGCACTCAAGCCATTCGCAACGTCGCCATCGTCTTGGACACCAATCCTGTCAAGCTTTCTGTCGGTGACAGCAAACGTCACTAGTTTAGTAGGCGTCGAGGCAGTACTATGACTGCAATGGCTTAGGAGCATCGCTTTCATCGTATTCACGCCTTCATAACCTGTTTGGCCTTACCAGTGTGTCCCTGCAAGCCGATCGATGCTATCACCACGCAGCTAGAGCTCTCGCAAAACTACGGCTTTTCTACTAGTTCGAGTGCCTTCTTCGACACATCGGTAGCACTCAAGCCATTCGTAACATCGCCATCGTCTTGGGCATCAATCCTATCAAGTTGTTTAGTCGGCCACAGCAAATGTCAGGACTTTTGGTTCAGTGTCCGTGGAGGCATCACAACGGCGGCAATAGATTGGGAGCATCGCTTTCATGGTATTCACGCCTTGATAGCCTGCTTGAAATTACGGATCTGTCCCTGCAAGCCGATGGATGCTATCACCACGCAGCTACACCTCTCGAAACCGCGCTTTGCTACGTGTCCGAGTGCCTTTCTTGACACATCGGTGCCTCTCAAGCCATTCCCAACATCGCCATCGTCTGGGACATCAGTCCTATCAAGCTTTTTAGTCGGCAACAGTGAACGTCACTGCTGCAGAGGGCGTGCAGAAACTACAACTGCGGCAAAGACGTAGAAGCATCACTTTCATGTTATTCACGCCTTCTTAGCCTACTTGACCTTCGCAGTCTGTGCCGGAAAACGAATGTATGGTACCATCACGCAGCTACAGCTCTCGCAAAAGTGCAGCTTTTCTACGGGTCCATATGCCTTGTTCGACAAATGTGGACCTGTCAAGCCATTCGCAAATTCGCCACCGTCTGGGACATCAATCCTATCAAGCTATTTAGTCGGCGACAGGAAACATCCCTTGTTTAGTTGGCGTCGAGGCAGTACAATGACGGCAATGGCTTAGGAACAGCAGGCAGGAAATACAACTGCGCCAAAGGTTTACGAGCATCGCTTTCATAATGTACACGTTTTCTCAGCCTGCTAGGCCTTAGCGGCATGTTCCTACAAACCGATCGATGCTATCACCACGCAGCTACAACTCTCGTGAAACTACGGCTTTTCTCATTGTCCGAGTGCCTTCTTCGACACACCGTTACCTCTCAAGCCATTCGCAGCATCGCCATCGTCTAGGACATCAATCCAATCAAACTATTTATTCGACGACGGTTGAGGTCATTGGTTCAGTGGGAGTACAGGCAGTACAACTGCGGCAAAGGCTTAGGAGTATCGCCTTCTGTTATTCACGTCTTCTTAGCCTGCTTTACCTTGGCGGTCTGTCCCTGCAAGCCGGTGGATGCTATTACCACGCAGCTACAACTCTAGCAAAACTTCGGATTTTCAATGGGTCCGAGTGCCTTCTTCGACACATCGGTAGCTCTCAAGACATTCGCAAGCTCGCCACCGTCTGGGACATCAATCAAGCTATCTTGACGGCGACAGCAAACATCGCTCGTTCAGTGGGCATGGAGGCAGTTCAACTACGGCAGAAGATTAGGAGCATCGCCTTCATGTTATTCGCGTCCTGTTAGTCTTCTTAACCTTCGTGCTCTGTCCCTGCAAGCCGGGTGACGCCATCACGATGCAGCTACAGCACTCACGAAACCACGGCTTTTCTTCGAATCCGAGTGCCTTCTTCGTAACATGGGTACCTCTCAACCTATTCGCAAAATCGCCGCCATATGAGACATCGATCCAATCAAACCACTTATTCGGTGACGGCAAATGTCACTGGTTCAGTGGGCGTGCAGGCAGTATAACTGAGGGAAGGACTAGAGGCATCTCTTTCATGTTATTCACGCCTTCTTACTCTACTTGTCCTTCGCGGTCTATCCCTGCAAGCCGATGGATGCTATCACCACGAAGCTACAGCTCTCGCAAAACATCGGCTTTCTTACGTGTTTCAGTGCCTTATTCTAGACATCGGTACATCTGAACCGATACTCAACATCGCCTCCATCTGAGGACATCAATCCTACCAAGATATTTAGCCGCCGACAGCAACCGTCACTGGTTCAGCAGGCTTTGAGGCAGTACAATGACGGCAATGGCTTAGGAGCATTGCTTTCATGGTATTCACGTCTTCGTAGCCTCTTTGGCCTTAGCGGTCTGTCCCTCCACGCCGATGGATGGTGTCACCACGCGGCTACACATCTCGCAAAACTGCGGCTTTTCTACAGGTCGGAGTGCCTTCTTCGACACATCGGTACCACTCAAGCCATATGCGACGTCGCCATCGTCTGTTACCTCAATCCTATCAAGCTGTTTATTGGGCGACAGCAAACACCACTGGTTCAGTGGGAGTGGAGGCAGTACAATGACGGCAATTGCTTAAGGGCATTGCTTTCATGGCATTCACGTGTTGTTATCCTGCTTGGCCTTAGCGGTTTGTCCCTGCGTGCGGGGGGACGCCATCACCATACAGCTGCAGATCTCGCAAAACCACGGTATTTCTACTGGTTCGAAGGCCTTCTTTGAAATATCCGTACCTCTTAAGCCATTCGCAACATCGCCATCGTTGGGACATCAATCCTATCAAGCTATTTATTTGGCGCCATATTCGTCACTGGTTGAGTCGGCGTGGAGGCAGTACAACGGTGGCAATTGCTTCGGAGCATCACTTTCATGTAATTCATCTCTTCTTACCCTGCTTGTGCTTCGCGTTCTATCCTTGCAAGCCGATGGATGCTATCACCACGCAGCTACAACTCTCGCAAAGCCGCAGCTTTTTTACGTGTCTCAGTGCCTTATTCAAGACATCGGTACATCTCAAGCCATTCGCAACATCGCCACCATCTGGGACATCCATTGTACCAAAACAATTGGTCGGCGACAGCAAACGTCCCTGGTTGAGCAGTCGTCGAGGCAGTACAATGAGGGCAATGGCTTAGAAGCATCGCTTTCATGGTATTCACGCCGTCTTAGCCTGTTCGGCCTTAGCGGTCTGTCCCTCCAAGCTGATGGATGCTGTCACTACGCAGCTGCAGATCTCGCAAAACCGCAGCCTTTCTACTGGTCCGATTCCTTTCTTCGAAACATCGGTACCCCTCAAGCCATTCGCAACATCGCTATTGTCTGGGAGATCAATACTATCAAGCTATTTATTCGGCGCCATAAACGTCACTGGTGCGGTCAGCGTAGAGGCAGTACAACTGTGGCAATGGCTTCGGAGCAACATTTTCATGTAATTCATGTCTTGCTACCCTGTTTGTCCTTCGCGGCCTATCACTGCATGCCGATGGGTTCTATCACCACGCAGAGACAGCTCTCGCAAAACTGCGGTTTTCTACGAGTCTCAGTGCCTTCTTTTACAGAGCGGTACCTCTCAAGCAATTCTCAACAACGCCATCATCTGGGACATCAATCCCATCAAGTTCAGTCGCGACAACAAACGTCACTTGTTCATTGTGAGCGGAGCAGCAGAACAGCGGTAATGGTTTAGGAGCATCACTCTCATGTTATTCACGTCTTCTCTGCCTGCTTGACCTTGGTGGTCTGTCTCTTCAAGCTGGTGGACGCCATCAATGCGCAGCTGCAGCCCTCACAAAACGGCGGCTGTCTTCAAATCGGAGTGCCTTCTTCGGCACATCGTTACCTGCCAAGCCATTTGCAACATCGCCATGGTCTGGGACATCGATCCAATCGAGCTATTTATTCGGCGACTGCTAAGGTCACTGGATCAGTGGGCGCGCAGGCAGTACAACTGCGGCAAACGCTTAGGAGCATCGCTTTCGTGGTATTAATATCTTCTTAGCCTGCTTGAACTTCGCGGTCAGTCCCTGGAAGCCAGTGGACGCTATTACCACGTAGCTACAGCTTTTGCAAAACTGCGGCTTTTCTACAGGTCCGAGTGCCTTCTTCGACACATCGGTACCTTTGAAGCCATTCGCGACATCACCACCATCTAGGACATCAATCCTATCAAGCTATTTATTGGGCGACAAGAAACGACATTAGTTCAGTGGGCGCGGAAGCAGTACAACTGTGGCAATGGTTTAGGAACATCGCTATTCAGGTCTTCCTGACATTAGCCTTCCTGACATTCGTGCTCTGTCCCTGTAAGCGGGTGGACGACATCACTATGCAGCTACAGTCCTCACGAAACCGCGGCTTTTCCTCGAATCCGAGCACCTACCTAAATACATTGGTACCTCTCCAGCCATTCCTAACATCGCGACTGTCTAGGACGTTAATCCTATCAAGCTATTTAGTCGGCGACAGCAAAGGTGACTGGTTCAGTGGGCGTCGAGGCCGTACAATGACGGCAATGGTGTAGGAGCATCGCTATCATTGTATTCACGTCTTCTGAGCCTGCTTGGCCGTAGCGGTGCGTCACTGCTAGCCGCGTGACGCCATCACCATGAAGCTAGAGCACTCACAAAACGGCGGCTTTTCTTCGAATCCGAGTGCTTTCTTCGATACATCGGTACCTCTCAAGCCATTCGCAACAACGCCTTCGCCTGGCACATCAATCCTCCAAGATATTTAGTTGGCGATAGCAACGGCGCTGGTTCATTGGGCGTGGAGGCAGTACGACTATGGCAATGTCTTAGGGGTATGGCTTTCTCGTCATTCACGTCTTGTTAGCCTGCTTGGTCTTCGCGATTTGTCCCTTTAAGCCACTTGACGCTATTACAACGCACCTACACTTTTTGTCAAACTGCCTACAGTTTTTGCAAAACTGTGGCTTTTCTACGCGTCCGGGTGCGTGCTTCGACACATCGGTACCTCTAAACTCGCTGAACACACTAGTGTATTAGCCGTCTACAGGATGTCTTGGCAAGATCATCACGACGTCTTGAAAATTACTGTAAATGGTTACAAGACATTTTGAGGACGTTTGGCTAGATATTTAAGACTTTTTGAAAACATCTTACCAAAGATTGTCGGATGTCTTAAAACGTCTTGCAGCCGTCGTGAATACCCTTAAGTGGTTTTGGCAGGTAAAACCCCATAATTTAATTTAAGTTTTAATACCATCTAATGCATCGCCAAATAAGTGATATGAGATGTTTTGCAAGACATCTTGTAGCCGTTTTAAAAACAGCTCTAAGACGTCTTGCGAGACGATTTGTAGCCGTTAGAGAAACGGCTATGATATGTCTTGCGACGCGTTATGTAGCCATCTCGAAAACTGCTGTAAGAAATTTTGCGAGACGGTTTTCTAGCCGTCCTAAATGTTTTCTCAAGACTTTTGGAGAGCGAGGTCCAACAACTTCTAGTCAATGTTTATAACATAGCCCTATAATTTAGGCAAAGGACTTCATTGAGACTTATAAATTTGTTGAGTGAAGGGGCATAAGAGCCCTAAGGTAACGTACGTACAAACCATCGAAAGCTGTTTAAAGTGTCACGGAACTTCTAGTCAGGAATTTTTTACACACATTTGAAGCATCAATACTATAAGCTCTATCGAAAGGCACCACTTGTTCATAGGGCTAGGTAGTTGCAAAAATGACAGCAAGCCCTACCGAAGCAGTCGATTTACAGTGGGAACATTATTTGTCATTACATTTTAAGCAGGTTCTAGACTCTAAAATTCTGTCATAACCTTGCAATTCACTGTATCTTTCCAAATCAACTGCCCAACTAAATGTCGCTGAGCTTCAGTGATCTGTGTAGAAACAGCATACACTGCACATAAGAGATGGTCTGGGAAAACCCAAGATCCTTTTCCTGACCTTGTCAACATTGTTAGGGATTTGCGGATGGAATAATATCATTGACTCCTGCAACTATATCACGGAAGTTTTTATTTCACGGATGTTTGGCACAAACATGAATTTAGGAACACAATGCACGCTTTCACTATAACATTTATTATAAATGAATTGATTCTTTTTGATACTTGCTAAATAGACAAATCAATGGGAATGTTCCTAATTCTCACAATATTGAAAATAAACTTGGCTCTACCGACCGCAACAATGCATATGGCCCACGATAACACCACTGAAGTATTGTCAAGGCCACAGAAGTGATAACACATGTTAAAGGCATGTCTAACACTAATGATTATTCACAAAAATGAAGCGCTAAAGTGACCAATGTTTCAAAGCATTTTTAATAAATCAAATCATAACACCACTACATAGGGAAAATATTTCTAAAGCATCTTCTAGAAATTTGCTTTGCGACTGTGTTATCACACATTGGTCCCTTTATGCTTCAGGGAGCTGGCTTTGAGAGTTCCCAGGCTGATGCGCCAGCAGACAACACAGCTTGTTCCTACTATAGCTTGAGCTGAGATTTGTCACGTGTAATTAGAAGGTATTACAAGATATTAACAAATACTTGTTAGAGTGAAACTTCGTTATAATGAAACGGGACATAACGATTATTGGATGTAACACAGTGAAATGCCCCCTGAAGTCTCCGTAGATATCTACAGTTTCAAATCTGGTTTCAACGAGGCAAAATTATCCTGCCAAAAGATTTGCTGAACATGGCTTGTCACCGAAATACAAACTTGATTTGTCTTCGAAAGAAGGAATGCCCGACCTTTCCAGACTCAATAGCATTCCGCGGGGTTCGGCATACAATCCGTGCAAAAAAGTTTGTGTATAGGCATTGAATGCGCCGTCGAACACTGTTCCTTCTCACCATTGCGTGCAGCTGCGCATAAGCAGAGGCTCATTATCACCACCGCAATTTCTCCCACTGGGGCACCGCACAGGATACTGCTGCTAGGCTGGCTTCAGATATTCTACCGGTGCAGTCTCGGAGACAACGCCGCCTTTTGTGGCACGTGGTGCTCTAACTTGACAAACGTTGTTAGCGTCGCAGCGTGCAACCTAATCAACCACACCGCCATTTCGCAATTCTAGAGACAAGCCAACTGAAAGAGCCAACGAAAGACCATCTCATTGAAACAGAAGGCAGCTATCGTAAACGCAATTGTGTCAGATGCTAAGAAGTTTTGTGTTGAGGACGCTGAAATTTCTTTTGCTGTTTTCGTTTCAGCGCTCCTGGCCATGTAATGGTTCTACTGGCCGCAAGGCCGTCTTCTATGCAAGTTCAAAATTGTGCACTTCATCATGCATGCATTACACTGAAAGACAGTATTGAATATAATCAATTTCGGCTCCCCTTCAACGTACTTTTAAAGTGATTTGATAGCATATGACAAATGAGAGCTCCCGCTCATTTGTGCGGAAGCTTTGTTTGCAAACAGTAACTGCTAGAAACTCGACCAAGGCACCTTGCGTTCACACACGGCTTACGGAAGAATGCCATCGCTACGATTCAGCCTTTTGTGTAGTCTGATAGGAAGCACCTTAGATGCTGACATGAAATCAAGTTTCTTGGCGATAACGAAAGCCTTATCCAAGGCTAATGTCATGGTTAGAGGCTGCCACGTCCGCCACATGTACGTCGCAGGCAACATTTTTCCTTTTCCCATCATACACATGCTGCTTCAAGCACTTTTCAAAAATGTATCTTTTGTTCACGTGAACGTAGTCACTAGCGCACGGCATACCTATACCACGCCGAAAAAACATTTTACAGCATGTCCTTCAGATGTGTCAGTTCATTCTGCAACATGCAGGCAGCTACTACATGATATGCGTCATGCTGACTTTATACGCTTTCAGAAACCTCTATATGACGAATAAAAGCGCCCTGCAATAAAGCTATGTGCGCCAAATAACGGGTTGTGCGTAGTTTAGGATGTTCTCTCGGGCCTAGTAGTGCGTGCTCGGTCCATTATGCGTTGGTGCTGTGTCACGCATTCATACATCGCACTGGCGGCGTGACTTTGCTGGGAGAGGTGTTTGTTAACCGGCGACTCTTTCATCAACCGACGACGCATTTGACACGGCAGCTGTATGATGCACCCAGCAAACTGAAACTTTCTGGCTTGTTATCAGCTGCTTTGCTTAGTTGCATTTATCCGTGTCTTCTCATAACGCAGCGGACTTGTAGCTCGGCCATTTTACTAGCCGAAGCACTTTAGGACGAAAGTCAAATTGCTTCATTGGCTATTAGCATTCGACGTGAGTATGCCATGAGTTTTTTTGCCTTCATGTGGCTCGTTTTACAACTCCGGATGCACATATTTTTTTCTGGGTGCACTGGTTGACTCAGTGTGGCCACGAATGGTTGTAATTTGTTTTTGAGTGGCCGTGTAGGTTGATTATTTTCCACTAGAATAATAGCAATGGTGCGCGCCGGTAATCTGGAACCATTTTTGATGCGCACGAATATTGTCCGGCTGATGACCATTCGAAATTATTGTTGACTGCTACAAAATCAGCTACAAAGCTCTTGGCCATTCCCACCAGTACACACAGGAGGCCGCTTAATAACGTAACGGTTTGAAACGGCGATATGACTGGCCGATTGCGCATGTCCACGTTGTCTCAATTTAATTGATGGTGCTGTTACCGGCAAGCGAATTCTACCGCTAAGTAGACTGAGCTTACCATTGAGGCGAGGAGGCCAGGAGACGGTAAATAGTAAATAAATCATAGCCGCACGTCTGGAAGACGTTCTCCTATAAACGGCTAGGAGACGTCATGTTAAGATGTCTTCTGCTTACATCTTGCTAAGACGTCTTTAAAACGTCGTCAGAAGACGGCTTGAGAACGTTTTGCCTAAACGTATGCAAGATGTCTGTGCTAATCTGTTTTTGGATATGTCTTAAAAGATACATTTCGGTGTCTTTCTCGGCTTACATGACTTACATATCCCAGAATGACCATACCTAGCATAAATGAGTGCGCTTCTTGGTACTCTGTCATAGCGTCTACACGTACGTCACAGAAAAAAAGCATGGATAGAGCGTAAAATTAATAGCGTTAAACTCTATCGATAACGTGTGCATGCATACGCCAATATCAGTGAAAACTTGAGTAAATACGCAATTTGGTTCATAATAAATACAAAGGCGTACGTACCTGTACGTGAAGCACGCACACAGGGGCGTGAATAACGCTCTGTACACAGTTCGATGCATAGCTATCGCAGTGTACCATATATTTTTTAATGAGAGATGCCTATAAGTGGCTGGCTTTATTCTTTGTACTTTTTCATAACGTGAACTAATTGTATATCGACGCTATACCACCAATTCTCGACACTACAGCTCTTGCGGCATGAAGTGCAAGAATACACACAGACCTGGATATATATCGCAGCACGTTTTAGAGTCGCCTCAAGCGGCGACTGCACGAGCGTGGGGCCAACTCATATTGGCGAGATATGCGGGCTTTTTCTCGCGATAATATGCAGCCTTTTGCCTTCGCGTATCGCTTGCTCAGAGACAACAGGCAATAGGTTGGTGGGAACGGTGAAGTCGATCGTCCGAACGCGTAGTATAATCGCTGTGCATGCCACCAAGCAATTCACAAAATACATTACCTATTTATTGGTTTGCATATAAAAGCATTTAAGTAAATGTGGTACTGGGATATTGAACACGGTGTATTTATTTGCGAACATAAAAATACATACGAGCGTATAAATCTGCCAACTTCAGCTTAACAAAACGTAACTTTTGTGTGGAGCACGGCAGTCGTGCTTGATCGCGACTCGTCACATCAAAAACTACAACCGCTCGCGTAAAAAATAGAGAGTAAAACTATTCAATAAATTCAGAAAGGATCTGGCCAAATACTTGGCAAACACAGCACAATAAATGCATCCTAACAGCCAAGAGAAAGCAATTTCAGTACATTTACACAAGGCACAGAACACGGTTCAAAGAAGCATCATGGCAACAGTACGACCGACTGCAAAAGACTAGATCAGGCAATGAAAATCGGCATAAGCAATAAGCGCATAAAATAACGTGTTAAATAACATGACAGCTCACACGCACGTAGGATTTTTTTTTTACTCTGGAGACTGCTGTTAAATTACTAATTAAGCAACGCGACTGGCAAGCAGAAACAAAATTTTCTGAAGCGTGTGATTTGGTGCCAGGTTGCAATTAAACTTGAAGATCCGGCAGTTTAAAGGCGCTACAACCTCGCATGTGAAAATCAGCAATATATTTGCGCTATTTAGAAAAGGTAAGGCAGGTATATGTAAGATTTCATTCAATTGCACTCTTCATAAAAAAACAAATCGCGGTGCAAGTCACAATCATCAGAACAAATTGACGCTACGCATGTTAGACAAATCGGTTTATCATAAGACGAAGGAAAGCAAGCTTTACGTAAGCGGCGCTAACGCAGTGCATGTTTGATTTAGTTACTTCCTTTATCGAAGCACAGCTGTCAAACACAAACGCTGACATTCTGAGGTCACGAATAAGCGAGCTTTGGCCTAACAAACCATGAAAGCACAAATAACTGTTCTGTCTTATATCAGAGATGTGAACACGCTTTGCATCTAGTCCATCGTTTCGGGACGACAGGAAAAAGAAGAAAACCTATAGAAAACCACGAATCACCCACAAATGCACGCACATATCCGTACACCCATTTGTACGCATGCATGCCGTACAACACACGTGTACAAAGAACCTCACACTTCACAGTAAATGCAAAGGTGCCCGCAGCAGCACAGGCAATTCTCAGAAATGCAACACCAATACGTATGCTTTGCTTCGATGCGCAGCCGTTCCGAAACGATAGGATTAGCGCTTGCTCGTTCCTCACGCCTGTGGTAGCCAATCCCTCGAAGAAAATGCAAGTACGGTCACCTCTACAGACACACAAGACGCACATTCTTCGAGCACATCGGCCGTTTCGCTGATGTATCCAAAAAGAAGTATGAAATACAAAAAAAGCGAGAGCTAAGCTATTCCACCCATCAGTGCTGCACCGCATCACGGCCGGGCTACAGGGGCGACGGCACGCGCCCGCCCGTGAACATATTGGGGGCGAGTAGTTACGGAGTCGCCATCTGTCGGAAGCGCCTCCTTTGCGTAGTATCAGGGACCACGCGGCGCGCTGCTCATAGGTTTCGCATTACGGCGCTCAATAAAAAAAATGGCTGTGGCAAAGCTAAGGTTAAGCCCAGGATGCGAAGCATACTAGCCTTTATTTTAGTTGTTGAACCACTGTTTACCCTGGTGAACTGCTGTTGCTTGGCTATATTTGGTTCGGCTAGACGAAGAAACAACTCATGCGTTACTCTGCTTCGCCTTCAAGAGTGGAACGCGACAGCGTTCCCGTCGACCCGCCAAGGAGTGTAAGACAATGGGCTACGGCGCAGCGACTACGCGCCCCGCATTGGACGCGGTGAGCGTCGAGCAACGCAGCGTTCGGCACGGCAACGAAATGTGCGCCTGAGCAAGCGACGCACGCCTGAGCCTTAGAAACAGCTCGTTTCTAAGGCAACACCGCATTCACTAGAGGTAGCGTCTCCGTCTCACTCCGGAGACCCTGGTTCGATTCCCACCCAGCCCATCTTGCAAGAGTTGAGCCAGAGCCACCTAGAAACAAGCGCAGCTGCTTATATACCGCCGCGACGCCGCGAGCGACGGCGCGAGTTGGAGCCCCGTTTCTCCTCTGTCGTGACGTCACGGTGTCACGTGGTATTGAAGGCGACACCGCCGCGCCTAGGGAGCTGGGTTGAGCTCTAGTAATATGCTTCGCATAAAACAACACGCGGCAGCCCTCCTGGACATTTATGTAGGTATCTTCAACACGAGCGAAGTTTTTGACTGTCGATATAACAGTCTTGGGCAAACTGAAACCACAGATTTCTTTACCGACGCTATCTCTTTACCGAATACGGATACAGTGAACGGCACTGCGCGTGGTCGCCGCGATAGAGTCTGCCGAACAGGCTTCTTGCATAAAAGGTAGGCAAGCGCTGAAAGTAAACTATGTGAAATATGTTCTTATAGTGGGCTGTCTGTATAACCAAATGGGGCATAACAGAATGAAGCCTCAATGCAGCGATTTCACGGGTTTGCGGCGACCCACTGCGCGTCTGCATGCATGTCCGCGCACAATGTTTTCTTTTCGCTGTGAGCACGTTTTTGCACCGTGCCGTGAGCTTTAGGCAGCAGCATATCAACATTTGACAGTACACTAGCAACCATTGATGCATGGACGCTATCAGAACTATTCAAAAATAATTTTGTTATAGAGACTTCGACGCCTACGGTGACTGTGATGCGCCATCGCGACGATTCAATCTTTTTCTATCTTCTAAATTCTTAGACATTTCAATATTATTTATCAAGTTGCGTCGCACTATATGTTTATCAGTCTTCTCAGCGTGCGATTTTCCTCTGCTTCTTTTTCCTAATCTAGTGCATTAATTCATAACGCAAACATCACCAGATGTCATGCCTTTTTTTTATTGTGCTTCTTACGGCTCTCTTTCCGTTCCAGTGAACTTGCCAGTATCTAGCATCAAAAAGTTCATAGACTAAACCGTCATGACGTTAGCCGGGCAGCGGGCGCGGGCGAACGTCTCAGTCCGCGTTTTCTGCTACTCGCGGAATATCGCGCAGTCCCGGCGCCGTAACAAAAATTTTCGTCGCGTATGTGCTTGCTGCAGACCCGAGTTGTAGCTGATGGCTGTCTGCCGGTTCTAAGCTTCGCCATCCAAGCTTTACGCAGCTCCTTGTCTTGCGGCTACGTATGAATAAGGCTGACACCGGGCTCGGCTGCGTACGTCCGGCACTGCAGCACCGAGCAGTAGCCTACCATGCGGCACGCCTCCAAAGGCAGCCACTACCTATTGTAGTACTTTCAAATGTTGTCAAGCAGGCACCCAAGGCGGTAAAGCCTCACCACCTAATTAGAACTGCGGCGCAGGTGGGACTTTAAACTTTCGTTTTCAGCTCGCTTCCGAAGCAGCCGACGCGGCCGCTGTGTCCACGTGATCCCACCTGAACATCGCCCCCGAGGGCTCTGTGGTCGCTGCGCATGCGTTAGCTGAAAGAAGGTGAGAGAGGAGGACAACTTTGCTTTACCGGATGTGACGTCACATTGTTGTTTGTTTTTGCTTTTATGAAGTAACTACTCTCGAACTGAGACGGCATGGCTCGCGTCTCGTTCGCGCGCACACGGTATGTGGCCCGCTTTTTGTTTTTGGCGACTGCTTAGAAGCTTTGGGTTGCGGACACTGCGGTGGGCCAGGGCTTGATGACATTTGTTGCCCAGCTGCTGGTGCTACTGCGACGTACTTGGAGCAACGGTAAGTGTCGTGCAATTACCCGTTTTCTTGCTGACACGTAATAAATCGGTTGCGCATTCGAGCTGTGGTCGATGTGATCTCGAAATTCGAAGGAACACGAAACGGTTGTCACAGGTCCCGCAGTGATCACAGGACAATTGATTCGTTCGTGCCTTCAACAATTACTACTGCAGTTCCTACGCATTGCACCGACGTGAAAAAAAAAAAATACAGCGACAGCGACAGCTTCCACGCGCCAGCAATGCATGCACTCAACTAGGGTGGATGTCGTCCTGTTATATTTATCGCGTACTTAAGTCTATTTTTCTCCATCTCTATAGGAGATGGAGAAAAACTACGCTATGCCCCTCTTATTTACCCATGCAGCACATGGCTGCATTTATTTACCTTTCTCACTGCTCGCACTGACCGCGGTAGGGGCGTCAGAGGCTTTCATTCGTTGCAGTGAGATAACGAAAGCGTATTTCCTTCACACAAAGCTTCTTAGAAGCTCCTTTGCAAGCCGTGGATTTAAATCATACAATGCGTACGTTGTGAGCGAGCTGGTAAACGAAACCACTTTACTGCTGCTGCTACTATCGCTTTTACGGGAACTTTCAAAATTAAACATATATGAGTATGAATCAACTCACCAAGCTTTCTATGCACGTCCGTTGCTTTCGTTCATCGATCATGTGCGTAGCTTTGTAACCGTGACCGATAATGTAAAACAGCAAGAAGGCAGCTGACACAAGTAGTGTGTCTGCTTTAATTGTTGTCTGTGCTGTTTTTAGAATATCAACCAACGTACTCCACGCAATCGTGCTGTTTAGAGCTAAACGTGTTTTTTCTTTGTGCATGAGGAGCATTTGCTTCTAATTGTGGCAGTAACGTTGTGAATTGTCCTCGGCCCAGATCGCTGACTGTGTGCAAATTTGTCTAATTTGTTTCACTTAATCTGCTGCTGTCTTTACAGCTTCTGCTTATTTCCTCTGCCTGCACCTTATATTTGTTGTGTTTATCGAGACCTGGCCTGTCTCTGCCTCGTTGAAGACAAATGGACAAAACTACTGGTCGCCGTTGGTTTGTTTGGTTTGCTCAGTCTGAGCGTGGTATGTATATCCATTTGCTAAAAGGGTGTGCTGCTGCGTCTAATGCAGGTACTGCTCATCTAAAGGTAGATTTAATTAGCAGTTTGAGTGATGTATGGCACCAGAGAGTTACTGTGCTAGAAAGGTGACAAAGCTCGTCGACAAATTTAAGGTATGGAGATGCTTTACCATTTAACTGTTCTAAGTTGCGATGAAGTATTACACACATTTAAAATTTCAGTTGCAAAAGACATAGCAGAAGAAGAATGCAGAATATTTGCAGCCAGATGTCTTCAGACAATAAATTGTAGAGAAAGCATTATAGTGTGAGCTGCCTATGATTGTCATCAGCTCTAACCCATTTTCTATATAGTCACTGCTGCTTCTTTGTCTGTTGCCATCACATGCTTGTTATAAACAAAAAATTGAGCTGCGTGATTCACCTGATTTTCTCGCTCATAAGATACAAATGTTTTCATTTCGGCTGCCTTGGTGCCTCGTGGTAGAAAACAGGTGTTTATTAGCCAGTTGCCAGCTTCTATGATTGCATGCTTTCTAATGTGGGTGTTTTAAAGGATACTTCACATCTGCCATCATGACTGTGAGTGCTGCTGCCTAGCACTCCCAGAGCTATGCTTAGTACACATGCGCAGCTATCCAAGAATATCGACATTGGGACAACTGCCGTTGAAGCTCACTTGATAGAGCATTGCAAGCACAAGGCAGAAAACATGGGCTCAGCTTACATTGGGACAACTGCCGTTGAAGCTCACTCGGTAGAGCATTGCAAGCACAAGGCAGAAAACGTGGGTTCGGCTTCGTTGTCTCTTGTGGAAAGCATTATCATGATCTGTCTCCTGACTTCTTCGTACATCCGGTCAGATAGGTTCAATAATAGTTAGTAACGTGCCTGATGGTAGGTTGTTTATCTGGGTCCTTAGTGCAGCAGCCCAATCCTTTACCCATTAAGCTACGGATGCATGCATAGCGCGCCAGGTTAATCTCACTGGTTCTTTCATAGCAGCTAATTCTTTCATATATTATGTGACACAGTTTGGGATTCACCCGTTTCAGCTCAGATGCAACATAAAGCAGGTGTGGTGTCTATTTCGGTGAGAAGTTGTGTGTGCAGTTGTCTTGGTTTCGCTGTGTTGACGTATTGTGCTTTGTATTTCATGTGGTTTTAGGCATTACCTCAATTGCAGTTCAATGTTGTGCCCATAAAAACAGTTGTAGGTAGGCGCTCAGGAGTAACGGGAAGCTCATTCTTCCTCATTCTCTCTTGCATACAGCAGGTAGTGCGTCCAGTTTAGTGCCATGCACCTGTGTGGGGCATTTCCTTGTTCTTATTCTGCTGATGTGTTGTACATGAGGGAAAAGTAAATCCTCTGCATCATGGTTGTCAGTGCCGCAGAATACAGTGCAGTCTCAGTCTCGCTGCCTTGAAATGTCATAAGTGGTGACATCGGGGGTTAAAGTAGAATCTTGCTCTCCCTTGTCATCGGGCATAGCCAAGGTTGTGGTTGTGCAACGCAAGGATCCTGGAAATTTCTGCGGGACAAATGGCACCGATGTTGAAAAGCGGGTGGCTATGTACGAACGCGTGAGTGGAATCAACAGATGGGACCCCACGCTTATCCTAGTTAACCTGTTGTTCTACCTAAGAGGCACGGCAAAGGTGTGTTA
Source organism: Dermacentor andersoni (assembly GCF_023375885.2). Lineage (NCBI taxonomy): Eukaryota > Metazoa > Arthropoda > Arachnida > Ixodida > Ixodidae > Dermacentor > Dermacentor andersoni. Next base: position 14,051,558 of record NC_092820.1, read on the forward strand.
CGAAAACCACGAAGAGGAGCTAACCGGTGGAACCAGTGCAAAGAGAAGTTGACAGAGTTGTTTGGCAAACCAGCCGGCCGTAAAATTGACGCGAAACAGGAACTGGCCTCCTGTGCCCAATCCCTCACGGAGTCCTATCTCTTGTACATCCAGGACATGCTGGCACTTTGTCGAAAAGCAAAACCGATCACGACATGACAGAAGCTGAGAAGGTCGGGCATGTGCTTAAGGACATTGCTGACGATGCATTTAATCTGCTCATGTGCAAAACCCAGGTAGCACAAAAGAGATACGTAACGTTTTCGTAGCGTTTATCCAAGGCGATAAAAACGGGTTAAAGAAGACACGAATGAGAGAACTGCGTTGGGAAAACGTCGTATATGTCTGCTAATGTCCGGCTTAATTACTCTCTTGAGACGATCTAGAACAGGTCTGCAAAACGTATTCGAAAAGCTGGTCTAGAAATAGGATTGGGAAAGACAAATAATCCCTTTGCCAAAACTATTCGTAACCAATTTCTAAACGTTTTTAGGACATTATCAAAAAGCTGGTCTAGAAGTGGTCTTGAAAGGTTTACGATAATCTGAAGCGAATTTTCGCGGGTGCCAGGGGCGCGACCGGATATCGTTGTTCAAAACGCGCCTTCAGTTTCGCCTTACGCGACTGGCCTATGCCGCGCCGACGTCGTCAGCCGCACCCGTCAGCACGGCCTAGGCCAATCGCGTGAGGTGAAACTGAACGGGCGTTTCCAACAACGATCTCCAATCGCGCCCTGGATGAGTAGAAGCGTCGGTGATGACTGTAAGAGCCATGGCGCAGTGCCAAGCACTGTTGCCTGCATGGCCGGCGGATCCTCTACCAAGTCACATGAAAATGAACCTGTTAGGAATAATGAATCCTTAATACCGCCTTTAGTAAGCTACGATACTTACAACCAAAATGGGAATGACATCCTGCAAAGAACAAATGGTTACGTCTTGGCAGGCGGCCTGACCAAGGCATTCATGCCAACAGTGCATGAAATGAGAACATTGCGACCAAGCGAAAACACTTTATTAAAATGTAATGCTGATGCAAGGCTCAAGCAAAATGTGTGAGAAATGCAAATAGAAGTGAAAGTACATCAACAATGCCGAAAATCGCAGAAAGGATTTGTAATGAACTCGAAAGTGAGCATTCACTAGTACATAAACAAAATTCCAAGTACACATACAAATATGAACTGAAAAACATGGAGTTTACTAAAGTTTTCATTTATCATAGTAAAGAGCACGTGCTATTAGATATGCTAGAGTTATCCAGAAGTGACATCGGAGCGAATGGAAGAAGTAGACTGAAAAATGCAAGAGCTTGAATCGGATCGTAACTGCCTCCAAACAATGTTACCAATCAGCTAGAAGCTTGAAAAGAGCACAATAAGAAATACCACCGCATACCATCATAAAACAATCCTGTGACAGAAATCAAACAATGGGAACAATGCAAAATATGAAATACTGCCTTTAGGATATATCACAGAAAGTAATGGCTAGAAAAAGAAGTATGCAACAAAAAAGCAATAAAGTGAAACTAGAACAGAATACTTAAACGGGGGAGCCAGTGTAACAAGTAAGCACTACTGTAGTACGGTGAACGATGAGACTGAGTAATGCTGCATCTTGCCACTCCAGAACGTGAGAAATGAATATACAAGCCTCATATTAGAAACTTGCATAAACATGGAAATAAACTGGAATGCACTGGAAGCTGCATTTGTGTAACAAAGGAAGCAATGGTCATAATAAATAGTAATTGGTTTATCTAAAAAGCCTTGTACAAGAGGCAAATTTGTACAACTCTGGCAAAAACAAAGTAGCAAAGAATAATTTGCAAACCAGCAAATACATCAATTAGCCCACTGACATGTCACACTTTGCGCACATCTCCAGTCTCCTAAAATACAAAAAAGTAAAATTAAAATAAAAGAAATAAGAAAAGCACTCTGAATGAGAAAAAGGTTTAACACATGTAGTCCAGAGCCAATTCTTAGCCAGTTCGCCCACACTTTGACATCCAAAAATATTTGCCACAGAGTGCAGGCACAGTTCCACTGATACTTACCAGTTCACCCCCACTTTCACGTCCAAAAATATTTGGCACACAGTCCAGGCAGAGCTTCATCGATGAACAGCTTGAGAGCACACTACTGAATATTCTGCTGTCCCGCTGGAAATAGAACAGCCGCACATGCTGGTAGCGGTTTCAATGTAGCCACACTTGCTGCCTTGGACAGGTAAGCCCAGATATCTGCACTGGTGCTCCATTTTGTCGAAGTAGACACATTGATGCACTACGCTGGTAGCTGAAATGTTTTGAATGTACAAGCATTGGCTTCACCAGAAAGACTTGCCCACATACCACCGCTGGCATATATATGCACTTGCTCTTCATTCAGTAGCATTGAACTTAAAGTGTTCCCTATGTGGGAGCCATGTGTAATACCGGTGTCACACAACCACTCTTGATCGCGATCAAGCCCGATCCGGATCGAAATTATCGATGCCATTCCCTCACCCGCGCAGCTTGTGCAAAGGAGCCAATCACGACCGAGAAATTCGATTTGTAACGGACTGGATCGCGGTCAAAAGGGCCCCGTGTGAAACCGGTATCAAATAATGCACAGACGTACGCTAGGAAAATGTTTTGCACAAGGACAAAGAACTGTGGCATGCCCTGTTGTGCGAAGCGTGCGAACAGAAAACAAATCGAAAAAAAAAAAAAAACGCGCGAGCTCTTCGCAAACTCCATGCGCACACATGGCACCCGCACGAACTCGGCAGGCGGCCGACTAAGTAAAGCGCGAAGGGCGCATAGCGTACAGTCCGACACATGTCCCAAACTGCAAACAATCGTACTACCTGGAGCATACAAGTTATTTTATACCAAAGGCATACCCGACTCACGTACGCAGCATTCACAAGCGAGTTATGCAGCGTACATGCTGTATCCATTCGCCAAGTAGAAAAATTGATAACAAGCACAAACCTACAAGGGGCTCAATATATTACTACCATTTGAGGCGTCAAATAAAATTGAATTTGGCCGTTTCATATAATGGACACAAGTTCCCCGTAAGACCATGAAATACCCATCACGTGGGTAAAGGGAGCGAAAACACAATCGAGAACCTGAAGCGCAAACGATGAAAGCACGGTATATATGGTGCACGCGAAATTCCGTCAGTGCGCTGAAGCGCGAGGGAATAGGGCGGGCACTTGACCTTACCTCTTGGGATACAGTACTAATACTGACTAATAGTACTAATATACTAATATGTACTAATATGTTGTCTGCAACACTCTTGCTAAACGGGAGACTAAAATACCACGATATCGGCTCTATTGCGGAGATCGGCAAGGTGCGCACAGACAGCAATTTTGCCGCCTTTCTTCGCATTCTACAAAATGCGACTTTCTTGTTAGGATCACGCATAGCGGCCGATCCCGACGCTAGGGACACACAAGCACGATTTCGTCCCTCTAACTTTCGTCCTTATACTGCCCTTAAGTCCTTAATTATAGCATTATTGAACACGTGCCTCACATAACATGACAATGAACTTGAAGAGTTGATTAGTGCCCTCCACTCGGCGCCCTCCAATTGAAAACACTACTGATTTCCAAATGAAAACCACACAAACAGATCGCACAACCCAAACTAATCACAGAATGTCGTTTTCTTGACGGCAAAACACTGCAACACTTACATGACGAATGGCAGTGGCAGCACATTCAGAACAGCCGCAAACAGACCACAGCGCCATGCGAGTGCGGTGACGCAACTATGCCCGGCTCGCCGCCGCCCGGCATGCTGCCCGGCATAACGAATCACGTGGCCGCCTTGGTCACATGATGTGACGACGGTATCGCCACCTTGCGCAAGGTTGGATCGCGTTGATGGGTTGTTGAATATTGTACAAGCCGCTAGAGAGGCTGACGCGCCGTGGTGTGGCGCCTTGGTGTGCGCGTCTTGCGTGTCGTGCGCATTGTGCTTTTGTAGTTCTCGACCCGTGAATCATGTTGCGCAGAGGCAGACGCCGCGCGCTCTTCCATTGTTCTTTAGCCACTCCATCTGCAGCAAGAGTGGCGAGCTGGAAGTCGCCACTGGGCGTTCCGCAAGGCCTTTCAGTTTCCTCTTTCATTTCGGACGCTTTCGGCTTTCAGTGCCGCCTCATTGTGGTTACAGCATGATTAGAAAACAATTAATCGCCGCTTCTATATAAGTGCGATCACACCACGCTCTGCGCCCAAGCGTGGCGAGCCTATAACGACGAGTTTCAGAAATATTAAAGCGAATAGCTTTCTGTCCCCTCTCGGTCGGATGTTTTCGTAGTTCAGTCGTCGGTGGTCGGTCGTCGGACTGTTCATCTGCAAGGAAAACGCTCGCGCGTTCGTTCGTTCGCTCTCACGGTAACTATATTTTGCTCTCTCGCTTGCTTTCGCTAGTGTTCTTTTGTTCGCTCGCTCGTTGGGACTAATCGCTTGCATTAACAATCATCGACGATGGTTTCTGCAAATTTTTTATGTACATTGTGCTCACAGTATAGAATGCGTTGCCACACTTCCTACGAAGCACCGTTACCAGAAACGACTGTACCGACTGTACCGATGTGACCCTCCGTTGGCACCAAAATTGATGTTCGCTTATTAACTCGATACTTTTATTTATGCTGCATGTGACTTGCATGATTTAGCGCTCTGGAGCCAAGCTCCAAGTTGTTCATTGGTCTCACGGGGAAGCGCGTTCTTTGATGAATAATGTACGCTTACTGTATTGCATATGCATAAGATATCACCTAAAATTTCATATGGACTTAAACACACACATTACATATATATATATATATATATATATATATATATATATATATATATATATATATATATATATATATATATCCAAGTGCTCGGACTGTTTATATTAAAACCGCAGTTTTCATTATTCAGACGACTGGGCACCAAATGTTACCTTTATACGCACGAAAACTGTACAGCACTCGTGCCTCAGCAGTAAAAAAACATTGAGCCGTTCAGTGATAAGGTATTCACATCACTGCATTGTGAATAAGAGAAAACAAGGCAAAGCTGCCTTGTCCAGCGGGAATTTTGAAGCATTTGCATGCGACGCTGCTCATTTTCCAGGAGCTCGTTGTCACATTTAGTGATGACAACTTTGATATGCCAAACACACTGGAAGGAACCGGGTAGTCATACAGATCTTTCTTCCTGTTGAAGGCTCAGCCGGCTACCATTGCCGTAAGGGCGGCTTCGATGTTTCTGTACTCGCGCTCCACTTCCTCCTGGCGCAAAACACTTCCCCTTGAGATGCCACGTTCATTTGCAATCCTTTGTCCCTTCTGCCGTGACGTTAACACCACAAAAAAATTCTTTTTCTTTCCGCACTCATTCTGATGTAGGTCGAATAGAGGAGCAATTGACACGACGAGTGCTGTTTGACAAGCGAAGAATTCTCCCGCCAAAGACGGCGCTGTCGAAAACGTACCTGGTACGCTTGATAACTAAACAGATAGAGCGAGTTATGTGAAGTCGTTTTCAAAACGTATTCACCCCTCGTTTTTAAGTTGTTTGACTTTCAACATTTCGAAAACGTATTCACCCCTCGTTTTTAAGCGGTCTTGTTTGGAACGTCTTTGATGCGTCGATTTTGGTCAAAAATCAGTTTCAGACGTTGAATCCCTTAATACGACGTTTTCAAGACTTTGTGTGCTACCTGGGAAGCTGCTCTACAGTTGATGCTATCTTTAAAGAGTGCCGACAATTCCAGCAGGCCAAAAGCTGATGCGTCTTGCAAGCATTCACCAGGCTTCCCAATACTGCTGCAACGTCGATGTATGAAGATCAACCCACACAGCCGCATGCGTCGCCATCAGAGGACGTGGTGTGAATCGTTGACGTGAACTGGATGCGATGGCGCCTGCATTTCTGTTTGCGTATCCCTGATGCTACATTTTCAGTCCCCCTCTTACAAGCCACCGTTCACCAGGAACTTGAAAACATTGGTTTACGTTCTGTCTGTGCTGTTGCCAATCCCAGAGCTAACAAACGCCCTTCTACTATTTTTACTCCACCTGGACGCTTCTCTCCGCGTTATCGCAACCCGACTGAGTGGAGAACTGCGGACGACAAGCCGATATGTTTCACCTGCCGCCGCATCGGTCATGTCGCCTGATACTGTCACAACTCGTGGCCCTCAACACTTGACACGCCGACCAACCTGAGCCGTTTTGGTGAAAATGCCCGCAATGTTTCGCCCACCGCCGAATCTAACAGCGCCAACTCTGCTAGGAACATGTGGTACAGTCTCTCACCATTGCCGCATTGACATCAGTCTCGTTCAGCGTAAACACGTCGCCCATATTCCCGTTCGCCGCAGTCACGTTGCCTTTCGTCCCCTGTGGTGTTTGGTCGCACCCGTTCGTAAAACTAAGAAATGCAGCCCTCGGAGGTGGTGCTGCATTGGCTAATGCTGCAGCAAATTCTCTGTTTATGCCCACAAGGAGAAGTGTAATTGGCGCTAAAATAGACAACGTAGCTGTCCAAGCACTAGTCAACAGTGGAGCCTGAGTAGACGTTGATCCTCACCCCAGCAGCTGCCCGAGTGCTTCATATGGCTGATGGCGGCATGCTGGTTGTTCTTTGAATGTGTACTGCAAGTACAGCTGGCCGTCCTACTTCTGTTCTCTTTGCTGTTGTGATCAACATCTGCCCTCACGAGGTTATCCTTAGATTTGACTTTTATGCGAAGCATATTACGAGAGCTCAACCCAGCTCCTCAGGCGCGGCGGTGTCGCCTTCAATACCACGTGACACCGTGACGTCACGACAGAGGGCAAACGGGGCTCCAACTCGCGCCGTCGCTCGCGGCGTCGCGGCGGTATATAAGCAGCTGCGCTTGCCTCTGCTAGACACTCACGAGGTGAGATGCCTCCTGGAGACAGAGCTGCTCGTTGGAATGAGAAGCGAAGGTTGCGGCGTGCTACAGAGACTGATTTTCTAGGTGGCTTTGGCTCTACTCTTGCAAGATGGGCTGGGTGGGAATCGAACCAGGGTCTCCGGAGTGTGAGACGGAGACGCTACCACTGAGCCACGAGTACGATGCTTCAAAGCGGTACAAAAGCGCCTCTAGTGAATGCGGTGTTGCCTTAGAAACGAGCTGTTTCTAAGGCTCAGGCGTGCGTCGCTTGCTCAGGCGCACATTTCGATGCCGCGCCGAACGCTGCGTTGCTCGACGCTCACCGCGTCCAATGCGGGGCGCGTAGTCGCTGCGCCGTAGCCCATTGTCTTACACCCCTTGGCGGGTCGACGGGAACGCTGTCGCGTTCCACTCTTGAAGGCGAAGCAGAGTAACGCATGAGTTGTTTCTTCGTCTAGCCGAACCAAATATAGCCAAGCAACAGCAGTTCACCAGGCTAAACAGTGGTTCAACAACTAAAATAAAGGCTTGTATGCTTCGCATCCTGGGCTTAACCTTAGCTAAGCAACAGGCATTTTTTATCCACTCATTCTGCTCTCATCGACTGCACGACCGGCGTTCTTCAGTTAGAACTGTCTCAACTCGCCGATGCTCCGAGCACCGCCCCACCGCACTTGTGCTCACTTCGCGATGTGCGTCTGTCACCCGAGGCAGTTACTTACGTCAATTTGAACGCCCAGCCACAGGTTCCTGATGGTGAATATGTGCTTCACCCCATCATCGATGTGCTTTTGAACCGGAACGTTATTGTTCGCATACACTGGTCAGGTTACTAATAACGACGTCATTTTACCGCTTCTGAATTTCAGCCTGTGCCTTCAAGTGATTCTGGCCAGCATGTTCTTGGACAGCGTTTCTACAGGTTCTGAATTTGATATTGAGAGTCTGAATTCTGAGAGTGGTTTATTAATGCCAATTGCAGCTCCTAGCTCGGGTTCCTTAACGGATAACATTGCCAAAATGATTGCACTTAACCTCACTTCTGTACAGGCCAGGGACATACGTCTCCTGCTTGAATCGTACAGTGGCATCTTTTATTTCGGCGACAGACCTTTAGGCTGAACATCTGTTGTTCACTACCGTATAAAGACTGGATACACAAATCCTATTTGTCCGCGTCCCTATCGTGCATCGCATGCTGAACGTCGAGTCATCGAACCAGAGTTGGACAAAATGCTCCGCAAAGGGGTAATCGAGCCGTCAGCCAGCCCTTGGGCTTCGCTTGTCGTCCATGTGAAAAAAGAAAAATGGTGCCTGGCATTTTTGCGTAGACTATTGCCACATAAATGAGATCACGCGAAAGGATGTCTACCCACTACCATGCATCGATGACGCCTTGGACTGCTTGCACAGAGCTAAATTCTTATCGTCCTTCGATCTAGCCACTGGCAGATTTCACTTGATGAAATGGTTGGAGAAGGCGGCCTTCATCGTGCCGGATGGCTTATATCAGTTCAAAGTCCCTTTGGCCTATGCAATGCTCCTGCGACATTTGAATGTGTGATGGACTCTGTTCTGCGAGGCTACAAATGCACCACCTGTCTTTGTTACCTTGACGAAGCTGTTGTTTTTTCTCCCATGTTCGGCAGCCGCCTTACCCAACTCGCTGCCATTATCGCGGTCTTCTGAAAAGCCGGCCTCCAACTGAACTCCACGAAGTGTCAATTTGGACGCCGTCGGATTACCGTGTTGGGACACCTCATTGAAGCATCTGATATCCAACCTGATTCGGAAAAAGTTCGCGCCGTACGCAGTTTTCCTCTGCCACATTCTGCTTCTGACGTGCGCTGCTTCGTCGGCCTGTGTTCTTACTTTCGCCATTTCATCAAAAACTTTGCCAGCATTGCTCGGCCTTTGACAGATTTAAAGAAGAACGCGCCATTCTCAGGGGGCCCGCAGCAGGCTCACGCGTTTGCCGCTCTCATCGGGTTTCTGACCACCCCTCCCACACTTGCCCACTTTGATCCATCTGCACCGACCGAAGTCCCCACTGGTGCAAGCGGCCATGGCATCGGCGCTGTTCTCGATCAAGAACAGAATGGTACCGAGTGCGTCATAGCTTACGCCAGCCGCCTGCTGTCACCTGCCGAGAGAAATTACCCCATCACCAAGTGGGAGTGCTTCGCTTTAGTTTGGACTGTCGTCAAGTTCCGGCCATATTTGTACGGCTGTACATTTTTCGTCTTTACAGACCACCACGCACTCTGCCGGTTGTCTTCCCTCTGGGACCCGACAGGACGGCTTGGTCACTGGGCTTTGTGGCTCCAGGAATTTTCATTTATTGTCAATTACAAGACTGGATGCCTCCACAAGGACACTGACTGCCTCTCGTCAGCCCGTGGATCCACCTGATCCTTCTGCGCATGATCCGGGGACCTGCGTGATGGCTTTCACTGACATGAATTACATGCGTGCCGAACAACAACGCGACGAGTCCTTACAGTCCATCATCGCCGGAGTGCAATCACTTCGGCAGCACTGACGGCACATGCCGCATGTTCGTGCTGCACAACGGCATCCTCTACCGCCGCAATATCAACGCTGATGGCTCTGAATTGCTCCTTGTCCTTCCTCGTCATCTGCAATCCGTTGCTCTTGAACAACTTCACGATGCACAGACGGCGGGACACTTTGGAGTTTTGCGTACATACGATCACGTACGATGCCGGTTCTTCTGGCCGGGTCTCTACTGCTTTGTGCACTGTTGTGTCGCAACTTGCGAATTGTGTCAGCGCCGGAAGAAACCTCCCTACCACCTGTCGGACGACTCCATCCCGTTGAAGTTCCTTCTGAACCGTTCTCTCGCTTAGGCCTTGACTTGCCTAGCACTTTTCCGACGACAACTAGAGTTAACAAGTCGATTGCCGTCGCTGCTGATTACACGACACGCTACGCGATAACAAAAGCGTTGCCGACTAGTTGTGCAACAGACGTTGCCGATTTTCTCCTCCACGACGTCATTCTACACCATGGGGCACCTCGACAGTTATTACAGACCGCAGCTGCTCATTGTTGCCTCGAGCTGTCGACGACCTCCTCCGCTCTTGTGCCACTGAGCACAAGCGGTCCACCACCTACCACCCACAAACAAACGGTCTTATGGAATGTCTCAACCGAACAATCACAGAGATGCTGTCGATGTAGGTCTCCAACGATCACTGCGACTGGGACGCCACGCTGGCCTACGTGACGTTCTTGTATAACTCGTCCCGAAGTGACACTGCAGAATATTCACCCTTTGATCTTTTGTATGGTCGTGACCCCACTTTGCCCTTTGAGACCATCCTCCCTTCTGTACCACGTGTTGCAACTGAGTACGCTCGTGAAGTCATCGATCGCGCTCACATGGCACGTCAAGTCGCCCGATCTCGTTTATTAGCCTCGCAGCATACACAAAAAGAGTTATGACCGGTGCCATCGCGATGTTAAGTTCGTGCCAGGTGCTTGGGTGCTCTTTTGGTCACTATGCCGTCGGGTTGGCCTCTCCCAGAAGCTTCTCCCTCGCTACACAGGGCCTTATGAAGTCGTAAGTCAAGTTAACGACGTAAATTACGAGATTTCGCCGCTTCAGTTTGATGCATCCTCAAGTCCGACGCCTGTTGACGTCGTGCATGTTTCGAGGCTGAAGCCATACTTCGCTTGCAATTCTTTGCCTACCATGAGAGACGGCGCTTCACCACCCGGGGGTCCTGTTACTTAAGGATGAAAGAAGAGAGGAAGAAGACCGCAGGACGCTCGCTGCTGCGTGTTGTTGGTGGTCAGCTATCTCAACTACTCTGACTCATCTTCTATATAAACTGTAAATACAGTCTTTCTATACTCCCAACATCTCCGTAACAGTATGCTTCGTCTCAGGCATGTTCATGTTCACCGATGGTATATAAAACAGTGATGCAGACTAAGCTTCACAAAAAAGTAATGTTCCGTCTCTTCCTTACAGGCTGCTGTGTTTCAACTATATCTGCTTTTGCTGTGTCCAGTGGCCTTGTCGCTCAATAAGTGCTTGCCCATTTCTGTTACACTGCAACCACTAATGGTAAAACGTGATACTTCTCCTCTCTTCCCTTGTCCTCCTGTCCTTTTACACTGCTGCAAACTTTTAGATTAAGATTGATGCTACCATATTGTGTGACGGCTGTCCCGACGGCAATAATTTAGGTGGATCTGAAACTAAAGAAAAAACAGGCATGTGTGAGTAGGAATAACTTCCTTGGGACCAAAATGGCTCCATGCTAAACTTTGCCTCCCGGAACTTGGTCTTAAATGTCTCAAACCCTTTGCGTGCTCTCTGACAGTCTAATAGACATTCACGGAAGTTGCACAACAAGGAGTGCCTTTCTGTTGGGGAACAGTTTTTATCACAAGTATGCTATACAGCGCCAGTTGTGCTATGAGCAGGCACAACTGCACATAGCACAACTGCCTGAAATTTAACATAATTTTATATCTATTTGTGAACTTCCTAAGCCATTTCACAATTGCAAGCTGAATCTGATGTACGCTGTCTCAGGGTCATGACCTATATTTTGGGGAAGACTAAGACTGCAGCCTGTGACTGAAGTTTGAGCATTTTGAGCCCACCATTTCAAAATGCTTTTTATGTGCACTCAGTTCTCCAAGCTTCTTGACATGATTTTAAGTGATACTAGAAGCAACACTTATTGAGTTGTATTATACTGAGATTTCGAATTTTCTGTAACATACTGTGGTCACAATAACACCACACTGTTTAAAAGGCATTGAAAATAAAATTTTACTTACTTGCCTTAGTAGAATGTAGAAATGGGCATTCTGCAGTATGAAAAGTGAAAACAAAAACATTATTGTTGTGACATTCCCAACCACTTTAGCTGCTCATAAAATCATTGAAGTGCATGTAAAGAGCCTCTAGGTTGTGTCTGTTAAAAACATGCTCTATCATGCCGCAGCATTATGCATGCTAGCTTTGTGTGGAAGCCACAGCTGTTTTAATGTGCTGCACCGCAATGCACTTTGGTTAGGTGGAAAAGCTACCATTGTTGCTACGCTCTTTGCATTTATACACGTCAACCTTGTGGCAAAGCCACTGCACTTGCCATGTCATGCACCTCAAAACATTTCAGGTATCTGGGAATGCACACTTGCATGTGCTAGATTTGGGCATTTCTAATGCAAAGAGTTATTTCTTCATACAAAGCACTTTGCAGTAGGCAATTTTACGTCCCGACTCGTTTCGGTCTTCTGCTTTGAAAACAAAAATATGTTATAGTGAGCCCGAACCTGTCTCCCAGCATAACAACCTGACGCTCAAGCCATTTGACCACTGTCGTGCACATACTTCTTGCTCGCCAATGCATAGCTGTGTGTATGGGATAGTGGCACATGGATTACAGTGCTAATACGTGTCAGAGCATGTGTGCATATACAAGTTGCTTAGAAACTGAGAACATGTCAGTTCCCATTCTTCCTTTGTGGCTGTACTTCGAGGTGCTTTGTTAGAATGCACCACCTTTGGGATTCGCTCACATTTCGAAGTCCCCCTCACTGTAGCAGCTAGCACAACATGGACACTGCGCAACATAGTACTACCTTTATGCTGTAATGTTACTTCACTGGAGTACAAAAAGGAATCCTGTAGATCCAACGTACGTGTTAAAATCTATGTAAAGTGGTTAATCAGAATCTATGAAAAATTCATATTTAATGCATTGTTGCAATCCAAATGAGGGAAAGCGTATTTGCCTTAGCAAGCTAGCAGTAACAGATGTCACCAGCATGTTATGCAGGGAAGCCACCTTATCACCTGTAGCTGTTCTCTGTGCAGTAAGGACGAAGGTGACATGTGCTTGTTTAGTGAAGGACGTTGACAAGAGATGTATGCACAGAGACATATGACACTTATCTTAATTCTACATCTAAGGCTTGTATACTTGTGTCGTAGCGACACATACCCGTTCTACGGGATGGGCCTAGAATAGGCACGTGCCCATTTGCGCATAATGCATAAGCCAAGTTTTCCACTCGTCAAAACAGCAGCCACCACAAAGTGTTAGGAAAGAGGCAAAGAAACCATGCCTTTGCATTCGTACTCTCCTCACAAAGCTTGCGTCATATATGCAATTACTCGCCATACACAAACACATTGGTCAACACTTCAATGTTTGGAAGAACCCGAACCAACGCTACGTAGCCGTTTAGCTGCAATATGCCGCCTGTAACATAAAACCCCACTGTGTTTGGAATCTACATAATTTGTTTTAATTTCTTAGGCATTTAGTGGTAGAGGCCAGTGCATTAGACAGAAATCCTGCTAGACTGCAGCAATGTTCAGAATGTAGTATGACGTACTCTGTCTGGCTGGGAATATAGAAATTATATTAGTAGTTAAAATATAGTAGCCAGTATTGAAACTACACATGCACTCAAGGCTGAGCCACTTCATGAGAACACGGAAGAGCAGACACACACGGTGGTCACTTGAGCTGGCATTGTGTAGCTTTACCAACAAGCCCAGCTGTACACTGAAGTAAGGCATGTTGTTGGGCTAGTCAGCTCGTAGCTTCAGCAAAATTTTAAGCTGTGCGAGGAAGACAGGACATGGACAGAAACATAGATGCATGCACAAAGTGTGGACTTCCGACTGGCTTTGTTTGGTGAAGGCAGAGAGTTTATAGGGTTCTTCAACATGAAAAACAAACAACATGCACAAAGAAATTGTGAACGAGACAGCGACCAAAAATAGCAAGGCCACCTGTGCATTAAGAGCGCAGTAGAGTCCCAATGTGCCCATCTAAGAATTATATTTCTTTTCTTTATAGGGACAAAGAAGGTGAGCTAACTTCGTGTTCCCACCATTTAGCAATGTGGAATGCCTTGATGACTTGTCTTTCTTTTTTTGATTTTGCCTTCGAAAGGAATTTATTCTGTTCCAGATAAGGCAGGCAGCTTTTCCTGTCGCAGCTCCTGCACTGCAAGAAGATTCTCAAGGAAAGAATTAAAGTCTTAGATGGGCACATTAAGATTCTCCTGCACTAATAATGAATACAGGGCCTTCATATTTTTTGTCACTACCTCGTGCACCAATTACTTGCAATTGCTCCTTGTTTTGCTATTTTGAAGTACCTTATATATTCTCTGCTTCCACGAAACAAAATCAGCTGGAAGCCTGTGCTTTGTGTGCGTCTGTTTCAGTTCACGTCCCCTCTTCCTCACGTAGTTTAAAATTTTGCCTAACCAGCTGTATAGCTTGTGTATACGATGAGTAATTAATATTAAGATGACTGCAGCACAGCAATGGTCGAGTGGCATAGTGTCGACATAGTATAGAGATGGTACTAAGTTAAAAATCTGCAAATGTCATAAATTGTGAAATCAACCCTTATCCCTCGGTTTCCTACAACGGCAAAGCACTTGACCACTGCAGCAGTCAGGCATTCTGTATACATATTAGGGAGTGCCAGAATTTGCGAGATCGAGACAGGCTGCCACTAGAAGTTCCTTGGGCCAGGTGCATCCAAATATTTCTATATTTCACTACATAAACCTTTGTAGAATGAGGAACTTTTCAAGGGTGACGTTGTTACACACAAGAGAAAACTATTACTAAACAGTGACCAGTTTCATTTGTTTTGTAAGCCAGATTGCATGTATTTGACATTGCTTACTGACTCTTACTTATTCTCACTGTCCGTACAAGCATATGCACTCGCATATATTTTCAAACAAAACTATTGTGAGGAGCCATGTTTGTGGTAGAATAAAATTGGTCCCAATACAGAGCTCTGTGGCACACCGGATCTTACTAACAATTGCGGAGAAGAAAGTTAATTAGTAGTTACAAATTGGTACTGGTTAGTTAAAAATTTACTAATCCAATTCGTAGTTCTGTCAATTTGAAGTTTACTGTCGTTTGTGTATCGGACCAAGCCGATGTCCCCTGGCCTGGGCGGGCCCTGGCGCGTCACCTAGTGGTGGCCTTTGAAAATAGCAGTGTGGCACCAATGGTTGCATCAGGATCTAGGCTCATGAAGATAGACAGCAACCTGCACGGGGCAAGGAGCTTGGTAGCCTGCTACTCGTCACATTTGTGGAGAACACTATAGTTCTTGCGAGTCCTAGCCCCTACCTAGGGTACCAGTCTGCGCACTGCATGTATATATATATATTTATATATATATATATATATATATATATATATATATATATATATATATATATATATATATATATATATATATATATATATATATATATATATATATATACAGGTTGTAGTGCAGTGGTCTTTGTGGTTCTAGAGCTGCGCTGGCATGGCCTAAGAACAAGATGTATCGGCAGGGTGCAGAATTGCAGAGTGGGGGCGCTCCATTCTATTCCCACTCCATTCCTTCAGAGTTGTGGTTTATGTGATTCCCGTCCTTTTAACTCGTTGGAATTCTTGCAGTTGGACCATTCCCACTCTTTGACTGGTCGAACTAATCTACTCCAATCTTACAATTACAGTAAATAAAACGCTTCCTGTATAATTCATTCCTACTTGCACCCCGATGCAGCGATAGCATAGAGGTAGAGCATCCTCCTCACGTGCAAAAGGACTGTGGTTCAAATCCCGGTGCCACGCAGTGTTCCACCGGATAAAAAAATCCACATGTTGATACAGTTGTATAAACCGGCCTCGTGGCCTGACCCCGGTGACCAGAACCGGTAATGCACTCCCTCACCAGAGCAGGATTGGCTACCTTGGTGCAGTCCTTGGCCACAACCTCCTATATGAATAGAACAATCAAATCCCGGCCCTGAGTCTCCAGCAGCTGTGGAGCAACTGACCACGGCGGTGGTCAGACCTGTGACGCAGCAGAGGGTGCTAAAAATCTCTGGATCCGGACAGGCCGCCATTGGAATCTAAACCTGGCAACGTTTAACGCTAGAACGTTATCTAGTGAGGCAAGTCAAGCAGTGCCATTGGAGGAATTAGCGGGCAGTAAATGGGATATAATAGGGCTCAGTGAAGTTAGGATGACAAAAGAAGCATATACAGTGCTAAAAAGCCGGCACATCTTGTGCCACCGAGACTTAGCGGAGAGACGAGAACTAGGAGTCGGATTCCTGATTAATAAGGATATGGCTGCTAACATACAGGAATTGTATAGTATTAACGAGAGGGTGGCAGGTCTTGTTGTGAAACTTAATAAGAGGTACAAATTGAAGGCAATACAGGTCTAGGCGCCTACATCCAGACATGATGACTAGCAAGTCGAAAGCTTATATGAAGACGTGGAATCGGCGATGGGTAAAGTGAAAACAAAATACACTATACTGATGGGTGACTTCAATGCCAGGTTAGTCAAGAAGCAGGCTGGACAAAAGTCAGTGGGGAATATGGCATAGGTTCTAGGAATAGTAGGGGAGAGTTATTAGTAGAGTTTGCAGAACGGAATAATTTGCGGATAATGAATACCTTCTTCCGCAAGCGGGATAACTGAAAGTGGACATGGAGGAGCCCGAATGGGAAGACTAGAAATGAAATAGACCTCATACCCTGCGCTAACCCTGGCATCATACAAGATGTAGACGTGCTCGGCAAGGATCGCTGCAGTGACCATAGCATGGTAAGATCTCGAATTAGCCTAAACTTCAGTAGGGAATGGAAAAACTGGTACATAAGAAGCTGATCGATGAGTTAGCGGTAAGAGGGAGAATACAGGAATTTCGGATCAAGCTACAGAAGAGGTATTCGGCTTTAACTCAGGAAGAGAACCTTAGTGTTGAAGCAATGAACGAAACTCTTATGGGCATCATTAAGGAGTGCGTCATAGAAGATGGTTGTAACTTCGTTAGACAGGATACCGATAACCTATCGCAGGAGACGAAAGACCTGATTAAGAAACCAACCCTTATACATAGCTTTCATTGATAACGAGAAAGCGTTTGAATCAGTCAAAACCTCAGCAGTCATGCAGGCATTATGGAAACAGGGTGTAGACGAGCCATATGTAAAAATACTTAAAGATATCTACAGCAGCTCCACAGCCACCGTAGTCCCCCATAAAGAAAGCAACAAAATCCCAATAAAGAAGGGCGTCAGGCAAGCAGATACAAACTCTCCAATGCTAAGCGTGTTTACAGGAGGTATTCAGAGACCTGGATTGGGAAGAATTGGGGATAAGAGTCAAAGGAGAATACCTTAGTAACTTGTGATTCGCTGATGATGTTGCCTTGCTTAGTAACTCAGGGGATCAATTGCAATGCATGCTCACTGACCTGGAGAGGCAAAGCAGAATGGTGGGTCTGAAAATTAATAGGCAGAAAACTAAAGTAATGTTTAACAGTCTCGGAAGAGAACAGCAGTTTACGATAGGTAGTGAGGCACTGAAAGTTGTATGGGGCAGGTAGTGACCGCGGATCCGGATCATGAGGTTGAAATAATCAGAAGAATAAGAATGCTGGGGTGCGTTTGGCAGGCATTCCCTGATCATGAACAGCAGGTTGCCGTTATCCCTCAAGAGAAAAGTGTATAACTGGTGTGTCTTATCAGTAGTCACCTACGGGGCAGAAACCTGGAGGTTTACAAAAAGGGTTCTGCTTAAATTGAGGACGACACAACGAGCTATGGAAATAAGAATGATGGGTGTAATGTTAAGGGGCTAAGAGGAGAGCAGATCGGGTGAGGGAACAAATGCGAGTTAATGACATCTTAGTTGAAATCAAGAAAAATGGGCATGGGCATGGCATGTAATGAGGAGGGAAGATAACCGATGGTCATTAAGGGTTATAGACTGGATTCCAAGAGAGGGGAAACGTAGCAGGCGGCGGCAAAAAGTTAGGTGGGCGGATGAGTGTAAGAAGTTGGCAGGGACAACATGGCCACAATTAGCCCGTGACCAGCGTAGTGGCTGTTTATGCAAGCATGTTGCAAATGCGGCTCGCTTTTAAGCACCCCTTTTTATGTCTAAAACATTTAGTAAGCTTATCATATTCCTCAGTGTTAACATACAGTATTTACAGGTGGTTACAGAAAGTAGTAATAATTGACAGTAAACACTGCTTGGATGGTGAAAAACATGGGAATCTGGTCATTTCTTTTACAACACCCTTTTTTGGCATAAGAGCCTAAGCAAATGGTGATGTAGCAACACTGTAAAAACCGAATAAGATGAATGTGGAATGCCTTGATGACTTCTCTTCCTGTTTTTGATTTTGCCTTCGAAAGGAATTTATTCTGTTCCAGATAAAGGAGGCAGCTTTTGCATCTGCAACAGAACAGTGGTGGATGTTGTGTGAAGCACTTTTTCCGTGCTTTTTCACTACCTAAGCAAGGCAAGTTTCTTGGTGCTTCATCACGCGATTTCTACAGTCAACGTCCATTAATTCTGCCCTCACGAGACCGACGGGTCGAATGAAGATGCAAAAACCTGCTAAAACACCATTGATTCATTTGGCAGTATGTGCTTGAGTAACACGCCTCTCAAACGAACGTGCGTCAACTTTCTATTTGTCCAAAGTATAAAACTAAAGTAGAAATGACTTAACTCCACACCAAAGTAGAAACCTACGCGTACCTGATTTTTTAGAATGGCAGCCGATTTTCTAAAGTCAGCTTCGCCGTATTACAGCCATGATATGCGGCAAAGCATATGAATGCTACAACCACGGTTATAGTTTCGCAATCGATTGCACAGCTAGGCAATTTTCGGCTTTATGTCCATTGAAAACAAAAAGTGTTCGTTAGAATCAGATACGTACCACAATCAGATATTGTCAGCTACCGGTAGTGCTTGAAAATTTTTATGGGGTGGGTCAAAAATAGGCATTTCAGAGAGGAGATGGTGTTTAACGGATTCACTGTCCCCTAAGCTCTGCTGAGACAGACGCTGCCACTAAAAAGAGTCGTTATTAGGGTCTGGTCAAGTTCGCATTATCCGGCTAATGCCAGTTTTAGGATCGAAATAATGAATGTTTAGGCCCATAGAAATGCATAAGCACCGACCAGGATCTTCGGCCAGGATCGAATTAGCTGGAAATTTAAATTAACTGGAGTCAGATTATTGGAAGTTTACTGTACACCCTTTTCTCTTCTACAAGGACTTGCCATTTTAATATGTAGTTTTCTTCTATAAGTGTGGCAGTGGTGCTAAACTTAGCATTTGTTCAAATCATCCATTGTTCCAAGGACAAGTTACAAAGTAGGTGCACACTTTGAGACTTGAAACATTTGCAGATATAAAGGCAGGACACGTTAACAGCTGTCCAATTAACATTAGTTGGCTGTATTGTCTGCATAGCATGTGGTTGCTTTTTTGAAATGTGGTCATTCTGTAAAGAAAAGTTGCATTCGTTTCAAATAAATTGCTTAACTATTGCTTGTGTGTATTCCTGCGTTCTCTGTGCTTATTGCGCTTTTAAAAGTGCAGTGAGCGACTGCGGACTCAAATGCACAAGACTTCACTTTATCATGCCAGAAAGAATTTTTTGGCTTGACAAAGGAGCCTTAACCCCTTCCATGCATACATACTTTTTTGTATAAACACATCAAATGGAAGAGAGTGACATCATGTATTTTAAAGCCTGGCAGTGTTAAACAGAGTGAAGTAAAAATTCAATTTGCTGTTAAGTATTGCTGCTAAAACCTCATGTTTGTGTATAGTATGCACATGCAGTGCTGGCTATGCCGTGGTAGAGCCCTGAAACAGCTTTCACCAGGCTGCTTGCTATAGCATTGTTGTGTTCTGCAACCTGAGGGCAAAACTAAATATATCTAGAAGTTCAGCCGCGCAACTGACAGGTATTTCCGTATGTTTGATGCACTCCTGGCCAGGGACTTTTCGTCCTGTAGGCAAATAGGTGGCCGCCACGGACGCTGTTTTGGGAAGAGTGCAGCTTTCCCTCGAAAGTCCCCTCGCAATGCTTCACCAGCAGGTTTTGCCAGCGAGAGTGGAGGGGGGCACAGTAATTTTACTTTACATGGTGCGGCACAATACCTTAAGATGCTGCTGCTTCTGGCTTCCATTTACTATGATATGCTGGTGCATCTCAACATGGAGCAAACCCATTTTATTAAAATTCTGAATTCTACCAACATGGTGTGGTGTGGCTGTCTATGATCACTGTATAAAACCGGGGCAAACAGCATGTCTAAAAAGTACCAAAACTGGTATAACTGTAATGAATGACCTGCAGTCATCCGAAATGTGTAAAATCGCAAGAATTGGTCAAGCTCAAACACTGTAGAGTTTAAGTAGTCCTGGTACAATTTTTTTCTTATGCGTGTGTAGCTGTCATTCAGTTATTTACACTACAAAACTTCAAATTCCTTCTATACGCAACAAATATATCCTTAACGCAAACATTTAAACCTGTGCCAAAGGCAGTGTGGGCCCATAATCTGGTAACAACATTGCATGGTAGGTCACAAACAAATGATGCATGCTGCAGTTGTTCATGAGTAAGCCATGGCATTATTGGGTCATTGAAAACTGAGCATGATAGGACCACTATGCAGCAGAACATTAGTCTTTCCTTTCTGTCTTGGTGCACAATGTGGAGTGGGTGCATGTTAAAAACCTCAGGCGATTAAAGTTAAGCCAGAGTCCACAACTGTGGCATGCCTCGTAATCGCATCGTGGTTGCGAATTACAGAACACTAGAATTAAATTATATTTAATTTAGATGTTGGAGAAGAGTCAAGAAAATTTATTTAGTGAAGCAAGTCTTAGCACACTATAAGAATCGCTCAAAGCACACGCAGCTTTCAGTGGCATGGTGTGGTCATAAAAGCTGCCATGTGGAACCAGATTAATCTAAAAGAAATTCAGTCCAAAAGCTTTATGTCAGTGCTCCTTTACACGTAAGCATGAGGGACACATCTTTAAAGGCATCATCTAAATCCTGTGTAAGCATTTATTGGTGAATATCAAATTGCCCTACATCTAAGGAAGTTATGGGGTGTTATGACAAGAGGAAGCCACAAGATTTTTGTTGTGCGCTCTTCCTATAGAGACAATATAGGACAGCAACAAAATAGCTGGTCCTAGTGAAGCATTCATTCAAGACTCTTGCCCATTTGGCAGGTTCACTAATACTAGAGATCATGAAGGCCAAGCACCTTGAAATGCATGCCGAAACCTCATCAGCATTGCATCACTTATTTCAAATAACTTTCATTTTGTTTTTTGCCAGACTAAAAGTTCTCGACAACCTGCTTGGCTGGTTTCAAGAACTTTTCGAGAACGGTTTGGTTCCACTCGAGTGCAGCATTGTCAGTCTTTAGTGAACTAGTCCCATCTTTACTGATGCAATTCAGTAGATCAAAGCAGATGCTGTCAAAGTGCATCTGACAGAGTGTTTGGAATGGGCATTCCTGGGTGATGTTGCCAAGAAGGGTGTTGTGAGCTGAATGCACACAGCACCTATAGCATATGAAAACCAGCACTTTATTATTTTTTTAGATCCCGCTGAGCTTGTGCTATTGCTGGTCATAGTATACTATAATTTCCACCACATATGGCCCTTGTCATCACAAGTTATTTTTATTGTCCTACAATGTATTCCCAATCAACATCTCTGCCAAGGACAACAGAAATAGAACGATTCGAAATTGCAGAATTCTCCATCTGCGGAGATGGCTGGCTGATTGCCGTATAAGATGCTTTGTGAGCTGGCATTGATGTATAAATCTCAATTCATCCGCAAGCGTACAAAATAGGCTTTGGGATACTTTTACCACAATAAGAGAGACTAGAATGACTGTTGCCTGTGACATATGACACATACCCATGACGAGGGATCGGCTAGGACTCCCCATCAATGCATGAAATAGCTTTATATTCCCACTTACTTGATAGTACATAATACTGATATGTAACAAAAATAAACAGCAAAGTAACTTAAAAACCAACAGGTCTACTACGATGGAGCCACAAGGGGAAAGACGGAAACATTTGTGTTCATTCATTCATTCATTCAAATAAATTTATTCAGTGCCCTGCGATTTGGTGGGGTGGGCTTGGACCCCGCCTAGGTTTCAGCCAAGGGTTGTTGGCCCTTGGCTGCTTCCTCGGCTCGCTGGACGGCCCTGAGTTGGTGCTGCAAGTCCGAGCTGAGCAACGCAGTCTCCCAGCGCGTGCGGAGGCTGTCGCGGTTTGAGGCTGCATCACCGTTACCCTCTATTACAGCCGTACATTCCCATAGGATATGCACCAGGGTGGCTCTAGAGTTGCAATGTCTCCACTTGTCCGTTGGGTATAAATCTGGGTGTATTAGGTGCATAGTAGCTGGACTCGGATACGATCTGGTCTGTAACTGCCGCCATTCTGCATACTGGTTTTTGCTTAATTTTGGGTGCGGCGGCGGGAATGTACGCCTCTACAATCTATGGTGTTGTGTAATTTAGTAAAATCCGGTTATTCGCGCTTCCCACTCCCATTCATCGGTAGTCGGGGCTAACCGAGGCTCGGTCCGTAATTTCTCGAGCCATGCGGTGCGCCACCTCATCGCTACCGTCTGGTAGTGTGTTAGCGGGTGTCCAGATGAGATCGATACTTTTGTCGCGGTTATTAGCTAATTTTAGGAGTCGTAGTGCCTCTGGGGAGATTCAGCCGTTGGCGAAGTTTCGTATGGCCGTCTGGGAATCACTGATGATTACGCCCGCTGGTGTTTGTGCTATGGCTAGCGCAATAGCTTTTCCTCTGCGGTTTCTGCATGTAGCGTGTTGACTGTAGCGCTCGTCGTGCATTTTCCCTCGTAATTTATCACCAGTGCTGTGTAGGCACGCTTGTGTCTGTATCGAGCTGCGTCTACAAATGTGGTGTCCTTGCTCTTACCGAATTTCATCTGTATATTGCGTGCTCTGTTTTCCCGCCTACCCTGATGGTGGGCAGGATGCATATTTGTGGGTATTGGAGGGATGGTTATCATGTCTCTGATGTGTCTGGGCATATCTACTTTGACGCCATGTTGGATGTGATACCACGTACCTAGGCGATCCAATATTTGCCTACCTGTTTCGTTCGTATTGTGCTATTCGTTGTCTAGAAGCGTACGGTGAGGGGCTAGTTGGTATGACATTAGGCGAACAACGAAAAACTGCGCAAAAAAGAACAAGACAGAGAAAGAACCACATGACACAGGCGCAGACTAACAACTGGTTTAATGCTCCAACGCCACTTTCCTACCAACAACAGAACGCATGCGCACAAACCGCAAAGACCAATGCCGCTATCATGTAGTCAAGCCCAGAAACGCCAACTCCTTGCGGTACAAATGCATGGAAGCCTCACTAACACAATTATCCGGCCCTAATCTCGCGATTGGAATATGAACCTGGCAACGTTTAACGCAAGAACATTATCTAGTGAGGCGAGTCTAGCAGTGCTATTGGAAGAATTAGAGGGCAGTAAATGGGATATAATAGGGCTCAGTGAAGTTAGGAGGCCAAAAGAAGCATATACAGTGTTAAGAAGCGGGCACGTCCTGTGCTACCGGGGCTTAGCGGAGAGACGAGAACTAGGAGTCGGATTCCTGATTAATAAGAGTATAGCTGGTAACATACAGGAATTCTATAGCATTGACGAGAGGGTGGCATGTCTTGTTGTGAAACTTAATAAGAGGTACAAAATGAAGGTTGTACAGGTCTACGCCCCTACATCCAGTCATGATGACCAGGAAGTCGAAAGCTTCTATGAAGACGTGGAATCGGCGATGGGTAGAGTGAAAACAAAATACACTATACTGATGGGCGATTTCAATGCCAAGGTAGGCAAGAAGCATGCTGGAGACAAGGCAGTGGGGGAATATGGCATAGGCACTAGGAATAGCAGGGGAGAGTTATTAGTAGAGTTTGCAGAACAGAATAATATGCGGATAATGAATACCTTCTTCCGCAAGCGGTATAGCCGAAAGTGGACATGGAGGAGCCCGAACGGCGAGACTAGAAATGAAATAGATTTCATACTCTGCGCTAACCCTGGCATCATACAAGATGTGGACGTGCTCGGTAAGATGCGCTGCAGTGACCACAGGATGGTAAGAACTCGGATTAGCCTAGACCTGAGGAGGGAACGGAAGAAACTGGCACATAAGAAGCCGATCAATGAGTTAGCGCTAAGAGGGAAAATAGAGGAATTCCAGATCAAGCTACAGAACAGGTATTCGGCTTTAAGTCACGAAGAGGACCTTAGTGTTGAAGCAATGAACGACAATCTTGTGGGCATCATTAAGGAGTGTGCAATAGAAGTCGGTGGTAACTCCGTTAGACAGGATACCAGTAAGCTATCGCAGGAGACGAAAGATCTGATCAAGAAACGCCAATGTATGAAAGCCTCTAACCCTACAGCTAGAATAGAACTGGCAGAACTTTCGAAGTTAATCAACAAGCGTAAGACAGCTGACATAAGGAAGCATAACATGGATAGAATTGAACAAGCTCTCAGGAACGGAGGAAGCCTAAAAGCAGTGAAGAAGAAACTAGGAATTGGCAAGAATCAGATGTATGCGCTAAGAGACAAAGCCGGCAATATCATTACTAATATGGATGAGATAGTTCAAGTGGCTGAGGAGTTCTATAGAGATTTATACAGTACGAGTGGCACCCACGATGATAATGGAAGAGAGAATAATCTAGAGGAATTCGATATCCCAGAAGTAACGCCGGAAGAAGTAAAGAAAGCCTTGGGAGCTATGCAAAGGGGGAAGGCAGCTGGGGAGGATCAGGTAACAGCAGATTTGCTGAAGGATGGTGGGCAGATTGTCCTAGAAAAACTGGCCACCCTGTATACACAATGCCTCAAGACCTCGAGCGTACCGGAATCTTGGAAGAACGCTAACATAATCCTAATCCATAAGAAAGGCGACGCCAAAGACTTGAAAAATTATAGACCGATCAGCTTACTGTCTGTTGCCTACAAAGTATTTACTAAGGTAATTGCAAATAGAATCCGGAACACCTTAGACTTCCGTCAACCAAAGGACCAGGCAGGATTCCGTAAAGGCTTCTCAACAATAGATCATATTCACACTATCAATCAGGTGATAGAGAAATGTGCGGAATATAACCAACCATTATATATAGCTTTCATTGATTACGAGAAAGCGTTTGATTCAGTCGAAACCTCAGCAGTCATGGAGGCATTGCGGAATCAGGGTGTAGACGAGCCGTATGTAAAAATACTGAAAGATATCTATAGCGGTTCCACAGCCACTGTACTCCTCCATAAAGAAAGCAACAAAATCCCAATAAAGAAAGGCGTCAGGCAGGGAGATACGATCTCTCCAATGCTATTCACAGCGTGTTTACAGGAGGTATTCAGAGACCTGGATTGGGAAGAATTGGGGATAAGAGTAAATGGAGAATACCTTAGTAACTTGCGCTTCGCTGATGATATTGCTTTGCTTAGTAACTCAGGGGACCAACTGCAATACATGCTCACTGATCTGGAGAGGCAGAGCAGAAGGGTGGGACTGAAAATGAATCTGCAGAAAACTAAAGTAATGTTTAACAGTCTTGGAAGGGAACAGCAGTTTACGATAGGTAGCGAGGCACTGGAAGTGGTAAGAGAATACATCTACTTAGGACAGTTAGTGACTGCTGATCCAGATCATGAGAGTGAAATAATCAGAAGAATAAGAATGGGCTGGGGTGCGTTTGGCAGGCATTCGCAGATCATGAACAGCAGGTTGCCATTATCCCTCAAGAGAAAAGTGTATAACAGCTGTGTCTTACCAGTACTCACGTACGGGGCAGAAACCTGGAGGCTTACGAAAAGGGTTCTACTTAAATTGAGGACGACGCAACGAGCTATGGAAAGAAGAATGATAGGTGTAACGTTAAGGGATAAGAAAAGAGCAGATTGGGTGAGGGAACAAACACGCGTTAATGACATCTTAGTTGAAATCAAGAAAAAGAAATGGGCATGGGCAGGACATGTAATGAGGAGGGAAGATAACCGATGGTCATTAAGGGTTACCGACTGGATTCCGAGGGAAGGGAAGCGTAGCAGGGGGCGACAGAAAGTTAGGTGGGCAGATGAGATTAGGAAATTTGGAGGATCAACATGGCCACAATTAGTACATGACCGGGGTAGTTGGAGGAGTATGGGAGAGGCCTTTGCCCTGCAGTGGGCGTAATCAGGCTGATGATGATGATGATGATGATGATGAATCTCGCGATTTCTAAAGCTTCGATTACTTCACGCTCTTTCTTATCACTTGCGCGTCCGACAATCTTAGTCCTGCCGAAAAGTGGAGTACAAACTTTGCCGTCATGCCTGCAGGTCTTGCAATGCTTGCAGGTCTTGCAATGCAATGCGTGTGGTTCTTTCTCTGTCTTGTTCTTTTTTGCGCAGTTTTTCGTTGTTCGCATAATACTATTCGTTGTGCCTCGATTAGCTCATCCAGTGCATTGTGGAGACCTAGCTGCAGTAGTCTATCATTGCTTGCGGTGATGGAGAGTCCAATTGCTTGCTTGTAGATTTTTCTGGTTAAGCAGTCTAACTTGTGTTTTTCTGACGAGTACCATCATAGGTGAGATTCATATCTGCCATAGTTAGATGAATTTCCGGATTGTTTCGTTCCTCGTAGTTGCGTGGTTTTCAGCCACGTGGCGATGGTACATAAATGAGGAGCTCAGATTTCTCTGCCGAACACGCCATTCCGGTTCCTGCTAGGTATTGTTCAACTGCTTCTATGGCACGTTGTAATGTGT
Organism: Dermacentor andersoni; assembly: GCF_023375885.2. NCBI lineage: Eukaryota > Metazoa > Arthropoda > Arachnida > Ixodida > Ixodidae > Dermacentor > Dermacentor andersoni. The sequence goes on from NC_092820.1 coordinate 14,078,265, forward strand.
TTTCACGTATACTGTTCCGCATATTACAAACGCTTGGACTAGTTGAATCAGATTGCCTTCTTTCATTCCACTATGTTTGTTGGCTATTCGTTTAAGTAGCCGCATGATTTGAGATGTTATATTGTCTAATTTGCATATGGTCGCTCCATTGTAGCCATTACTTTCAATGATGAGGCCCAATACTCTGATCTTGTCAACCTTGAGTATGGGTATACCTTCTGCCATAGGTGAATTTCCGGATTGTTTCGTTCCTCGTAGTTGCGTGGTTTTCAGCCACGTCGCGATGGTACATAAATGAGGAGCTCAGATTTGTCTGCCGAACACGCCAGTCCGGTTCCTGCTAGGTATTGTTCAACTGCTTCTATGGCACGTCGTAATGTGTTTTCAACCTTTCCATCGTTGCCATCGCTCACCCAGAGGGTGATATCGTCAGCGTAGATGGTACGATTGAGGCCATCGATTTCCTGTAGCTTTGCTGGTAAGCCACTAAGAGCTAGGTTAAACAGCATCGATGATATTACTGAACCTTAAGGCGTACCTGCGCTTCCGATCTGTAGTTCTTCGGAGTTAAGGTCTTCTATCTTAATGTGTGCCTTTCTGTTGGTAAGGAAGTCTCGTATATAACGGTATACTCTCTGGCCTAGACCTAGCTCATTTATTCTGTTTAGTATTGTTTCGTGGGTAACACTGTCAAAAGCTTTCTTTAGGTCCAATCCTAGGATAGCTTTGATGTTTCGACTTGTGTTATCTATAATTTGACGCTTAAGTATGAGCATTGCATCCTGTGTGGACAATTTCTCCGGAAGCCCAACCTTGTAGGGGGAGAAAGTCGTTATCCTCGAGATAGTTGGTCAGTCTCGTTAGGACAACGTGCTCCATGAGCTTGCCCACATAGGACGTGAGTGAAATGGGTCTCAGGTTCTCCAACTGTAGCCATTTGCCTGGTTTAGGCATTAGAATAATCAGGGCCGTTTTCCATTGTTGTGTTATTGTACCGGATTGCCAGCATTCGTTCATATACTTGGTAAGTTGTTCTAGAGAGGCATCATCGAGATTCTGGATCATCTTGTTTGTTATTCCGTCCAGTCCCGGCGCGGATGTAGTGTTAAGCTTTTGTAGAGCTGCTCTCAATTCCGCCTCACTAATCTCTTCGTCTGATTGTCCGTTTTTGGTCCCTGTGTAATCTGGGTGAATTGTTGGCTTAGCCCGGATAAATACCTTGCGGCTATCTCATCGATAAAAGCTGCTTCAGTTTTGTCATATGCATGTAAGATTTTGTTTGTTTTGTCTGCACGTGACTTTACTTTCTTCAGGATTCAAAAGGTGCCTGAGGAAGTTCCACTTTCTGGACAATCCTAATTGATTATCCATATTAGTGCATGTTGCTTCCCATTGTTGGCTTCAATATCTCTGTTAAGCCGGGCCAGCCTGCGTCGGAGCATCCTGTTGTGTCTCCGAGTTTTCTACCTCCTCAAGAGACCTTCTTTAAAGCTTCTTTCTGGGCGAGTTGGTGCATACTTGACATAAAAATTGTAACAGCGCAAACAGCGTATCAGCGCTTGTGTGTCGTCCTTGTTACTTTGTGGTTGCATGTGTTTGCGCTGTTACAATTTTTATGTCAAGACCTTCTTTAGCTTCCCAGATATGTAGGAGTTTACTGTCTACCTGTTCCATTTGCGCGTCCTGAGGGATTACTTGTGTGGCTGCGTTAACATCCTGCTTAAGCTGCGCGCTCCAGTCCACGATGTCTCTGATAGTATTATCATTTTTCTTGCGAATTTCTGTGAGTTTGTTCCAGTCTACAATTTTGAGTTGTATGCCCTTAGATTTGCGTGGCCCTGCTTTAACAGTGATTTCAAGGATGTTATGATCGCTGCCTAGATCCTATTGGGTGTTAATCCATATCGCATCCTTAATGTTCTTTGTAAAGGTGAGATCTGGCGTAGTGTCCACACTAACACTAGAACCCCGCCTTGTAGGTGTTGACGGGTCTGTGATGAGGGTAAGGCCCTCTTGTTGTGCGTCTAGACATAGGTGTCTACCTTTGGGGTTTTCAAATTTGTATCCCCATGCCGCGTGTTGAGCATTGAAATCCCCCCCCAATCACTAAGGCTCTGCCTTCTGTGATAGTGAGAGTCTTGCGGAGAAGTAATCGGAAATTGGGACTTTTGTTTCTTGGGTTACTATAAACATTTAGGAGAAATAGACTTCGATTGTTTTTTTCTGGTAGGTATTAACTCCATTAATATACTGAGTACATCCGCAGTGCCTGTATCATGCTGAACGACCGTGTAGGCACGTTTGACTACAGTGCTGACAGCTCTTGTCTCCCCGTCGGCACTACAGAATGATCTATACCCAGATAATTTGGCCTTACAGCATGGCTCCTGTAGCATTATGACATCAGCATGTTCCTTATTGATTAGGTGTTGATGTAAGTGGGATCTTTTTCTACTGTATCCGTGACGATTCCATTGCCAGATAGTATAATGGTCGTGTCGATCCATGGCGGCAGTTACAGTTTTCCGGTTCCCTCCACCGTAGGTGTCAAGGGTTTATTATATGGTTTAGTGGTTATTTTGATGGGGCCACCTCCACTGGTTTGTGGTCCCCATGACTTCATACAAGATTCAATGTCGGTAAATTTTGTAGCGACTGTGTTAAATTGTTGTATTTGCGACATAATAGCCTGTGTAACTTGCTGGGTAATTTGCGTACCCAGGTGTTTAAAGCGTGTATTTATGATGTCTAGTTTGTTTTCTAGAATGTCAATGTTGCTTTCAAGTTCATTCTCTCTTTTCTCAAGAGGTTTAACGGACTTGATCTTTTTAACTGTGATCGTCTCATTATCATCCGCGGCTTTACGCTTGGCTGGCGTGTTCGCCTCTTCTTCCATATCAGCCTCTTTTTATACAATACTATCTAGTGTAATACCCCGCCCGTTTTTAAGAGTAATGTTTTCTTTCCGCAGTCTACCGTTTTCTTCTTCTGGAGCGACAATCTGCTGATGATGTTCTAGCATCATTTGTTTCTTCTTTGCTAGTTGTTTTTTCCAACTCTCTATTTCTAGTGTTAGGTGCCGCCTCTTTCTCTACACGCACTCCGGAAGCTACGTCAGCCCAGTTCACCTGTGATGGGGGTCCGGTGGTGTAGTCGCTGGTAGTGCCCTTGCTGTTGCCAATGGCCTGTGGTGGCTTCATTGGACTGCCATTGCGCGGTCGGAACATTGACCTTGATCGGTTGCCGGAGCGTGATCTGCTTCTGGCTATTCTGTTCCTGCTGGCTGTACTTGGTCTTCTTTGTTTATCGCCATAGTTTTCGTATTCCACTTGTTCCTCTCTACGGACGCGTTCCCATCTTCGTCTTTTAATGAGTTATGGAATGCAGTACCTTGCTTGGCGTCGTTTATCCCCGGTCGGGTGGTCTTTTCCACATAGTTGGCATTTTGCTTTGCATTCGTGGTCTTGCTTTGGATTCTTGGTGCCGCAACTCCGGTAAATTTTATCAGTAGGATTGGGGTATACGTCTGCTCTGTGACCAAGTCTACCGCATTCGTAACAGATGTCAAATTGTTTCTTGTAAAGTGCGCATCCAATGAGCGCAGCTCCCTAGTTCACATAGCTAAGGACGTAAGATCCATCAAAAATGACGATTACATTGTTTGTGTCGCCCATACGCTTGGCGTAGAGTACGCTGGGGTTACGTGGAGTGACCTAACGGAGTGGAGTGGAGCTTCCTAACGATGTCTTCCGGGCTTTCATCGGCAGAGATACCTCGGATGACTCCTTTCGAGGTGTTCTCCGGTGCTGCGCGATAGGCACAGACTTCATATTCCTTGCTGCCAATGCTTAGACTGGTTATTGCGACATATTGTTGGTCTCTTTCTTTCGATGGTGTGCTGAGGACTATAATGTTCTGCTTCTGGTCGAGGCAAAGATTATCTTCTTCATTCGCTGTGCGTTCAACATATGCAGCACGTTTTACGCTGTGATAGATGCGGTCCGCACCGTGTTCGGTCACGTTGAGTCCGCCTCTTGGTCTAATAATGATCCTGTAGTCGTCCATTGGTAAGTGTGGCATGCGGCTTGCGACGATTAATCGTCGAATCTGCCGATTGCCCTTTTTCTTGTTCCAAGTAGCTTCGTGAGCTCGCTGAAGTGGTGTTTTATCACTTCTATGATTTCTTTTAATTTCATACGAATGGCCTCGGCCCAATTCTTCTGGTTGAATATCTTCCCCATCTACGTTTACCACCTCCATGTTAACCTTAATGCTCTGCGAGAGCCGGGTAGAAGGGTTTTCTCCGGCTCTGATCGCGGCGTTAGGCACAGCACGTCAGTCGCCGTGGCTGGTGATACATGACGACGGGGATGCTCTCGCTAGGCTTAGGCTTCCCGGTCGGCGTGGCAAACTGTTTGAAATGATTTCTGGAAATGGCCCACCAGGTTGATTAGGTGCCCAGGTGATCATTGGGTCTACCTGCTTCTTCTGAGATGTGAATTTCGTAGTTCCAGTCAAAAAAACACTGGGAATCATTCGAAGTTTATGGAGCTGACGCGAAACGCATCCGCTTTCCGTCGTTGTCTTCTCCCATTTGTGTTAATTGTATGAAAAAACTGTGCTTAAGATGTCCTCTTCCCAGCAGCAAAAATACGATCATGCACAAACTAGCATTACTCTTCAGGCACACCCCAGGCTGCTCACACCATTTTCTACAATATCTGAAGCCCAACAGGCAAAAAGGATAGCTGTCAATTTTTTTTTTCAGCTGAATACCTTCAGCATAAACGAAGAAAGTTATTCTCATATATCCTCACATGAAACACAGCAATATTGTTACATGCCTTTTCATATTGAAGTTTTCCCTGATATTCGCGAGATAGCAAATTTAAGTGCCACACACGCCGCTGTATTTTTGATTCTATGTGACCTAGGTTTAAGCTGCCTCAGGTTGTATTAATGTGCACGGAGGCATTTAGAAAATAGTCACCTAAGGTGCCTAAAATGTCATCTTCCCAGCAGCAAAAATACGATCATGCACAAACTAGCATTACTCTTCAGGCACACCCCAGGCTGCTCACACCGTTTTCTACAAGATCTGAAGCCCAACAGGCAAAAGGGATAGTTGTCAATTTTTTTTTTTCAGCTGAATACCGTCAGCATAAAAGAAGAAAGTTATTCTCATATATCCTCACATGAAACACAGCAACATTGTTACAAGCCATTTTCCCACATTGAAGAAGGCATCAGCAATGTGATGAAGACAATTGAAGAAGCAGTCATGTTCTTATTTATATTCCAATGCAAATCTACACTTGGTCATATGAAGGTGCATGTGCCAAATTCAACACTAAATGGCACAGTGTACTGTTATGAGGCATAAAGAACAGACATTTCAAGGAAGTGAAAAACTTGTAATGCAGTTACTGTTGGTGTCGAAAGAATTTGGCAAGTCAGAAGGGCAATGTGCTAAATAAAAAAAAATCTACAGGCTCACATCGCAATGCTTTTGCCAAACAATCCAAAACTTCAATGTGTGCAAGTCCACAATGACCAGGAAAAAAAGTAAACAAGTTTCTTGAAGATGGAATGAAAAAGAAATGTTGCGACAATTGAGAAATGAATTCTTTATACCTTCTAGTGGCACGCGGATAGTCAGTCAGTGGGCACAATTTGAACTTGAACTCATGGCACTGCTGCAGGGGCAAATACCACACTCATACTTCCAAGAAGCGTCAGTTACAATGCTGAGTTGGAAGGGAAACTTTGCAAATACTTCTTCAGAAGTTCAAGCATCTGACCAGTAAGTAGTCGAGCATGACTAGGGGAAATATAATCAATTTCACAAATAGCACCATTCCAAAAGAACTGGCACACTGCATTGATTTCTCAGGTGACTATTTTCTAAATGCCTCCGTGCGCATTAATACAACCTGAGGCAGCTTAAACCTAGGTCACATAGAATCGAAAAATACAGCGGCGTGTGTGGCACTTAAATTTGCTATCTCGCGAATATCAGCCAAAACTTCAATTTGAAAAGGTTTGCTCGAAAGGAAAACTCATGGCCGTAACCCTGCTGCCCATCGCCAGTTGTGTGAACAAAAAAAAAGCCGCACTGAGAAAAAAGGAAAACATCTGCATGATGAATAGACACTTCGTCGATATTTGAAGCAGATCCTTAGTGGATATCGAGAAATGTGCACTGGATAAGAGCGAAACATGCAACCGACTGACAGAGGGAAGTAAGGCTCACAGGATAAGTTTTCTCTATCTACGCCGATAATGCAGCCCGTATTGTGCTATTAAATCGCCCGCAATGCGCAGCAATTACCGCACTCGATTAATTGAAGTCGCCATCGCAGCGACGCGCCATTTATTTCACGACCACGAAAAACAAGGTATTGACTAAGTACAGCGGCGGTTTACCTGTCGGCAAGCCGCTAATTCGCATATGACGAAAGCAAATGTCACGGAGTCCAAGCCCACGACTGCACAAGTCAAACTGCGCTCGCACGAATATCGCGCACGTTATACGCTTTCGACACGCACAAAAGCGCGCGCAGAACGTCTTGCAGACGACACGACGGCAATGCCTAATCTACGTTCGAGAGTAGCTCTTTCAAAAATGTAAAAACAAGCAACAATGTGACGTCACATCCTGCGAAAAAGAATTGTTCTCCTTTCTCACCTTCTCTCAGCTCACGCATGCGCAGTGACCACGGAGCCCTCGGGGGCAATGTTCAGGTCGTGATCCCTCAAGCCACGTCAAGCCAACGGTGGCGCCAGCTTTTCCAGTGATGGAGCTCGCCCCCAATATGGTTAACAGTGCTGCGCCGCCGCGGCCAGATTGGAAGGACGATAATTGTAATTTTGTACTTTCGCTCACATATGACGGCCCAGCCGACCTCTCGAGGCCGCGAACTATCACGTGACCGAAAGCCTTGAGTGAAGGCGTTGCTTAAGCGCGTGTCCTCGCTCTGCCTTTAAGTCTTCTCGCCCAACCTTCCCTTCCAATCTTTCGCCCTTTCACATCTTTCCGGCGGCAAGCAGAGCCGACGCCGGGAGCCGCTTGACCGGTGAAGTCAGAAGGTTCGGGTTGGCGCCTGTGTGGGTACGCTCCTTTGTGTAAATTTAGAACACTCGCAGAGCAAGCTCTCCACTTTGTGTTTTCGACGCGTTCACCAACAACCCCTATGGACCCTTGTAGTACGCGGCGTCGCTTTGACTCGGAAAGCAGATCCAGCCTCGTCTATGCCTGCACTTCGCCGACGAAAAAAGTGAGTACTATATGAAATCACCTTATTTGTGATTATTGTCACCGCGAAATGTCCTTTGCTTGGACATGTCACATTCGCGCGCCACGCTCGAAGAGTATACTGTGAGCTTGCCGTGGTGTCCTATGGAACCTTAAGACATGTAATTTCACAGATAAATGAGTGCTTTTTTTTTTCACATTGCGAGCGACTATTTCTCTCGTTTTCCTGTTTTCCTCCGTGATCCTGACACGCTTGCTAAATGCAGTGCTAATAGAGAAACTTTAATCCATAATTGCAACAATCCATGGTCCGTGGAATGCGTACGGGAGAGTTAGCATCCCTGTATATAGAGGGACATTAGGGAGAGTTAAATATTTATGGCAGGCTTCTCGGAGCGGGTGCTGTAGGCGTCGCGAAACTTCAAGGATTGAACCAATGTCGGTCGTTTCGCGGCATAAGACTGCGTTGCTTGCATTTCCGCTGGCGCGCTATTCGCGCATTCAGTATAACGTACGCAATCAGGCTAATTCGCATAGCCGAAAAAAGAATTTTTTGGGGGGCTATACAGCGCCGTTAAGAAATATTGCCGCCTCTAATAAAATTCCCCATTGTGTTCGCGCCCAATCGCACGTTTGTTGTTCCGGCAACCTGTTTCGTTTCAACTTGCGCTGGTTGCGTGTGACACACCTGCTTTAGTTTGACTGTCTACTGCGCATTCGGTCGACCTGCAGTCACGCTTCGAATCGTGTGACTGCTGGTTGGCATTACTAAACTATTTCGATCTTCGTGGCTGCTTCTAGGGCTGTACGGTAGCGCGATTAAAAGACGGGACAAAAGAAGACACACAGGGACACACACAGCGCTAACTTCCGACAATGTTTATTATCGAAAACCAGGCCGTACTTATACACTCAGCCAACATGAGTCACAGCCACGTGAACAGATAAACAATCAATCAGATCGAAACGTTTTTGTAAGGGATACGTTAAGCCATGCGCAACATTTTCAGTTCTTTTTCAGAGAGAGCCAATGACGGTTTGCTGATACATCAATCCTCTAGGGCATCATTCTGCTCGGCTTCTATTGTAAGTCTAGTGAGTTCGCACTTATTTCTACCAGTAATGGTTGTTGATTCGAAGAGAGGGGAGCACTTATGTTGCTTACAATGAAGGGAGAGAAACCCATCTGATACATCTTTGTCGACTTTATTTTTGTGTCCGCGCAGTTTATCGTTAATGCATCTGCCCGACTGTCCGACGTAATACTTCCCACATGGTAAGGTTATACGATGTGTCACAATCTCTAACCTTCTTCCTGTGCTTAACTTGGCAGCTATGGCAAGTTATGTCCCGTCTGCCGCTGCCAGCTGCAGGAGGTATCTCGCGTCATGATTTATCATGCGCCGCCCTTCGCAGCAGTTCCTGTAGCTGCGTCGCGGTCGTTTATACTGGTAGGATCAGGACTCTTAACATCATATAATGGCACCGGGCTGCGTGCAGATAAGTGGCACAATGCTTACGCGTACCTAGACAAGTACCAACGGAGTCTCTGCGTGACACTTTTTTTTCCGGGTGAGGGGCTCTGCTTGCAGTTTTTGAGCCGTGCAACCTCTGCTGACAAAAATACCCGGCATGCAAGCAGTGTTCAAGACGCTCAATTAGTACACATGTGTGAATTACCTTAGCTATTACAGACTTTGCTATGCTCTCCCGAGCACCAGTCTAAGACACATGTCCTCAGAATCCGCATGCCAGTCTAATTTAAACCTCGCGATTGCGATGAACAATGACAGAGACATCGCGTATATTTACCTGTGATTACCGTAGTCACTGATTCACATAAGTTATGATACGGAATCGTGTTGTACTTTACAGGAATCAATCATTAACCGACGGATTTTGTTATGGTCATATCTTAGAGCAGTAAAAAAACTTGCGCTATGACGCCACAATAATACATGCTGTACAGTTTAGCCGTCGCCGGATAAAAATTGCGATACATGCCCCGTCACCTAACGCACGGGCATTCTTCTTATGTGTAAATTTTGCAGAGGTGCACATATACGCCCGTACAGCTCGCCCCCCTTTGTAGGGCCCTTCCTTGTGCCCGTGTGGGTTTCGCTGGTTAAAGAAATCTCGCCAGGCCACCAACCCGTTTCCACACTGTTATTAGCTGCTTCGTTTCTTGTTTGCCTTTTGATTTATCAGCGCTTAATGAGATGTCCAGTGTAGCGATTTCATATATATATTTCGAGACAGCTGTTAAGCCTCAATGGTTTATTTCGCAGGTCGCGCGCTGAAGACGATGACGCTGGCCATGATGATGAATATATACAGATGAAGGAGATGAAGGGGTAATATAATGCTCACACAATTTCCCCCGCATGTGGAAGCGGCCAACCTGGCCGCTGGTTATGGTGGGAAACGCCGTATGAAAGGCTTTAAACGCGAAACATGCACAATCTCTGTGGCACGGCAGCGGCCGTCCAAAGGCGGAAAACTGGAGTGACAGGATAGTTCACTGGCGAATTATCTTCCCGAACAATGTAGTGCCCGATGAAACGGGACTGAAATTTCTCGCACAATCCAGGAGTGCGAACTGGGGTCCACAGTAATACTTCGTTTCCAGGGTGGAAAGAAATGACACGGTGAGATGCATCATAGTGAATTTTGCGGTCTTGTTGACTGGCGTCGGTGTTGAGACGGGCACGTTCGCGACACCGTGCAATGCGCGAAACGAACTGCTCACACACTGATGTGGACGAAGGCACGGGGACATCGAAGAAAGAAACGTCGAGGATAGTGAGCGGTTGGCGACCATACACAAGGAAAAAGGGCGAGTACCCCGTAGTGCGTTGGACGGCCATGTTGTATGCGAAAGTGACGAATGGTAGAATCACATCCCAATTGGTGTGGTCAGGGTTGATGTACATAGATATCATGTCGGACAGCGCGCGATGAAAGCGCTCTGTGAGACCATTAGTTTGAAGGTGGTAGCTGGAAGTCGTTTTATGGATGGTATTGGACGCACAGAGAATATCGTCGAGAAATTTAGAGAGAAAGGTCCTGCCGCGGTCACACAAAAGGACACGTCGGGCTCCGTGCTGTAAGAAGATGGCTTCCAAGAAAAAGGCTGCAACCTCCTCTGCGGATCCCGAAAATAGTGCGGCTGTTTCAGCGTACCGTGTCAAGTGGTCTACAGCTGTGATGATGCATCGTTTACCGCCGGTGGTTAAGGGTAGCGGTCCATAGCGGTCGATACCAACGACTGCGAAAGGAGCTTCAGGACACGGGACAGGTTGGAGCAGTTCAGCCGGAGGTGTGGTCAGTCGTTTGCGGTGTTGGCAGAGCGAACAGGAAGCCACGTATTTCGCTACGCTGGTTGCAAGTCCAGGCCAAGAGAAGCGGCTGCGAATTCGCTCATAGATTTTATGGAAACCAAAGTGACCGGCAGTGGGATCGTCGTGAAAGGTCTCCCATATCTGGGCGCGAAGTGATCGGGAAACGACATGAACCCAACGGTGTCCTTCTGGATGAAACACGTACCGGTATAATATGAAATTTTCGATCTTGAAGGTCTTCAACTGACGACGGAGCCGAGCGTTAGGTTTGCGAGATGATCCGCGATTACGTTCCATAACGGCAGCAGGAGTCATTACGTTGGCTAAAGGCAAACGTATGAGAATGGCTGGATGGGAGCCGGTCGAGAGCAGCGAGCGAAGGGAATGCGCTGCGCCCTGCACTTTGCTCACGAAAGGTGTTAAGCAAGCAGCGTTTGAAGACGGTGGTAGGGGACAACGAGAGAGAGCATCGGCATCCTGGTGTTTCTTTCCAGACTTGTAGGTGACGTCGAAGTCGTATTCTTGCAAACGAAGTATCCAACGGCCGAGACGTGCCGTTAAATTCTTTAGCGTCGTCAGCCAGCACAAGGCCTGGTGGTCAGTAACGACCGTATAGTGGCGGCCGTGCAGATAAGACCGAAATTTTTGGACGGACCAAACAACGGCGAGACACTCTTGCTCGGTAATCGCATAATTTTTCTCTGCAGCTGTTAGCGTGCGACTTGCGTATGCAACCACACGTTCTTCAGAATTTTGCGGACGTTGCAGAAGAATAGCGCCGATACCGTGTCCGCTGGCATCAGCATGTAGAAGAGTGGGTGCGGTCTTGTCAAAATGACAAAGCACAGGTTCGGACGTGAGGGCACGCTTGAGGGCGTCGAAAGCAGTTTAGCATTCGTCCGACAATACGTAGGGAGCTCCAGAAGGAAGGAGTTGATGGAGCGGCATCGCAATGGTGGCAAAGTTACGTATGAAGCGCCGGAAATACGAAGCTAGGCCAAGGAAGCTACGCAAGTCTTTGGCGCGTTGAGGCCTGGGGAAGCGGAGGACAGCGGTAACCTTGTCGGGGTCGGGTCGAAGGCCCTCCTTGCTGACAAGGTGTCCGAGCACTTTAATGGTTTTGATGGCGAAGTGGCACTTTTTTGTATTCAGCTGAAGGCCAGCAGCTGAGAGGCATGTCAGGACTTCGTCGAGGCGCTGCAAGTGCAGATGGAAGGTCGACGAAAATATGATGATGTCGTCAAGGTAGCATAAGCAAGTCTTCCACTTTAGGCCCCGTAGTACGGTGTCAATCATGCGCTCAAATGTAGCGGGAGCGTTACACAGGCCGAACGGCATTACAATAAATTCATAAAGTCCATCGGGTGTGGCATAGGCGGTTTTCTCCTTGTCTGCTTCGTGCATGGGTATGTGCCAGTATCCGGAGCGTAGATCAAGGCTGGAGAAATACTCCTCGCCTTGTAATGAATCTAACGCATCATTGATTCAGGGCAGTGGGTATACATCTTTGCGGGTTATTTTGTTCAAGGCATGGTAGTCTACGCAAAATCGCACTGAGCCGTCTTTCATACGCACCAAAACGACAGGTGACGACCAAGAACTTGAGGATGGGCGGATTATGCTACGTTTCAGCATGTCGGCAACGTGGGTATCTATGATCTGGCGTTCAGCGGAAGAAACGCGATATGGCCGCCGGCGCACGATGGAAGTTCCATCTGTGTGTATGCGATGAACCGTCGCAGAAGTCTGTCCCAGAAGAGGAGAGTGTACGTCGACGGAGCCTTTATGCTTGGATAATAATGCCAGTAACTCCCCCGTCTGCTGTGGCGTTAAATCGGAACTGATGGTACTAGCGAGAACAGAAGCAGGGACCGGATCCATAGCTGTGGGTGGTTGTGAAACAGCAGTAGTCGAGGTAAGCGCAGAGACAGGGTGTGTGTCCAAGACGCACATGAGAGCGACGCCTTTAGAAAGCAGAACTAGCTCATTGGTTGTGTGGAGTACAGCCAAAGTGGCCTTGCCGTAGGTAAAGCGAAGGCTGGGTGCCAGAGCAATCCTTTTGGATAAGTAACGGGCTGACGGTACAACTAAAACGTCACCATCGGCGATGTCAGAGTTAACTACAAGGAGTTGTTCGTGACCAGGGGGCACCATACAATTGTCAGCAGATCGTAAGTGCGGGCGTCGTTCGTGCACGTCGTCGCAATGGTCGGCCTCTGTCAAGTTAACGAGGCGTTGACGGCGCGCGATGAAAGCCGACGCCGAAGAGAGAAAGTACCACCCTAGTATAAGCATGTGATCACAGGAAGTCAACACTGCGAACTGGATATGGTGGCGTAACCCGACGATCGAAACTCTAACGGTGCATTGCGCCGATGGCCGAATCACAACATTATTTGCGTCACGAAGAAGAGCTCCACTGTAAGGTGTAGCAACTTTGCTTAGACGAGCGCACAAGCCGGCGTGAATAATGGAAATAGCTGCTCCCGTATCAAGCAATGCTAGGACTGGTGCACCTTCTACACACACGAATAAAGTATTGGCCCGGCACGCTGGAGGAATTGTAGTCTGTGCGAGCCATGCAGCTTTCCCTCCAAAAACTGCACCATCTAGTTTTCCGAACGGTAGTCAGGAGTGCGTGTGGCCTGCTGGAGGGGTAATGTCGAGCGTCGGAGAGGGGAGGGCGAGCGGCGGTGACCTGGATGGTAGTAACGAGGCGCCTCGGAAGGTGGAGAAAGTGAGCGTGGGGAGAGCCGGCGCTGGTAAGGACTCGGAGAAAGCAACGGGTCTTTCTCATAAATATCGTAGCCACGGCGTTCGTCCTGTTGTAGTCTTCGGCCAAAACGCGATATGTGCCCCCGAATACCCTAATAATAACAAACGAGGCGGGGCATAGCCCGGGTAGTGTAAAATCCTGTGGCAGGCGGTCGGGGTGGTAGAGTCGCCAGATGGTTGGGGCCAGTAGCAGGAGCAGGAGGCGCTGTCAGAACGAACGCTGCTTGCACAGCCGCAACCTGAGCATACGAGGTGGATGGCGAAGGAGGGCCACAACTCGCAGCGCAGGTCATGGAGGACAGCTCCTCTTTGGTGATGTCTCGCAGGCCAGGAACCAAAGGCTGAGGCTGGAGAACAGGAGGACTGAGCAGGCCACAAGCTTGGAGCTCGTCGCGTATGAGAGTCCGAATCAGCAGACGCAGGTCGGTATCCGACGAAGGAGGCGCGTCACCGGCGACAGATTGTAAACGGATGGCCTGCAGTGCGTCCAGGTGTTGGCAAGTCGCAATCACATCGTTTACGGTATTTGCATTCTTTATCGCCAGTGCGTAGAACGCGACGTGGACAATGCCCTTTAGGATGTGACGAACACGATCAGGTTCCGTCATTGTGGCGTCAACACGGCGACAAAGGGCGAGGACGACCTCGATATAAGAGGTGTATGTATCCCCGGGAAGTTGCGTGTGTGTCCATCAAGCTTTTTCTTGGCGACCTCAGAGCGAACGTTGGGAGCGCCAAAAATGTGCCGAAGCTGGTGTTTGAATGCCGCCCAGTCAGGCAAGGTGCTCTCGTGGTTGAGAAACCAAGTCCTGGCAACGTCAGTGAGGTAGAATGCGACGTTGCGAAGCTTGTGCATGTCATCCCACCGGTTAGACTCACTCACGCCGTCATAATTGTCCAGCCAGTCATCATCGTCGTCACTACGAAGGCCAGCAAACATAATGGGATCGCGCTGCCGCGTGCTGACGGTCCATGAAGAAACGGCCGGAGGGGCAGAGACGGTGACGCCGGAGGCTCCTGGAGGATCTTCTTGGGGCATGCTGGTGGAAAGGCGGAGCAAGCAGCGGCCTGAACGAAGCTGCAGGGAAACTCGAAGGCATAGAGGACCAAGGGATCGAAGGCAGCCTCCACTACTTGCGAGACAGCTGTTAAGCCGCTGTTAAGAGCGGGCCGGTGGGCTAGACCTGCCGGTCCCGACGTGGGACTAGCCGGGTGCGCGACGAGTTCGCGTCCTCGCTGGACCTGCAATAAAGTTTATACACTCACTCTCTCACTCACTCACTCAGCCTCAGCTGTTTATTTCGCGGCTCGCGCGCTGAAGACGATGACGCTGGTCGTGATGATGAATATATGCAGATGAAGATGAAGGGGAAATATAATGCTCACAATACATATATATATATATCAGGGTGTCTACAACCGGGAAAACCGGGAACCGGGAAACTCAGAGATTTTGAGTAGTCTGGGAAAACTCAGGGAATTTGTGCCTCTATCAAGGAAAATTAGCTGTAATTTTATTGAAAGGGTCGAAAGTCGCGGTAATGCTGGCGTGAGTAACAGACAATAATCGTAATGAATCGTCTTTGACGCCCTGTCGTCGGCTGGAGGACTTGACAGTGTGCTGTCAACGACCGACTTTCCGGATTCCCGATCATTTGGACGGCCATGCGGCACCACCACGTACCCCTTAGAGTCAATGTATCAGAACATCTGAAATTTCGGACGCAAGAAGTCTTTACCGTCTCATTTTCCGGAAGTTTTGCCGTGACAGCAGGTGCGAAACGGCATTAATCAAAGCCACCACCACTGCCATTTTGATTGCCTCGCCGCCTCGAACCGGCGTTCTCGCACGCAGATCCGCTGGCAACTGTAGCCACCACTGCGGCAACGCCAGGCCTAGATGCTTCGGCGTTCGCTGTGAAGCTTCTTGCCGTTGGGTGCCGTGTTTTTTATTCAAAGAATTCGCTACACTCAGCAATGGCACGGATTCCGCCGTTGTGATCCTCGCGATTGGCTCAGAAGCTTGGAAAGCACGGTGCGCTGCATAATGTCGGTTCCCGAAAGTCAGCTTCGCCTTCGTACAGAAATGTTACTTGATGAAGCATACGCAAAAGTATTGCAGTGAAGCATAAGTGTGGAAAGGGCTATTGCCACGGGACACAGTATGTATTCCTTAATTATGCACGCATGCACCCGGTATTTCCTGTCACAGTACGGGCACCTATATGCCTAATACGTGTAAAGACGGGCCTTCAGAGCGTTTTCGAATGTGCCTGTGGCGGTGTGAGCCCTTAAGGGCAGTAAATGGTGGACTTGGTGGCACCGACCAGACGACCATGCATATTCCTGCTCTTTTCGTTGTGCAGATTGCGCTGTGGCCAAGCGGCCTCACCACCAAGCAGGCCACACATATGCACGCAAACGGAACAATGCCAACCCCAGGTGGTCCAAATTTCCGGAGTCCCCCACTACGGCGTGCCTCATAATCAGAAAGTGGTTTTGGCACGTAAAACCCCATAATTGAAATTGATTGAAAACAATGCCAGTGGCTTCGGATGACAGAGCAAGGGACAACAAATCTGCGCAGACTCCGATCACGATCGACGCCCTTCAACTACGCAGCGACCACGTCACGGATGCGGTCACGTCAACCTTATCAGGCACTCGGCAGTATAAAACCCGACCCATGACCCCATCCGCTTCAGTGGACTTGGTGGCACCGACCAGACGACCATGCTTATTCCTGCTCTTTTCGTTGTGCAGATTGCGCTGTGGCCAAGCGGCCTCACCACTGGGCAGGCCACACTATGCACGCAAACGGAACAATGCCAGTGGCTTCGGATGACAGAGCAAGGGACAACAAATCTGCGCAGACTCCGATCACGGTCGACACCCTTCAACTACGCAGCGATCACATCACGGATGCGGTCACGTCAACCTTATCAGGCACTCGGCAGTATGTAAACCTGACCCATGACCCCACCCGCTTCAGTGGACTTGGTGGCACTGAGCAGACGACTATGCTTATTCCTGCTCTTCTCGTTGTGCAGGTCAGTAACTACTCTGTACCCTCTTTACGGGACAATGATGTAACGCTGACGGTGCTTCCAAGTCCACACTTTCTTGCTGTACTGATTGTTGAGCGCTATGATGTATTTAAGCTATTGCTACTAACATCGGGCGATGTCGAGCTTAACCCCGGTCCGACGTCAGACTCAGAATCGGATACTCGTCCTAAAAACGACCTTCTGAAACAAATTCTGAAAGAACAATCTAAAACCAACAATACGTTAAAAGAACTAGTAACGAACTTGAAAAAGGTTGAGCGAACAGTTGATAACATGGAAACTAGGCTTGCCGCAATTGAAAACGACATGGAACGAGTGAAGCATTGCGAAGAGAAGTTGACCGAATGTGAAAATAATTATGACACCACGAAAAATCAAATCCAAGATCTTGCATTGAAATTGGACGATTTAGAAAATAGAAGTCGACGGAACAACTTGATTATTTACGGCGTAACGGAAGAACCTAACGAAGCTATAGTTTCACTGGAAAGGTAGTGAGAGAAAACATTTAAAAATAAACGCTAGGCATTGAAGTGAAAACCCTTGAAAGGACACAGAATAGGTACCCGCACAAGTAACCGAGACCACCCGATCATCCTTAGATTGTTTGATTACGCCGAAAAAACCAAAATCTTATCTTGCTGCTACAAACTGAAAGGCACACCACTAGCTGTTTCCGAAGATTTTTCTAAGAGAGTAAGGGAAATGTGCACGCACTTGTGGCATTCAGCGGTAAATGAAAGGGCAAACGGAGCAAAAGTTCGGCTAACATTCGACAAACTGAGAATCGATGAATAAGTGTATACTTGGGACCCAGTGAATAATATTAGGACTGAATTACCGCAGAAAGCAAGTCTTTCAAAACAGTCCCTTTCCACTTCGACTTCGCTGAAATTCTCTAAAAACAAGAAAGTTCCCAAATGACAGCCCAGTACCAAAACTCTACGAATCCTTTCCCTAAATGCCGGAAGTGTGGTAAATAAATTTGATAAATTAGAAGACCTAATCCTGTCTTATCAACCTCACATTTTAGTAATAACAGAAACGTGGTTTAACCCTGGTGTACGTGATTCTGAAGTTATTCCTCCTTCATACAAACTGTTCCGTAAAGACAGAAGATCAAGAGGCGGCGGTGTCGCGATAGCAATTAAAAATAATATAAAGTCCTTAGAACTCGATGGTATTCCCCACCATGAAAGTTCGTGGTGCACAATAAGATGTTGTAACAAAAACATAACTGTAGGGGGCGTTTATAGGCCTCCAAATGCAGCACCTGACTTTATCGATCAGATTCATGATTACCTTTCAATACATACTAATTCTAGATCAAAACTTATTATTGCCGGGGATGTTAATCTTCCCGGAATAGACGGGAACAACCGCTCGCATGACGGCCGTGATGTCGCAAGTTCAGAATCACTACTAGACGTGGCATTTACGTTTTCACTGAGCCAAATGGTAACTGATAACACCCGTATCACTTCAACATCATCATCTTTACTTGACTTGGTTCTTATAAGTAATACATTAGAAGGATCTTCCGTGTCCATCGAGAATGGCATTTCAGACCACGAAGCGCTTATTCTAACCTATCCCATTTCAATGACGCGAAAATACAAAAAAAAAACACAACGTACATACTTTAAGGATTACACACGCGCAAATGATCCTGCTGTACTAGGCTTCTTAGAATTCCAGTTTCATTGATTCAATGAACTAACAAATGTAGAAGAACTCTGGACGCGTTTTAGAAATATTGTCAAGTATTCCGAAAACACCTTCATTCCAAATAAAAAGAAACGCGTTAACCGAGAATACCCGTGGATAACACGTGAAATAATCCAACTAAAAAAAATAAAACGATGGCGGAAAAAGGGAACCAAGTGCAAGTTAGACGATCTTATCGGTACATTCAAACAAAAAATATCGGAAGCAAAAGCCCGTTTCTTTGACACTACATTACCTTCGTTTATGGCACATGACCCTCACAAATTCTGGCGATATTTGTCAGATGAACGAGAAACAATAACGCAAATCAAAATCTCGGATCATGTTATTCAGGACCCTGAACTCATTGCTAAAGAGATGAATAACTTGTTTCAGACAGTTCTTACGAAACATGCTACAGATGCAGCTTTACACCTTACGATGTCCAAATACCAATGGAAGAATTAACTGTAAGTGAGGAGGGCATACTGTCTCTATTTCTTAAGCTCGATCTTAAAAAATCTACCGGCACCGATCAGAATTCTCATTCTTAAGTCGATACGCAAGCTGGACATCAAAGTATATACTTAAAATATTCACTCTTTCTCTTCAAGCATCAGTGTTACCAGACGATTGGCGCAAGGCTGCAATAATTCCAATACATAAATCGGGCTCTAAATTAGATTTAAATAACTACCGCCCAGTGTCACTAACAAGCTCATGCTGCAAAATAATGGAACACGTAATATTTAAGGCCATAATAACTTACCTAGAAACAAACGAACTTCTATATAAACAACAACATGGTTTCAGATCAAGCCTGTCAACTGTAACCCAACTAGCAGAGTTAACTCATGACATACCTAACGTACTTAATAATGATGGCCAATTAGATCCAGTTTTCTTAGACAAGCGTTTGACGTTGTTCCGCAGCAGGATTTACTCACAAAATTACCGGCTTTTGGTATTAGTAATAAAATAATATCCTGGATTAACAGTTTTCTAACCAATCGTAAACAGAGCGTTTCAATCGATAATAATCTTTCACAACCACTCGATGTCTACTCCGGAGTACCTCAAGGATCAGTTCTGGCACCACTTTTGTTCTTGATGTACATTAACGACATCCAGTTTTTCATTAAAAACTCAATTCAAATGCGCCTGTTTGCTGATGACTGTGTCGTGTACACAGTCGTACACAACCAAGAAGACCAGATAGAACTTCATAATTCACTGCAAACAATTTACTCTTGGTGCAACACTTGGGGCATGATACTGAACACATCAAAAACACATTACATGTATTTCACAAACAAGAAACTCCCGCTTAACTTTACATATTCGATCGGAAGGTCAACAATCAACAAAAGCGAACAGGTAAAATACCTAGGCATTAAACTCACGCCTCACCTTAACTGGGAGCCTCATACTTCGACCTTGTGTCAAAAAGCCATAGGCAAACTATCCTTCTTAAAAAGGAAACTGCGCGCAGCGCCACCTCAAACTAAATGCGTACAAAACACTAATAAGACCATGCCTAGAATACGCTGATCTAATCTGGAGCCTTCCTCAAAAATTCCTTATAAATGAAATAGAACGCATACAAAAATTAGCAATTAGGTTTGTATATTTGGACTGCAAAAGGCAGTCCAGTATCTCAGGTCTGCTAGCAAGGGCAAACCTAAAATCCCTCTCGCAGAGAAGAGCGATTTCGCGAGTAAAATTCATCTGTCAATTATACCATGGTCATTTCCAGATAGCACGTTCTCATTACCTGCAAGATCCTCCAAAACGCTCAACCAGACGAAATCGTTCCAAAACAATCTATCTTCCCCCAAGTCGTGTTAGTGTTCACAAGCATTCCCTTTTTCCGTCTGCCATTTCCCAGCGGAACAAGTTAACTAACGATATTGTGTGTTGCAATAACATCGACTCTTTATTAACCGCATTCAGTGTATTGACTTATCACCATGATTTTTTTTTAATTGCGTTTCTGTACCACTCCTGCACGGGCGGCGAAGGGCCTGCAGTATATTCAAATAAAAAAAAATGACAACCATTTTTTTTTCCAACTGGCCGATTTTTCGGATGTTTTCGCAGCCCCTAGGGAGTTCAAAAAATCGGACGTGAACTGTGCAACTGACCAAGCAGATGCTTCAAATGGTCCAAGGGACGAACGAGTGGCGGAAGGAAGACAAGAAAATAAAGTACCTACGCATTGAGGAATGAACGGGAAAGGAAGCGTGCTGCCGCCGTTTTGAAGGAGCTTCCGCTTAAAAAACAAAGTGTTGGCTGATCCCTAGAAGCAGGTGTCCCTTATCCAAATCAATATACACTCTTTAATACAGTGAAACACAACAATGGGGTGTTGTGGGCGGGCTGAGAGTATGTCAGGACAGTTGAGGTTGACTTACGAGCTGTTGAGAGAGAGTCCCGATTGTGACAAAGTTCGGGCCTCATACCACTGAGCTTGCTATTAGTTGACAGGAATCGCTCATATATGAAAATATTTGCTTCTATATGTATCTCCTTTTTATTCGTATTTCAGAATGTTCGACTCGATTTGCATATATTTAAAGACATGTTATTTGCTGTGCATTTTACTAACCCCTCCCTTTATTCTGTTTTTGAATAACATAAACACTACTCCTTAGTATTCAAATTGGATTAAGTCGTTCTTCTTTAACAATTTTTTTATATGCTTACTAAGAGTGACAGTATCGGGAAATAATGGTTTCAGCCCGTCTTGACATAAAACATAGTTCTGCATCACTAAGGGAATATTGCGAAGGCACTCAGGGAAAACCTGGAAAACTCAGGCAATTTGGAAATGTCAACTTGGGAGACACCCTGATATATATATATGTATATATATATATATATATATATATATATATATATATAATTGTTACGAACGAAGGATTAACAACTAGACACTATTTACAAAAGATAATGCAGCGCTGGCCAGTTCAGCTGATAGCTCGTCAGCCAGGGAGCGTTTGTCGTCTTCGGCGCGCCCGTGTGCATCGTCCACAAGAAACACGCAATATGCATGTGTCATTAACCCGGCGGTAGAAGCATCGTCCCAGTGCGTCTAAATATCGGTGATAATGGGAGAGTAATATGGCTTGAGGCGTGTGACATGCGCAACGTCCGTGGAATTCGGAGCAGATAAAGCACTGGTACTGACTGGGGCGATTTCGTAGGTAACTGGAGTCAGGGCACGCTGCACCCAATATAGGCCTATGCACCGAGACAAGAATTTTTCTGACAAGCCAACGTGACGAGTTGGGCACCACAGGAATACAAAGATCCAGGCGAAAAGTGGACGTCTCTGTGTTGGCGATCGTACAAACGCCGTTGCTTCTCTTGCGAGGTCAGGAGGCAAACGCGGGCAATTTCGCGTGATTGGGCTGCTCTGGTCATGGTGACAAATGCGTACTGGTCTTTGCTGCAGGGGAATGAAAGGGATGCGTCCAGTGGCAATCTGGGTTCTCGGCCGAACAACAGGAAGAACGGGGAATAACCGGCAGTCTACAAAAATTATATGCAAAAGGGACATAGGGTAGGGCAAGGTCCCAATCAGTAAGGTCGGACGACATATTCTTTGCAAGCATGTCTGTTAGGGTACGATTGAGACGCATCGTGAAACCATTAGTCTGTGGATGGTAAAACGTAGTCAGCTTGTGCTTAGTTGATCAGGACTGCAGGATGTTTGCGATGATTTTAGAAAGAAATGTCCCACCACGGTCAGCGAGCAGTTGGTGTGGGGCGCCATGCTGGAGAATCACGTCGCGTAAACGAAAATCGGCGACATCTGTGGCGCAGCTCGTTGGAAGGGCTCTAGTGATGGCGTAGCGTGTGGCGTAATCTGTCGCCACAGTGACCCACTTGTTGCCAGGCATAGACTGAGGGAAAGAGCCAAGTAAGTGCAGGCCAACGCGAAAGAACAGCTCCGAAGGATTGTCGAGTGGTTGAAGGCACCCTGCTGACAGCGTCGATCGTGTTTTACGGCGCTGGCATTTCTCACACGCCGCACCGTATTTCAGAATGGAGCGGGCAAGGCCTGGACCAAATGAAGCGTCGGCGAATTCGGTTGTAGATGCGGGAGGCGCCAAAGTGACCTGCTGCTGGTAAATCGTGAAGTTCTTGGAGAACAGCTGACTGGAGGTGCTTAGGAATGACGAGGAGTAGGGCATGACCGTTGGGTCGTACATTGTGCCGGTATAATACACCATCCCTGAGAACAAATAGGTGAAGAGACGAATCAGAAGACGAAGATTCCAAGCCATCAATGACTGTGCGCAAGGTGGCATCTCGGCGTTGCTCGTCGGCAATGTCGGCAACGGTCGCTGGGCTCTGCAGCTGCAAGAAAAGAGCTTGCTACCCGAGTTCAGTCTTCTACGGAATCGTATGTCTCGTGCATACAACACGCGCTGGCTCTTTGCCGGAAAGTCGGCGACCAAATGCCTGAGCTTGACAAAGTCGGCCACGTACTCACAGGGATCGCGGACGACGTGTTCAATTTGCTTGTATTCAATAATGTGTCCACCATCGACGTCATTATCAAGAAATGCCGCCGCTTTGAGCTCGTCAAAAGCCGCCGCGTCATTCCACAGTTTACCGAGCACCTCCACCAGCAATTCATGATAAGCTAAGAGAAATTGTTTTTGATGAGGAAGGGTACAGCAGCATCGGGAGTGACCATAAACGCATCATCTTGAAAATGGGATATGTAGTTGGGAAAGATAGCAAGGAATGCAAAATGGCCAGTCCAAATTTGCACGCGGAGCAAATAAGCCGTATAGTCTCTAGAGTTGAGGAAGAACTTGGCAAATGGCCAAGTAAAGACTGGAAATACAATGAGCGTCTAAGTGTAATAACGACAGCAACACGGAAAGAAAGAACATGCTTGTTGGAAAGGAAAAAAAGGAACCGGAAAGGTGGTGGAACAGGGAGTTACGAGAAGCGATCGCCGAACGACAGAGAGCATCCCAAGAGCACACGCACGCAAAGAAGGCGCAGTTACCGCGGGAGGAAGCGGCCAGTAAATGGGAAATATACCGGGAGAAAAAGTCTCGTTCAAATACTGGTGCAAGCCAAGATAAAAGGTGAAAGTGAACGTTGGTCGTCAGGAATACCCGAGAAAACGAAGCCGCACCTAGAATATTGTCACGTGGTCGTGACGTCAAAGAACACAGTAGCAATACTGTGGAACACAAAACTAACTTTTATTGCGCGAACCTGTGCCCACAAAAGAGGCTACACTTATAGCACAACGATAGCGGCGAACACGGTCGGCGATCGTCGAGATCGGATCAGCGGGTCAAGCGCGTCGGCTTTTATAGAGCAGTCATCGAATGTTCCAGACTAAACGTTGGGACCCGCATGCCTTCTACAAAGATCTACACCATTCGTGTCAAGCGATGAAATCAGATAACACAAGGTTCGGCGACAACAGACAGCGGATAGAAGCATCGATAACTTTCCAGAAACTTCGGATACATGCATGCGCGTCCCGCGCTCTGCGATAACATTTGTTAGGCGGCAAAACGTGTCGCCCGATAAAGACAAGTACACGTGTCAATACCCCCCTCTTAAAAAGCATCGACCCGGTGCTGCAAACAAACGAAAGTAATAAATAAGCACTCGTAGCAAAGAAAAAAAAACAAAATAAGGAAAGTTCCTTACCGTCCGTAAAACGGTTTAAGACGCACCAAGTGGACCACTTCAGGTCGTGCGCGACGTCGCTGTGAATGCGAAATGCCGTCTGGCACGACCTCATAGTTCAGTGCGCCAATACGTCTGATGACCTTGTAGGGTCCGAAATAGCGTCGCAATAGTTTCTGACTGAGTCCTCGTCGGCGTGTCGGGGTCCATACCCAAACACGGTCGCCGGGCTGGTACTCGACGAAGCGTCGTCGGAGGTTGTAGTGTCGGCTGTCGGTCCTCTGCTGGTTCTTGATCCGCAGGCGGGCGAGCTGTCGGGCTTCTTCGGCGCGCTGGAGATAGGTAGCGACGTCAAAGTTCTCCTCGTCAGTTACGTGCGGCAGCATGGCGTCGAGCGTCGTCGTCGGGTTCCTGCCGTAAGCACACGTGAACGTCGTGATCTGTGTTGTTTCTTGCACCGCCGTGTTGTAAGCGAATGTTACGTACGGCAGGACGGCATCCCAGCTCTTGTGTTCGACGTCGACGTACATTGCTAGCACGTCGGCGAGGGTCTTATTCAACCGCTCCGTAAGACCATTCGTCTGTGGGTGGTAGGCAGTTGTCCTCGTGTGCCTTGTCTGACTGTATTGCAGAATGGCCTGGGTGAGCTCCGCTGTAAAGGCCGTTCCTCTGTCGGTGATGAGGACTTCTGGGGCGCCATGTCGCAGCAGGAAATTTTCGACAAAGAATTTCGCTACTTCGGCGGCGCTACCTTTCGGCAGTGCTTTAGTTTCAACGAAGCGGGTGAGGTATTCCGTCGCCACGACGATCCACTTATTTCCGGTTGTTGACGTCGGAAAGGGTCCCAACAGGTCCATCCCGATCTGCTGGAATGGTCGGCAAGGAGGCTCGATTGGCTGTAGTAATCCGGCTGGTCTTGTCGGTTGTGTCTTGCGTCGCTGACAGTCTCGGCATGTTCTGACATAACGGGCGGCGTCGGCGGTCAGGCGCGGCCAATAATACCTTTCCTGTATCCTCGACAGCGTCCGGGAGAATCCAAGGTGCCCAGCGGTTGGATCGTCGAGTAGGGCGTGCAATACTTCTGGACGCAGTCCTGACGGTACAACAAGAAGGTAGCTGGCGCGGACTGGTGAGAAGTTCTTCTTCACGAGTAGGTTGTTTTGAAGCGAGAACGAAGATAATCCTCGCTTAAATGCCCTAGGGACAACGTCGGTCATCATCATCATCATCATCATCATCAGCCTGGTTACGCCCACTGCAGGGCAAAGGCCTCTCCCATACTTCTCCAACTGCCCCGGTCATGTGCTAATTGTGGCCATGTTGACCCTCCAAACTTCCTAATCTCATCTGCCCACCTAACTTTCTGTCGCCCCCTGCTACGCTTCCCTTCCCTCGGAATCCAGTCCGTAACCCTTAATGACCATCGGTTATCTTCCCTCCTCATTACATGTCCTGCCCATGCCCATTTCTTTTTCTTGATTTCAACTAAGATGTCATTAACGCGCGTTTGTTCCCTCACCCAATCTGCTCTTTTCTTATCCCTTAATGTTACACCTATCATTCTTCTTTCCATAGCCCGTTGCGTCGTCCTCAATTTAAGTAGAACCCTTTTCGTAAGCCTCCAGGTTTCTGCCCCGTACGTGAGTACTGGTAAGACACAGCTGTTATAAACTTTTCTCTTGAGGGATAATGGCAACCTGCTGTTCATGATCTCAGAATGCCTGCCAAACGCACCCCAGCCCATTCTTATTCTTCTGATTATTTCACTCTCATGATCCGGATCAGCAGTCACTACCTGTCCTAAGTAGATGTATTCCCTTACCACTTCCAGTGCCTCGCTACCTATCGTAAACTGCTGTTCCCTTCCGAGACTGTTAAACATTACTTTAGTTTTCTGCAGATTAATTTTTAGTCCCACCCTTCTGCTCTGCCTCTCCAGGTCAGTGAGCATGCATTGCAGTTGGTCCCCTGAGTTACTAAGCAAGGCAATATCATCAGCGAAGCGCAAGTTACTAAGGTATTCTCCATTTACTCTTATCCCCAATTCTTCCCAATCCAGGTCTCTGAATACCTCCTGTAAACATGCTGTGAATAGCATTGGAGAGATCGTATCTCCCTGCCTGACGCCTTTCTTTATAGGGATTTTGTTCCTTTCTTTATGGAGGACTACAGTGGCTGTGGAGCCGCTATAGATATCTTTCAGTATTTTTACGTACGGCTCGTCTACACCCTGATTCCGCAATGCCTCCATGACTGCTGAGGTTTCGACTGAATCAAACGCTTTCTCATAATCAATGAAAGCTACATATAGTGGTTGGTTATATTCCGCACATTTCTCTATCACCTGATTGATAGTGTGAATATGATCTATTGTTGAGTAGCCTTTACGGAATCCTGCCTGGTCCTTTGGTTGACGGAAGTCTAAGGTGTTCCTGATTCTATTTGCGATTACCTTAGTAAATACTTTGTAGGCAACGGACAGTAAGCTGATCGGTCTATAATTTTTCAAGTCTTTGGCGTCCCCTTTCTTATGGATTAGGATTATGTTAGCGTTCTTCCAAGATTCCGGTACGCTCGAGGTCATGAGGCATTGTGTATACAGGGTGGCCAGTTTTTCTAGAACAATCTGCCCACCGTCCTTCAACAAATCTGCTGTTACCTGATCCTCCCCAGCTGCCTTCCCCCTTTGCATAGCTCCCAAGGCTTTCCTTACTTCTTCCGGCGTTACTTGTGGGATTTCGAATTCCTCTAGACTATTCTCTCTGCTATTATCATCGTGGGTTCCACTCGTACTGTATAAATCTCTATAGAACTCCTCAGCCACCTGAACTATCTCATCCATATTAGTAATGATATTGCCGGCTTTGTCTCTTAACGCATACATCTGATTCTTGCCAATTCCTAGTTTCTTCTTCTCTGCTTTTAGGCTTCCTCCGTTCCTGAGAGCTTGTTCAATTCTATCCATATTATACTTCCTTATGTCAGCTGTCTTACGCTTGTTGATTAACTTCGAAAGTTCTGCCAGTTCTATTCTGGCTGTAGGGTTAGAGGCTTTCATACATTGGCGTTTCTTGATCAGATCTTTCGTCTCCTGCGACAGCTTACTGGTATCCTGTCTAACAGAGTTACCGCCGACTTCTATTGCACATTCCTTAATGATGCCCACAAGATTGTCGTTCATTGCTTCAACACTAATTTCCTCTTCCTGAGTTAAAGCCGAATACCTGTTCTGTAGCTTGATCTGGAAGTCCTCTATTTTCCCTCTTACCGCTAACTCATTGATCGGCTTCTTATGTACCAGTTTCTTCCGTTCCCTCCTCAAGTCTAGGCTAATTCGAGTTCTTACCATCCTGTGGTCACTGCAGCGCACCTTACCGAGCACGTCCACATCTTGTATGATGCCAGGGTTAGCGCAGAGTATGAAGTCTATTTCATTTCTAGTCTCGCCGTTCGGGCTCCTCCACGTCCACTTTCGGCTATCCCGCTTGCGGAAGAAGGTATTCATTATCCGCATATTATTCTGTTCCGCAAACTCTACTAGTAACTCTCCCCTGCTATTCCTAGTGCCTATGCCGTATTCCCCCACTGCCTTGTCTCCAGCCTGCTTCTTGCCTACTTTGGCATTGAAATCGCCCATCAGTATAGTGTATTTTGTTTTCACTCTACCCATCGCCGATTCCACGTCTTCATAGAAGCTTTCGACTTCCTGGTCATCATGACTGGATGTAGGGGCGTGGACCTGTAAAACCTTCATTTTGTACCTCTTATTAAGTTTCAGAACAAGACATGCCACCCTCTCGTTAATGCTATAGAATTCCTGTATGTTACCAGCTATATTCTTATTAATCAGGAATCCGACTCCTAGTTCTCGTCTCTCCGCTAAGCCCCGGTAGCACAGGACGTGCCCGCTTCTGAGCACTGTATATGCTTCTTTTGGCCTCCTAACTTCACTGAGCCCTATTATATCCCATTTACTGCCCTCTAATTCTTCCAGTAGCACTGCTAGACTCGCCTCACTAGATAACGTTCTAGCGTTAAACGTTGCCAGGTTCATATTCCAATGGCGGCCTGTCCGGAGCCAGGGATTCTTAGCACCCTCTGCAGCGTCGCAGGTCTGACCGCCGCCGTGGTCAGTTGCTTCGCAGCTGCTGGGGACTGAGGGCCGGGGTTTGATTGGTGTGTTCATATAGGAGGTTGTGGCCAAGTACTGCACCAGGGTGGCCAATCCTGCTCTGGTGAGGGAGTGCGTTACCGGTTCTGGTCACCGGGATCAGGCCACACTCCAGGCCTGTTTACGCAATTTTATCAACACGCGGAATTTTTTTTTTTTTAATCCGGTGGAAAATTGCGCGGCACCGGGATTCGAACCACGGACCTCTTGCACGCGAGGCGGGTGTTCTACCTCTACGCCACCGCTGCCAACAACGTCGGTGTGCCCTTCCAAATACTCGATGAGGTTTTTCAACTCCGGGTCTGCTTGCTGCTGTTCAGCGAAGTCTTCTGCGCTTAAAATGCCGAGGAAGGCATCGTCATCTTCGTCATCTTGCGGCGGCGAGTCAATGGGGGCACGTGATAGGCAATCGGCATCAGGGGGTTTCGTCCGAACTTATAGGTTACAGTGATATCATATTCTTGCAGTCTTTGGCTCCACCGCGCCAGCCGTCCTGAAGGATCCTTTAAATTCGCTAGCCAACACAAAGCGTGATGGTCGCTGACGACTTTGAATGGCCTGCCATATAGGTACGGGCGAAATTTCGCAGTAGCCCAAACGATGTCGAGGCATTCCTTTTCGGTTGTAGAATAAATGCCTTCCGCTTTTGACAACAATCGGCTAGCGTAAGCTATCACGTGTTCATGACCATCTTTTCTCTGGACTAGCACGGCACCGAGGCCTAGGCTACTGGCGTCAGTGTGGATTTCGGTATCGGCGTGCTTGTCGAAGTGCGCAACTATGGGCGGCGACTGCATGCGTCGTTTGAGTTCTTGAAATGCGTCGGCCTGTGGCGTTTCCCACTTGAACTCGACGTCAGATTTAGTTAGCTGTGTCAGCGGCTCAGCGATACGTGAAAAGTCCTTGACAAATCGCCTGTAGTAGGCACACATGCCAAGAAATCTACGCACTGCCTTCTTGTCGATGGGCTGCGCAAACTTTGCAATGGCAGCTGTCTTCTGCGGGTCGGGGCGAACTCCAGACTTGCTGATGACGTGGCCTAGGAACAGAAGCTCATCGTAAGCGAAGCGGCACTTTTCTGGCTTCAGAGTGAGCCCTGATGACTTGATGGCCTCTAGTACTGTCGCAAGCCGCCTATGGTGATCGTCGAAATTTTCGGCGAAGACGACGACGTCATCCAAGTAAACAAGACAGGTTTGCCACTTCAATCCTGCTAACACCGTGTCCATGACGCACTGGAATGTTGTAGGCGCCGAGCAGAGTCCGAATGGCATGACCTTGAACTCGTAGAGGCCATCAGGCGTGATGAAGGCGGTCTTTTCGCGATCTCTCTCGTCGACTTCTATTTGCCAGTAGCCAGACTTGAGATCCATCGACGAGAAGTATGTTGCGTTGCAGAGCCGATCTAATGCGTCGTCTATCCGTGGTAGGGGGTATACATCCTTCTTCGTGATTTTGTTCAGTCGACGATAATCGACGCAGAAACATAAGGTGCCATCCTTTTTCTCCACCAAGACAACAGGGGATGCCCACGGGCTTTTCGAGGGCTGGATGATGTCGTCGCGCAGCATTTCGTCGACTTGTTGTGTTATAGCTTCACGTTCTCGCGGCGAAACTCGGTAAGGGCTCTGGCGGAGTGGTCGAGCGCTTTTCTCGGTTATTATGCGATGCTTGGCGACTGGTGTTTGTCGAATCCTCGATGACGACGAAAAGCAGCCTTTGTATCGTTGCAGCAGACTTTTGAGCTGCTGTTGCTTAATCACGGAGAGACTTGGATTAATGTCGTAGTCTGGTTCGGGAACCATGGTCGTCGGGGTAGATGCGGCGGAATCCGAGAGGACAAACGCATTACTGGTTTCCAGAATTTCCTCGATGTACGCGATCGTCGTGCCCTTGTTGATGTGCTTGAACTCCTGGCTGAAGTTTGTCAGCAACACTTCAGTTTTTCCTCCATGCAGTCAGGCGATTCCTCTTGCGACGCAAATTTCACGGTCTAGCAGTAGATGTTGGTCACCCTCGATGAAGCCTTCTACGTCGGCAGGCGTTTTGGTGCCTACGGAAATGACAATGCTGGAGCGAGGCGGGATGCTGACTTGACTTTCGAGCACACTTAAGGCACGGTGACTACTAGAGCTCTCCGACGATGTCGCTCGATCTTCCGACAGCGTTATGGATTTCGACTTCAGGTCAATGATTGCGCCGTGTTGGTTCAGGAAGTCCATGCCGAGAATGACGTCTCGCAAACACTGTTGGAGGATAACGAAGGTGGCAGGGTAAGTCCGGTCATGAACGGTAATTCTTGCTGTGCAGATTCCAGTTGGCGTAATGAGGTGTCCTACAGCGGTCCGAATTTGGGGACCCTCCCGTGCAGTTTTAACCTTCTTCAACGGGGCGGCTATGTGTCAACTCATTACGGAGTAATCGGCCCCTGTGTCGACTAAGGCAGTGACTGGGTGGCCGTCGAGAAGCACGTCGAGGTCGGTGGTTCTTTGTCTGGCGTTGCAGTTGGGTCTTGGCTGCGTCGTGTTGAACTGAAGCTGGAACGTCGCGTCGTCAAGTCGTCTTTCGTCGGTGTAGTCTTGGCTTCCCGACTTCTTCGGAACGGCGGCGTGTCGTCATTAGGTCGTCGAGATGGTTTCTTCGTCGTCTTCGTCGGCGGCGGAGTATCTTCGTCAGTTCGACGAACAGCAACCGCACCTCTATCGGTTGCTGCGTTTAGTTTTCCGGATATGGGCTCGCAGAGCGGCCCCGGGCTGGGCCGGTGTATGGTTGGCGCTGCGGCGACAGGTAGCGGCCTGGTGACGGCGAACGGCACGGTCGTCGAGGGCTCCATTGAGTAGCGGCGAGGTAGTCGGCGAAGTCACGTGGGCGCTCTCCACCTGTGGACGCGGCGCGTTGACGGCGAACCCTCTCAGTCCCAAGTCGCGGTATGGGCATCGTCGATAATACACATGGCCGGCTTCTCCGCAGTGATAGCAGAGCGGGCGGTGGTCGGGGGCTCGCCAAATGTCTGTCTTTCTCGGGTAGCTGGGCTGGGCGACGGGTGGGCGCGCTGGCGGCGGCGGCGGTGGTCGACGGAATTGCGGCGTTGCAGGGCTCTGCCGCGGTCGTGGACGGGGACCTTGACGGCGGGCGATGGCGGCGTAGGTC
The DNA here is from genome assembly GCF_023375885.2 of Dermacentor andersoni. Lineage (NCBI taxonomy): Eukaryota > Metazoa > Arthropoda > Arachnida > Ixodida > Ixodidae > Dermacentor > Dermacentor andersoni. The sequence continues at coordinate 14,109,402 of NC_092820.1, forward strand.
ATCGCTTCCGGCTGGGGCTGCGATGATTTTGGTTGTAACTCGGGAACTCCGAGCGATCGCTGAACTTCTTCTTTGGCAATTCCGGTGACTGTGGCCACTTGATTTCCGGGTCGGCGTGGCGGAACAGACGGTTCATTTCCTCAGTGAAGATCGCGATCGTCTCATTCGGCAGCTGCGCTCTGGTCTCCAGTAGAACTTGGGCTCGCTCTTTTCGCACGACGCTTGTAAATGTTTGCAGAAAGCCGCTTCGGAACAGGTCCCACGTCGTCAAGGTGGCTTCTCGAACAACGTCCTGGCGGCGTCCTCCAATGCTAAATAAACATGCCGCAGCTTGTCCTCGTTTGCCCAGCTGTTAAATTTAGCGACCCTCTCATACGTTTCCAGCCAGCTTTCCGGGTCCTCAAATGTGGAACCGCGGAACGTCGGTGGTTCCCTGGGTTGCTGCAGCACGATGGGGGACGCAGGGGCTGCCATTGGAGTTGCCTTGGGCACAATCTTCTTGGTCTCAGGTAACAGTCCGTGCTCCGGTGGCAGCTGTTGAAGACGGCGGCTTGCTCGATGTTCCGGGACGGCGCTCGTGTTGTCTTTGTGGTCCGGGCTTGAGTTACGGCTTGTCGGGGGCGTCCGGTACATGAAGGTAAAGCACCTCCACCAGATGTCACGCGGTCGTGACGTCAAAGAACACAGTAGCAATACTGTGGAACACAAAACTAACTTTTATTGGGCGAACCTGTGCCCACAAAAGAGGCTACACTTATAGCACAACGATAGCGCCGAACACGGTCGGCGATCGTCGAAATCTGATCAGCGGCTCAAGCGCGTCGGCTTTTATAGAGCAGTCATCGAATGTTCCAGACTAAACGTTGGCACCCGCATGCCTTCTACAAAGATCTACACCATTCGTGTCAAGCGATGAAATCAGATAACACAAGGTTCGGCGACAACAGACAGCGGATAGAAGCATCGATAACTTTCCAGAAACTTCGGATACATGCATGCGCGTCCCGCGCTGTGCGATAACATTTGTTAGGCGGCAAAACGTGTCGCCCGATAAAGACAAGTACACGTGTCAATATTTTGGAACCACATAAAATTACTAGGCAGGAAGACAACAACATTACAACAACATATCCTAGACGAAGATGGAAACAAACTGGAATAGAAAGCGGCTTTAAATTACATCCGAAAAATAACAGCCGAATCTTTCCATGGCAATAATGACGTTGTATTCGAAGAAAATAAGAGCATGAATGAGAACGAGATGGAAAAGGGGCTGTTGCTGATAAATTTAAACTGGAAGAAAGCCGAAGAGAAAATTCCTAAGCGCACAGTCACAGGGCTAGACGAGGTTCCCGTTAGGCTGATTAATGAACTAGGACCAGAAAGTAAGGAAGCTCTGGTGAAATCTAAAAAATAGAAGAATACCAGGCAGTTGGCGACAAAATAGAATGAGTTTGATTTATAAAGGTAAGGGGGAGCAAGATAGATTTCACTCGTATAGACCGTTACATCGGTAATCTACAGGCTAGCAGTGCAGGCTACTTAATTAAAGCTGCAAGCACGGGCAGAGAATAATTACATTTTGGGAGAACTTCAGAATGGCTTCAGAATAGGTACTCGTATGTATGATAACTTATTTTTGGTTGCTCAGTGTGTTGAATTATCGAGAGTAGAGAGCTACGGTAATATGCTGCCTTTTTAGACATTACAGGAGCACATGACAACGTAGACTGCAACATCTTGTGGGATATTTTGGAAGGGGAAGACCTAGGTGACGATGGTCGGCAGCTTTTGAGAGAGATTTACCTAAAAAAAACGTTTGCATTGAATGGGAAGGGATGGGGAGCGAGGAGAAACTTGATATCAACAAGGGACTCAGGCAGGGGTGTCCTTTAACCCCACTGCTGTTTATGATGCACATGGTGAGGATGGAGAGGGCACTAGAAGGAAGTAATATCGGGTTTAATCTCTCATACACACAGGTAGGTACAGTAGTAGAGCAGCAGCTTCCAGGTTTATTTATTGCGGAGCACATTGTGTTGCTAGCTAGCAAGCAAAGCGATTCGCAACGTCTGGCTAATATCACTGGACAGGAAGGCAAGAATTTAGGTTTGAAATTTAGCGTTAGAAATGCAGCTGTTATGGTATTCAATGAAAACAGTGAACAGTGGCAATACAGGGCCAGGAAATATCTAGGGTAAGAGATTATAAATACCTTGATATATGGATAAACAAGGACAATAGGTACATGAAAACGCAAGAAAAAACAATAACAGTAAAGGGGAAGAGAACGCAGCCATAATAAAGCACAGACAGCTATGGGAATACAATAGGTACGAGGTGCTCCGGGGTGTGTGAAAAGGTGTAATGGTTCCAGGACTTTTGGAAATGTGGTTGTTTGCTTCAAATCAGGGGTAAAATCAGGACTCGGTGAGAACCAAAGGTCAGTGGGTTGCCTCGCATTGGGCGCTCATGGGAAGGCTACAAAGGAAGCTGCGCAGGGGGATATGAGGTAGACTAGTCTTGAAGTGATGGAAGCTCACAGTAAAATTCGTTATGAAGAACTACTGAGGAATTTGGAAGAAACTAAATGGGCTGGGAGAGTGTTTAGGTATCTGTACAGGAAAAACATGGATTCACAGTGGAGGAAAAGAACTAGAAAGCTTACCAGGAAGTATGCGGCCTGTACGGTGGGCAACACAGCAACAAAGAACGTCGAGCAGTAAGTCAGACAGGCTGAAATAATCTCATGAGTGGTGGCAATGGAAAAGAAACCTGCCATGAGTAACTACTCAACAGGAAAAAACGAAATCAGGAAAGAAAGAATTTGTGATAACTCAAAGGGAAGCTCATTACATTTCGAAGCGAGATCAGGATGCCTTAGAACACGCACCAACAAAGGGAGATATAAGAAGTAAGAAGAAGCATGTGCTTGCTGCAGTAAAGCTAGGGACACGATGCAGCATGTTTTAATAGAATGTGAAGACATCTGCGAAGCGGTCAATTTAGGCCCCACTGGCCTCCTTGAAGCCCTTGGGTTCAGCGAGAGGAGGGGAAAAGTAAGCATGTCTTAAATAGAGATTACTAAGAGGCGATCGAAAGATTGGTGGAAGAAAAGTAGGGAAACGACAGAAAACAGAGATGTACAAAAGCAAGTTCGCAATAGGTGGTCAGAAAATTAGGTTGGGGAAGTTCATATTGTTTTTGTTTCCTTTATTTCTTTTTGAACCTAGGTAGGACATTAGGCAGTACTTCAGAGTTGGCAAGAGCAATCTCTGTAGCAAGAGCTTGGTGGCGCAATCCAGCGCCCCGTTCCAAAGGGAGCGCTCTTAACATTCATCCATAGATCCACCCATGCGAAAAGTTTCGTGACATCTGCCATTAATAAGGCTAAATGAGCTGACGAGTCACTGAGCTAATCTAATCCAATACCACGAGCCAGTACGTGCTTGCGCATCATCTAGCAAGGAACCTCCATGTCGCGCATATGACCGCGCCGCCATTAAGCTCTATGTGCCATAATAACCGGTTGTGCGTAGTTGATGATCAAATGCTGTCGGGCCTAACTGTACGTGCTAAGCCCATTATGCGTTCGTGGTGTATCACGCATTCGTACTTAGAACTGGTTACGTGGCCTTCGTGGGAGAGATTATCCTCAACCAACGACGCGCACTTCGCACATTCGGCACGGCATCTGTGTCATGGTGCACTCATCCAACTGAAACTTACTCCCTCGCTTGTTATCAGCTGCTTTTCCGTAGCGTTTATTTGTGTGTACTCATAACCCAACAGACTTGTAGCTCGGCCATTTTACTAGCTGCAGGACTTTAGTACGAAAGTGAAATTGCTTGATTCGCTATTAGCATTCCGAGTGACTGTATTGCCGTGAGTTTGTTTGTGCCTTTATGTGGCTCGCTTTACTCCTCCGGGCGGGTAGTATTTTCTTTTTTCAAGTGAGGTGGTTTACTCCGTGTGGACGCAGATGGTAGTAATTTGTTCCTGAGTGGTCGTTTACTTGGGTTACCTTCATCGATAACAATAGCAATGGTGCGCGCCAGTACGCTGGTACCATTTTTGATGCGTAGGATTAGTCTTCGGCCGATAATTCAAAACTGTTGACTGGTACAACATCAGCTACAAAGCTCTCGACCAGTACCACCAGTGCACATAGAAATGAGCTTAATAACGTAACGGTTTGAAGCATTGATATTGTTACGTAGGAAGACGCTGACGAAAAGCTATTTACAAGTATATTTACAATGCAATACGCCGCAGTTGGCCAAGAGGCAACAGCCTGCGCTAGCTTCCAATCGTCGTCGTCGTCTTCTAACTGCTCGGCTCTTCATCATTGGAAATACTATGCCGTAGCACTACCCCCGGCGGCAAAAGCACCGTCCCGGAGCGACTTAAGGCCGGACTCTGAAGCAGTGTAGTAGGTCTTGAGCCTACTGACGTGCACGACATCACTAGATGCCAGAGTAGATGACGAGGTTGAGCTCACAGGAGAAATTTCGTACGTCACAGGCGTCACCTGGCGCAGCACGCGGTAGGGCCCTGTGTATCTCGAAAGGAGCTTTTCTGAAAGTCTGACGTGACGAGAGGGCGACCACAGGAGCACGAGTGCACCAGGAGAAAACTGTACGTCACGGTGGCGGGCGTTGAACTGACGCTGATGCGTGGTTTGCGAGTGCGTCAGTCGAGCACGGGCAAGCTGGCGTGCATGGTCGGCGAGGGCGATGGCGTCGCGCGCATACTCAGTTGTTGAGGTCGCAGCAGGAGGAAGTACCGTGTCAAGGGGCAAGGTCGGTTCGCGACCGTAGAGTAGATAAAATTGAGAAAATCCGAAGGTGTCGTGCCGGGAAGAATTATAAGCAAATGTGACGTAAGAAAGGGCAACGTCCCAGTCGTGGTGGTCCTTCTAAACGTACTTGGACAGCATGTCGGTAAGAGTAAGGTTTAACCGCTCTGTCAGGCCATTGGTTTGAGGATGGTATGAGGTAGTCAGCTTGTGTTGAATAGAGCAGGAACGCACAATGTCGGCGATAAATTTCGAGAGGAAGTTACGACCACGGTCAGTAAGCAGCTGTCGCGGAGCGCCATGCACTAAGATAATGTCACGCAAGAGAAAGTCCGCGACGTCAGTGGCGCAACTGGTAGGGAGAGCCCGCGTGATAGCGTATCGGGTGGCGTAATCAGTTGCGACGGCTACCCATTTGTTCCCAGAGAATGACGTGGGAAAGGGACCGAGGAGGTGTAATCCAACACGAAAGAACGGTTCCACAGGGACAGTGATCGGCTGGAGATGACCGGCAGGTAGCACCTGAGGTGTTTTCCTACGCTGGCATGGAACACAGGCAGCAACATAGCGTCGGACGGAGCGAGCGAGAGCAGGCCAATAGAAGCGGCGGCGGACGCGGTCGTACGTGCGGGTTACCCCAAGATGTCCTGCAGTGGGTGCGTCATGCATCTCAAAGAGCACAGTCTGTCGTAGATGTTTTGGCACGACAAGAAGAAGATCAGGGCCATCAGGGAGGAAGTTCCTTCGGTACAGAATGCCGCCCTGTAGGACATATCGGCGAACGGATGCGTCGGTAGGTGTAGAGCGCAGACGCTCGATGAGTACTCGCAGCGATAGGTTTCGATACTGCTCATCGGCAATGTTAGCGAAGGCAGACACAGAGAAAATGCCGTCGGCGGTACTACTGTCGGCGTCGTCAGGCTCGTCTGCCGGGTAGCGAGACAGGCAGTCAGCGTCCTTGTGTAGTCGGCCAGATTTGTAGGTGACAGAGAACGAATATTCTTGGAGGCGTAAGGCCCAGCGACCAAGTCTTCCTGTAGGGTCCTTCAATGAGCATAACCAACAAAGCGCGTGATGGTCCGTGATAACGGAAAAGGGTCGGCCATATAAGTATGGGCGGAAATTCGCAACCGCCCAAACTAGGGCCAGACACTCACGCTCAGTGATGGAATAGTTGCGTTCCGCGGGCGAGAGGAGCCTGCTAGCGTAAGCGATAACACGGTCGTGGCCACGCTGCCGTTGTGCCAGTACTGCGCCAATTCCGTGACCGCTGGCATCAGTACGGACTTCGGTAGGCGCAGAAGGATCGAAATGGGCCAGAACGAGAGGGGTTGTGAGAAGATCGATTAGAAGCGAGAATGCAGAGGCCTCGTTATCACCCCACTGGAAAGGGGCGTCTCTTTTCAAATGCTCGGTTAGTGGTCGTGCTATGGCCGCGAAATTTTCCACGAAACGGCGGAAGTACGAGCAAAGGCCTATGAAGCTGCGCACATCCTTGACGCACTTTGGAACAGGGAGGTGCGTAACAGCATGGATCTTGCCGGGGTCCGGTTGCACTCCGTTCGCGTCAACGAGATGTCCAAGGACGGTAATCTGGCGACGGCCGAATCGGCACTTCGATGCGTTGAGTTGCAGACCGGCTCACCGAAAAACGTCCAGGACTGCTGAGAGACGCTCGAGGTGCGTAGCGAATGTTGGGGAGAATACTATAACGTCGTCCAAGTAGCACAGGCACGTGGACCATTTGAACTCGTGAAGAAGGGAGTCCATCATGCGTTCAAAAGTCGCAGGAGCGTTACATAGACCGAACGGCATCACTTTGAATTGATAAAGACCGTCGGGTGTTACAGAGGCAGTCTTCTCGCGATCGAGATCGTCCACGGCAATCTGCCAATAGCCGGAGCAAAGGTCAATAGAGGAGAAATAGCGAGCCCCGTAGAGGCAGTCAAGGGCGTCATCAATCCGAGGTAGGGGATGCACGTCCTTTTTGGTAACCCTGTTACGGTGCCGATAATCCACGCAAAAGCGCCATGAGCCATCCTTCTTTTTTACCAGCACAACAGGTGACGCCCATAGACTACATGACGGTTCAATAATGTTCTTGGCAAGCATTTTGCGAACTTCGGTGTGAATAACTTGACGCTCAGCCGGTGATACTCGATTAGGGCGGCGATGAATAGGAGGGGCATCGCCCGTATTAATGCGATGTTTAACAGCTGTTGTTTGGGCCAGAGGACGATCGTTAAAGTCAAAAATATCTTGGTAGGAAATCAGAACGCGGTAGAGCGCACGAGCGTGCTCGGACGGCATGTCGGGTGCAATCATTTTCTGTAAGTTGGCGATGGTACAAGTTGCCGACTGCGCTAGTACAGGGGGATCGTCTGAATTGCCGTCTACTGAAATCTATGCTACAGAGTGATCCTCGAATGGGCAAAGTTGGGCCAGAGACATCCCGCGTGGCAGCACTTGCGTCGTCAAGCCAAAATTGATCACTGGCAGGCAGACGCAATTCGCCGTAATAGATAAAACTGTATGAGGTATTGTGATCCCGTGTGTAAGTAGGACGTCTTGCATAGGAGCCGCGATGTAGTGACCCTCGGGGACTGGTGGGGATGACACTAAGTCAACGTAAGTCAGTGCCGAAGGTGGCAAGCGAACGAAGTCGACGGAACTGAGGCGAGTATGGTGTTGTTCAGCGGGATCCAGAACAGGCAGGTTGAGGCGGAGAGTACTGGCGCAGCAATCGATGAGAGCTGAATGTGCGGAGAGGAAGTCTAAGCCGAGGATGATGTCGTGGGGACAGTGGGCGATGACTGTGAATAGCACGGCAGTGGAGCGATCGGCGAAGGAGACGCGGGCGGCACACATACCAATTACAGGGGCTGTCCCGCCATCGGCGACACGGACAACAGGCGTCGTGGCTGGCGTGATTATTTTCCTCAGCCGGTTACGAAGGTCAGCGCTCATTACCGACAAATGCGCCCCAGTGTCTATGAGACCAGACACAGAAACACCGTCGACTTGCACGTCAAGAAGGTTCAGATGAGTGGGCAACGTCAGGAGAGGATTTGGCGGCGTAGGGAGCAATGCAGCGTCATCTCGAGGCGCTGCATCGTCTAGTTTTCCGGCTGGGAGCGGCGTCCGAAGGGAGTCGGCGAATAGGAGCGACGGGGCTGGGGGGAGCGGGATTGTCGTCGTTGGGGCGAAGGCGAACGAGAATAGGGGCGGTTCGGCGCAGGAGAATCGGTGGCGGCATTATCTGAGCGGGCAGCATAGGGACGAGAAAGGCCACCTGGGGGGCGAGAGTAGGCAGTATATGTAGACAGGTTCAGGGAACTCCAGCGACTGCGACAGTGCCGAGAAATGTGGCCAATTTGATGGCAGTGAAAACAAATTGGCTTGTCGTCTGCAGTGCGCCATTCAGAGGGGTTGCGGAAACGTGGTGGGTAAGAAGGTGCGGGACGGGGTGGAATCGAAGAACCCGGGTGGGTATCAGGCCGAGCAGATGGTGTGAATACCCATGTTGGCGAACTCCTGACGGACAACTGCCTGGATCAGGGAAACAATGACTGCAGGTGCATTGGAGGGGCTGGAGTCGAAGGCAGCCGGATAGGCGGCCTCGATCTCACGCCGGACAATCCTGGTAACATCGCCAGTGTTGTTGGGACGAGAAACGTCGGCACAGGAAGATGTCGCTGGGGTGTTGGGCAGACGGGCAAACTGTTGGTCGATACGTCGGCTTTTCGCGAGTTCCAGGCGGCGGCACTCTTTTATAACTGCATCTACTGTCGCCACATTGTTAAATACGAGCAAGTTGAAGGCGTCATCGGCAATGCCTTTGAGGATGTGGGAGACCTTGTCGGACTCAGTCATGTGTGCGTCAACTTTGCGGCACAGAGCCAAGACGTCCTGAATGTACGTGACGTAGGGCTCCGTTGACGTCTGCACACGACCGGAAAGCGCCTTCTGCGCGGCAAGTTGGTGACCGTAGAGGTTGCCGAACAAGTCTCGGAGCTTTTGCTTAAGCGAATCCCAACTGGTCAGCTCATCTTCGTGCGTCCGATACCAAACTCGGTGTGCCACCGAGGTAAAAGACTACGTTGGCGAGCATGATAGTAGGGTCCTACCGGTTATTGCGGCTGACGTGTTCGTACAGGCTGATCCAGTCCTCGACGTCTTCCCCATCTTTTGCCGAGAATACGCCAGGATCACGGGGAGCGGGGAGAGTGATGTAGGTCGTCGAAGTGGCAGCAGGTGTCGGAGCCGGCGGAGTCGAGTTGTCGTCGCCGGGAGCCATGACGGAAGGCTCGACGTACCGTCCACTGCGAAGCTCCGTGACGAGGTACAGGGAACGTCCACCTCCACCAGATATGTTACGTAGGAAGACACCGATGAAAAGCTATTTACAAGTATATTTACAAGGCAATACGCCGCAGTTGGCCAAGAGGCAACAGCCCGTGCTAGCTTCCAATCGTCGTCGTCGTCTTCTTACTGCTCGGCTCTTCATCATTGGAAATACTATACCGTAGCAATATGACTGGCCTAGTGCGCATGTCCACACTTAGCCTCAATTCAATTGTGTGTGCTGTTACCGGCAAGCTAAATTTACCACTATGCAGGTTGAGCTAAGCATTGAGGCGAGGATGTCAGAAAAAGGTAAATACGTGATTGCGGTCTCGATAATGAAGTACAGAAAAGATAGTGAAGACAAAAATACATATGCCACATATACAGGACACACTTATCAATTTCATTATTTAAAGGCGCGAAGAACATAAGTACACACAACAGGACGTTTTATCCGTGTGTTTTCCGAAGTCCAACTTCATTATTGAGGCTGCAATTACGTAATTACCTTCTTTAGGCATCCTCACCTCAATGGTACGCTCAACCTACTTAGCGGTAGACTTAACTTGCCAGTAACATCAAACAGAATAAAATTGAGAAAAAAACGTGGAAATGCGCAATGGGCCAGTCATATCACTGCTCCATACCGTTACAATATTATGCTCCTTTCTATGTGCACTGTTGGTAATGGTCGAGAGCTTTGTAGCTTATGTTGTACCAGTCAACAATTTGTTATCGGCCGGACACCATTACTACGCATCAAAAATGGCTGCACAGTACCAGCGTGCAGCATTGATATTATTCTCGAGGAAAATAATCGATGTACACGACCACTCACGAATAAATTACAACCATCCGCGGCCACACTGAGTCAACTAGGGCACCCGGATAAAGAAAATACCGCGCATTCCAGAGCTCTAAAGCGAGCCACATAAGGGCACCAAAAAAGAACTCACGGCATAGTTACGTAGAATGCTAATAGCCAATGAAGCAATTTCACTTTCGTCCGAAAGTCGCACAGCTAGTAAAATGGCCGTGCTACAAGTCCGCTGCGTTATGAGTACACACAGATAAAGGCAGCACAGCAGCTGATAAGCAGCCAGGGAGTTTCAGTTTGCTGAGTGAACCATGATACAGCTGTCGTGCCGAACGTGCGATGTGCGCGTCCTAGGTTAATGAACACCTCTCCCACCAAGGCCACGCCGCCAGTACGAAGTATGAATGCGTGACGCACCACCAACGAACCGAGCACGCAGAACGCGTTATTATGGCGCACATAGCTTAATGGCCGAGTGCCCATTGGCGTGATATGGAGCTTTCTGCAAGCGTATGAAATCAATGCGACGCATTGTATGTAGCTTCCTACACGTTGCAGCATGAACTGGCACAAGTAAAGGACATGCTGTAAAATGTTTTTTTTGGTGTAATATAGGTACGCTCTGTGCGAACGGTGACTACGTTTTCCTGAACAAAAGGTGTATTTTCGAAAAGTACTTGACGCAGCATGTGTGTGATGCGAAAACAAAAAAAAAACGTCGCTTGCGGCATACTTTCGGAGGATTTGGCAGCCTCTAACCATATGATATTGGTGTTGGATAAGGCTTTCGTTATCGCCAAGAATCTGGATTTCACGTCAGTATCCTGGGTGCTTCCTATCACACTACACAAAAGACTCAATCGCAGTGAGGGCATTATTCCGTATGCGTACGCAAGATGCCTAGGTCAAATTTCTATCACTTAGTATTTGCAAACAAGGCTTCCGTACACATGAGTGGGAGCTCTTATTAGTCACATCCTATCGATTCTCTTTATACCCAGTTGAAAGGGAAGCCAAATTCATTGTATTCATTACTGTCCTTCACTGTAACGCATGCGTAATGAAGTGCACACTTTTCAACTTGCATAGAAGACGGCTTGCGGCCAGTAGAACCGCTACATGTCCACGAGCGCAGAACATAAAACAACCAAAGAAATTTCGGCGTCCTCAACGCGCAACTTAGCATCTGGCACAATTTCGCTTATACCTTCTGTTTCACTGTGATAGTATTTCATTTCCGCTTTCATATGACTTGTCTCTAGCATCGTGAAATAGTGGTGCGGTTGAATAGGTAGCACGCTGCGACACCAACAACGTTTGTCGCGTTCCAGCAGCACGTGCCACATAAGAAGACTGGGCCTCTGAGATTGCACCACTACAATCTCTGAGGTCATGCCTACCTGCACTAGCCGGCGCCGTGCCGCAGTTGGAGAAATTGAAATGTCAATTCTGAGCCTCTGCTTAAGCTCAGCTACGCGCAGGTGACAAGGAACAGTGTTCGACATCGCATTTAACGCAAATACCTAAATGTTCTGGCACTGAATGCGTGCCGAACACCGCGGAATGCGATTGAGTCTGCAAAAGTCGTGTATTCCTTCTATCGGAGACAAATCAAGTTTACACTTCGGAGACAAATCAGTTCGGAAAATGTATTGGCAGAATAATTTTACTTAATTGAAAGGTTTTAAAAAGGGGATATCTACGGAGGTTTTAACGGGGATTTCACTTTGTTATATCCAATAATCGTAATATCCCGTTTCGTTATAACGAAGTTTCAGAGTAACATGTATTTGTTAATGTCTTTTCTTACCTTCTAATTACAGGTGACTTCTCTCAGCTCAAGCAACATTAGAAACAAGCTACATTGTCGGCAGGTGCACCAGCCTATGGAACTGTCTAAGCGAGCTCCCTGAATCATAAAGTGACCAATGTGCGGTAACCTGGTCATAAAGTAAATCTCTAGAAGGTGCATTAGAAACATCTTGCTTATGCAGTGATGTTATTGTTTTAATTTATTAAAAAATCTTCGAAACCATTGGCCGCTTCAGCGCCTGATTTATGTGATTAATCATTCTTTATTTTAAGCGTGACTTTAACATGTGTTGTCACTTTTGTGGCCTTGCCAATATTTCAGTGGTGCTATGGTGGGTTGTAAGAAATAGGCCATAGGCATTGGTTCTGTCGGTTCATCCAAACTTTTCAATATTGCGAGGATTAGGAACATTCCCATTGAATTGTACATTTAGCGTGTCAGGAGCCACTCAATTCCTTTATAATTATTGCTATAGTGGAAAGGTGCATTGGGTTCCTAAATTCATGTGTGTGCCAAACATTCATGTAAGGAAAACTTCTGTGCAGCGTTGCTGGAGTCATTGAGATTATTCCATCCGCAAATCTCTAACAATGTTGACAAGACAAAGAAAATGATCTTGGGTCTCGCCAGACTATCGCATATGTGTAGTGTATGCCGTTTCTAGCCAGATCACTGAATCTCAGCATCATTTCGTTGGACAGTTCATCTGGAAGGAAACCGACACTGGATTGCAATGTTATGGCTGAATGTTAGCCTCAAGAGACTATTTAAAATGTCCCCTTTGTGCTAGTGCTTCCCCTAACAATAGTGTTCCCACTGTAAACAGACATGGTTTGTTAGTCTTGCTCTCGTTTTTGCATTTTCCCTAGCCCAATGGAAAATGGTACTTTTCGATACAATTTTAAGGGGCTGATGCTTGCAATTAATGTTAAACATTCCTGACTTGAAGTGCCGCCACTTTTTGATGATCTTGAATGGTTTGTACGTTCGTTACCTTCGGGCGGTAAATGAGCTGCAACTCAACAAATTGCTTTACATAATTATAGGGCTACGTTACGCAAATATTGAATAGGAGGTATCGTACCTTGCTCGTCAAGTCTGTTTAGCCTGTTAGGAAAACATTTTTAGGACGGCCACACGTCTTGCAATACTTCTTATAGCCGTTGCTAAAACGGCTACAAAACGTCTCGCAAAACGTTTTATAACTGTTTTTAAAACGGCTACAAGATGTCTTGCAAAACGTCTAAACGAACAAACAACAGACACTATTCCTTATCTGACGGTACATTCTACGGTCTTCACGACGGCTACAAGATGTTTTAAGACATCCGACAAAGTTTTGGTCAGACATCATCAAGAAGTCTTAAATATTTTGCAAGACGTCTCGAGGATGTCTTGTAAACGTTTATAATGATTTTCAAGACGTTTTGGTGATCTTGCCAATATGTTTTGTAGACGGCTTATAGGCAAATGTGTGTCAGTGGGTTGCAAGCCGATGGATGTTATAACCACGCAGCTACAGCCCTCACGAAACCGCCCGTTTTCATTGAATCGGAGTGCCTTCTTCGGCACATCGTTACCTCTCAAGCCATTCGCAACATCGCCACCGTCACATACATCAATCCTATCAAGCTATTTAGTCGGCGACAGCAAACTGCACTGATTCAGTGGGCGTGGAGTCGCTACAACAGCGGCAATGGCTTAGGAGCATCGCTTTCATGCTATTCACTTCTTAGCCTGCTTGGCCTTCACGGTCTGTCTCTGCAAGTCGATTGATGATATCGCCAGGCAGCTACAGCACTCGCAAATCCGCGGCTTCTCTACGGGTTCCAGTGCCTTCCTCGACACATCGGTACCTCTCAAGCCATTCGCAACATTGCCACCGTGTGGGACATCAATCTCATCAAGCTATTTCGTCGGCGACAGCAAAGGTCACCGGTTCAGTAGGCAATCGAGGCAGTACAATGACGGCAATAGCTTAGGAGCATCGCTTTCATGTTGTTCACGTCTTCTTAGCCTGCTTAACATTCACAGTCTGTCCCTGCAATCTTCTGGACGCCATCACTACGCAGCAACAGCCCTCACGAAACCGCCACTTCACTTTGGATCGGAGTGCCTACTTCAGCACATCGTTATCTCTCAAGCCATTCCAACATTGTGGACCTCAATCCTATCAAGCTATTCGGCGACAGCAAAGGTCAATGTTTCAATGCGCGTGGCGGCTGTGCAACGGCGGCCATGGCTTAGGAGCATTGCTTTCATGTTATTCACGTTTTCCTAACCTGTTTGACCATCGTGGTCTGTCGCTGCAAGCCAGTGGACACCATCACCACGCAGCTTCAGCTGTAACAAAACCAAGAATTTTCTACGGGTCTGAGTGCTTTCTTTGCACACATCGGTACCTCTCAAGCCATTCGCAACAAAACCACCGTCTGGGACATCAATCCTATCAAGACATTGGTCCGCGACAGCAAGCGTCACTGGTTCAGCGGGCATGCAAAGAGTACAACGGCGGCTGCTATTTTCGTCTGCTATAAGAGGCTTGGATTCTTGCGTCGTCATGTCCGCCATGCCCCTCAACTCGCAAGATTACTAGCATACAAAACTCTTGTAAAATCGAATTTAGAATGTGTATCACCCATTTTGAACCCGCATCACGCCAACTTATTAATGCACATGAATCACTTCAAAATACAGCAGCCCGATTAATTCCCTCTTCATATTCATACATCAGTGTATCATCCTGGATCGCGGAATGGCGTTTATTACAACTTTCACTCTGTCGCTGTGTTGCGAATCTTCGGTTATTTCAGAAGGTTCTAAGTCGAAAGCCTTTCTAGGCTCATGATGAATTTTGTGTCAGTAGACCTGACCACCGGAGTGTCCACCGAAGCGTCATCACGCCATATAAAGACAGATTAAAGAATGGAAAATTATCCACAGTAACAACTACTCAATTATAACGCTATAATGTAGATTACTTGGGGTTAATAATGACTCGAGATGACTAATAAGGACTACTAATGACTCCGAAATGACCAATATGTGTAACGATGGCTTGTAATGGCCACAGTCTATTAGATATGCCTAGACATGCCTAGTAATTAGTAATGAATAAATGCAAGGTGACTAAATATTCTTTCTTGGCAAGTTTTACTTCGACGGTGTCTCCCACCTTGATACGAGTTGCCTGAGCACCTCTACGTTTGTCTACATACTGTTTAGTTTGCCCCTGTTTCTGCGAGACTCTCTCACAAACTTTACTGTTCTGAACCGATGTGTGCTTATGCAACCTGAAGTTGCTAATATCTATCTTTGAACGAGGTTGACGACCATGAAGCAGGAAAGCTGGGGAGAGACACGTTGTAGCATGTGGCGTAATCCTATAGGAACCCAAGAATTCTGAAATGCTTTTCGAAGCATCTCGACCTTCAAGCCTTGCTACCTGCAGATGTTCCTTAATGACTCGGTTGAACCTTTCTATTTGACCATTTCCCTGAGGATAATAGTTGGAGGAGAAAAAATGAGCGATTCCCTTCTCCTTTAGGTAATGTTGGAATTGTTTTGAAACAAACTGCGGACCATTGTCCGTAACTATAGAGTCTGGCAACCCTTCACGGCTGAAAGCCCAGTCAAGAAGCTTAATGACATCATCTGTGGAGATGGAATTAGTACCAAGTACTTCTGGCCACTTCGAGTAGTAATCAACTAGGGTGACTAGATACCTAGGGTAGGACGTGTTTAATGCGCCAATGATGTCCATTCCCAATTTTCGCCAAGCCTCGTTCGGCCATTCGACTAGCTGCAATGGAGCTACATGAGGCTTTGCAGACTTGTCTGCCAGCTTACATACATGACAATGCTTTACATACTGTTCAACAGTGCTATCCATCTGGGGCCACTAATAGCGTTCACGAAGAAGCTGCTCAGTACGTACTATGCCCTGATGATTTTCATGTGCCAGCTGTAGAAATGTAGGTTCACACGATCACCACGCATGAGTAATCCATCTACAAAAGACAATTCTTCATTTACGTGAAAGTAACCTATTAAAGCATTGTCTATGTTTTTCTTGGAAGGCCAACCCTCTGCTAGGCATTTACTGACCTTCTGAAGAGTTTCATCTGTGCTCGTATCAAGTTGCATAGTTTCCTTGTCAACAACGGATGTAACTAAGGATACTATTTCTTCCTCCTGGACTACATTCTGCGAATCCTTTACTGGAAGTCTAGACAAGGCATCAGCTACTAGATTTTCTGATCCTTTGCAATATTCAATATGAAAGTTGTAATACAGGAGCCTGGCTGACCATCTCGAAATGCGAAGAGGTCGACGACCTGAGTCGCCAGCGGACAGTAATGCAACTACTGCTTGATGGTCAGTTCGAAGAGTGAACCGTCTACCCCAGAGGTAAACATGCCATTTTTCACATGCGAACAGACATGCTAGCGCTTCACGCTCTCCTACAGAATACTTTCGTTCAGTTACCGACAAAGTTCTAGATGCAAAAGCTACAGCTTCTAGCTTAGAACCATACGGTTGTTGTAACACAGCACCAACACCAACATCATATGCATCAGTCGTGACTACCACAGGCAATTCAGAGTTGAAAATCTTAATGACAGGGGAACATGTAAGACGAGCTTTCAACTGATTGAAGCTGCGTTGTGCATCATCAGACCAAGCAAAATTTCGCCCTTGCCTGAGCATGGGGCGAAGCGGTTCTACAAGTTCTGCATAATGATCAATGAACGTAGCATAGTAACCAGCTAATCCTAAGAAGGATTGCAATGACTTAATATCTGTGGGAGCAGGCGCATTCAGGATTGCCTTTACCTTGCTCTCTGTAGGCGAAATGCCTTCAGCTGAAATTTTATGGCCCAGAAAAGTCAGTTCTCTCACAGAGAACACACATTTTTCATTCAGTTTCATACCACTGTTTGAAATGCAAAGCAAGACTTCTCTTAAGTTAGCATCATGCTCAGGTTTTGTCGGACCCCATACCAAAATGTCATCAAGGTAACAGACGACATTCCTACAACTACGCAAGATTTGTGACATCATTTTCTGAAACACTGCTGGCGCGGATGCCAAGCCAAAGCAGCCACGCTTGAACCTGAATAAGCCTTCATGAGTTATGAATGTAGTGAGATCTCTACTATCTTCATTCAGTAACAGCTGATGATAAGCAGATGCTAGATCCAGCTTAGAAAAATATGTGGCACCATGATACATTTGTAATAAGTCTTCTACGTGCGGCAAAGGATACCCATCAATGACAATTGCCTTATTCGGTTCCCGTAGGTCAACACAGAGCCGGATGGCTCCATCGTTTTTGCGCACCACGACGAGTGGAGACACCCATTCAGAAGCCTCGACGCTCTCGATGACGTCGCAGTCCTCGAGACGTCGCAGTTCATTTGTCACCTGGTCACGGAGAGCCAGGGGTAGTCTGCGCAACATTGAAGATACTGGTTCCATACCTTGCCGCCGATGTATTCGGTGCACGAAGTTTTTGACTAGTCCCAACTCGCCACTGAAGAGGTGATCAAAACCCGGAGGCACACCTGTGGGGCTCTGTACTGGAGGAAGCGAAGCCAGGCAGCATGTCAGCAACGTACCGTCGATTTGTCCTCTTGTTTGTCCTCCAGACCTTGTCCTCTTGCGCTGGCGTTTGCCCTAATTCCGGACTCGCAAAACGCTATTGCGTTAGTAATCTTCTGGTGTAAAGTGACGGCCACAAACGCGCAAATCCTGGCGCCGATCGGATAGCGGCAGTCCGATGCGCAGCAACCAGTTCGCTCGTATGCTGCCTTGCAAAGGGACACGATGTCGGAGCTTGACACATTGCCAGTCGCTACGTTTGCAGTCCACATGGCAACAAAGTCGAATCATAGTGCTCGCGAAAAGACTGAGACCGAATCTGACCGCGGAGTTCTCGTCAAAATGGAGTACGTTGTAACACAAGCAGACGACACTTGCTGTGTGCCGGAAGTGCTTAAGTGTACTGAAAAATTGTTCTTCTGCATTCTCTTTATGTTACTTTCTTTTTATAAAAACAAATAAACTAACATTCCAACCATTACGAAGAACATTTGTTTACCATAAAGTTGAAAAAATTATCGATCACGCGCCCTGGTCAGCCAATCGCATAGCTCGCCCCATTGACGTCATATGGGTGATTTTTGTCATAAGGGTAGGGGCGGCTTAAAATTCCGCCGAGCAATGTGCTGCGATCGGCAGCGATGTGCATTTTTAAAATCTTATAATAAATTACACGCTTTACGTGGAGCACTTAGATGCGTCAATTAATGATCTGAAGGACCTACTCGAACGACTCAGTACTTTTGTACAAAATCGTCAAAAGCGTTTCAGGGTCCCTTTAATAGTGAGCAGTAATGACTCATAATGAATGAAGTGACTTGTAATGACTAATCATGACTAGCAAGTGGCCAATATGTCTCGCGACAACTTGTAAGGACTACAATTCATTATAAATGACTAATAATGCTTAGTAACGACCAGTACTGACTAAAGAACTGGCTGCAATGACGTGCATGATTACTAATTGTTATGATATGACCAACATATCTAACGATGGCTTGTAATGACGACAATTGATTACAAATGACTAAAAATGCTTAGTAGTCAGTAATGACAAAAAAAAGAAGAGATAGAGAAGAGACCAAGAGAAAGAGGCGAATGGTAAGAGGAGGAAGAGTAGGCTTTCGCCGTTGACCTCTTCAGAGAGATCTTGAAAGACCCTGTAATATTTCCGCAGTTCACTATGCTGCAGACTCTATACTATCCCGCCAGCCCGCACATGTTTCGTCATTCACAAATTTGCCGCTGTATTATTCACCGTGACTACTACGTGACAATATCTTTCCGAGCATTTGTGTCGCGAAATTCACTTCCGTGATATACGATGCTGTTTAAAACTTACATATTTTATTTTGGACTTTCTAGTAATCTTCATTTGCTACCCTTCATTGTACAAAAAGCGGACACTGAGGATGAAAAACACAAAACCAGTGTGCGTATACCTTTGTGAATGCCATGTTCCCCTCCTTTCAAGATTAACGCGCACTATAATTGGCATATGCCAGCGCGAGAATAAAAAGCGGCAGAGATGAAACCGTATCGGGCGCCCATCGTGTTCTTTGCTTGCTGTCGCGCCTGGTCTTGCCTTTTCGCTTTGGCGTTTCTTCTGCTTTTCTTTTTCCTACACTGCAACTACTTTTCGGTCCTACCCTCTGCACTAGACACCGTGAATCAAAGCCCGCCGTCTTCTGTCCTTGTACCTACTCTCTGCCTATTTCCAAGCCATTAGGACGTATTTCTCTTGTGTATCGGCCACGCGCATGTGGCAGCAATTATCTCCTGTAGAACCATTTCGCCCTTTTTCAAGCAAGACCCATCGGCTCTTCGGGTACACTTCCGTTCAATTTATCCGGTGTTCTTTACAACGAGACGGCTTTTTGTGCAATATTCCTCGGTACATGTGCAAATAATCGATCAGATATATTTCAGCGTTCTACCCAAAAGGTCTTACAATCAAGGTTAGCTGTGCCATCGGCTCTTCACCTTCAATGCTATTATTGAAGTGGAATGCTGTCCTAGAAAATTCATCGTCCTCTGATATTCTCGAATAGCACCGTAGGGAACAACTTACGATAATTACTAATCAGCTACACAGCATAAATTTATCTGAACCCAAAAACAGAACTTGAACAATTCGTCGAAAGTAGGGAGAAAAACCTGCTGGATAAATACTAGTACAATTGTACTAGAGCTGTAGATCTCCCCTGAAAACCAATAGATACCCAACAGCACATAGCTTCATTGATAGCGCTACAAGTGAGCATCCAGTGCACTGCAGCAACGTAGTCGACATATCACAGATTTCAAATGGCGATGAAGTTGATCTCCTGCAACGTGCTCTAGCGTTTTATCCCACGAAGAACGCAGTAAATAAATATTGACATGTCTACTTATATTTAACGGGCGACCACGTTTCGCCGCCTAACAAATGTTATCACACAGCGCGGGACGCGTCTGCATGTATTCGAAGTTTCTGGAAAGTTATCGGTGCTTCTATCCGCTGTCTGTTGTCGCCGAACCTTCTGTTATCTGATTTCATCGCGTGACTCGAATGTTGTAGAACTTTGTGGAAGGCATGCGGGTCCCACCGATTAGTCTGGAACATTCGATGGCTGCTGTATAAAAGCCGACGCACTTGACCCGCAGATCAGATTTTCGAAGATCGCCGACCGTGTTCGCCGCTATCGTTGGGCTAAAGTGTAGCCTGTTTTTGTGGGCACAGGTTCCCCTATTGAAAAAATATTTATGAGAATTTTACGAGAACTTCTCTACGCTATTATTGCTCCGTAGACTCAACGATGTCGTATGTCACATGTGTACGAGAGGACATCGTCACTGAACGAGATCGTTCTCGTATGGGTACATTAAACGAGATTACTCTCGCATAGCTATGCTTGACGAGATAGTTCTCGCACGTCTATGCTCAACGATATCGTTCTCGTTTGTGTATGCTACATGAAAATGTTCTCGTTCAGCTATGCAGAATGACACTATTCTTGTTTAGCTGCATTCTACAAGTGTTCTCATTTGTGTTGAATAAGTTCTTTTGTTCATGCAATATTTTTGGTGAAGTTCCACACAAACATCTACTGCCAACATTACAGCGAGTTAATTTCTATCACGTGAGTCGGCCGATGTGCCAGCTCGGAGACAAAGAGGACACTTTTTAGGGCACACAATTAACACAAACCATCTTTATTTTGCATCCCGAAGCATGGTGGCCAGGTGCTTGTTCAGGTCCTTCAGCCTCCTTGCCTCTGTATCCACAGTGCTCAGCGTTTTTGACACAAAGTGCTCGTATGCATCTGCAAAAAAATGTAAACAAAGCAGCCGGCCCTGTTAGATTCTAACAAGCCATTGGAACTGACATGCACAATAGGTGGCTCCACTGCAAAACTGAATGGGCTGGTTCTTGCATGATATTGTGTGTAAAGCATGAAAATCTCACAGAGAAACAGGAAAAAGAGAACACGGAGGCTTATGAGTTTTCTACCTATGTAAATTGATATTTCAACATTAACCACAGCAGTTGAAAGCAAGTGCTCGTCCTCGCATTGTCTTGTTCCTGTCTGTTAAATGTTTGTGTTTTACAAACAATATAAATGGCTGCAGAATTGCAATACAAGACCACAGAAATAGTCTAATACTTTTCGACAAGTATTTTACATTAAATGAACAAGTATAACAAGCTCATGCAAGTGAATACACAGATAGCACAGCTCTTTGCTACTACACTGCGGAATATGCAGACGGAAAACACTGCATAGATGCCAGTGCAGAATTGTTTATAGGAAAGATTAATGCACCTTTAATACTACTATGGAAACTAAATGATAGTTTTTGTGAAAGAGTTCTAGTTTAAGGCCTAAACAAGCTCCATGGCAGTTTGCATTTAAGCATCTTCTGAATACATGTACATGAGGAACACTGCAAGAAGAACGCTTTAAAAAAAGAACACGAGTGTATTTATCACCAAGGCCAACCC
The DNA here is from genome assembly GCF_023375885.2 of Dermacentor andersoni. Classification (NCBI taxonomy): domain Eukaryota; kingdom Metazoa; phylum Arthropoda; class Arachnida; order Ixodida; family Ixodidae; genus Dermacentor; species Dermacentor andersoni. The sequence goes on from NC_092820.1 coordinate 14,130,766, forward strand.
TTGTGTCTTAGCATATTTCTCAAAACTGATACTGAGGTGCAAGGTGTCTATATCATATTACCTTGTTAATGAAGCAAAGCACAGTGGTGCCTGGACGTTGTGAGGCTAATTCAGACGTAGAGATCAGCACCAGCACTGATCAGCAACACAGTAGTCTGCTTACACTCTTTCTGTAGGCCCAGCCACATCTGCTATAAAACAAGTGAGCTTATTCTCACAAGAGTATAATATAAAAAGTGACACTATGAACAAAGTAATTCTTATTAGGTATAAATAGGAATGAAATGCTGATATTCGCCCATAGAAAGCTTTGAGTTAACAAAGCCTGCAAGATAAGAAAAGTGCAATGTATGAGCCATCTGTGCAAAAACATTAATCGAAGGTCCCTTTTTTTCGCTTCTGTCCTCCTCGTGCATAGATGGCAGACAGGTTAAGTAAACTGAAGCAGACTGCCACGTAGAGTAAGCAAAGCTGGTCACTTCTTCGGGGAGCAGCCTATAGGCTGCTTCTTGAAAGAGTATTAGAAAATGCGAATAATGCATGTATGCATTATTCACAAGAGGCCTTGTTTCTCTGAGAATGCCACAGCCAATCACATATTTCAAATTGACCATATTAAAATGCATGCAAAGTACAGCATGGCTTTGAGGGTACCCCAGACTACTGAAATTCACATCAGCCAAGTTCAGCAAACAACACCATAATTAAGCCTCTAGAAGCTGTGCATTTTACTGCAAGATAACAGAATAATGAGGAAGAGAAAGTGAGGGAGATGGTGCCACTATAGCATAGTTCAAGCTCTATCCCACATGATGTGCTGAAGGGCAAAGAATGCTCAGCTTTTGGTTATACTCGCAGCTGTGACCACTGCACCATGTTGACTGACATGCGTAACAAGCAGTTTGTGATACCCCGTTATTACATCCTGCAACTGACGTGACATGAGAGATCAGCTTCAAGCTTGACGCTATGCTATACTAGGGAATGATAATGAACTGGCTACATTAAAATCTAAAGCAAAAGTGTTGAGCATTGTTTGCCAAACCTGCCAGCCTCTGCGCTTCATATTTTGCTAAAATTCTAGACAGAAATCCTGTGTTGGAAAGACAGCACGCACTTTCCTAAAGCTTTCTCTCAGCGCCCACATTTTCCTATGCATACATTATTAACCATTATTTACCTTGACACGCTGTACACAAACAGCACACTTGGAAAAGCAGAAACTAATCGGCAAAGTCGGCAGGTACCAAATACACGAATAGAATCTAGAACACATAAATGGCTGTGACCGTTTTGTACGTACCTTGTCAAAGCAGGCAGATCAGATGCTTTGTCGTGCTGTTCAGGCTGCATAGTGCCGCAGTCTCCTTTGTGGTGCAGAGATGCCTCCGTCTCTGGAAATTGTGACATCCCTAAACAATAAATGTTCAGCTTATTGCAATCACTGCTGAATCTGCAAACTTCTGATTTAACAACACCGCGTCAAATTGTGGAAAGCTCTCGTACAGCCAGCTACAAGAAGCTGCATCCGCTTAGACAAATTAAATGTTTCCTTCTTACATCACAGGCAGTTATTCAACGTGTCAAAGGCACGAAAACAAAGAGAACACTAAACACAAGAAATACAGGTTGCCTTGGCGACAATCTATAAGCATCAAAGTTTGCATACAAGCTAAAATCTTCTCACGAGTCAGATCATTTGGATGCCGTCGCGCGTTGACGTTAGATGTGAAAACATTTGCACAACACATCAACGTACTTCTAGAATTGTCTATAAGATTTCTTGCTGAGAAATTACGTACAGAAGCAGTGACATTCTCTGCTTGAATTTTTGTGCCCGTTCAGACCAAGCGATGCCCCGGCGCTAGCATACATCATAACAAAAAAAAATAAACAATAGAAGCTCTTAAGAACATCAATCTCGGGGTAATTTTCGTGAAACGTTTTGCTAAATGTGCACTACGATATCGAACGAACATTAGGGAATCACTGCTACTGTTTTTGTAGCTGTACTAGTCATCTTCTGCTGCGCATGACAAGGTACACTACATGAACCATAAGAATGCGCTAGGCGCCGGACTTACCTTCCGAGGCGAGCGCTCCTTCGTGTCCGTTCACGCCGCATCGACTGCACCAACAGTCCGTCCAGCGTAGTGTTGAATTGCGGTGAACTACAGCACGCGATAGCACAACTATCAGCACATTCTTCCGTGCACTGTGACCCGATGCGGGAGCGGCGAGAGTACACAAGTTTCTCATGAGCCGGGCACAAAGAAAGCGCGTGTGGACCACACTACGATAATCAACAACGGCGCACCGCAAGAAACATACAGCGAGTTAATAGCGTTGCACAGGACCCAGGGCTTAGTGATCGTTAATCCACACAAAAAAAGGAGCACATGTTCTCTAAGCACCGCGTAAATATGATCAAACGATCAGTACCACACCGACCGCCCGGGCCGCCGCAATAACGTTTATAGATCCTCTTTAAGTGCCCCAACTCCTAGCCTATGCGCACCATTTAGCCCGCTGTCGTTCCCGCCACCGCAGCGCTGCCATCGACCTCCGCGCCAAGCGTCCGAGCGTCGTCTGCTATAGCCTGGCATGGTTATGGGTGTTTGTCGCGGCACTCGGCATTTACATGGTGCTCGCTGAATAAAGCAGCAGTTATTTCTTTCTGTTGTTGTTTAAGCTGAAGTATAATATTTTACAGACACCATACCTGGGGGTGCAGGTCCGAAGAAAGGAATGAGATGAAAAAAAAGTGGGCCTACAAACCAAAGTGCGCACGCAATGTTAAAGGGACACTAAAGGTTACCAGAAAGTCAAGTTAAAGTGGTAGAGCAATGTTCTAGAACGTCTAAGGCGTCAATATAATCGCGAACAGAGCCTTAGTAACCGAGAAATTGAGGTAAATGCATGACACGATTTGAGACCCCCCAGCGACATTCCGGTACTAGCCCGATGACGAAAGCACTCCTGAAAATTTGTGTTACTAATACTCAACTACTCGTATTAAAAAATATAATTTCATTCGATTATAAGATGGAAGAAAATGCTACTTGTCTAGGTCTATTCGATTCTAAAAAAAAAACATTTTGACGTTACCCTTCAGTAGTATGGGTGGTCGAAAGGTTTCGTTTTCGCTGGACTGTGCGCGCTCGACTCTGCGCCGCACACGCTTTGGAGTTTCAGTAGTTTCGTTATCGCGTCGTGCTGTGCGGGTTCTGCTGGCTCGCGAAACTTTCATTTGGAACAAGCAGCGAGAATACCACGTCCATGTGATGTCGTGGGAAGCCCTCGTTGCTTTCCCGCTCCGGAGAGCAGGTGTCGAGGCCGCCGTCGTAGTACGCAACTACGCCGGCAGCGCGAGCCCTCAGCAGCAGGCAGCGCTCGTCAGTGCTCAAATCGCTGAAGTTGAGCCCAGCATCGCGAGCCAATTTGTCGTTGTCAGGGTCCATTGCGACAAGCGTCGAAGTTTGCGTTATAGAATGAAGTACCAGCTTATGGTCGCGCGGTTCTTCTTCCGCTAGCCACCATACTCCCGCTTTCGCTCTGCTGTCGGCTCTCTCTTGGCTCTGTTTCTGGCCGCGCGTTTGCGTTTTGCGCAGAAAAGCCGTAGCGCCGCCTGCGGACGCCGTTCTACTCGCCGATGGCGCAACGTCACTATGAGACCATGATGTCAGTACTCCTCGATCGGAGGGCGGGCAATTTGAACTGCGCTAGAGGTACGCGGACGCTTCAGAATCCATTTTCCATTAAAATAAGTCTCTCCTTGGCACGAAACAAGCGTTTCGAGGTTTCTGGGATGGTATTTCAACAGTCCACGTTGACTTAAGAGTAACCTTTACTGTCCCTTTAACGCTCGGTGACCCACACTTCGCCGGTACTAGCGTCTCCGTGAGCGCAAAACTTGGACCGGACGCAAAAGACCTCGACCGCCAGCCACGTGCACGAGGACAGTAACAAGGCACACGCAGTGAGAAAATATAATCGGCTACAGCACAAGAAGCGCAAACACCCGCAACTAACGTGCACATGTCAGCAGAGCAGCACCGCTCACTTGGTGCAGAGCTCGACCGCAGCGCCCTCACAGTCCCAGGAACAAGTCGCGCCTTGCTCGAAAGGAAGAGTCGTGCAACTGAGAAAGTAACTATAAGTCTCGGTCCGAAATGAGGGGAAATGTCTTTTGTTTACGTCGCCGTCTGTGGTTCCGGTAACCGTGATCGCATAGGTAGCGTGCGTAGTACAGGCGTATTATTTCAATGTTCTTGCGTGTTTTAGGCGACCTTTTTGAACAACTTTGCTGACATTGCTTTCAACAGCGAGGACAGCCTGTGGAGCAGCGCTATCAACCGGACAGGGCCGTAAAATCTGTTTGAAGTTCGCAGCACATCGTCGTTTGGTTTGTGAATGTTAGAAGGTGTTCGTGTTTCTCAGCGGCGTAATCTACGACAGATTTAGCGTCGAGTGGTGTACACTTTGTTCAGGCTTGTTGCGCGCCGTTCTACGGATGGGTACTGTTAATGAGTAGTGTTGCTTGTGCTTCGGAAAATGGTGCCACGCCGGCGGGATTTGCTTTCTTGTAAAAACATCCGTACCGTCTTTGGCGAGTGCTTTCGGAAACTGCTCGCCTTTTGTGCGTGTGTGTGTGCGTGTGTGCGCGCGCGCGCGCTTCTGATATGCGTCAAACGCGTAGGAACGTCCGTACAGTCTTTCGTGAGTGCTTTCGGAAACTGCTCGCATTCAGTCTGTGTGCGCGCGTGACATTCGTCGTTATTGCGATTTGCAAAGGTGTTTTTCATTTGGTGACTGCGTCCGCGAACGCCAGGATGTGATACACGTTCGTCAAAGACCCTGCTTCAGTGTAGGGTCACTTACATTTTGGTTGCTTGGAGGTCAGCTTTCAACACATGGCAAGGCATTGCAGTGCGCTTAACCATCATTGGCACACGAATTGCTTTGTCAATTCTCCTTCAAATTCAAATTCAGTTTTGTGCAGTATGTAGGCAGATAATGGTCACCAAGTTGCGACGCTCATCTCGTTTTTTGCCTCTGCTGTGCACATATGAGGATTTTTTACTAGGTCAAGCTCTCTTAGCAAGTTGTGAAACACTTAGTGCAAATAATTTTTCACAGCAGTAACTGTGATCATGACCACAATTGATCACATGACATTTTTAGGGATTGATATTGTTACTACCATATTTATTTATTTTTTTGTGACAAAGTGCGATGAATTTTGACTGCTATTTTGGCTATCTGTTCACCAACCTATTACACTGTTTTGTGGTTGTGCTTTTTATTTTATATGGGGGCATGCATGGCCAATCTCATGCCTACCTTCTACAATTTGACATAAACAGGCACTAACATGCTCTTAGCAGATTGGCATTTGACAGTATTGTGGTTGACACACTTGGCTATTTGGAAAATATGCAGGTTCAAGTTCGCCCATTACTACCTCTGACTGATATCTCTGATGCAAAGCAATATTATTAGGATGTGACAAAGTGCATGCATAATTTGTCACTGATCAAACTGCCTGCAATAAACTTTGCCAACTCGTCCTTGTTTGAAGTGTTTCCAATGTGCTATACACCAGAACACCGTGAATTCAAAGCGCGCCGCCATATTGATGAGCGCCGGTCGCGCCATCTATCCCAAGCGCCGCGAAGTAGCAGGCCTGGGCTGCCACGCCGGGAGATGCGACCCGGCGCGAAAGCGAAACTTGGGCTTTTTAGCTGGGCGGAAGGCGTGTTTCGCGTTTTTTCTAGCCTGTCATTTTCGCTGTCTCGATTCAATCAAACTTCAAGACCTCATGCAAGTCCACAATGGCCACACTGAGTGATGTGCAGACTGCAGAAGCGAATACATCGGGTAACCACGTAAGCACGTAACCTGTGAAGAATTTTACAGCACTGTGTTGGTGCCACATTTTATTAAAGCACGCAGAACATTGTCCTCTGCACTTTCAGTTTGGTCTTGTTTGTCATGGTCACTACTGGGTTGGCCGCGTTTGGCAACCAACTGGCGAGGTCGTTTGACTGCCTGATTAGCAGACGCCTGCCCTTCACCACCTGCACATTGAAAACAATATATATGTTATAGTAAGAAGGGCTCTAGTTCTTTCCCATGCCATCACTGTTGCGAAAACATAAAGTCCTCTCAAAATGAAATAGAAAATGCACCAGGCCAATTGTATCGTGCAAACCCTTAAGAGTACAACATTAAGAACACAAGCCTACAGTACTCGAACAAGCAGCATGTGATGCTAAACCTGCACTCATTGGAAAATGAGGAACTACAGTAGTTATAATGTTCAACTACATGTGCAGTCAAAGCCCATATAACAGGGCGAGCATGACGGATGCAGGTTTTGTACAGTTGCACAAACCATGACAGGGCACATAAAATTACCATCCCTACTTAAAGCTGCATCATCAGGGAAGCCTTTGGTACAAGACAACAACCGCACCTGCATTCCAAAAAAATTAGCCCCACCAACTGCAGCTACCTGGTATCAGACCTGTTTCGCTTGTGCGAGGCCATATCGGATTGTTAGCGCTCCCTTAGAAAACAGTAAAAGAAACTGGTGAGAACGAGCAAAATTTTGTTACAAAATACAACAATAATTAAGCACCTTATTTTCCTCGCCTTACGAACGGAAAAATTTTGCGCTTTGCCCTGCATAACAGCCCGCACGCAGTTTAGAGCTCAGGATGCTCAAATGAATTCGTTACGAATGACACCTGCAACACCAGCTCGTAAAGACAGGCGCGCTGCAAGAACGCTTTCGGCGACGAGCAGTCGTTGTTTACGTTTTTGTCGACGCATGCTACGTGACGAGCAGACTTCGTTTTACCTTCATTAGCAATAACGCTCACCAGCAGGGCAACATACTATCGTTTACAACTTGTCGTTCACGCTTATGGTCATGCCGTGCAGCAGCTGCAAGTATCGCTAACCGCAAACTCAACTGTTCCGCTTAACCGTCGGGAGCTCTGCCTGAATGAAAACACAAAAAGGCTTGCCTTTTTGTTATAGCCAAGGCGAAGCACCGGCGCGGGATTCTGCTCTGTGGGCTTGTCCAGAAAGTGCTCGGAGCAAACCTGCGTGTTACACATATTACGTTCGTACGGCGCAAAGTTGAACGTGGCACCAAAATATACACAGATAGAATACTCACTCGTGCATTTTCACTGGGTTGGTAGTTCTTCCTATTCACTGCAGCTATCCACCGGTGGCGCAGCTTGTCATTCTTCGTTGCGGATGGAAATCGGTGCAGGCTGAAAACACCGCACTGGCACGATTCCCTACGTGCATTGTGCTCTTCGCAAACAGCGCTAAGCAACCTGCTCCTTTTCCGCTGGTTATTTTGGCATCCAAACACGACGCAACGATGCCCAGATGACTTCTTGTACTTTGGATTCGCGTGAACGGGCACATTTCCGCACTTTGGAGTCCTAGAGCTAGCGCTAGCCATGTCTGCTGGTCGCCGGCGAACACGCTTTGGCAGCCCAGAACAAAATGGCGCTGGTCGACCGGGCAATCCGGGTGCGAGAGTATGCGTTCGATTATCCTGGGTGCGAGGCTAGCGTGTTCTGGTCTATAATCCATTGCCAGATTATTTTATTGCGTGCACAAACAAACGTATAGCATTTTATTATGAAACTTTGATGGTACCTGACTCCTATATTGCAATAGAATCTTAGGCAGATCTACTCTGAACAAAGGATTCATTCTCTGATGATAGCTTTCGACAATATCATGGCGCTATCCAGTGCCTATTGGCTGGTCAAGGAATGCGTCATGCAAAGGCAGTAGTATCGCCATAAGTTCATCCGAGAATATGTCCCCAAATGAAAATCATTGCATGAAAAGTACCGACACCAGCTTTGATGGGGATGTATATGCGTTCGTTGCATGAAATTCCAGAAGTTGAACTCTGAACATCTTATTTGCTCTGTAGTTTATGCTGGTATATATGTGTCACAATGGTTCAATCTGATCGTACAGCACATTGATCACGCTCTTGCATGTACTACAAACGACTCATCATAAACCTCACTGTCAGTAATGAGCTTTTGTATGCACTACGACTTGAGTACACACACTTTGTATGCAATTCATTGTCATCCTCAAAGATCAAGTTGCTCATACGACTACAGTGCGTACACATCACACGCCACCTCACACACGTCATACATAATCTCGTCAGGTCTACGCAACTTATCGCATACATGTCATACAAGCTCTACGCATTCTTATCGCACATCGCATAAATCTCGTGCACTTCGTAAAAGTCTGCGTAGCACATCATACAGATCTCGCTCGTTTTCAACGAGATTTCGTTCAATATGCATTTCATATCGTTCATTTCTCGTCAAATCTGTGCAACATGCATACATCTCGTTCAATTTCTCGTCAAATCTGTACGACATGCATACATCTCGTTCAATTTCTCATACAAATTTTTCAATAGGGTCGCCCAATAAAAGTTAGTTTTGTCTTTCACAGTATTTGCTACTGTGTTCTTCAACGTCACCACCACGTGAAATCTGGTGGAGGTGCTTTTCGTTCATGTACCGGACGCCCCCGACAAGCCCTGATTCAAGCCCGGACCGCAAAGAGAACACTAACGTAGTCCCGGAGCATCGAGCAAGCCGCCGTCTTCAACAGTTGCCCCCGGAGCACGGACTTCTACCTGAGAATACCAAGAAGATTGTGGACAAGGCAACCCCAATGGCAGCCCCAGCGTCCCCCATCGTGCTGCAGCAGCCCAGGGAACCTCCGACGTTCCGCGGATCAACATTCGAGGACCCGGAAACCTGGCTTGAGACGTATGAGAGGCTCGCTATGTTTAACAGTTGGGACAGTGACGACAAGCTGCGGCATGTCTATTTCGCACTGGAGCACGCCGCCAGGACCTGGTTCGAGAATCGAGAAGCCACCTTAACGACGTGGGGCCTGTTCCGAAGCGGCTTCTTGCAAACGTTTACAAGCGTCGTGCGAAAAGAGCGAGCCCAAGCACTACTAGAAACCAGAGTGCAGCTGCCAAACGAGACGATCGCGATCTTCACGGAGGAGATGGCCCGTCTTTTCCGGCACGCCGACCCGGAAATGTCAAAGCAGAAAAAAGTCCGCTTCCTGATGCGGGGCGTCAACCAAGAACTTTTCGCAGGAGTTATTCGTAACCCGCCGAAGACCGTAGCTGAGTTTTCTGCAGAGGCATCGACGATCGAGAAAACTCTGGAGATGCGCACCCGGCAATATAACCGCCAGGGGCTCACGCCGCAGTACGCCATCCAAGGACTGGATTCCAGCGGCCTTCAAGAGAACATCAGGGCCATTGTGCGCGAAGAACTGCGTCGCAGTTCGTCACAGCCCCAAGTGGCTTCGATCCCCGACATCGTGAAAAAAGAGGTGCACCGATCGCTTGGAGTTCCCGAGCAGCAACCGCAGCCCCAGCCAGAAGCGATGACATACGCCGCCGTCGCACGCCGTCAAGGTCCCCCTCCGCGATCACGCCAGGGCCCTGCAACGACGCAATTCCGTCGTCCGCCACCGCCGTCGCCGCCAGCACGCCCACCCGTCGCCCAGCGCACCTACGCAAGGAAGACGGACATTTGGCGAACCCCTGACCACCGCCCGCTCTGCTATCACTGCGGAGAAGCCGGCCATGTGTATCGCCGATGCCCATACCGGGAGATGGGACTGCGAGGTTTCGCCGTCAACGCTCCGCGCCCGCAGCAAGATGAACGCCCTCGCGACATCGCCGACTACCTCGCCGCTACTCAGTGGAGCTCTCGACGACCGTCGCGTTCGCCATAGCCAGGCCGCTACCTCTCGCCGCATCGCCGACCATACACTGGCCCGCCCGGGGCCGGTCAGCGAGCCCATATCCGGAAAACTAAAAGTAGCAACCGATGAAGGTGCGGTTGCTGTTCGTCGAACTGACAAAGATCCTCCGCCGCCGATGAAGACAACAAAGAAACCATCTCGACGACCTAATGACGACACGCCGCCATCCCGACGAAGTCAGGAAGCCAAGACTACACCGACGAAAGACGGCTTGATGACGCGACGTTCCAGCTTCCGTTCAACACGACGCAGCCGTGATCCGACGACAAGACCCAACTGCAACGCCAGACAAAGAACCACCGACCTCGACGTACTTCTCGACGGCCACGCAGTCACTGCCTTAGTCGACACAGGGGCCGATTACTCCGTAATGAGTGGACACATCGCCGCCCAGTTGATGAAGGTTAAGACTGCATGGGAGGGCCCCCAAATTCGGACCGCTGGAAGACACCTCATTACGCCGGCTGGAATCTGCACGGCAAGAATTACCGTTCATGACCGGACTTACCCTGCTACCTTCGTTATCCTCCAACAGTGTTCACGAGACGTCATTCTCGGCATGGACTTCCTGAACCAACGTGGCGCAATCATAGACCTGAAGTCAAAATCGATAACACTGTCGGAAGATCAAGCGATACCGCCGGGGAGCTTTCGTAGTCACCACGCCTTGAGTGTTCTCGAAGATGAAGTGAGCATCCCGCCTCGCTCGAGCATTGTTATTTCGGTCGGCACCGAAACACCCGCTGACGTAGAAGGCGTCATCGAAGGCGACCAACGTCTACTGCTAGACCGTGAAATTTGCGTCGCACGAGGGATCGCTCGACTGGATGGAGGGAAAACTGAAGTGTTGCTGACAAATTTCGGCCAAGAGTTCAAGCACATCAACAAGGGCACGACGATCGCGTACATCGAGGAAATTCTGGAAACCAGTAATGCGTTTGTCCTCTCGGATTCCGCCGCATCTACCCCGACGACGATGGTTCCCGAACCAGACTACGACAATAATCCAAGGCTCCCCGTGATTAAGCAACAGCAGCTCAGAAGTCTGCTCCAACGATACAAAGGCTGCTTTTCGACGTCATCGAGGATTCGACAAACACCAGTCGCCAAGCATCGCATAATCACCGAGGAGTAGGCTCGACCACTTCACCGGAGCCCTTACCGAGTTTCGCCGCGAGAACGTGCAGCTATAAGAGAACAAGTCGACGAAATGCTGCGCAACGACATCATCCAGCCGTCGAAAAGCCCGTGGGCATCCCCTGTTGTCCTGGTAAAGAAAAAGGACGGAAGCCTACGTTTCTGCGTCGATTATCGTCGTCTGAACAAGATCACGAAGAAGGACGTATACCCCCTCCCACGAATAGACGATGCATTGGATCGGCTTTGCAACGCTAAATACTTCTCGTCGATGGACCTCAAGTCTGGCTATTGGCATATAGAAGTCGACGAAAGAGATCGCGAAAAGACGGCCTTCATCACCCCAGACGGCCTCTACGAGTTCAAGGTTATGCCATTCAGACTGTGCTCGGCGCCTGCAACGTTCCAGCGCGTCATGGACACGGTGTTAGCAGGATTGAAGTGGCAAACCTGTCTCGTTTATTTGGATGACGTCGTCGTCTTCGCTGGAAATGTCGACGATCACCTCAGGCGGCTTGCGACAGTACTAGAGGTCATCAAATCGTCAGGGCTTATTCTGAAGCCGGAAAAATGCCGCTTCGCTTATGATGAGCTTCTGTTCCTAGGCCACGTAATCAGCAAATCTGGTGTCCGTCCAGACCCGCAAAAGACAGCTGCCACCGCACAGTTCCCGCAACCCATCAACAAGAAGGCAGTGCGTAGATTCCTTGGCATGTGTGCCTACTAGAGGCGCTTTGTCAAGAACTTTTCACGCATCGCCGAGCCTTTGACACGTCTAACTAAATGTGATGTTGACTTCAAGTGGGAAACGCCGCAGGCCGACGCATTTGAAGAACTCAAACGACGCATGCAGTCGCCGCCGGTACTTGCGCTCTTCGACGAGTACGCCGATACAGAAATCCATACTGACGCTAGTAGCCTAGGCCTCGGTGCCGTTCTAGTTCAGAGAAGAAACGGAGTCGAACAGGTGATAGCTTACGCTAGCCGGTCGCTCTCAAAAGCGGAAGGCAACTATTCTACGACCGAAAGGAATGCCTGGGGGGGGGGGGGGGGGGGGCGTTTCCAGCGCTCGTTCCGCTCGGACGTGTTTTTCCGTAGCTCCGGATTTTCGCCCCGTTTGCTGGTTGTTTTCGAACTCTGTTGTTTATGGACCGCTTTCGCGGTTCGTAATTACTACTGGCGCCTATCTACAAGGTCCGTCGTCATCTACACCCTCCTGCTGCGTCGTCCAACTCGAGTTCTTGTGCGGCTTCGCGAGTGCGAGTGCTCCCGCGGCACTCGCCGCGTCGGCGCGGAGCATCCAAGCTGCTGTCCGCTGCGTCGAGGGAGCGGAACATTACCGATGCAACTGCCATCCAAGCCAGGAACGTCTCCTTCTTGGGGACAAGTGCAACGTGTGAAGGCGGTACCCTGAGGATGGATACCACCAACATGGAGCAGAACAGCCCTGCTGTCGTGGCGCACACCTCAGCCAAGAGAACGAAGGAAGCTACTGGCCTCCCATCGGATGAAAATGTAGCTCCAGCAGCCCCGAAAAGACCTGGCTCATCACAAGGCCTGCCCGCACGACCGACACGCACGTCTCCTGAGTCGCCAACGACATCGTGGTACAAAGTGGTTATGAAGCCTCGTGCTAGATATAACATGTCCACTCTGCACAACCGTATCATTCAAGCGGCCCTGGACGCCTGCCTCGAGACTTCCCGATTTCAAGGTTTTGCTCTACACAAACCCACTAATACGGTCTCAGTATGGGTGTCTGCTATGGCACTAGTTTATAAACTCGAAGAACTGCAACAAATACAAGTCTCGGAAGAGTGTGTCCTTCCCGTCCAGGCGTACCTCGCCAGTGGTACATATTTAAGACGCTACGTGGTTAATGGCGTTGGCCTTGACGAAGAACCCGAGAGGCTCCTGCAGGAACTATCGTGTCCCACACACAAGGTCGCGGCTTCTCGCTACCTAGGCAGCGGTCGTGCGTGCCTAATCACGCTTCAAGGTCCTAATACCCCACCTGAACGTATCCTGTATTACGGCTGCGTACTGCGCCCCCGTCCGTTCAAGCCTTCCGTAGTGTACTGCTACTCTTGCTTTAGACAGGGACACATGAAATCATCCTGCCCCTACCCACCTAAGGACAACACCATGGAGCCTGAACCGTCGGCATCGTTTAGATGCGGCCTATGCCAAACAAACGATCATGACATCACTTCCACGACGTGTCCTACGATGTTGAAGGCCACCAAGAAGGCTCGACAACGCCATTCTCGACAGCCAGCAAGGACCCCTCGAGATTCATCAATGAAACAAGTCCCTGTGTACAACCGTTACACCGTTCTAGCCTCGCTGGAAGAGGACGCTAACCAGGTGACAAAAGCAAGTACAGCGACAAGTGATGCTGCCACTCGTACCTATAGCGCAGCTGTTAGGTCCTCCACTTCACGACCGCAACGGGCATCACAATCGATAGAAGACACGCCGCTTCCTTTGGCAGACGAAGAGTTCGAGATCGACGCTCACCTGGCCAACCTTGAAAAGGAAATCCAACGTCTCAAGGAACGCCGTACGGTGCTCCAGCATCGTCATGACGGAGCGCGGCCGTCGCATTCGCCGTCGACGTCTAGTCCTGCTCATATGGCTAACCCGGCATCTGTGTCGAAGCCTCTTTCACCCCAGGAACTCCTGCCGCAACAGCTCCAGCATCTCACCTCGGTTCTACTGGCCAATCTTAATCTATGATGGCTGCTACGTCTGCAAGTGTGCCAGAAGGCATCTTACAGTGGAACTGTCGCGGCATCGCGGGGAAGGTCGGAGAGCTGCGTCAGCGTCTCAGATATGGGAAGCTGCGTGTTTTGGCTCTACTGCTTCAAGAATCCAATGGTCTGCCACCCATTCCAGGATTTGGGGCATACTCATCGCCTTCAATGTTGGGTCGCAGGAGTGCTACGCCTGATGTCCCTCCAGGAAAAGCTGCAGCGTATGTAAGATGCACTCTTCATCAGACTCGCGTTGATCTTTCACGGTGGTGTACTCTATGGCACGAAGTCGTGGCCATATTGGTTCGTCTCCAACGCACGGACGTTATCATCGTTTCATACTATGCCCGCCAGTACAGCGGTCGTGCGGCTCGGTTGTGTCTCGGCTGGCTGGCGCACCTACGACAGAAACATCCTGGTTGCCCCATTATGGTCGCAGGAGATCTTAACGCGCACCACACCACATGGGGATACGCTATTTCCACTGCGCGTGGTACATGTGTGCTGGACACATTTATGGACGCCCAATTCACTCTGCTTAATAATGTGTCAGTGCCTACTCGTCGGCGAGACCACCCTCGCGCGCCGCCACACTCACCGGACTTATCTCGGTGGCTAGGAAGGACGACCGTCTCGTGGTCATGTGAACCCGACTGCTGGGGTAGCGACCATCATCTGATTCACCTTGGCTTATCTTCGGGAGGAACAGGCCGCCTCCGCCGACTATGTCGAGTGGTGGACTGGCGATCGATACAGCGCGGTATCAGAAAGCAATGTATCCAACTTCATGGTGGACCCATCCGATTGTCTTAAGGCGGCATTAGTTGAGGCGACACGTACTTCGTGGGTTGATGAATCGCGAACCGCTCCTGATTTGCAAATTCTGCGTCTCTGGGCGTCGCGCCGCCAAGCAGAACTTGTATCAGAACGGGACCCTGCATCAAATACCCTTCGCTTAGAGGCCCAACGCCTTACTGCAGTAGCTCGGTGCCATGAACACCGCTTAGAACGTGGCCGCTGGATGGACTGGTGCTCTTCTCTCGGACCTTCGTCGTCCAATGCCTCCATTTGGCGCACCTTCCGAGTAATGGAACGTGGTCGACGCCCTCCAGAGCCCGCAGCCTGCGCCCTGTTAGTATCGGGCCAGACACCAGTAGTATTCGCAGAAACTGTCGCCCACACCTTTTTTCCGGCTTTGGACACAGCACCGCCTCCCTTCGTTGTTCAAAACTGCCTTCCCTCGGACGCAGGCACGCCGCCTACGCTCTCTGACATCGAGGGTATACAAGCTGCCTTCACTATGGCGGAATTTTTAGCGGCAATCGACCTGTCGAAGCCATGCAAGGCACCAGGACCGGATGGCATACCGTATGAACTTTATAAAAACATAGAAGGCAAGGTTCTCGAAGTGCTGTTGGGGGCCATAAACGAAGCTTGGGCTACAGGAGTCATTCCCGATTCTTTGCGGCATGCAGAAATGGTCCCTATTCCCAAACCCGGAAAACCCCAAGATAATATCGCTCATATGCGCCCAATAGCACTAACCTCAACGTTAGGCAAGCTGATGGAGCGTATGCTCGCGACACGTATTACATGGTGGCTCGAGCGGTACTCATGGTATCATCCTGGCCAAATCGGGTTCCGTTCTCATCTAGGCGCAGAGGATGGCCTTGCGTACCTATCTTCTATGGTTCTCATCGGAGGCCGCTCCCGAAGAATTCGCACGATTTTGGCAATGGGTATTCGTAAAGCATACGACCATGTGAGTCACGAAGCGATTGTCGGAATTCTCCATTGGCTTCAGTTCCCTAGCCGTGTCAGCACATTCGTCGAAGCCTTCCTGTGCGCTCGCACCTTCTCCATTCGCCTGGCTGGCCAAGCAGCAGGTCAGTTCGTCGCACATCGGGGTGTCCCACAAGGATCTGTGCTCGCACCCGTCCTTTTCAATATTGCTCTCCTTCCACTAGCCTGGAAGCTAGCCACGATACATAACGCACAGTACATAATGTACGCAGATGACATCACTGTCTGGTCAGTTGATCCTCAAATCTGCCACCAAGAACAAGCCCTCCAAGAGGCCCTAAATATGACGCACAACTGGTGTGCTCAGATAGGCCTTGACATTTCCAAGGACAAGACGACGTACATGTCAGTAGCGAACAAGTATGGGCGCCGTCTACTGGCCCTCCGGCCTCTTCAGTTAACTATGGATCAGCAACCATTACACGAGGCTTCAACTCTCCGTGTACTCGGCCTTGAAATGGATTGCTCCGGATCTGCGGGACCATGGGTCAAGAATGCAAAGCAACAGGCTGCAGAAACGATACAGTTGATACGTCGGATTGCGAAGAAATCTGGCGGAGCGAGCACCAACATGGCTCGCCTTCTTGTCCGTTCTGTATTGCAACCACGACTCGTCTACAGAGCCCAGTTTCATCATCTCACGAAGGCACAAAGGGCTCGCCTTGAGGCCATTAATAACGAAGCTATGCGGGCCATAACGGGACTACCACATCTCACTCCGTTGCCAACCCTACAGGCTGAGTCCCAACTCAACACTATTGACGAACTCGTACACCAACGTCGATGCGCGCGCGCCCTAAAGCCATCATATTTCGGCTCGGCTGCTTCACTGGCCCGGTACATGGGACACGAAATAGACAATCCAGCATCTACGAGACCCGATGTAGCTCCGTGGAAACGGGTACAATTAAGTAACAATAAGCCTCTTGGTCATCTGTATAGCCCGGTTCCTCGTCAGGCTAATGCCCATGTTTCCCACTTTCACCGTGCCGATCGCAATCAAGGCGATGCGACTCTTGTAGCATACACTGATGCCAGTGTTAATGGCACCATAATTCACACAGCTCTCGTGTGTCCATTGATACCAGAGGCAGGCCAAACGTGCTCGTACGTTGCCCATCCTGCACCACCGGCCTACCTTGCCGAGCTTGCTGCCATACGACACGGCTTGGCCGCGTTGCTACCTACTGTTCAAGATGCTCGATACTCTGAACTCATCATTCGCACAGACTCGACTCAAGCCATCCACGACATACGTAGGGTATCTCGGTCCACTCTATTGTCAGATAGCATTCACTGTCTTGCTGCCACTACGAATATCCTCATACGCGTCCAGTGGGTGCCTCGAACAGCCCTGCCGGGTCTCCTTGAAGCAGATATGGCAACCCACCCACAGATTACAACATACCCACTTCCACATTTCCCTGAAGACGCCTGTTGACGACTGATCCGGGAAAAGGAAAACCTCCGACGTACCACACGAGCTCTCATACCTCCGTGTGGGTCAGACCTCCCTGGTGGGTTAACCCGCCGAGAGGAGGTTACGTTAAGGAGGCTACGTGGCGGGGTCGCGCTCACCCCGTCTGTGACCGCTCTCTGGACACAACAATACCATGGTCCTTATGGCTCATCGTGCCTATATTGCAACACAGGAATCCAAAATGTGACAGTGACACACCTATTATGGACGTCCCCAAGACTTCATCTAAGCCGTCTCCGCCATCTCCGGGCAACAGGCCTCCGGCCTGGCCGCCCACCCGACCTTGACCGTTGGATTCATGGACCCCATCATCGTTGCCTCCTAGATTTTTTGCACGAGTCGAACCTATTCGTGTATTTCTAACATCTTTTGTATTATGCCTAAGGGCATGCTTTCGAATTAAAAATAAAAAAAGGAATGCCTCGCCATCCTTTGGGCTCTGGCTAAATTTCGCCCTTTTCTTTATGGCAGGCCATTCAAAGTCGTCAGTGACCATAACGCGTTGTGTTAGCTAGCGAATATAAAGGATCCTTCAGGACGACTGGCGCGGTGGAGCCTCAGACTACAAGAATACGACATAACTGTAACCTACAAGTCCGGACGAAAACACTCCGATGCCGATTGCCTATCACGCTCACCCATTGACCCGCCGCCGCAAGATGACGATAATGACGACGCCTTCCTTGGAATTATAAGTGCGGAAGACTTCGCTGAACAGCAACGGGCAGACCCGGAGCTAAAAGGCCTCATCGAATATTTGGAAGGGCACACCGACGTTGTCCCCAGGGCATTTGAGCGCGGATTACCTTCCTTCACGCTTCAAAACAATCTACTCGTGAAGAAGAACTTCTCACCAGTCCGTGCCAATTACCTTCTTGTTGTCCCGTCAGGACTTCGTCCAGAAGTATTGCATGCCCTACATGACGATCCGACCGCTGAACACCACGGAATTTCCCGGACACTAACGAGGATACAAGAAAAGTATTATTGGCCGCGCCTGACCGCCGACGTCGCCCGTTATGTCAGAACATGCCGAGACTGTCAGCGACTCAAGACACCGCCGACAAGGCCAGCCGGATTACTACAGCCAATCGAGCCTCTTTGCCGACCATTCCAGCAGATCGGAATGGACTTGCTGGGACCCTTTCCGACGTCAATAACCGGAAATAAGTGGATCGTCGTGGCGACGGACTACCTCACCCGCTTCGCTGAAACAAAAGCACTGCCGAAAGGTAGCGCAGCCGAAGTGGCGAAATTCTATGTCAAAAACATCCTGCTGTGACATGGCGCCCCAGAAGTCCTCATCGCCGACAGAGGAACGGCCTTTACAGCGGAGCTCACCCATTCTGAAATACAGTCAGACAAGCCACAGGAGGACAACGGCCTACCACCCGCAGCCGAATGGTCTTACGGAGCGGCTGAATAAGACCCTCGCCGACATGCTAGCGATGTACGTCGACGTCGAACACAAGACCTGGGATGCCGTCCTGCCGTACGTAACATTCGCTTACAACACGGCGGTGCAAGAAACAACACAGATCACGCCGTTCAAGCTGGTCTACGGCAGGAACCCGACGACGACGCTCGACGCCATGCTGCCGCACGTCACTGACGAGGAGAACTTTGACGTCGCTACCTATCTCCAGCGCGCCGAAGAAGCCCGACAGCTCGCCCGCCTGCGGATCAAGAACCAGCAGAGGACCGACAGCCGACACTACAACCTCCGACGACGCTTCGTCGAGTACCAGCCCGGCGACAGTGTTTGGGTGTGGACCCCGATACGCCGACGAGGACTCAGTGAAAAACTACTGCGACGATATTTCGAACCCTACAAGGTCATCCGACGTATTGGCGCACTGGACCATGAGGTCGTGCCAGACGGCATTTCGCATTCACAGCGACGCCGCGCACGATCTGAAGTGGTCCACGTGGTGCGTCTTAAACCCTTTTACGGACGGTGACGAACTTCCTTATTTTGTTGTTTTCTTTGCTAGGAGTGCTTTTCTTTTATTACTTTCGTTTGTTTGCAGCATCGGGTCGATGGTTTTTAAGAGGGAGGTATTGACACGTGTACTTATATTTAACGGGCGAGCACGTTTCGCCGCCGAACAAATGTTATCGGACAGCGCGGGACGCGTCTGCATGTATCCGAAGTTTCTGGAAAGTTATCGCTGCTTGTATCCGCTGTCTGTTGTCGCCGAACCTTGTGTTATCTGATTTCATCGCGTGACTCGAATGTTGTAGAACTTTGTGGAAGGCATGCGGGTCCCAACGATTAGTCTGGAACATTCGATGACTGCTGTTTAAAAGCCGACGCACTTGACCCGCAGATCAGATTTTCGAAGATCGCCGACCGTGTTCGCCGCTATCGTTGTGCTATAAGTTTAGCCTGTTTTTGTAGGGACAGGTTCGCCCAATAAAAGTATTTGCTACTGTGTTCTTCAACGTCACCACCACGTGACAATATGAACTAAACAAAGATATGACAGAGTTTTAAAGGTACATGCGCATCAAGGAATTCTTTTTCTACAGCACAGACGTAGGACAACCGGATAGATACTCTCTCAGACCACCTTGCATGTGGACGCCGAAAGCTGAGCAGTGCACATACCTTGATTTATATGTAAAGGTAACCTCAAAGAAAATTCTAGAGTCAACGTTGCATTGCCGGAAACTTGACAATTGGTCGCCTGCTTAGCACCAAATTCCTAAAGAACTCGCGGACCGAAACAAATTATATTGTAATAAGACCAGCGGACAAAGGTGGCAGCATCGTAATTTGGCCTATAGAAAAGTTCTAAAATGACGCCTCCAAGCAACTCGGCAACCACACCCATTACAGGAAGCTCGACTCTAACCAACTGCAGACTACAGCAATCTTGTGCAAAGCACAATAACGGAGCTTCTGTCCAGGGAACTAATCGCGCAACCTTAATATCGTTTCAAGATGCCCAAGAACAAAAAAGCCAGTCACCTTTAACGTCTTCCAAAAGTGCATAAGGTTCCCGTAAAAGAATTACAGCAGGAAACCAAAGTCGGCCTATGGTATCTCAAACAACACACCTACGGAATCACCATCTAAATTCTTAAATCGGCATGTGCAAAAAAATCGCCACCACCCTCTCATATTTTGTTCAAGACACTCCCCACTTTCTTCGAAATATCGACGGCATTAACGTTCACAAAATATTTCCGATCGCGCTATTCTAGTCACTTAAGACGTTCCTGCCCTTTACTCTAACATGCCCATGAGTGGACAAATTGAAGCCGTATCGAAATGCCTCGCAGTCAATCGCAACGCGCACGCACGTTCAGTTTACCTGTGACTCCTTAGGATAGTCCTCAGGCTCAACTATGTCGAATTCGAGTCTATTCACTACCTGCAAACTTTCGGCACCAGCATGGTGTGACGAGTGGGGCGTTTGTGCAGGACGACTGGACAAAGAAGAAAAGGAAGAGGGCGCGGTGGTGAGCGGGGGGGTGGCGGAGCGGCACGCGAGGAGAGCGCACGCTGTGGTTCAGAATTGGACGGCTCGGCAGAACGATCACGGGCCGCTGACGACCTGGTGGGACCTGTTCCAGAAGCGATTGAGATGGCTACCAATCCGTCGTGATCGCACAGCCGGGCAGCCCTAGCACGAGCGGAAAACGGTCCGCATTGGTAGCTGTGACTGTGGTCCCGCCTGAGAGCCACTGCCGAAACTGAACAGTGCTGCAGTTCACGTGGCTGCCAGCAGCTCTTCCGGCCCTGTTACGCTGGCAGGAACCCGCAGAGCTCGCCGTAAACACGCCTATCACACTTCTCGAACCCAGAGTGGTGAGCGACCTTTTCGTGCTCTTTCCCGGTGCCGGGGCATGGCAGCACCAGTAGACGACACGGCTGCGGGCATTCGGAGTACCGAGAGGACATTGTCGTGAACTGCGCGTGAGTTAATCGCCCGTCGGATGAGAGCCGACACTTCACGACAGCGAACGTTACCGCGTAGACCTGGACCACTACGATACAACCACAAAGCCTGCTCTAGACTTGTTTACGTTTTGTGTGTATTCTTGTTTTGTATGTATGTAAATGCTCTTCGCACTCGGCCATAGAAGGGATATAGACAATGTCAGTTCTCCTTGCCTTTCTCGCTCTGTATTGAGCCCTGGGACCACGAACCCCCGTTTGTATCACTGTCATATGTAACAGGCGTGCGGCGCAGAAGGAAAGGAAGAGGACGATGTACACCTATCGGTCCGAACGGCACGAGACCCCGTGGTGCGAACCCGAGCTGTGATCGAGAGAGAAGCGGCGGTGAGCTGGCATTATTGACGTGGTTCTGGGCCAAGCAGGTCGTTGCGTCAGCATCGCACTGGCGGCGGAAGCCATGGAGGTTCGGTCAAGTCCCTGGCGCTGGTGGGCCAGGTTGTGGCCGTCGACGTCGGCAACGTTTGAGCGAGGCTCCTTAGACTTGCTGCAGCATCTCACGGCAGTCCCGGGCACTCCAGGAAGGATCCCCCTTCAGACGCCGCACGTACGATAGCCCCCGGGGCGTCTCGTCGGCACTCGGAGAAGTAGCGGTGGAATCCCGAGTTAGGCCTAGCTGGTGAGGCCATGGTGCCACATCATCGACGGAGTTCGGGACACCGGCATCAGAGACGGGGTCGGTGAGAACACCGACTATGGTCAAGATCTGACACGCACCGGACTCGGAGGATACATGCGGCGTCAAAAGTATGTAAGAACGCTCCTTTCTGTTAGTGCGCAGTCATAGGCTAGGGTTGTCTGACTTTCGAGTGGAAAGCACCGAGGACTGACGCGACTGGCAGTGAGGACATATATTGCCATTGTGAAAGGGACACTAAAGGCAAATGTTAAGTCAAGCTAAAGTGATAAATTAGCGTTCTAGAGTCTCTAAGGCGTCAATGTTTTCGCGAAGAGAGGCTTAATACTCAAGCAATTGAGATAAATGCAAGACGTGATTAGAGGCTCCTCCGGAACTTTCAAGAACTTTCCCGATGACGAAAGCACTCCTCAGTTGGATTTTGTCAATAGTACTCAAGCACTCGTTGCAAAAAAATTCTTGTATTGTGTTATGATATGAAATAAAATGCTACCTGTCCAAATCTATTTCCCTTGTAGAGAAAAGAACTAATTGAAATTACCCTTGACAGCTACGCAAGCGGTCGAGAGGTTTCGTTTTCACTCGACTCTACAGTACCACGCTTTCGCGTTTCAGTATTTTCGTTGTTGCGCAGTGCTGCGATGGTTTTGCTGGCTCGCGAAACTTGCACTAACTGCAAGCAGCAGAGAATTCAGCTTCCACGTGAAGTCGTGGGATACCTGAACGGTGTACGCCACTTGGCCAAAAAGCAGCTGGAGCGGCGAATCCGCCGCTCTGACTTTATCTGTGTTGGCTCGGTACCACCGTCTCTCGGGCGCCATTTTACTCACCCACGTCACCAAAGGGCAGTGTTAGCGGGTGCAACATCACAACTCCCCCCGGTTGGGTGGCGGGAGATTTAAAATGTGAAAAAGGTATTCGGACCCTTCAGATACAATTTTCTCGTAAACTAAGTAAACTTGGCACGAAACAAGCGTTGCGAAGTTTCTGGAATGATATTTAAACAGTCCATGTCGACTTAGTATTAGCCTTTAGTGTCCGCTTCGTAGGTTGTATAGGTGCTGGCATTTCTTTGTGGTGTTTTAGTTTAGCTGAGTTTTATTTTGGGTTTTGAGTGTAATTAAAATTGTTGTGCTGCCCTGCGTCTCCCAACCTCAGCTCTCGTGGCATCGGCACGCCCAGAGATCGGTGACGTACGACAATCACATTTGGCGAGCTTTCCAGGATTGGCTTGAACCATCCAGAGCCAATGCTCATGCACGAAGGGGAGACACAGAAACCGACAAACTGTACAGACTAGGCGGAAATCTAGGTCTGAAAGACACAGCGCTAAGAGAATGGGTGGAGGTGGAGCGTGCTAGACTGCGCGATAAGAGAATAGAGGAACGCAGTGCAGCGAAATGTCCCTGCAGTAGAAACTGCTAGAGTAAGATCAGAAAGTCCGCGAACTTGAGCTCAAACTTCAGGAGAGTTGTTGTAACGCACAGGCTTCCGAGGCCGCCGCACAGGCTAGCCCGAGTCCGCCCGTGACGACACCCGTTTGTAGTCCGCACCGAGAAATCGCAACATTTAATTAATGCAGAGATGACCTAGAACTTTGCTGCAACGTTTTGAACGTGTCGCAAAGTGCCAAGAATGGCAGCCATAGAAATGGGTGCTCTTACTGAGTCTTTGCATGACCGGAGAAGCACTAACGGTCATTGGTCGTCTTTATCCTTATGCTGCCCTGGACTATAACCAGCTCAAGACCGCACTCTTGCAGCGTTTTCGGTGCACTTCGGAGGGATACCGTGATAAGTTTCGCCAAGCCAGTCCTGAAGACAATAAGGCTGCTATGCATTACTCCTCCAGGCTGGCCAGCCATTTCGATCACTGGGTCGAATTGCAAAAGGCGGAGAAAAGTTATGACAGCCATAGTGAAATGTTTCTTACTGAGCCATTCGTTAAGGGCTGCTCTCCAGAACTACGGGTGTTCTTGAAGGAAGGGAGCTGCCTAACGCTGAAGAGTTGCTCCCAGATTGCGGCCATCTTCATGGAAGCCAGGATGTTACAAAACCTGAGCCAGGGGGGGACTACCAAGACAACGGTTGCATCTGCATCAAAGACGGAGTCAGGCATGAAGACGGCTCGAGATGGCGAGCCTTGTTTCCAATGCGACAAAGCGGGAAATAGGGCTGATGACGAATTGAGTCGCAGACAAAAAGAAGTTGCTCAGCACATCAGCACATGGGTTCCAAGATCGGTCACAAGGCGATATTTGGCCAACCTGTAACGTGGACAGGAGAGAATCCTCCTGCATGGTGTTGTTAGACAAATCGCAGGATGAGCCGACAGATAATGGTTACCTCGAGATGCCGAAAGCATACCGGTAGTCAGCGCAACATTTTGTTGGCATGTTTCAGCTAATGACCAAATTGTTGACATGCCTGTGGCAAAAGGGTCCCTGGGAAACTGTCTCGCCAGAGTATTGCGTGACAATGGATGCAACACTGTTGTCGTGCGGCCGTCATTGGTTCCCAAGAAAAAAATTTGCGGTACCCACAGGCCGGTAGTCCTATTGGACCGCACGCTGCGTTGTCTACCGGAAGCTATGGTATTCCTAGATACGCCATTTTTCGTGGGAGAGGTTCGGGCTAGGTGCATGCGGGAAGCCAATAATGACGTTGTGCTTCGATATATAAAAGGAACAGTGTCACTGGACGATCCGAATCATGGGCAAACATATACAGCATAGATTGACGGAAAAGACGGCGTCAAGTTGGAGGTAACGTCCTATGACAAGAATAACGGCATGGAAGGAGATGCGCTCTCTGTTGGCCCCGTGTCAAGAACCCCTCAGTAGAAGCGGTGCACAACGGAAAAAAATGCGATAACGCACATTGACTACGGAACAGACACTTGAAAGTAAAGACCCCGAATCGGGAACTCCAGCCTCCGAAAGCGGCAGCTAAAGCTTCCTGGAACGAGTGCGTTCAACAAAACTCAATGGTTACCGACAACAGCTTCCACCTTCCGCTGAATCAGACACAACCCCGTTGATATGGCCCAGCGGACGTACAGGCTACAACCAACAAGTACAGCTGGAAGAAAGAATCTACACTCACTTTTCAGAGCGAACTGACCTATAAACGACCCACGTGGATTTACAGGAGCGATGTGTTTTGTGGGCACAGGCATATAGTCACGCTCATCAGCCTTACTACAAGAGCTGAGCACGCCTCTCCCCAATCTCAAGGGCGAACTAATGCCTAGAGCGACTTACATGCGAAGACACCACACTAACGTATCAAAACCCTAAAAATTAACACCCCTCACATGAGCCGAGACGCGCTCTCTGAAGAGCTGCGTGCAGTGTATGCCTTGAATTTTTTTAGTGCGGTCCCAAGTAATTGCTTGTGTGTGATATGTGCTCAAGTTTTTGCCATTATGCCGCCTCCGGACACAAACTCGCGACACAACGTACTGAAAGTGGGGGGGGGGGGGGTTGACGATTGGGGAAGTTGCGCGGGACGAGATGACGAGGCAGAAAAGAAAGAGCGCGGGGGGAGGCACGCGAGGAGAGTTCGCTCTATGGTTCGGAATTGGATGGCTCGGCAGAACGATCACGGCACGGCGACGACCTGGTGGGCCTTGTTCCGGAAACGATTGAGACGGCTACCGCTTCATCTCGATTGCACAGCCGGGCAGCCCAAGCACGAGCGGCTACTGCTAACCGTCCGCATTGGTGGCCGTGCCTGCGGTCCCGCCTGAGAGCCGCCACCGAGCCCAAACAGTGCGGCAGTTTGCGTAGCCGTAGTTGTGACAGAAAGACGTCACGGCCACGCCCCTGTTCGTACCTAGAACAGCGCGCGTTTGGGAATAAAGCCATTCCTATTCCTGCTATCTGAGTAGCGTCTCTATGCATGCTACAACAAGTGGCGACGAAGATGGGATCGGAAACTTAGGCCGAGATTGCGCAGGACAAGAAGAATGGCGAAGTTCTTGGATTTCGAGCCTTTCGTCGATGATGGCAAAGAAGATTTCATGTCTTATGTTGAAAGATTTGACCTCTACTGGAAAGTGACCCAAAACAAGGATGACAGCCTGAAGAAGTCTGCCTTTATAACGGCCATTGGTAAACGCCCCTACAAAACGCTGAAGGACCTGTTGCTACCAGGGAAGCCAGAAGACAAATCATTCAATGAAATCGTCGCAGTCCTGAGGGAACACTACTCTCCGGGAAGCAAAGTTATCGCCGAAAGGTTCAAGTTTAATCGCCGCTACCAGATGGAAGGTGAGACAATTTCTGCATTTGCCGTGGAACTACGCCATATGGCAGCAAGATGCGATTTTGGGCCGTTTGTGGACGATGCTCTTCGAGACAGGTTCGTGGCTGGCCTCAGCGACGCTTCGATTCAAGCCAGCCTTCTGAAGAAAAAGGAGCTAAGCTTCGAAACTGCGTATGACCTAGCCAGAAGCGCGGAACTGGCTGCGAAAGAATCCAGAGGCTTCCGCCCAGCCTCTGACAAGACTTTTCTCGACGAAGACGTCCACGTCATTCAGAAGGGTCAACAAAGACAAAAGGCGAGGACTTCCGCGGGTCTTGCTCTTGTTACTGACGTTACTAACTCTTGTTACCGATGTGCGGAGCAACACGATGCGGGAGACTGTCCATATCGAAAGGCAAGGTGTCATTATTGCAAAATGACCGGTCATCTGGCTCGGGCGTGCAAGAAAAAAAAACGAGAAGCGGTTAATGCATTCAACGACAACGACGAAGAAGTTGAAGAGTTACAGCTTTTTCACGTTCAGCAAAGTGGACCGACGACTCGACCTTACCGAGTGCAAGTGCACATCGCAGGCACGCAGGTGGAGATGCAGATCGACACAGGAGCCGCTGTCTCGATTATTAGCGAGAGCGTGTTTTCGTCCCTGTCTTGTTCACGGCCACCAGTCAAAAAAGGACTGCAACTTAGAACGTACGGAGGCGCACCACTGGAAATTGTAGGGCAAGCGGAAGTGCCTGTGGTCTACTGAGAACAACGCAAGACGTTGCCTGTCGTGGTTGTACCTGGAAGGAAGCCATCGCTACTTGGACGTGACGGGCTCGCAGAACTGAAGATTGACTGGAGGAGCGTATTCACGGTGCAGACAGACGGAATGGTGGAGGAGCTGCTACGCAAGTATAGCGATGTCTTTTCTACGGAGGTAGGACTAATAAAGGGACACAAGGCACAGCTGGTCCTAAAGGAAGACGCCAGACCAGTTTTCTGCAAGGCTCGACCGGTTCCCTCTTCCCTGCGGACAGCAGTCGAAGAAGAAATTCGACAGCTCGAACGGAACGGGGTCCTGGTTCCCGTGGCACAAAGCGACTGAGCTACACCAGTGGTCGTCGTCCCCAAGGCAGACAAGAAGGTGACGCTGTGTGGAGACTTCAAAATTACCTTAAATCCTTGCATAATGACGGAGCATTATCCAATACCCTTAGTCGAAGACATCTTTGCAGTAATTGCGGAAGGCAAGGTCTTCAAGGTATTAGACCTGACCACTGCGTACCATGAAATAGAAGTGCACCCTGACTCTCAAAAACTGTTGACGCTTAACACGCACATCGGCTTATTTCAGTGCCGCCGTATGCCATACGGAATTTCCAGTGCCCCAGCCATATTCCAGTCGGTGATGGATCAAGTATTAAAAGGCGTGAAGGGCGTTGCCTGCTATCTCGATGATGTCCTCATCACGGGAGCGTCCGAAATGGAATGTTTCCAACGCGTTGAAGCAGTCCTCGCTCGGTTTCGGGAGCATGGCGTTCGGCTCAAGCAAGAGAAATGTAAGCTTTTCAAAGACTCTGTCACCTATCTGGGGCATATTATTAGCGCAAGTGGAATTAAGCCATGCACGGAAAAGGTTGAAGCTGTTAGGAATGCGCCAGCTCCAAGGAATGAATCGGAACTAAGAGCGTAATCGTAATCGGAACTAAGAGCGTAATCGGAACCTTGACATGCTATCTTTTTACTCCAAGTTCATCCCCAACATGTCCACACAGCTGAAACCCGTATATCAATTACTGAAGGGAACTCGGCAGTGGCAGTGGCCCAAAGACGCTGAAGAGTGTTTCCAGAGGAGCAAGCGTTGGTTGACGAGTGACAGTGTCCTAACCTTCTACAATCCGGAGAAGTCAATAGGCCTTGTAGCAGACGCGTCTGCATACGGATTGGGGGCGGTGCTCTTCCATGAAAAACCGATAGCCTACGCTTCGCGAACACTCAGTAAAGCAGAGACTGGGTACTCCCAAATAGAAAAAGAAGCGCTTGCCGTGGTGTTCGCTATCAAACAATTTCATAAATATATTTATGGACGAGAGTTCCCTATATACTCTGATCACCTGCCGTTAAATGGCTTACTCGGACACAACAAGCCCATTCCAGCACTATCAGCTGCCCGAATGCAGCGCTGGATGCTGCTACTAGCGGCCTACCGTTACAAATGGGTATATAGGAAAGGGAAGGCTCTCGCTAATGCAGACGCATTATCGCGGCTTCCGCTAAAGAACAAAGCTGACGTCAGTGACTACGTGCAGTTTTTCTCGGCAACAGACGAACTGCCCTTATCAGCTGAAGATATTCGGAAAGCAACAAAGAAGGACCCAGTCCTATCGAAGGTCCACTTCTTCACATTAAATGGATGGCCAGCAAAAGTTGCCGATGAAAATTTAGCACCGTACTTTACTAGACGCCATGAACTATCGTTGGATCGAGACTGCGTGACCTGGGGCAATCGCGTAATTGTGCCACTTGCGCTCGTTACGCCGGTTTTAAAATTGCTGCACGAAGGACATCCAGGCGCGACTAGAATGAAAATGCTTGCGAGGAGCCATGTGTGGTGGCCTCAGCAAACTTCGGACATAGAAGACACTGTCCAGAGCTGTGCAGTCTGTCAATTTAGGCAAAACACGCCGTCCCAGGTAGACTTCACTCCTTGGGCTCGTGCACGCAAAAGATGGGAAACAGTGCACTTGGACTTCGGTTTTGCAAACTCATGATGGTTACTAGTTCTGATAGATGCTTATTCCAAATGGGCAGAAGTTGTGTGCATGAAAACAACTACAGCGGAAGCAACTGTGCAAGAGCTGCGAAGAATATTTGCGGGCTTCGGTCTACCGGAAATGATCGTCACAGACAATGGACCGCAATTCTCGTCTGCTCAGTTCTCTACATTCCTTGCCTTTAATGGCATACGCCACCTCACTTCTCCGCCTTATCATCCTGCTTCGAATGGGGCGGCGGAGCGACTTGTGCAAACCGTCAAGAAAAGCCTACTAAAGCAAATTTGAGAACACAAAAAGCAT
This sequence comes from Dermacentor andersoni, assembly GCF_023375885.2. Lineage (NCBI taxonomy): Eukaryota > Metazoa > Arthropoda > Arachnida > Ixodida > Ixodidae > Dermacentor > Dermacentor andersoni. The sequence goes on from NC_092820.1 coordinate 14,159,737, forward strand.
GGCAAGTCTATGCAGCATTGTGTCGATCAGTTTTTATTTTCGTACAGGAACACGCCCTGCGCATCGACTGGGATTACGCCCGCTCAGTTTTTTTTGACGTGGGCCCCAAGAACACGTCTTAGCCTCCTGCACCTGTAGCTGAGTAACCGGTTGAAGAACGAATCGCGCCATCCCACTTTTGTCCGCTCAAGGTCAACGTGGCGCGAGTTCACAGCAGGTGACGAGGTGCGAGTGAAAGGAACTCGCCCGGGCGACCCTCTTTGGTTAGCAGGCACGATCACGCGCCGTATTAGTCCTGTCACGTATACAGTGCGGGTGAATAACGAAGAACGTTTTGTGCATGCCGACCATATCGTTTCAGCTAAGCGCCCGGGTTACCAGCCAGCCAGAAGCTCGCATTCAGTCCTACAACTTCCAGGACGGCTCGATCAAGCAGACCCCATGGCGGCCCGAGAAATGACAGCCCTTCCAAGCGGTCCACAGGGCGACGATCAGACACTGCAAAACCAATCTTCACATGAGCCCCCAGCATCGGGGCGCCTTGAAGATCACCAGGCGCCGAGACCTTGGAGCAGGTTCCAGTGCAGTCTATCCTGAAACCTTAAGGCGTAGTACACGAACACGCAAGCAACCAGATAGATGCGGATACAATTAAAAAGAAAATTAAAGCTGGCAGAAGTGTTGTGACAGAATCACGTCACGGCCACGCCCTTGTTCGTACCTAGATAAACAGCGCGCGTTTGGGAATAAAGCCATTCCTATTCCTGCTATCTGAGTAGCGTCTGTATGCATGCTACAACAGCTGTCAGCTGTGCGTCCGGCTCTGTTACACTGGCAGGAACCCGCAGAGCTCGCCGCCAACGGCCCTGTCACACTCCTCAAGCCCATAGCGGTGAACGTCCTCTTCGCCCTTTTTCCCGGTGCCGGGGCGTGGCAACTCCACTAGGCGACACGGCTGTGGGCATTCAGAGTACCGTGAGCCCACCGCCGGGGGAACTGCGCGTGAGTTAGTCGCCCATCTGGTGAGAGCGGAAACTTCACGACAATGAACGTTACCGCGTAGGCACGGGAGACTAAAATAGAACCGCGAATCCTTCTCTAGACTTGTTTAAGTGCTGTATGTATTGTTGTGTTTTGTGTATATGTGAATGCTCTGCGCACCCGGGAATAGAAGGGATATAGAGAAAGTCAGTTCTCCATGTGGTTGTCGCTGTGTGTTGAGCCCTGGGCCCACAAACCCCCGTTTGTATCACACGTGGGAACACCATTAGCTCCCACGTATGCCAACATTTACAAAGGACAGCTGGAAGCAAAGCCGATAAAATCATACCCTTTGAAATTTTACACCTATCTGAGTTACATTGACGCCATACTTATAATATGGGAAAACGGCACAAGTGCGTTAACCGACCTAATCAGTCATTTCAACCGCTTTCACTCGAGCGGTAAAGTTGTAGCAACTGTCCGTCACTAAGTTGTCCTGGAATCGCGGAATTGCAGTTTACCTCGCCTTGCCTTGCCAAGGGGGTTATTGCCCCTGATCGTTCTTGGAATTGAGGTGGCTGGCCGACGAGGGCGCCACAGCAGCCACTTGGCCAACCTGAATTTACTTTTGAGTAAAGCCAGTTGATTCTCCCTTCTAAACGTGTAAGAAGCTGTCACAAGCTCCCAAAAAGTGGGGACCCTGGACATCTATGCTTTTTACGAACAAAGGCCATGAACGATGCTGCTCTTACTCCTGCTGACAGAGACGACGCCACGATTAAGTTTCCTGTCATCTTCGCAAAGCTTCAGCTTCCCAGCTTCTGGCCCGAGAATCCCCGAGTGTGTTTTATACAAGAAGATGACAGTTTTCAACTCCGGTGAATTGCTTCACAGGCATCAAAGTACCTGAACATCGTCGCCGCGCTACCCTCCGACATCACCGATGCCAAAAACAACTAGCTAGCGCCTACACCTTCCGCCACAGCATACGAAGACCTGAAACGCGGGTTCCTGCAGCTCTTCGAGCCATCGCAACGAAGTACGCTCCAACAGCTGCTCTACGAGGAACTACGTGGCCAATGACCGTCAATACTGCTGTACTGGTTCCGTCAGTTACTAGGTAAGCACTCCGCAAGCGAGAGCCCGCTTCCAATTTTGCGCGAGCTGTTTTTGCAACGCCTCCCACAGTCGGCACTCATGGTACTGACAGGTGTCGATGAGATAAGTCTCCATCGGCTAGCTGCACTCACTGACCGCATATGCGGCAGCTCGTCTTCGGCACAGCTACCTATCGCCGCTGCAAGAGTCTCAGAGCCAGGAGACTGACTCTCGGGCAAGGAGGAAACAGTCGATCTCCTTACCATTGCACTGGAAAAGCTGACGCCTAGAGCCAATACTGACGACCAACTTCGGCGCTACCATTCGGCTTCACAATCTCGCAGTGCACTTAGAGACTCGCCGCGGCATTTGAGCTGGTATCAGCGTCGCTTTCGAGAACAAGCAAGTCGCTGCACTCAGCTTTGTTGGTTCACGGGAAACGCACCGTCGAATCGTAACGATAGCATGCGACGTCTACCTACGAGCAAGCCACCTATTTTTCCTTGTGGGCTTCACTAGCGGCAGAGCCTACTCGTCGACACCAGAGCCGACCTGTCTATCGTACCCGCCAAGGCCGTAGATCGCCAACGCGGCAAGTCAACAACCACGCTCCACGCAGTGAACACTGGCATCTCGTCGTATTGGTTCTGCTCAATAATCATAGACACCGGACTCCAACGCTTGCACAGATGGGTGTTTGCGACATAGACGTCAGCTTTGCCATACTGATAGCGGACTTCTTCAACCATTTAAACCTAGGTGTGAGTATTCGCGATTGGCTCCTAAAGGATAACGTCAAATACCTCGATGTACATGGCCTGCAGTGCAGCCTCACTTCATCGTGCATCCGTACGTTTTAGTACTCAATGGGCTACAACATACTTGCTGTGTACCCAAAACTTACGAAGCCCCAAAACAATGCGCTGCCCGTGAAACACAAGGTGAAGCATCATATCACCACCACCAGCCTACCAGTCGCCGCCCGCCCAGGGAGGCTTGCTGGACAGAGGTTCGAAGTCGCCCGCCATGACTTCGAACACATGCATCAACTCGGCGTTATTTGTCCTTCCAGCAATTGGTCTTCACCTCTCTATTTTGTTGCAAAGCAGGACAGTGGCGAGTGGCGGCCTCGTGGTGATTGCCGAGCTTTGAATGTCGTCACTACTCCGGATCAATATCCCTTTCCCCACTTGCATGGCTACGGCGCTCATCTCGCAGGAACCAAAACATACAGCATGATCGAGTTGATGAGCGCGTAACGAAATTGCTGTCGAACACAGTGACACTCCAAAGACAGCAATTAGTACTCCATTTGGCCTATTTAGCCATAACGTGGTTCACGACCGCAGTGTTGCTGACTCATCCGATGCCCGACGCCCCAACTCGCCTTATGGCAGATGTATCGACCACGACAGTGGATGCAGTACTGCAGCAGCAGGATGGCAGACTGGAAGCTGCTGGGCTATTTCTCAAAGCGCGTCAATCCCACGGAAACTCGCAACAGCACCTTTGGGAGTGAGATGTTGACCATATGTTGCCCTGCCAAGCATTTTCGTTTTTTAAGGCTAGAGCTTTTACATTATGACTAAGCAAAAGCCGCTAACCTTCATTTTCAAGAGCAACAGTTCCTAATACTCATAACTTGAGCTTCGGCCACTTTCCTTTATCTCCAAATTTTCTACGGACATCCGCCATATCTCTGGCACCAAAAATCAGGCATCTGACGCACTGTCGCGGATTGTCCCTGTGTCTGCTGGCCCTCTGGATTTTCATGCTCTAGCCTCCAGCCAGCAAAACGACCACAAGCTGCATGAGTTGCTGAGAGAAGGCTCGTCACTCCAGCTTGCAGAGGTGCCGCTTCCCTACACTACAACATTGGTCACATGCGACACATCGCAGGCACCTCCTTGTCCCTTTGTGCCCCATCAGTTTCGGGGACCAATATTTGATTCACTGCGCGGGCTAAACTATCCCGGCATCAGAGCGACACAGAGGCCTATCACAGACCAGTTCGTCTGGTCAGCGATCGGCCAAACTATTTATTTATTTATTTATTTCAGAATACTGCAGGCCAACAGTTATGGCCCATGCAGGAGGGGCTATACAAGGAATGGAAATACACTGCTACATAAAAAGAAAAAGAAAGAAAGAAGGGCAGATTGCCGCTAATAAACAAGCAGAAAAATGTGTATGTACATATTTATACATATATCCACGTATACGCACATATACAGCAATCATTCACTCAAACAAATACTCTTCTAGAGCTTTAACGAAATTAGAGGACTGGAAAATGGCCCCCGGAAGACAGTTCCAGTCGGAAACGGTCCTCGGGAAAAAAGTGTGTTTGAATGTTTCAGTTCCTGCAAAAATTGGTTGAATGACTTCCTGTGTGGTGTGTTCATCTAGACGATAGCTGTTTAAGTACTACGGGATGCGAAATGTTTAGTTCATGTGCTAAAAGATTATGCATGAACAACAAACGGGACATTTTCCTACGTACTTGAACTAGTTGGATGTTATTTGTTTTCATCAGTGTCGTAGGGGAATCAAGCCTTCTGTATTTGTTATAAATAAACCTAATCGCTTTCCTTTGCACCATCTCAAGCTGGTAAATGTCCTTCTTTATGAACGGGTCCCATAAGACTGACGCGTACTCTAATTTTGATCTAATAAATGTTATGTATGCAAGACGTTTAAGCTTACTTGGAGCGCCTCTAAGCTTCCGCCTCAGGAAGCACAGCTTGAAAAATGATGAGGAACAAATGTCTGCAATATGCGCAGACCAGGTTAAATCGTTTGTTAGTGTAACCCCTAAGTATTTATGATGTGGGACCTCTATAATAGAATGATTTAGAAGGCTGTAAGAGATAGGAGAAAGAGGACGGTTTTATCTAGGTTAAGTTGCATATTCCATTTAAGGCACCATTGATGAACAGCTAGTAGTGAGTTTTGTAAGAGGGAATGATCATTACGCACGTTTATGCTCTTGAAAAGAATGCAGTCATCTGCAAAAAGCCTGACAGAGACATTTTCGGAAACAGCAGCCGGCAAATCAATAATATAAATTAAAAATAGCAGCGGGCCTAAAACGCTTCCTTGGGGTACACCTGACGTAACTGGCAGCACTTCAGATTTACAACCTTTAACCTCTACGTACTGTGCCCTGTGTTATAAATAAGCATTAATCCAATTAACAAGGTAAGTAGGGACGCCAATGCTTTCCAGTTTATAAATAAGTTTACTGTGGGGAACTATATCAAATTCCTTGCGGAAATCTAGAATAAGTACATCAATCTGCCCTGATTTATCAAGCACAACAGAAAAATCATGAATTGTAACTAACTGTGTCACAGTGGACATTTCTTTCCGAAAGCCATGTTGTGCAGGTGATAAAATGGTATTTTCAGCAAGATAGGAGTTAAGGTAACCAGAAACTATGTGTTCAAGCAGCTTGCAACAAGAGGAAGTTGATTGAGATTGGTCGATAATTATAAATGGTTAGCTATTCGAAGCTGGGCAAGAAGCTTCCAAGCCTTTCAAGCAGTGAAAGTTATCAAGCACACGCGTTGAGCGGCGCAGCCATTTCGGCCACCCGAGGGCCGTTTCCATCACGTACTAGCCTTGGTTGGGTCTCTGTCGTCCTGCCGAAGTTTCAGGTACCTCCTCGTGTGTTTCGACCGGTACTCAAAGGGACCCGAGGCGACACCTGTACAATACATCACGACTGAAACAGTGGTGGGAGCATTTGTTGCTAAATGGGTGTTGCGGTATCGTTTTAATTTGCGAATTTCTGACGGATGCCGGCCATTCCAAAGCTTGCTTTGTCCTGGCCTGGCGAGAATGCTCGGCACGCGCCTTCATAACAGCACGGCTTACCCACTACAAAGCAACGGCATGGTCTAGCGTCTGCACTGACAATTGAAGGCGTCATTGGCAACCACCCTCGACAGACAGCACTGGCTGGAAAGGCCACTCCCCGTACTACTGCGGCTCCGAACAACACTCAAGGATGACCTCGGAGTCAGTGCTGCCGAGATGCTCTATGGGTCAGCAATCCGCGTTCCAGGCCAGTTTTGCAACAACGAGCAAGGCACTCGGCCAGGGGCCGCGCAGCACTTAGAGAGGCTACATTCCTGTCTCTACCAGCTTCGACCTACACCACCCCGTATCTCCCGGGGCAGCCTGGGTTTAGGTCCCCGACGACGGACGCAACCACGCACGTCTTTCTGCGAGGCGACTCTATCTAGCCACTATTGACTCCTTCCTACGAAGGTCCATTTTGTGTGGTTTCGCATCCAAATAAAACCTTGTTCGCGGCAAAGAAAAGACAGTGTCGTGCGACTTCGTGAAACCAGCCTATCTTGAGCATTAACTTTTCATTCCTTCTGCCATTCACACTTAAGGTTCTGTCATTCCAGGGAGGGAGCTCTGTAGCGACCGTCCATCGCTACGTCATCCAAGCTTCGCGGAAATCCAGTTTACCTCGCCGTGCCTCGCCGTGGGGCTCATTGGCCCCTGCTCTTTCTTGGAATTGAGGTGGTTGCCCAACTGGGGCGCCACCAGAACCACTCGGAAAACCTACTTTTGCTTTTGAAGATTACCAGTCGACTCTCTGTTCTCAACCTGTCAAAACGCGTTTTCCTGCCTTTGCTACAGTGCACTAGAAGGCTTTGTAGTGGGGGGCTGACTGCCCTATCATTCGTATGCTCTCCACTGACGCGGCCGCTTTCGCCTGCTATGGGCCCAGTAGAGGCGCTGCTGCAACTTCCTCCTGAGCTCGCCATCCCGCCTGCCAATTTCCCTGTCTCGCATAATACAGACACCACACTTTCAATATAGGTGTAGTATGACGGGATGTTGTCTGAATGATCGAGCCAGGGAACATGAACAAACCTTAACGAAATATGAATTGGTGCACTTGCCTGGGACGCATTGCAATGCCTGCCCCTGTGAACCACTTTTCAAGGGGATAAATATTCTGGAGAGAAGCCAGGACCAGACTGTACTGTAAAAATTTGAACAACCTTAGGGGTGTAAATGGCTTGTCCCGTGGGTGACACTTTTTTGGGTATTGCTACACCCCATGTAAAGGGTGCTAAGACCTCACAGAGTAAAGGGTGTTAAAAATACAACACCTTGCTTATGGGTGTTAAGTAAAAAGCGCCCTTTAAGACATGGGTGTAAAACAAATAACACCCTTTCTATACGGGTGTAAGACAGACACCACTCTTTCAATATGAGTGTAGTATGGAAAGCACCTTTCGAAAAGGGTGTTATCCCTGCAAGTATTTTAGCATTCACTAGAGCCATGTAGTTAATGGACAGGCTAGCTGTTGTGAATGCTGCCTAGCCTTAGCTGTGGTATTATCTTGTTTAGTATGAGCCAGAATGCGTCAGGCGTCGCCAAACTGCGCTTCTGGTCTATCATGTGGTAGTACAGTATATATATGTATATATATATATATATATATATATATATATATATATATATATATATATATATATATATATATTTCATTTCATTTTATTTGTGCCCATTTACAAGCAAATGGAGGGGGCCAAGGTAAAAGCTGCGTATTGGCAGCTTGAGTGGTCCCTGGCCCCCTTTACATATTGGCAGACCGGTGGCAAAGAACACTTTCAGAAATGAAAAAATAAAGAACAGTGGGCTACAAAAAATAAATTACATATCTTTCATTGAATACATATGGTTTTACGGAACCATGGCGATCTAAATGGTAGTTTTCACCACACAGATGAGCTCCGATGGTGTCAAGGCATGGATATCAATGCCGGCTTCTAGATTAGAATTTAGTAGCCGTGGCAAGGTATTTGCGACCCTTTGATGGCCGTAATTTGTCCTCGAAAAGGGTATGAGCCATTTTTCATGGCGGCGCGTCTCACATGTGGGTGTATTCTCTTTTAAGTTTTCTATATTTGTTATTAAGTTGCTTCTATTTTTCACCTGAAAGTAGTAGGTGCGTAGGATGGTTTGTTTGTAGAGATGATGACTTCTTGTTATGTTGTACTTGGTAAAAAGACTCTCAGTGTGCGATTTGTATGGTACATTTGCGATAGCGCGTATTATCTTTTTTTGCATCAATAGTATTTTAGAGTGATTGGAAACTGATGTCGTGCCCCATCAAGATGGCAATAATTTACATGTGAGGCAAACAGTGCATTATAAATGATCAATTTAGCTGACGTTGGTATAAGGTAGCGATTTCGATGTAGTATACCTGTTACACGGCTCAGTTTCTGGATTACAAAATCCACGTGAGCGTCCCATTGCAATGTGTCGGTAAAATGTACGCCAAGTACTTTTACCGTGTCAACAGCCTCTATTTTCTCAGAGTTGTAAATTATGTTGTGGGTCAATGGAGTACATGTACCTCTTGTTTTAAAGATGATTGCTTGTGTTTTATTCGAGTTTAGTTTTAAAAAGTTGTCGTGGCTCTATTTTGAGAGATTGGTTAATAGGTTGTTCGCTGCACCAATGAGGCCTGTATAAGAGTTGTTTGATAAAAAAACACTCGTATCATCTGCGTAGTTTATGAATTTTGCTTCTCGGTGGATAAGAACTATGTCGTTTATGTAGGTGTTAAACAAAAATAGGCTAAGGATACTTCCCTGAGGGACACCTGTTTGTATTTTTCGTGTAGATGATTGCTAGTGTTTATAGCCACATATTGCTGTCGGTTTCTAAGGTAGGATGTCAGTAACTGAAGAGGAAGGCCCCTAGCTTAAGTATTAGGAGGTCATGATTTATGCAGTCGAACGCTTTTATGAAATCTATGAATAGACCAATTACAAGTGACTTATTTTCGAGGTTCTGCAGTATATATTCTTTCTGTGCTACTAGTGCTAGTTCCGTATGAGCGTCTGTTATTAGTTTGTTTATTGCTGAAAGAAGTTGATTGGTTAAGAATTATTTTTTCAGAACCTTTAGAAAACTGCGGGAGAATAGATATCGGACGGTAATTTATTTAATCAAGCTTGTCACCTTTCTTATATAATACAATTACTTTTGCAATTTTCATTTTTTCAGGAAAAGTACCTGATGTTATGCGTAAGTTATAAATATAAGTTAACACAGGTGCAATGTCACAAATGACGTGCTTGATAGTTCTTATTTGGAGGCCATCAGCATCGCAGCTACATGAATTTTTCAGTTTGAGAAAAATTGAACAAACCTCGGTAGGGGTTGTCGCTTGGAAAAAAATAGTGTCTATAGTTGCAGGGAATTGAAATGTACATGTTGGGCTTAGTGTTAAATGGGAATCAGTGTCTGTAAAGTAATCATTAGATGCGTTAACTAAATGATCTCCGGTTAAAATGCATCGGTTTACAGAAACTTTCTGTATAGGTTCAGTGTTCTGTATACGTCCCATTAGTTCATTTAACTTGTTCCACATCTTTTTTGTATGTCCCTCGCATGAAGAAAAAGTACGTAAATAATAGCGATTTCTTGCATTTCTTAACTCTTTCTTTAATTTATTTCTAAAAATTTTTGAGCACTTTAGATCCTCGCCGTTCCGAGATTTTATAAACCTGGCATAAAGCTTATCTCTTTTCTTTATTTTTTTAGAAGGTCTTTGGTGATCCAAGGTTTCCGATAAGCTTTGTGGTTTCTTTTCTTATGTATGAAATGTTGCGCATAAACAGCTGAGAATTTCTTTAGGCAGATGTTGTATGCTGGCTCTGCCTCGTTTTGTTGAAAAACCTCCTTCCAAGATACTTGTCTCAAGGCATCTTGAAAGGCAGTTAATGTGTGCTCGTTTATTGTCGGAAATGTTTTTTCAGTATTGTCATTTTCGGTATCGTTTGCTCTTGTGTGGATAAACATGACTATTGGCATGTGGTCACTGAGAGGACAGTTCAAGACTCCACTAGTTACTAAGAATGGATTATAGTTCGTTATAAAGAGATCAAGAGTGGTTTTCGTAGTTTCTGTTAATCTCGTGAAGGTTTCAACCGCATTTATACATCCGCTTGCCACAAAAATTCTTTGAAATATCGTTTTCCTAGCACCATCGGAACTCATATCAATGTTGAAGTCTCCTGCTAAGACCACTTTATATTTGTTTTCTGGCGCAAATTCTAGCATGCACTCTAAAAAATAAAAAAAGGTTCCAATAAACCATCCGGCGGGCGGTAACATACTGCAAAGAGTACACCCGGTGTTTGTACACACAACATTTCACAGTTTTCTGTCATACAAGAATACGCGGCTAACAGTTCACATGTTAGAGAATCATCTATCAAAACAGATACTCTTCCACCGCGACGTGAGGTTCGGTTTTTATAAAATAATTTTTTGCAAGGCAGGCGAAAAACATCATCAAAGCAATTCCATGTTTCGCTTAGCATGACTACATTACACTGACTATTTATATCAGAAAAAAAGTTTCTATTTCAGGTAGCTTGCTGGAGACTGATTGAATGTTCACATGTATGAAAGACAGTCCCTTCTTTTGAGTGGCCAAGACGTGAACCAATGCTCCTTGCCAATACATCCCGAATGATTCATTTCGGCAAAGAGTCAAATAATAGCAACAAGAAATTGGCGTTCTTTGCAATAGAGCACGAAGATCATTTTCACCCTTAACGACAACTGCCGATTCACCGTTTGCCCTACGTACGAGAACTTTTCCATTTGAGTGCCACTGGAACTTGTATCCCGCCTCCTTTGCCCATTCTTTGGCAGTGGCAAGGAGCTTCCTCGAGCGTGAGGTTAGGTTTTCGTTAGTGAAGATGTTGCCCTGGTTGTCCCTTAAGGCTCGCCTTTTGGCAATCCACGCATCCTTCAGTTCCTGCCGTGGAAGACGGATAATAATTCCTCGCAGTTTTCCTTGCTTTGCCGGGAGCCTGTGAACTGCCACAACATCTTCCTCAGATAGAGGTTGAAGTTCAAGCTTCTTTGCAAGATCATTTACCTTCTCGAGTAGGTTTTCATTGTCAGCCTCAGGTACACCGTGTATCTGAATGTTAAGACGTCTGCTGTGCCATTCAAGTGCGTCTATGTCAGCCTGAATCTGATCGAGCTCCCTAGGAGAAGCGTACTTCTCTATTTTTTCTACTTTCTGTTTGACAGCGTTTAATTCCTTTTCGTGGCTCTCAAGCTTTCGCTGAATTTCATCAAAGTGATCGGAAAGTGCTTGGATGGACTGTTCGATCCCGTCTACCTTGTTTGGCAGACTAACAAGCAAGTTTAGTTTTTGGTCCATTTCAGCAAGTTTTTTCATTATCTGTCATTCTTACACGCTTTAGCAGAGGAGGAGCTTTCACTTTCTGTAGGTTTGCAAGACTCGCTCTTCCAAGTCTTTTTGAATTGATCTCGTTTGCCCTTAATGGTACTTTCAGCAACGCGGAAGCAGGTACCGCTATGATACGAAAATTCACATTGTGAACAAGTAAGAAACAATTCGCTTTCATCTATCACAGAGCAACATTCACAGCAACGCGACATAGTTTGCAGCTGTACAGGTCTATGACTTTCCGAAATAGGGCAATGAGAACAACAAATGAACTCAAATTTGTAGATTGGCTGTAGCGGAAAGAGCGCGTAGCAAGATGAGTAACGTAGAGAAAGAAACCAACCTGAGAAACACAGAAAGAGTGATAAGTGCCGTGTCCTTTGCACTCCACCGCCACAGCCAATGTGTTAGGAAACGCCCCCAGCTCAGTGACGAGCTGCGCTTCGTCGACGACGATGGCGGCACACGTGGTCCGGCTTGCGAACAGAAGGCGCGAAGTTCAAGTGTCCAGTTTAGCAGAGGCGATGAAAATGCTTTTGGCAGGTAGGCAGGTACTGAAGATGGAAGTAGCTGGGAAGGTCCAAGAAAGGTTGTACCACAGTCCGGTTGTGGTAGCGTTGGGTCCCCAGCCAATGTGGCGGTGGAGCATATATACATATATATATATATACATATATATATATATATATATATATATATATATATATATATATATATATATATATATATATATATATATATATATATATATATATAGTTTGCGACCCTTTCATGCACAAAATGTAAGTTTCACGATCGGAGCAATGCACACACCCCATGCTGCACAAAGTACACAGGATGTTCTGCTCCTTGGCACACCAGTACTTATCACTCCATGGAAAAAGCACACAAGCAAAAAGCATGATGGTACATGCATTTGTGAAATAATACAAACAGCTCCACTTGGTCAGAAATGTTTGCAGCAACACCAGTTCGACCAGGAGGGAAAGCTACAACAGCTTGTGTCTTTCTTTTTGTGGATCGTCTTAGGTATTTGCGCTGTAACGTTAAGTTCAGAATTATGTACCAACTAGGCCCAAATGAAGTGTTACTGAAGCTCTACAGAAGCATACATTTACCTGTCAAGCAGAGTTTTTTGCCCTGCTTTAAGCACAACTTATATACCTCTATTCATCAAATTGTCGTTTATCTCCACGGGGTGCTTCTACTAGTACCTTCACATATATAATGACTTAAAGCTAGCACTGAAAGCAAAAGAAGAAATCACAACAAAGCGCTTCCACTTAGGTATAATTTTTCAGAATGTAAAAACAAAACTGCACGCATAGCTGTGTAAGCTGTTTATTATATAAGCATGTACTATTTCCTCAAATTTATATATGCTCCATTTGCTGCCAGGAACCTGCTATACCCAATTATTTAGTTTATTTTTCACCGTGTGCTTGCACTGGATGTCCCACAGACATTGTAAGTAAAACTATCAGAATAACAATCAGCTAGTCTAAGGTTACTTAACTGAACGGAATCATTGCAAAATTTTGACAAAATGTCGGAAGAAAAATATTTATTATTTCATAAAGAGAACTGTTACATAACAAACTTTGCACATTTTAAAAATAAAAAGGAGAATATGGAGTAAAACCATACCAATACAAAGACATAAGCACCGAACAACAGCACCGGCTTCTTCAATTAAATTTTAAGGCCAAAACAGTTTGTTTAAATAACCTCACTACAAACTATCGCATGTTATCATTCGAGAAGCACTGTACCTTATAAGGTATGAAAAAACCTACCACATAAGAAAGAACAACTCTAGGTGTGTCTATCAACCAATCCATCAATCAATTTTATTTTCATTCTGTCAAAGATACAGAAAGCAGGACTGTGACAGAAAGCTGTTTGTCAGAACAGCTTGACTAAGTGACAGCCCCATAGAAAAATTTCGGAGCGGTAACAGCACCACCGTAAAATAAATCAAAAATTCAAACTTAACAGACAGCATAGTGCTATAGGGCTCATACTATGGTGTGGATATGTAAAGTTGACAAAGAAAAGTTTAAGCAGTTTTTACAATCGCCTTAAAAATAAATACAAAACAGTTTCTTAGAAAAAATGAATATCTGAAATGCTATCAAATTACAAATATCTAAAATAAATATACTGAATGTGAATGTAAACTACACATGGCTGGTAATAACTAGTGAGCACTGCACAAAAGTTGAACATGAAAACTAGTAATAGTAAAGACATATACTTGGCTCAGGTGAAGTAACAGCAAAATATTGCAAATATCACAAAAACAGCATAAAACTGGGCAGAACAGAACACTGGCTGTTAGTTATAGTTGCAATATACACATTAAATCAAGACATAAAAAGTCAAAACTAAGCTGCCAGAAACGTTGTCATTTGTGTAAGAGACCACTGAGAAACAAAAGGTATGCCCTTTATCACTCCATCTCATAGATTGCTGGGTCTAATTAACGTTTAGACATGACCCCTTGTGTGTCACAAATGCATTGTTGCCAATACCTATGAGGCATTAGCTATGCGATGTATGAGGCATTAGTCATTGCAGAGTTGTAAGCTGTCAGCATGATTTCAAGTACAGTGACTAGTAATGAATGACTGTAATTTTAAGCTCACGTGAATATGCGCTTATTGTTTACCTAAAGCTCTTTTTACTCGCACGTGAGAATTCTAGGTTGATTATGCTGTTGAGGTTTTTTCCCCTTTCCATCTTTTGAAACCTGTATACGGTAGTCATGAAAACAAAAATACTACAACTGGCTTGCGGTAAGTTTTACGTCATATTTTCTTGCAGCTCATTGAAACGAGCCACGACGACAAACTCAAACTCAAATTGTGTTACTTGAGCAGACATTCTAATTTCCTAAACACTAACAAAACCAGATAGGCATTAGAGTGAGCATCCCTTAAATACATTAAACACTGATATAAAAGTTATTGCACAGCTTTGTGCCCGGTAAAAATGTTAGAAACATCAAAACTGTTAAGATTCTAAAGCTAACTGTTAAAAGTAAATGAAAATCATTAAGCTTTTTTAAAGGGGTGCAGAACCTTTACAACTGGCAGTCTTGCTGATGGACAAGCTGATAGATGAACAGCCATTCCACTGTGACGATAATGTTGAGGGCTTCGCGTGGAAGTCTATACGAGACACTGAGGAGTAGTTCTTGGTCCATATGAAGGAGGTTGCTTTGCATACACAACGGCTGGGCCACCATAATGAAAACATTGTGCTACCTGGCGTTTTCCTCCCTGCATTGTGGTAAAAACGATGGTTAGGTTTATATGATATTTAAACATTTCATGAAATTAATTGTTTTAATACGTAAAATATTGGTACTATGTCTCATTCATTATAAGGGTTCATAACCGCAACATATTTCATATATAAGCAGGTAGAATTATCAGCTTGGTCAGTTTGTACAAGCTCGTTTCAGGCAAGAAATCAAGTTTGACAAAGACAACCTCAACATTTTCGATTGAAAAAGGAACACCTCAGGTGACATGCAGTCTTGCGAGTGGGAATTGCATGGTCCAATAAAATCAAATTAAATCTGGCGCACCGATCCTCAAAAAAGAAAGATAAGCACCTGCCACTGCAAAAAGATAATTCATTTATAGGTTTTAGTAGCACCAGACCATTTTTGGCCAGAGTGCCAAGTCTATACTGCAAAAGATAAACTTAGTGCATTTTTAGAAAGCAAATATATAAAGATGACTGATACCTGCGTGCTCTCTGCGCTACAGTTGCTTTGCTCTAGCATGAACGTATTTTAATGCATGTACAGATACATACATGGACGACTCCCAAGTGTAACAGCTGCAGAATTAAAATGGGGCAGCAACGAATTCACAACCCTTAATCCTTTAACCTCTGATCCCAAACTGTACTAGTGACTGGAGGTTAGTACCAACATCGCCAATGACCAGTCACGCTCGTTTTGCCAGATGTTATGCTGCTCTGACTGGCACAGATGAGTTATGGTCGGCATGGAGGGAAAGCTGCCCTCAAGAGCAGCTTTTCTTTTTGTGTTATTTCTTACCACAGACCAATGAAGTAATATATTTTTAGAATGAGAGTGACACAGAAAAACATGAGTACATAAAAAATGGGAAAGTTTGGTGCATTTTTCCAGAATTAACTTGGGGGTTAAAGCGTAAAGCCACAATGCAGAAACTGGAACATGTTTTCGACATGTTTGCTACTAGTAAATGCTATAAAATATGCTGGCATTGTGTAGTTTTGTCCAAAAATGCAAAGCGGATTCTTTATAACTAAAGAAGTAATGGACAGATATCTTGCAGTATATTTTATGAATCTAACGCAGAATCACTCAATTTCGGTTACTATATAATCTTCACTCGCTTCACCTGCACTTTCCGAACTAGTTCAGCAGGTTCTGTATTTCTCTCTTGTTCCACCAGTTCAACATGGCAGCCACTGCACGTTGTGATTCGTTTTACTTAGTTCAGGCTTTGTACAGGGCGAGTTCAGAGCATTCCGTGCACTTGGCAGAAAGGTAGGGCATGTTTCTGCAGCAGGTGGGGTGCCGCTTCTACTTGAGCGAGGTGCAGAAATAACTGAAGTGCCTGGCATTTTGTTCTGGAGTAATAAACTAACTTTTGATGTCCCATAAATCTTACTGGTCATTAATCCCAAGTTTTAGTGCAGTCACATGTCTAGCAGGCAGTTGTGGTATTTGGTATAAACATTTCAAAGCCAACTGTGATGAAAGTTCACTCTTGTAAATTGGTTATGATCGAGTAGCATACACTACTGAAGCAATCTCTGGGAGACTAGTGAAGTAATTTTCTTATTAGCAGCTTCAAACAGCCTTCGAGCATATGACACATGCACCTCAGATATGCAGATAAGATTTCTCTGACTCGCCCGACCACTTTAACGCGACTCTGCAAAGGTCATCGAGCTGCTCAGACGTCGACGACATGGATTCTGAGGGTGGATATACCGAGGTCACAAATCGTTGGTTTAAGAGGAAACTTCGTAGGACATCAAGCATGAGTGAGCTTAACTACAATAACCAGCCCTGACAGCAAGCGTATAAAATCGCCTACATCCCCGTCGCTGCTACAGGCAATCTCAATTCCCTCACTAGGCAAACTCTCACTGCTTACCTCGAGAGGCTGGCTCCAGGGCAAATCAGAGAGGTCCAAATTAATTCCAGAAGAAACATACTTACTGTTGATATGACTACACGAACCATCCTCGGCACTTTAAAAGCTGTAAATCAGCTAGGAAATATACTTTTCCGCTCATTCATCGTACATGGAGGCAGCACCACCGCCGGTGTTATCTACGATGTGTATACAGATATTGACAATGACGATCTCCCAACGCTAATCTCCTCAACTGTCCATATCACAGACATACGCCGTTTTTGGCGGTCGAGGTGCATAACGCTCATTGCAATAACAAGTGCAATAACACTTATGCACTTAAATTCAGGTGCACGTTAAAGGCCGGGTGGCCAAAACTTCAGACTGTGACTTTGACATGTAAAACCCCAGAACTTAATTTTAAAATCTAAAGGTGCTTTATTTGTAGCTGGGCATAATCTTGAGCTTTTCTGCACTGCCATGGCACAAAGAAGCTCCGAGTAAATAAGAAAAATTTCTTAGACAATGTTCATATCTTGGAAACATTTACGAACACTTCTCTGCATGCACCTCTGTTGCTGTTATAGTTAGTTCCGTATGCCAAGCTGGGTAAGGATGCTACATCTTTCAAACCTGTTTCTTGTTTGTTTTTTTACTTCTTTAAAGTTTTTGGTTATTTTGCATCTCTGTGTGTGCCGAATGCACATTTCAGTGCATCGATTTCTTCAGAAAGTGCACTCCTCTTTATTTATTTGTGCATGCAAGAAGGGTTCAGAAGGACTGCTTTCTGCAGATCCGTACAGCAAGCAAAGAAATTCTATCTAGGCTGCACAACTAGAAATGATTGCTTTTGTAAATATGTCATTTAGTTCTTCAAAAAAGGCACCTGTCAGTATTCTATTTCAAAATGAAAATTCCCTCTACCTACTCTGATTCATTTTCTGATGTTGATGGTCCATTCAGGGACACTCAAGTGACAGGCTGCACTTTGGTCTTGTCGGGTGTGCTGTCACCAAGCCCAAGGTCGATCGAAATCCTCACCTCAATCCTCAATCAGTGTTCTTGTTGCTGCGTTCTGCGCATGTTCTATTTGTCTATATATTGCCGCGGATTGCCGTGAATAAACCAGTTGAAAGTTATCGCCCGTCTCGTTTTTGTGTTCTCTTCCGCTGTCCCCGTGTTTATTTGCGGTCAATATGATATGCAGTAAACACCTACTAGGCCCATGTGAAGTTCTTCTGAAGCTTAGTTTTAGTGGGCTCATTGTAATTTGTACATTGAAGCGAGCCATACCAATTTTTAGTTATGGAAACATGAGATTATGCATAGAACAGTGGCATGGCGAAATTCAGCTGTGAAAGCGAGCGAAACCAAAACTGAGAGCGACGTTGTGTTGAAGTCGTCTAGCAGCCTTCAGCCAGTGAGTTGAGTTTCCATGTTCCTCGCTTTCGCAGCGCGCTGGCTGCCCGCTGCGTGGTGACGCACACAGAACGTCGCCTCGAAAAGCGTGGCTGCTTTGAGCTCGATGCAACCTGCCAGTTGCTGTGATAGCTGAAATCTGCCCGGTCAATTTTTGTTGGTAATAGCATTTTCTTTTCAGATCCAAGCGTTCATATGGCTAGTAGGGAAAGCTCGCTTCAATTTACCAGTTACTGAATCGAAACTAAAAGATTAAAAGTGATATATTGATTATTGTTAACTAGCAACTGATTCCTGTATCACCCTGTGGACCGTACCGATGGTGGCATGTCTCCGAAGAAACGATCCCTTTATTTCAAAACCTGCATTTTAAGTATTAATTAAAATCTTTGTAAAACACCCAATATACGCATGTCTTCATAGCATCGTCCAATATGGGCAACAGAGTTATGCGTGTAAACCAATACTTGGGCCGGCTGGCACATGCTGTCGCGCAAGAGATTTGGGGTGTCTGAAGCCGGGTGTCGAATGGAACCCGAATCCGAACCGAAAACCGGTAATTGTCCACATTATAATGCATCGAAAATAAGGTGTTTTGTTGCATGTTCGAGAAAAGCTTATGTCACGTTATTTCGAGATTATTGCCATATCTGTGCATTTACCATACTACATTCAACTTATAGTGCTACATTACACTTATACTACTACATTATACCATACTGCACATTGGCCTTGAAGAAAACAAGTCCACTTGTCGAAACGTTGGCTGCTCCTTTCAAGACGTTCCCGTTGTGCTCGTCGTCATAAATTTCCATCTTCCGCCTTGCCCGTGTTTTCTCTACATTATACTTAGTTGTTTCTTTCAGTTCTTGAATATACTCAGGAGAAAATTGCTTTAACGTCATGCGTAAACATCTCTAAAGATAATAACCTCTTTACGAACAAAAATACACTTTACAATAATTAGGTAATGATCGCGAGATGCAGCATTTAAAATAGCACCACCGTACGGAAGAAAATCACGGAAGAAAACAGCATTATCACGGAAGAAAATTTTTACAGCTTTGCCCTTAATAAGCATGGGTGAAGATAAGGCAAAGCCGGCAAAGACGCAGCAAAGGGATTGACGCGCCGAGGTGCCGCACCACGAGCCGCGCACATTTTCTGCGCCATTGCTCAAGATGGCGCTCTTGATGTGCGTCCCTCCTGTGGCTGTATAGCAATAAAGTTTATTGGTATTCATTTCAAAACACCTATAGCTGTCCACCATGCACGACAGAGCTCACTTCTGCTATCGAAACGTACGCATGCTTCACGCGGACAAGGAAATAGAACTGAGCATCGTGCGCCAGGGGACAGGAAATTTACTGCGCCGAACCTGTTCACGAAGCAGCTAAGAGTAGCTAACCAGTTCGCGAGCCACTATGCACGTTTATTTCTTCTAACTGGACCGGAAGCGGAACAAAACGGGGGAGTGTTGAACCCCGAACTCGAACTTAACCCGTATTCATTCGGTTCGCCACCACTCTTGTCTAATAATTTTAATGCTGTGGGAAGTGATCATCAAGGACAGGCGCCCTCTTCTGCCGCCGCCCTGTACCCATGCACCGACTATAGGACAGCGCGCTTGCAGTGCTAACCGCCTAATGGTCAGCGGCGGCTCTATTCTTTGTAGGGCTGCGCAACCAAACACGGAAAGCTTCCTAAATATACTAAGTACAACCAAAATAAGCCCTGAGGCGCATAATTTTCTTAAGAGGCGTGAATAGTTTCAAAGAAGCGTTTAGATATTTGCCTACATCGACAATAATCGTCGATGGCATCTGCAGAATATTTAAATGCAAGTTCTCTTTTCCTTCTTTGAGAAGTTGTTGTCTTGGTGAATAACACTTCGCCAACACGTGTGTCATACTGAAGGTATTTTCATTGCTCCGTTGTGGTCGCACGATTCTCATCCCCTGCTTGCTCCTGGATGCAGTCTTGGACGATTAACGATACGGGCTAATGTTTGAATCAACGACAATTCATGTAGCCCGCGGTGCCCGGTGAAGTGCGGACGTGTGCTCCAACACCGACAAGCTGTCACTGTCATGCTGTTACACCGACCTTCCGTCGGGGTCATTTCATCGCCATATGTCAGTCGTCGCCATGCCATTGTGGTCTTTCAATGGTCCTGTTGTCGTAGTGGCTTCACCGTTTTACTGCTGCTTCCACTAATTCCACTCATTGTCACTATACCTTTGTCCTCACACGGTCGTCGTCATTTTGTCGTCGTCATTGCAACTTCGTCTGCGTATTGTCGTATTTTATAGCATCGTCGTGCCGCTGTCGCGATGCCGTGCTCTTCATACCAGTGCATTTATTTTAACATTGTCCTCAAATTGTGGTCATCACGTGCAGCTCCATAGTCCTCTTTGTCACACCGTCGTCATCGTACAATCGGCATATTGACACGTGTACTTATCTTTAACGGGCAACCGCGTTTCGCCGCCTAACAAATGTTATCGCACAGCGCGGGACGCGTCTGCATGTATCCGAAGTTTCTGGAAAGTTATCGACGCTTCTATCCGCTGTCTGTTGTCGCCGAACCTTGTATTATCTGATTTCATCGCGTGACTCGAATGTTGTAGAACTTCGTGGAAGGCATGCGGGTCCCAACGATTAGTCTGGAACATTCGACGACTGTTGTATAAAAGCCGACGCGCTTGACCCGCTGATCAGATTTCCGACGATCGCCGACTGTGTTCGCCGCTTTCGTTGTGCTATAAGTGTAGCCTGTTTTGTGGGCACAAGTTCGCCCAATAAAAGTTAGTTTTCTCGTTCACAGTATTGCTACTGTGTTCTTCTACGCCACCACCACGTGACATCTGGTGGAGGTGCTTTGCGTTCATGTACCGGACGCCCCCACAAAGCCGTGACCCAAGCCCTCACTCGGAAGACACCAACGTCGCCAAGAACCAGCGAGGTAGCCGCAGGCTGCAAGGACTGCCCCCGGAGCACGGACTTTTGCCTGAGACGACTAGGAAGATGGCCACCACGTCCACACCAATGGCAGCCCCAGCGTCACCCGTCGTGCTGCAGCAGCCCAGGGAGCCTCCGACGTTCCGCGGTTCAACTTTCGAGGACCCGGAAAGCTGGCTTGAGACATACGAGAGAGTCGCTACCTTTAACAACTGGAACAGCGACGACAAACTGCGATATGTCTTCTTCGCTTTGGAAGACGCGGCCAGGACGTGGTTCGAGAACCGAGAAGCCACCTTAACGACCTGGGAACTTTTCCGAAGCGGCTTCCTGCAGACGTTCGCAAGCGTCGTACGCCGAGAACGAGCCCAAGCGCTATTAGAAACCCGGGTGCAACTACCAAATGAGACCACCGCAATTTTTACAGAAGAAATGAGCCGCCTATTCCGCCACGCCGACCCGGAAATGTCCGAGGAAAAGAAAGTCCGCCTACTCATGCGTGGTGTGAAGGAGGAACTTTTTGCCGGGATGGTACGAAGCCCACCGAAGACCGTCGACGAGTTTCTTCGCGAGGCCACCAGCATCGAAAAGACACTCGAGATGCGAAACCGGCAATTCGACCGCCGCACGAACGCGACAAACTACGCCGGAGTTCAGTCACTGGCCACCGACGACCTACGCGAGACTATCCGAGCTGTCGTGCGGGAGGAGCTACAAAAGCTGTTCCCATCATCAGAGCCTCAAGTGGCTTCGATTGCCGACGCCGTGCGTGAGGAACTCCAACAACAACTTGGAGTAGCCCGTGAATCGCCGCAGCCTGAGCCGCAAGCGATGACCTACGCCGCCGTCGCACGCCGTCAAGGTCCCCCTCCGCGACCGCGCCAGGGCCCTGTCACGCCGCAATTCCGTCGTCCGCCGCCGCCGCCGCCGCCGCCAGCACGACCACCCGTCGCCCAGCGCAGCTACCCGAGGAAGACAGACGTTTGGCGCGCTCCTGACCACCGCCCGCTCTGCTACCACTGCGGGGAAGCCGGCCATGTGTACCGCCGATGCCCATACCGGGAAATGGGACTGCGAGGTTTCGCCGTTAACGCGCCGCGGCCACAGATTGGCGAACGACCTCGCGATATCGCCGACTACCTCGCCGCCACTCAGTGGAGCCCTCGACGAGCTTCCCGTTCGCCGTCACCAGGCCGCTACCTGTCGCCGCAGCGCCGACCATACACTGGCCCAGCCCGCGGCCGGTCCGTCAGCCCATATCCGGAAAACTAAAAGCAGCAACCGATGGAGGTGCGGTTGCTGTTCGTCGAACTGACGAAGATCCTCCGCCGCCGACGAAGACGACGAAGCAACCATCTCGACGACCTAATGACGACACGCCGCTGTCCCGACGAAGTCAGGAAGCCAAGACTACACCGACGAAAGACGACTTGACGACGCGACGTTCAAGCTTCAGTACAACACGACACAGCCGTGATCCGACGCCAAGATCCAACTGCAACGCCAGACAAAGAACCACCGACCTCGACGTGCTTCTCGACGGCCACGCAGTTACCGCCTTAGTGGACACAGGGGCTGATTACTCCGTCATGAGTGGACACATCGCCGCCCAGTTGAAGAAGGTTAAGACTGCATGGGAAGGCCCTCAAATTCGCACCGCAGGAGGACACCTCATCACGCCGACTGGAATCTGCACGGCAAGAATAACCATTCATGACCGGACTTACCCTGCCACTTTCGTTATCCTCCAACAGTGTTCACGAGACGTCATTCTCGGTATGGACTTCCTGAACCAACACGGCGCAATCATCGACCTGAAGTCACAGTCAATAACGCTGTCGGAAGATAAAGCGATACCACCGGAGAGCCCTCGTAGTCACCACGCCTTGAGTGTGCTCGAAGATCAAGTGAGCATCCCGCCTCACTCCAGCATTGTTATTTTGGTCGGCACCGAAACACCCGCTGACGTAGAAGGCATCATCGAAGGCGACCAACGTCTACTACTCGACCGTGAAATTTGCGTCGCAAGAGGGATCGCTCGACTGCACGGAGGAAACACGAAAGTGTTGCTCACAAATTTCAGCAAGGAGTTCAAGCACATCAACAAGGGCACGACGATCGCATACATCGAGGAAATTGTGGAAACCAGCGATGCCTTTGTCCTCTCGGATTCTGTCGCATCTAACCCGACGACCGTAGTTCCCGAGCCAGACTTCGACATAAGTCCAAGTCTCCCCGTGATTAAGCAGCAACAGCTCAGAAGTCTGCTTCGACGATACAAAGGCTGCTTTTCGACGTCATCGAGGATTCGACAAACACCAGTCGCAAAGCATCGCATAATAACCGAAGAATGCGCTCGACCACTACGCCAGAGCCCTTACCGAGTTTCGACGCGGGAACGTGAAGCTATAAGAGAACAAGTCGACGAAATGCTGCGCGACGACATCATCCAGCCGTCGAAAAGCCCGTGGGCATCCCCTGTTGTCCTGGTAAAGAAAAAGGACGGAACCCTACGTTTCTGTGTCGATTATCGTCGACTGAACAAGATCACGAAGAAGGATGTATACCCCCTCCCACGGATAGACGACGCATTAGATCGGCTCTGCAACGCTAAATACTTCTCGTCGATGGACCTCAAGTCTGGCTATTGGCAAATTGAAGTCGACGAAAGAGATCGCGAAAAGACCGCCTTCATCACCCCAGACGGCCTCTACGAGTTCAAGGTTATGCCATTTGGACTGTGCTCGGCGCCTGCAACGTTCCAGCGCGTGATGGACACGGTTTTAGCAGGATTGAAGTGGCAGACCTGTCTCGTTTACTTGGATGACGTCGTTGTCTTCGCCGAAAATTTCGACGATCACCTTAGGCGGCTTGCAACAGTACTCGAGGCCATCAAGTCATCAGGGCTCACTCTGAAGCCAGAAAAGTGCCGCTTCGCCTACGATGAGCTTCTGTTCCTAGGCCACGTCATCAGCAAGTCTGGAGTCCGCCCCGACCCGCAGAAGACAGCTGCCATCGCAAAGTTCCCGCAGCCCACCGACAAGAAGGCAGTGCGTAGATTTCTTGGCATGTGTGCCTACTACAGGCGATTTGTCAAGGACTTTTCACGCATCGCTGAGCCGCTGACACAGCTAACTAAATGTGACATCGAGTTCAAGTGGGAAACGCCGCAGGCCGACGCATTTGAAGAACTCAAACGACGCATGCAGTCGCCGCCCGTACTTGCGCACTTCGACGAGCTCGCCGATACCGAAATCCACACTGACGCCAGTAGCCTAGGCCTCGGTGCCGTCCTAGTCCAGAGAAAAGATGGACATGAACACGTGATAGCTTACGCTAGCCGGTCATTGTCAAAAGCGGAAGGCAATTATTCCACAACGGAAAAGGAATGCCTCGCCATCGTTTGGGCTACAGCGAAATTTCGCCCCTACCTATATGGCAGGCCATTCAGAGTGGTCAGCGACCATCACGCGTTGTGTTGGCTAGCTAACTTAAAGGACCCTTCAGGACGGCTGGCGCGGTGGAGCCTCAGACTACAAGAATACGACATCACTGTAACATACAAGTCCGGAAGAAAACACTCAGATGCCGATTGCCTATCCCGCGCCCCCATTGACCCACCGCCGCAAGATGACGAGGATGACGACGCCTTCCTTGGCATAATAAGCGCGGAAGACTTCGCCGAACAACAACGAGGAGACCCGGAGCTAAAAGCCCTAGTCGAGTATTTGGAAGGGCACACCGACGTTGTCCCTAGGGCATTTAAGCGTGGATTATCTTCGTTCACGCTTCAAAACAACCTACTCGTGAAGAAGAACTTCTCACCAGTCCGCGCCAGCTACCTCCTTGTTGTACCGTCAGCGCTGCGTCCAGAGATACTGCACGCCCTACACGACGATCCAACTGCTGGGCACCTCGGATTCTCCCGGACGCTGTCGAGGATACATGAAAGGTATTACTGGCCGCGTCTTACCGCCGACGTCGCCCGTTACGTCAAGACATGCCGAGACTGTCAACGACGCAAGACACCACCGACAAGGCCAGCAGGGTTACTACAGCCGATCGAACCTCCTCGTCGACCATTCGAGCAGATTGGGATGGATTTGTTGGGGCCGTTTCCGACGTCAACATCCGGGAATAAGTGGATCGTCGTGGCGACGGACTATCTCACCCGCTTCGCTGAAACAAAAGCTCTACCGAAAGGCAGCGCAGCCGAGGTGGCGAAATTTTTCGTCGAGAACATCCTGCTGCGACATGGCGCCCCAGAAGTCCTCATCACTGACAGAGGAACGGCTTTTACAGCAGAGCTCACCCAAGCCATTCTGCAATATAGCCAGACAAGCCACAGGAGGACAACTGCCTACCATCCGCAAACTAATGGTCTCACGGAGCGCCTGAATAAGACCCTCGCCGACATGCTAGCGATGTACGTCGACGTTGAGCACAAGACGTGGGACGCGGTCCTGCCGTATGTAACCTTCGCTTACAACACGGCGGTGCAAGAAACAACACAGATCACGCCGTTTAAACTGGTTTACGGCAGGAACCCGACGACGACGCTCGACGCCATGCTGCCCCACGTCATTGACGAAGAGAATGTTGACGTCGCTAGCTATCTCCAGCGCGCCGAAGAAGCCCGACAGCTCGCCCGCCTCCGGATCAAGAACCAACAGAGGACCGACAGCCGACACTACAACCTCCGACGACGCTTCGTCGAGTACCAGCCCGGCGACCGTGTTTGGGTATGGACACCGATACGCCGACGAGGACTCAGTGAGAAGCTACTGCGGCGCTATTTCGGACCCTACAAGGTCATCCGACGTATTGGCGCTCTGGACTATGAGGTCGTGCCAGACGGCATTTCGCATTCACAGCGGCGCCGCGCACGATCTGAAGTGGTCCACGTGGTGCGCCTTAAACCGTTTTACGGACGCTGACGAACTTCGTTATTTTTGTTGTTTTCTTTGCTACGAGTGCTTTTGTGTATTACTTTCGTTTGTTTGCAGCATCGGGTCGATGCTTTTTTTTAAGAGGGGAGTATTGACACGTGTACTTATCTTTAACGGGCAACCGCGTTTCGCCGCCTAACAAATGTTATCGCACAGCGCGGGACGCGTCTGCATGTATCCGAAGTTTCTGGAAAGTTATCGACGCTTCTATCCGCTGTCTGTTGTCGCCGAACCTTGTATTATCTGATTTCATCGCGTGACTCGAATGTTGTAGAACTTCGTGGAAGGCATGCGGGTCCCAACGATTAGTCTGGAACATTCGACGACTGTTGTATAAAAGCCGACGCGCTTGACCCGCTGATCAGATTTCCGACGATCGCCGACTGTGTTCGCCGCTTTCGTTGTGCTATAAGTGTAGCCTGTTTTGTGGGCACAAGTTCGCCCAATAAAAGTTAGTTTTCTCGTTCACAGTATTGCTACTGTGTTCTTCTACGTCACCACCAACCGCATCACGTTGTCACCTTGTTGTCACGCCGTCGTCTTCGCACTATCACCGTCACTCCAGCGTCGTCAGGCCATCCTCGTCATGATAACGTCGTGTTTGTTTTAGCGTATTCATTTTGCCACGGTGAATCTAGTGTCGGCGTGCCATTTTCGTCATGCCGTCGTGCCCATTCCACCGTTGTCATTTAGTCGTCGCCATAGAGCCATCTTCATGTCATCGATATCATGTCATCGTCGTCATGCACGTCATATGCGTGATCGAGCGCAAACTGAAAATGCGTCCAACAAGGTAGTGTAGTCTGTACATTCAAATGAACGCTAACCATAAACAGCTTTCTTCAGAAACACCAATAAATGCATCGTTTAAACCAATTCTTACAGTGCGTATAATGCGCAAACTTTATTCGTACACTTGTTACCCTGTTTCTGTGTGACACCCTACACATCAAACAATGTTGTCATGAATATCACCTCTTTTTTGAATTTTCTGACAGATGGACAAGTGCTTTGAATTTAACAAGAATACGGGGAGTGCTTGCCTTCCTGTGGCTCCTGCGGATCTTGCGCGAAACCCGTCCTTAGAAGTCTACTGGAAAGTTCAAGAAAATGGTAAGAAAACAACGTCTTTAGTCGCAGTATTCACACGGGTACTTATTTATGCTTTCTGCGGAGACTGCATTTCATTAACCCTGTCGCTCAGCGCAAGACGCACTTGCATGATTTGGAATTTACTCGAATGTGATCGTTCATTCTATCTGTGTCTTACGTTATTACTAATCACAGCCAGGCACTAAGCTGAAGACAGTACAGAATAACAACGACACTCGCTGATGTCACGCGGACTGTCTTCCGTATTGTAGGCCAGTGAATTCGTTGTAATTACCTGTAAATACATTAAACCTGTCTTCTGTCTATAGCATTTTGGTGGAGATTGCGGGCTGTTTGGACGCACTACGAATTTACGCAGCGGGAACTTCTTGGCTGCATCGGCCAGCTGAAGGCGAGACTGCGTCGGGCGCGTCGCCACCCCCACCCACCGTCATTGTGGCACAATTGCGCGTCCCAAGAGTCTTTTCTGGCACGGATAATGCCGACGTTCGAGATGGACTCCAGTTATACGAAGGCGTGGGCGCGAGCAATCACTGCGACCGTGCTCGCTAACATGATATTTTACCTCGTGGGAACAGCGCGCGTCTGGTTTGAGAACCACGATGAGGAACTCACCAGCTGAGACTTGTGCAGGCAAAAGCTCACTTATTTCTTTAGCAAGCTTCTTGGCCGCCGGAGTGCCGCGCAGAAAGATCTTACGAGGTGAGTTGAGACTTGCACTGAGTCCTATATGACATATACCCAGCACTTTCTTCCGGAAGCGAAAATATCCCGGGAGCGAAAACGCTGTGCATATCCTAAAAGAAATCGCGAATGACGCGTTTGCTCTGCCCGTCTACAAGAACTCTTCGACAACACAGGACATCATCGAAGAAGCTAAAGGCCGTTGCACGCCCACCACTTTTCTCGCCTACTTAACACTCCTGCAACCTGCGAGGATCTCCGCCTCCCACCTGTGCGCGCTGCATCCGACTGTATTGTGCGCATCGTCCACCGGGTAACTGAAGCTGCCTCCCCAGACTCGCACCCCAGACGATTCTCACGCAACTATATCTTTCATCCAGACTGTTGTGCGGCAAGAACTGGCTAGCGTGGTTCTCCAGTCACTTTACCCAGTCAACAGACCCGACTACCACTCACCCCTCGTATTCGATCTACCAAGGATTTTGTATACTCGTCCTCGTTATCGAAACCCAGAAGAATGGCGCACTTTTGATAACAGGCCTATCTGCTTCTGCTGTGAACGCTTTGGACCAATTGCCCGCAATGGTCGCAGTTCTTGGAACTCGAAGTCCTAGCCGAGCTTTCGAAGTACCCGGTGCCTTCTTGGTAGTCCCTGCCCGCCGACACACATCGAACAAGACACCGCTCCAAGATCTCTACCCGAACAATCAAACCATTGTACTTCGCCGCGCCCTCGTCTTTCCCGCAGCCTCTGCGTCATCGACCCCCCCCCCCCCATCTCCTTCTTGCTCCCACCGTACTTCGGAAAACTGAATGGCGCAGCTCCGATATGTGAGCCTGCCATGACGACCCGACCCGAAATTCCTCCTCTGCTTACACTGCCTCGCCATTGCAACCTCATCACGATGGACGTGGACGGTATACCTGTAATAGCACTGATTGGCAGAGGAGCACACATATCAATTATGAACTCGAACCTCCGTACGCGCATAAAGAAAGTTTTGTCGTGTTCTTCATGATATAAGTGAAATATGTAAATTTTTACTTGATGAAAGGAGTGCTACGAAGATGCGGACTAAAAGAACAACATGTACGACGGACAAGGCGCTACTTCCGACTAAATTTTTTTTTTTTTTTTAAGAAACAGGACTTTAAATAGATGCAACCAAGAATGGCCCATCGTGACATCACGACCTCCCTGTCTCATTGGAAAAGCTATCTCTTTTTCGGTAAGCGTCACTGAAGGGCAACTAATGCACGTGCCCTCGGCCTTTGCAATGTAAAAAGTTTCTAATATCTCCCGTTCTAGTCTATCTCTAGACCATGCCGGAAACCTGGTGTCACAAAGATACGGACGTCAATTGTGACGTTTACAGCGTTCTGCCAGATGCCCCCCCCCGCCCCCCCCCCCATTGTTATTCACCGCCCAATTGTGCTCACGCGCCCTTTCAATAAAACACCGTCCAGTTTGACCGATATAGACCTGTTGGCGACTTAAGGGTATCTCATATACATTACTTTTGCAAGCAGTGTACTGCGCTGCATGTTTCTTGTAGAGCATGGTTCGGGTTTTGCTTTTGTCATCATAGGGCATCGGCCAGCTTACATGATGCACTGAAGAGAAAATTGATTAAATGATATTGCGCTACATAAAAAACGACACGGACGTGAGAGAAGACGACACACCAAGCGCTTTTGCGCTTGGTGTGTCGTCTTCTCTCACGTCCGTGTCGTTTTTTATGTCGCGCCATATCATTTAAGCAATGGATTACCAACTTGCCCGGAATGCTGCTCTCAAGAAGATTGACACTGTGCCTTTGTGCCACCTTCTTGAAGTTGTGGGACACCCTGTGCCAATAAGGAATCACATGTATTCTCTTCCTATCAAATGGCTTTTTTGTGTTAGTGCCTTCTCTTGCCTGTTTGATCTTTTTCAAGAAGCTTATCGTAAACGCTAGAGATCAAGAGTGAAGGGAAACCGGCTAGGCGTAGCCTTTAAACTTGGTTATTGAAACTTATTTCTATTTTGTGGTTGCAAGATTTGTTTAGCGCTTCTTTTAGACAAGTCATTGCAACTCCTCATTTTACTAGCTTGGAGTGCGCAGTGTCGTATGAAATTAGCTGCTTGTTCAACCTCGGCCGGTATTCGAAACAGACATGCGTGTTCATCAGAGTGAGACTGAGGTCCAGAAAGCAAATGCTGTTATCACAAGGCCTTTCGCGCGTGAAATTTAGAGCCTCCGATGCATTTCTAAATGTGTTAATTATCGATTCTACAGTGTCATCTAGCCTAGACCGTGGAACATCGTTAACAACCACCAGGTACTGAATGACGTACCTCATTATAGAAGGAGCACTTGACTGATGCAGAATGCTGTTTACACACTTGTCAAAGGCGCTGAGAAAGATGTCTGAAAAAATGGGAGCAAGAGACGATCCAACGCAAATGCCCTTGCGTTGTACATAGTGTTGTTTTTTGAAACTAACGACAGTGGAATGAAAATAAAAGCTTAACAGCTCTAAAGACTGGCCACTATTCACTCCGGTTGCACAACTGAACCTAACTCCACCAAAGTCTTCTATTTTGTTCCTAATGGCACTGAGCACTCCGTCATGAGGAATCGCATAACACAGGTCTTCAACGTCCAGTAAAAACGCGTACACATTGCTCCAAGTTCCTTCTAAAGTCAGCACGACTTCTCTAGAGCTCCGCACAAGGAAAGGGTCATCTAGGGGTAACTGGCATAAATGGCGCTTCAGGTGGTGCCCTACTTTCACCGGCCATGTTTTCTTCTCAGAGACAATAGCCCTAAAGGGGCAATCAGGTTTGTGGGTCTTGCCGGAGAAAAATACTTCCAAGACGTCTACCTCAGCCCTGTTCGTCGCCTTCCAAAGAGCATCCAGGTTGAAGTTATCAAGCAGCTTGATCGCATTGGCTTTTTGCTTTGTGTGGTTGAAATCTACGGCCTTAAAATTTTTCTCAATCGCGCTGATGGCCCTCTCTCCATAAGCGCCCTTGGAAAGGATGACGAAGCCATCCTTCTTGTCCGCCTGTACCGCGACGAGGTCATTTTGCCTTAGGAAGCCCGTTAACTTCTTGAAGGGGGGGTTAGGGGTGGATTTCGAACGCATGGTCCGAAGAAGGGTATCCACCGCGTCACTGGTAGCTCGATCCCGCTCTGCCTCGCCAGCGCAGTTTCCTATTTGCCGGGCCGTAGCGAGCAGCCGGTGCTTCTTGGACGGTGGCTCAAAGCTGTATTTCTTTAATTTTTGAAGTAGACTCCTAACGTCGTCTGGGAGCACATCACCGACTAGTATCACTTTAGTTGGCTGAATGTTTCGCCGAATTCGCTTTGTAAGACCTATTCTTAACCTTTGCCAAAGGAATTCAGTCACTTGTTTGGCAATCCTTTTGGTCTGGGCGAACTCTCGGCCGCCTACAACCTGATCCTTGCTTTCGTTGCACAGGACCCAAAGCCAGTCGTTGTACCTACGTACCTGCCGCCCTTTCTCAGACTTCATTATCCTGTACATCCATGAATACTTTGTTTAGCGCAAACCGACAGAGACAAGAAAGACGACAGGACAAGGCGCTCGTCTTTCTTGTCTCTGTCGGTTTGCGCTAAACAAAGTATTCATGCATTTGCACCAACTAGCCCGCCAACGCATTGTGCTGAACAATCCTGTACATCCTTTTGACGTGTTCCCATGAAGGTTCCAGGCCACCCAGGAAGACTTGAACTTCGGGAGCAACTATTCCCTGTTTGAGGTAGTGTGTCACTATCCGAGACTGACAGGAGTTGATTGCGATGAGGTTGATGCACCCTCGCAGGGGCGTCTGCGTCAGCAGGCGTTTGCTGCGTTGCGACACCACGTACCCGAGCACATGAGGGTTGGACCCTGTGTGAAGTGATTTTTTAAGGAGAAATGGAAGAGATAAGTGCAGTGCCGTAACTGTCTCTCACAGGAGGACACCTCAACAGCACTGCACGGGGAAAGGGGTGTGGGGAGAAAAAGATGGAGATAGTGACCGGAAGTAAAAAGGAGAGAGACCGGAATAGCAAAAAAGAAAAGACAACAATGTAGCTAAGCGTTTGCGGGGCCTACAGCCGCACTCTGAGGTGTGTTGCTTCACAGAATTCCATCAATGCCGAAAATGCACGCTTGCTGAAACTGGGAGCATTGGGGAAGAGTAGGCCCTGCAGGGTGGTGGATGGCAAGTCACATCGGCGGTAGGAGGCGTACAGATCCTCCCTCTCGGTCCCGAAGACCGGGCAGTGAAGCAAAAGGTGTTCCAGCGTCTCCACGTCGTCGCAGTTACCACACACGGGGCTGCCAGTTCCTGTGAGCCTGTGTGTGCGCGCCGCTGTTTTGTAGCAGCCGATGTGCAGGCGGAGAAGGAAGGCGCAGTCAGCCCGAGAGAGGTCCGCACGCGGAAGCAGGCGCGGGGGCGTTCCCGCCGCGAAGCGCCGATCGCGGTGTTGCGCAGTGAGGCTACGCAGAACCGCTGTCTTGGCCGCGTCAAAGCTCGTCACCAAGTGGGTGAGGGGAAAGCGCTCACCGTGCGCCGCCTTGGCGAGGGAGTCAGCCTCCTCGTTGCCTGGCAATCCGATGTGTGCGGGTATCCATTGAAGCGCCAGGTCGCAGCCTTGATTCACGATGTGTCGCAGCTTGCAGCCAACTCGAACGAGGGGCACTCCGCCGTAGTCTCTGGCCAGCATGCAAAGCACCGCACGAGAGTCAGTGAGAATGGCCGCTGACACAATGTTCGGATGTTCCAAAAGGAGGTCGGCAGCGAGATCGATGGCGGCGAGTTCGGCCACTGTCGCTGACGCGGCAAAGCGCAGTCGGCACTGGCGCGTTTCCGAGATGTCCGGTGCCGTGCAAGCCGCAGCACCAGACCCGTCCGGCGTCACCGAGCCATCGGTGTAGACGAGAAGTCGTCCTGCCAGTCGCTCGTGCAGTAGGGAGGCGGTCTCCTGTCTCATGGCGCACACCGCAGTTCGGCGCTTTGATGCGACGCCAGGCACCGCGATGTTCACGTCGAGCAGGCTGGAGTAGTACGGTAGGGAGACGAACTGTGGCGACGACCCGATGAGCTTTGAGAACTCGGTGGCGCACTTGCCCATTCCCGAGTTCGGCAGGGAGTGGAGTCTGCAGACGAGCCGCTGGCCCTGTGGTGAGCGCTGCAGGCGCTTAATGTGGTGGAGCGCCTGCTTTCGTACACGAAGCGATGGCGGCCAGTTGCCCACTTCCGCGAGTATCGCCCCTACTTGGGAGGAGCGAGGGAGGCCGTATAGTTCTCGCACCGCACTACGGTGCGCCATAGCAATGACATTCCAATTCGCCGCTCGAACGCAGGTCGTGGGGAGGGCGTAGAGAGCCCTCGATGTGGCCACAGAGTTGTACACGCGCAGTGCGAGCTGCGGCCTGCATCCGTGTCCACGCGCGAGAAGAGAGCGCGCGGCGCTGGCGACTTTCCTTCATTGCTTGCAGATGTGGGACATGGCCGCATTGAAGTAGACGCGGCAGTCGATCTGCAGGCCGAGGTAACGGAAGCTCTAGCGCCACGGGAGAGGGCAACGGCGCAGAGTCAGCGGTGGCGCTTCGGAACGTGCCCGCGTTCCTCGCGGGTGTACCAGTAGTGCCTCTGTTTTGGTCACCGACAGCTGGAGGCCGATGCTTCCCATGTACTGGTCCACCGCGTCTGGACCAGTACATGGACCGTCCACCATTGCAGTCTGGACAGATGCACGCACCTGATAGCCGACTTGAGTAGGGCCAGTCGCAAAGAGGGCGATGTCGTCAGCGTAGATTGCCAACCGCACGTCGTGCGACATCGCTTTTGGGATGTAGTCCGGAACTCGCGCGAGGGCAAGATTAAACAAAAAGGGGCTCAAAACACCGCCCTGCAGAACACCAGAAAACACACTGCGCGGCCGGCTGAGCGCACCTCCAACCCGCACCCGAAGCTTGCGATCAGACAAGAAGGCTCGCACGTAGTCGAGTAGCCGGTCGGTGATGCCGAGCTCGTGCAGCGCACTGACGATCGTAGAATGCGGCAGGCCCCACGTGTAGCCGTGCGCGGCTTAGCCGTGTCCGGGGAAAGGGGGATCCTGGGGGTTGAGCCGATGCCGGGTGTTCGGACCTTTATGGCCCCCCGGCGGAGGCAACACACCTCTTTGGCCTCTGTTTCACGTAGACGGCACCCCCGGACTGACCCACCCGGGGGAAATCGGTAGTTGCCTTTTCCTATCCTCCTCTCTAATCTTCGTCTTTCTCTTGCTTTCGGTCTTTCCTGTCTCCTCCTAGCTTCCTTTTTATTTCCACTTTTCCCAGGCAGCAAGGGATAACCTTGTGTGGTATAGCCAACCTTGGTTATAACAGATTTGGTTATAGTAGTGTCGTACAACTGGCGCGTGCAGGCCATGTCTTTTCACTGTCCTGCAGCGTCCCCTTGTTGGGCTCCATGGTGGGTGGCTGGCGGTGCTGCCGAATTTCCGCATATATGTATGGCAAGTTCTCTTCCACCCCTTCCTGATCGCCCTCATAAACGAGGGTGCACCGAAGAAGTATTTAGGTTCTATGGTCGTCATAATGAAAACTTTCTCAAATTTCATGTCATCCACTCGAAGAAAACCGCAAAGTCTGCGAGAATGATCTCTCCATGATCTCTCCTATTCTTGGCCAAGGCTTTAAAGTAACCAAACTTGCAAGTGGAGATCTCCTTTTGGAACTCCGAGATAAAAATCAGTTTGAGAAGCTGCCGAATCTTGTCTCTTTTGGGGACGTTCCAGTGAATGTGACACCGCATCGCACCATGAACACCAGCCGTGGTGTGGTATCAGATAGTGACCTGATTGATCTTACAGAGGCTGAACTACTTGAAGGCTGGAGTGACCAGAATGTTATCAGTGTAAAACGAATCAAAATGAGGCGCGATGGTAAAGAAATTCAGACTAAGCATCTTATTCCAACATTTGGTTCAAGTGTCCTGCCCGAAACAATCGAGGCAGGCCATGTGAAGTTCAGGGTGAGGCCGTGTATCCCAAATCCCCTCCGATGTTTTAAGTGTCAAAGGTTTGGCCACAGTTCCCAGAACTGCCGCTGCCGACTAACCTGTGCCAAATGTAGCGACCATGAACATCCATCCGAGTCATGCCAGAACACTCCACACTGTGTAAATTGTAAAGGGGAGCACCCCGCGTACTCGCGGTCCTGCCCACATTGGAAAAAAGAAAAGGAAATAGTGGCACTCAAAACCAAAGAGAACATTTCGTTTAAGGAGGCACGCAGGCGCGTATCCTTCTTACCGAAGAATAGTTTTGCCGAAGTGGCGCGTCAGGGGGCAGCGCCACAACGGCCTCCGGCGGCTCTCCGGCCCACACCTAGTGAGCCGGCAGTGACGTCACCTGCCCCCTCGGCGGTTGCGGCTAGCGCTGCTCCGTCATCCGAGAAGGGGCTGTCGACCTCCGGGCTGGTGGCCTCAAGGGCCTCATCCTTTGAGAAGAGGCTTTCTCAACAAACAAATCGTTCACAAGAGCGGGTGTCCAGCCCTTCGCAGGAGGCGATGGACACGACACCAAGTCAAAGGGCGCCACTAGCGCCTAAGGAGCGGCGAGAATCGCTCGACCGCTCAAAAAAAGAGAAACATCGCATTACAGGACCGGAAAAGGGTCCTGTAACCTAATTTCTCTTTCTAGACACACAGCACTAACCTCGTTCCCGTTATGGATACCCAAATAATACAATGGAACGTGAGAGGACTTCTTCACAATCTTGATGATGTTAAAGAACTCCTTCGCAAATTCACTCCAAAGGTGCTGTGTGTCCAAGAGACACACCTAAAAGTAACACAGACCAACTTTCTAAGGCAATATGCCACTTTCCGCAAAGACCGCGAAGATGCACTCACCTCCTCATGGGGTGTAGCCGTAATAGTCGATAAGGGCGTTGCATGTCAGCAAATCAAACTCCGAACTCTCCTTGAGGCAGTTGCAGTCCGAGCTGTGCTGTTTGGTAAGTTAATCACAGTTTGTTCGATATACGTCTCCCCCTCCTATAAATTTTCTAAAGCAGAGTTTCAAAGTTTTATCGACGAACTTCCTCCACCATACATAGGCGTTGGTGATTTAAACGCGCATAGCCCCCTGTGGGGCGACTCGCGTTCTGATGCGCGTGGGCGCCTGATAGAAAACTTTCGGTTTTCTTCAGGTGCATGTTTATTGAACAAAAAAGAACCAACGTATTACAATGTTACACATAACACATACTCGGCCATAGACTTGAGCATCGTTTCGAGTTCACTATTTACTTACCTGGAGTGGTCTGTTCGCAAGAACCCCTATGGGAGTGACCGCTTCCCAATTACATTAAACCTAACCAAACCAGATGCATGCTCGCCGCATTTCCCTCGATGGAACCTCGAATCAGCAAACTGGGAACTGTTCCGAGAAATCACGTGTTTTGGATGGGACGACATTTCTGATTTTAATATAGACGATGCTGTGGCATACCTAACTGGTTTTATTATTGACGCTGCAACAAAATGCATTAAACAATTTAATGGACTGGCAGAGAAGCGTCGCATGCCATGGTGGAATGACGAATGTCGAAATGCACGCAAAAATCAAAACAAAGCTTGAGGATTGCTTCGCAATTCTCCAACAGCTGAAAATATTATTCATTTTAAACAGGTCAAATCACAAGGCAGGAGAATACGTCGACGTGCGAAGAGAGAGAGGTAGGAGCGGTACATATCTAGAATAAATACTTACAAAGACGAGGCAAAAGTGTGGAATAGGGTGAGTAAACTAAAAGGCCGAGAGACGAACCCCCTGCCCTTAATAAGTACCCATGGAGATGGCCTGGAAGACCAGGCAGACTGTCTGGGGCAACACTTTGAGTATATCTCCAGTGCATCGCATTACTCACAGTCATTCCTGAAGTTCAAAGAACGCGCAGAGCGACAGCGCCTTGATTGGAAATGCGCCCAAAATGAAGATTACAACCGCCCGTTCAGTTTAGCTGAGCTCAAAACTTCTCTTGCTAGTTGCAACAGCTCAGCACCAGGTGGTGATCGTATCATTTATGAAATGATCAAATACCTGCTTCCTGAAACACAGAAAACACTCCTCTCACTTTTTAATGTCATGTGGGCCGCTGGGTATATTCTATCTTCTTGGAAAGAAGCTGTAATAATACCCATACTCAAACAGGGTAAGGACCCGTCCTTACCTAGCAGTTACAGGCCTATCGCTTTGACAAGCTGTTTCTGCAAGCTTTTTGAACAGATGTTAAACCGGCTCCTAAACTATATCCTTGAGAGCAATACACTACTAGATCCTTACCAGTGTGGTTACAGAGAAGGCAGGTCGACCGCAGACCACCTTGTCCGCATTGAGGCAAATATAAGGGATGCCTTCATACACAAACAGTTTTTTCTCTCCGTATTTCTTGATTTGGAAAAAGCATACGGCACCACATGGCGCTTCGGTATTATTCGAGACCTATCCGCTATGGGTATCCACGGGAGTATGTTAAGCATCATTGAAGGTTACCTTTCTCACCACACATCTCGTGTTAGGGTGGGCCATGCCTTGTCAAGGTCTTTCACCCAGGAAACTGGTATTCCACAAGGTGGTGTGCTAAGCTGCACACTCTTTATTGTGAAAATGAATTCTTTGGGCATGGCTATCCCACGAACGATCTCATACTCTGTATATGTAGATGGCGTTCAGCTTGGTTTTAAATCATGCAACTTAACTATCTGCGAACGACATGTCCAGCATGCCTTAAATAAAGTGGCAAAATGGGCTGACGAAAATGGTTTCAGGTTGAGCCCACAGAAAACTACCTGCGTTCTTTTCACGAATAAGAGAGGAATAGTACCACGTCCTGCTATTGAGCTCTCTGGTAGCAGATTACCTGTAAGCGCTGAGCACAAGTTTCTCGGCATCATACTGGATTCGAAACTGACAGTCATCCCGCATATTAAATACTTGAAAGCTAAATGCCTCAATACCATGAACTTATTGAAGCTTCTATCAAGTACAACATGGGGCAGGGACAGGAAATGTCTTTTGAACTTGTATAGGTGTCTTATCGGCTCACGTCTTGACTATGGCGCTATAATATATTAGTCCGCTACACCAAGTGCTTTAAAGATGTTGGATCCTGTCCATCATTTAGGAATCCGCCTCGCGACTGGAGTCTTCAGGACAAGCCCCGTACAAAGCCCTTATGCAGAAGCAAATGTATGGTCACTCTATTTTCAGAGATCATATAGCGCTTTTACATATTTCCTCAAAGTAAATTCTAACCGCGCACACCCCTCTTATTCAAGCATAAACGATATGACCGATACCATACTCTTCAATAACCGACCTGCAGCGAGAAGACCGTTCTCTGTGCGCGAGGAACCCTCAGTGAGGAAATGGGTGTTCCGGTGCTTGAACATTGTCTTATGGCTCCAGCGAAACTGTTAGCGCCATGGCAGTGGCAGCTGACAGAGTGTGACACATCCTTTGTAGAGGTCACTAAACATGCGCCAGAGACACATATCAAAATGCATTTCTTGGAGCTCCAGTACAAGTACTCGTGTGCAGAGTTCTATACAGACGCTTCTAAGTCGCATGCCGGGGTGTCCTACGCAGCCATTGGTCCATCCTTCTCGGAATCCGGTGTGCTGCACCCTGAAACAAGCATATTTACGGCTGAGGCCCATGCACTGTTGTCGGCTGTGAAACATATCAGAAAATCAAATCTTCAAAAATCAATTATATTTACAGACTCCTTAAGCGTCGTAAAAGCCTTGAAGTCACTCTGTAAACACAAAAACCCTGTACTTACTGAGCTCTATTCCATTCTCTGTAGAACGTATATGTCTAACCAGCATGTCATTATATGCTGGGTACCTGGCCATAGAGGCATAGAGGGGAATGTACTAGCTGACGAAATGGCTACATCAATCACCTCGCAAGCTATTATTCCTACGGCTGCTGTCCCTGTCACAGATCTGAAGCCTCTCTTACGGAAGAATCTGCGAAGCCACTGGCAACGCTTGTGGGACATGGAAGCTACGAATAAGCTTCACTTGATTAAGCCAAAGTTAGGTTTCTGGCCCCCGAAAACGAAAACACGACGAATTGATGTCCTGTTCTGTGGACTCAGGATAGGACACACCTATGACACCCACAATTTTTTACTGACTGGAAATGAACCTCCAACGTGTAGTACATGTGGTGAGAGGCTGACCGTTCTCCACGTCCTCGTGGAGTGTCGGGAAGCCGAAGCTGAGAGAAAGAGACATTTTCCCCTTGTATATCGCCAGCACACCCCTCTCCATCCAGCAATGTTTCTCGGTGAAGAACCGTTCTTTGACACCAAATCAGTTCTAAATTTCTTGAACGATCTCAACTTGCAAGTTTTTAGCCCCAGATATTCATAGCACGTCCTCTTTCTAGAGGATGCCGCTGTGATGATAGTCTAGCATAGCACATGCCTACAGGCCCTTGCATCCCAAGGACTCTGTAAGGCAGTAGTGCTTATTGGAAAAAGTATATTTGTGAGATATATCACTAAATCATCATTACTTCACAATGTGTATTTCGTGTCCATTGTACAGCCCATTAACCATCGGCATGATTTTATCTTGTATAGGTTTTATGCATTTTAGACCAACTGTTTTTAGGCCCCTTTGCAGCCACCATAACATCCGCCCTTCGTTATTCATACCTCCATTGCGAACGCACTACCACCGGCCTGGCGCTCTTTGGCCACATTTGGCCCTTGCGCCAGAAAACACCGCATTCATCAGGTTGATGCACGTGGCGATGGGACACGGTTGAACTTGTGAAGACAGGAAAGAGCCCAATGTAGAAGAAATCTGGAGCAGCAGAAGCTTGATGTGGGCGAGTTGGTTTTGCACACTTGATGAAAAGAGAGCTACGAAGACGCGGACTAGAAGAACAACATGTACGACGGACAAGGCGCTACTTCCGACTAAATGTTTTTTTTTTTTTTTTGAAGAAACAGGACTTGAAATAGATGCAACCAAGAATGGCCCGTCATGACATCACGACCTCCCTGTCTCATGAGAAAAGCTATCTCTTTTTCGGTAAGCGTCACTGAAGGGCGACTAATGCACGTGCCCTCGGCCTTTGCAATGTAAAAAGCTTCTAATATCTCCCGTTCTAGTCTATCTCTAGACCATGCCAGAAACCTGGTGTCGCGAAGATACGCAAGATACGTAAGATACATAAGCACATTCTAATATTGATTAATGCGCCCGCCGGTGAATTGCATTTCCAGCTAAAATACCATTATATATCTCGTTACACGCTAGCGAACGTGAAAAGCTTTTAGGCATGCGTTCTCCTTGCATACTGAAAAAATTTTGCGGCAAAAAACAACACAACAAGAAAGACGACGACACCACGGGACCAGCAGGTAACTAGCCCAGCAGTTAACTCTTCTAAAGTTCTCCTTGCACTTTTCCAGCCGGCACATTGTAACACTTCCAAGTAAAATCGATTCAAGTCCAGCCTGCTTAGTCCCATTTTTCTGCATTATTTTACTATTGGAGATAACAATTATGTTATTATCTATTATGTTATTATCTTAAATGATATTGCGCGACAAAAAACGACACGGACGTGAGAGAAGACGACACACCTTGCGCTTGGTGTGTCGTCTTCTCTCACGTCCGTGTCGTCTTTTTGTCGCGCAATATTATTTAAGTAATGGATTACCAACTTGCCCGGAATGCTGCTCTCCTCATGTTATTATCTATTTCACGAACGATATATCACACCACCCACACGCATATCGCTACGAACTGAGCACCGATTACAAGTCTTACGCCCACGCTCCCACACAACTACTTTTTCCTCGTCTTTTTTCCCCGCACAGTACCAGATTGGAACGCCCTTCCCCACCACGTCGCTGCAATCACTTGCCCGACACCGTTTTTCGAAAATGTGTCTTTATTGGCTAATCAATAACCTGCTTTTTCACTCGTTATTCTTTCTGTTTGTATGCACTTGCGAAAATTTAGCTTTCTTGCACAAATTTTTCTGTATACCTGTGTTTATGTTTAGCAAAACTTGAACCAGGTGAATGCAGGAGCGAACGTTTCGACAAGTGGACTTGTCTTCGTCAAGGCGACGTATGCTTTCCTCGCCACAGTATATATAGATGGGGTTCTTCTAAAGGGGAGAAGGTGTGAGGCGGGAGGATGCGGAAACGAGGGAAAATGTGTTAGCGTGTCGAATTGAGAGTAAAGGAACGCTGTGTACAAGGTCAAAGCCAGGGCACCCCCCCCCCCACCCCGGTCTGTCAACGCACGCGCGTTAGCCGGCGTGTCAAGGGCGTCTGACACGACGGCTGACAAAAAAAAAGAAGGAAAGGAAAGGAAAGGGAAAAAAAAGGGGGGGGATACGCCAAGAAATGAAACTAAGTGTTGTTGCCTATAGCTTGAAGTTTACCTTAGCGAATAGATTCTAAAGCTCCGTTTGAAGCGTTTATGCCTATTGGTTGCAATGTCTTGAACTTATGGATAAGGTATGATTCTCTGTATTTTCTTTCTCGTTCAGAACGGAAATTTGACTGTAAGATGTAGAGTTTAACTTCATCAAAGTTATGACCTGGTTGGTTGAAATGCTCGGCAACGGCGTTGGGAAGCTTTTTAGCTGTGTCCGCGTGATGTCCGTTTAATCTGACGTTCATTGATTGTTCTGTTTCACCGATATATTGTTTCTTACAGAAGGAACATTCAAGCACATAAATCACATTCAAACTTGTACAAGTGAAGCTAGATTTGACTTCATGTGTATATATAACTATTTGCGGTGCTTTTAATTTTAATGCCACTTTGAAGGTGCCTGCAGGTTTTGCACCTAGGGCGACAACATGCTTTTATTACAAGGGAATGCTTTTGGCTGACTTTCGCGTGCACTAACATGCCTTTAAAGTTCTTGTTTCGGCGATAGGTAACCCTGGGTACATCCGGGAATGCTTTTCGCAGACGCTCGTTACTTGATAATATTGGGTGGTATTTTCTTAGGATGTTGTTTATGTTTGGGAGTGCATTAGAATATCTTGTTATAAAGGCCGGCGGTCTGTCAGATTCTAATGTGGGCTGTCTCTTCGCCAATTCCGACTGGCTCTCCAATCTTGACGCGGCATCATAAGCTCTATCGAGAGCAACTTGGGGATAGTTTCTTTCTGCTAGCGTTGATTTAAGGTCATTTAGGTGGTGGATATAATCGTGGTCTTCGCTGCAGGTTATTCTTATACGTTTCGCTTGTCCGACAAAAATTCCTTGCTTGCAATGTCTGTCTAATTGGAGACAGTCACTACAAGTACATGCACGAACACTTCCCACCGGGCCAACACTCACCACGCATTAGCTTTAAGAGCGGTGCCACAACACACACCATCCGAGACCTCATTGCTGCAGCACCACAGAACATCACACATTTCTTCATTCACTGCAGGACTAATGACCTTAACCACGACACCGGTGACAACACAGTTGAGGCCATGAAAACGCTCATAAACGATTTGCACACCAACAGACCAAATGCAGAAATCACCTTGACAACAGTACTTCCCAGGATCGCAAACAAACACAGGCCACTTATTCAACAATCAGTGACACTTCTAGCTCGCGCCCTAGGGACACGTAAGCTCAATGATTTTCTTCTTGACATTGGAAACCAACACGAAAACGTCGATGTCATCCACCACGCTGAAATACACCAGGACCCCCACATTCTGCTCGTCCGGGACGGACTTCACCCCAAGTTTTTGGCGTCAAGGTAATGACTAACAACATCAAGTACAGGCTCAGGAACTCTTTTAAATCGACGCTACCTACAACACCAATAAATCCTGCCTCCCAGTGAGCTTCAACACAGGAACACTCGCCTGAACTTTTCAACACCAGCTCGCACGCACGTTCCACCAAAGCTAGAACCCAAGAAGCATCTACACAGACGGTGGACGCGGAACCAACACCACCTTTACAACATCTGCGCATATGGAAGCCCACAACCACCTGCGAAGCCTTCACGCAAACAGCTACATACACTAACAAGAAAACCGATACGCAGACAGACATCGGTGCAGGCCTCGACAAGAAAACTAAGTGTAAAAAGACACCACCGGAAGATTTTTCGCCCCGGAGGTCTGCCCGAACCAAACAGAAATGACTACCACGCACTGGGGATAGCACACGCAACAACATATCTCGCCCTTTCCTCGAATCCCGCAAACTTGTCGCCAAACAAACAAATTACAGATCTCACCTAAAAACATACACTAGCTGCATTAAACCGAGGAAAATCCCAAAAGGTCTCAGAATTAAGGTTAGATGCGTCCTCGGTTCTTTACCCTCCAGGCTATTATTAAAGTGGAATGCTGTCCCAGAAAATGCATCGCTCTCCCTTATTGACATTCTCGAAGAACACTGCAAAGAACAACTTATGATAATCTCTGATCAACTCGACAGCACAAAGTTAACTGAACCGGAAAGAAGAGAACTTAAACAATTCGTCCAAACTAAGGAGGGAAAATTACTAGGTAAATACCAGCGCAAATATATTAGATCTGCAGACCCACCCAAGGAAACTAATGTAACCCCTGCAGCACGTAGCTCCACCGGCAGTCCTACAGGCGAGCATCCAGAGCACTGCAGCAATGTGGTAGACATATCCCAGAGTCTAAGTCCCGAAGAAGTTGATCTCCTGAAACGTGCTCTAACGTTTTGTCCGACGAACAACGCAGTAAACGAATACGAACTCCCCAAAAATATAACAGTTTTCACGACGCATGCGCATCAAGGAGTTCTTTTTCGGTAGACCAGATGTAGGAAAAGAAGATAAAGACTCTCTTATACCACCTAGTACGTGGGCACCGGAAACCGAAGAGTGCCCAGACCTCGATTTATACTTAAAACTGATATCAAAGGAAATTCTAGACTCAACGCGGCATTGCCGGAAACGCAAACATTTGACCCCCACCTCAACACCAAATCCTTAAATAACTTGCGAAAAGGAATGATATTGTTACGTAGGAAGACGCAGACGAAAAGCTATGTACAAGTATATTTACAAGA
Organism: Dermacentor andersoni; assembly: GCF_023375885.2. Taxonomy (NCBI): domain Eukaryota; kingdom Metazoa; phylum Arthropoda; class Arachnida; order Ixodida; family Ixodidae; genus Dermacentor; species Dermacentor andersoni. The sequence goes on from NC_092820.1 coordinate 14,203,475, forward strand.
AAATACGCTGCGCTTGGCCAAGAGGCAACAGCCCGCGCTAGCTTCTCATCGTCGTCGTCGTCTTCGCTCTGCTCGCCTTTTCGTGATCGCACATATTGTTCCGTAGCACTACCCCCGGCTGCAAAAGCGCCGTCCCGGAGCGACTAAAGATCGGACTCGGAAGCAGTGTAGTAGGCATTGAGAATACTGACATGCACGACATCACTTGATGCCAGAAGAGAGGACGAGGTTGAACCCACAGGAGCAATTTCGTAAGTCACAGGCGTCACCTGGCGCAGCACGCGGTAGGGCCCTGTGTATCGCGAAAGGAGCTTCTCTGAAAGTCCGACGTGACGGGAGGGCGACCACAGGAGCACGAGCGCACCAGGCGAAAACTGTACGTCACGATGGCGGGCGTTGTACTGACACTGCTGAGTGGCTTGTGAGGCCGTCAGTCGAGCACGGGCAAGCTGGCGTGCATGGTCGGCGAGGCCGATGGCGTCGCGCGCATACTCGCTTGTTGAGATCGCAGCAGGAGGAAGTGCCGTGTCTAGGGGCAAGGTAGGTTCGCGACCGTACAGTAGATAAATTGAGAAAATCCGGCGGTTTCGTGCCGGGAAGAATTGTACGCAAATGTTACGTAAGGAAGGGCAATGTCCCAGTCGTGGTGCTCTTTGGAAACGTACTTGGACAGCATATCGGTAAGAGTACGGTTTAACCACTCTGTCAGACCATTGGTTTGAGGATGGTATGAGGTAGTCAGTGTGTGTTGAATGCAGCAGGAACGCACAATGTCAGCGATAACATTCGAGAGGAAGTTTCGACCACGGTCAGTAAGCAGCTGTCGCGGGGCGCCATGAAGCAAGATAATGTCACGCAAGAGAAAGTCCGCGACGTCAGTGGCGCAACTGGTAGGGAGAGCCCGAGTGATAGCCTATCGGGTGGCGTAATCAGTCGCGACGGCTACCCATTTGTTCCCAGAGGATGACGTGGGAAAGGGACCGACCAGGTCTAATCCAACACGAAAGAACGGTTCTACAGGAACGGTGATCGGCTGGAGATGACCGGCAGGTAGCAGCTGAGGTGTTTTCCGACGCTGGCAGGGATCACAGGCAGCAAGATAGCGTCGAACGGAGCGAGCGAGACCAGGCCAATAGAAGCGGCGGCGGACGCGGTCGTACGTGCGGGTTACCCCAAGATGTCCTGCAGTGGGTGCGTCATGCATCTCAAAGAGCACAGTCTGTCGTAGCTGTTTTGGCGCGACAAGAAGATAAGAGCCGTCAGGGAGGAAGTTCCTTCGATACAGAATGCCGCCCTGGAGGACATATCGGCGAACGGATGCGTCGGTAGGTGTAGAGCGCAGACGCTCGATAAGTGCTCGCAGCGATAGGTCTCGGTACTGCTCATCGGCGATGTTAGCGAAGGCAGACACAGAGAAAATGCCGTTGGCGCTACTACTGTGGGCGTCGTCCGGTTCGTCGACCGGGTAGTGAGACAGGCAGTCAGCGTCCTCGTGTAGACGGCCAGATTTATAGGTGGCAGTATACGAATATTCTTGAAGGCGTAAGGCCCAGCGACCAAGTCTTCCTGTAGGATCTTTCAGTGAGCATAACCAGCAAAGCGCGTGATGGTCCGTGACAACGGAAAAGGGTCGGCCATATAAGTATGGGCGGAATTTCGCTACCGCCCAAACTAGGGCCAGACACTCACGCTCAGTGATGGAATAGTTGCGCTCCGCGGGTGAGAGGAGCCTGCTGGCGTAAGCGATAACACGGTCGTGGCCATGCTGGCGTTGTGCCAGTACTGCGCCAATTCCGTGACCGCTGGCATCAGTACGGACTTCGGTAGGCGCAGAAGGATCGAAATGGGCCAGAACGGGAGGCGTTGTGAGAATGTCGATTAGATGTGAGAATGCAGAGGCTTCGTTATCGCCCCAGTGGAAAGGGGCGTCTTTTTTCAAAAGCTAGGTTAGTGGTCGTGCTATGGCGGCGAAATTTCTCACGAAACGGCGGAAGTACGAAGAAAGGCCGATGAAGCTGCGCACATCCTTGACACACTTCGGAACAGGGAAGTGCGCAACAGCATGGATCTTGCCTGAGTCCGGTTGCACTCCGTTCGCGTCAACGAGATGTCCAAGGACAGTAATCTGGCCACCGCCGAATTGACACTTCGATGCGTTGAGTTGCAGACCGGCTCGACGAAAAACGTCCAGGACTGCTGAGAGGCGCTCGAGGTGCATAGCGAACGTTGGGGAGAATATGATAACGTCATCCAAGTAGCACAGGCACGTGGACCATTCGAAACCGTGAAGAAGGGAGTCCATCATGCGTTCAAAAGTGGCAGGGGCGTTACATAGACCGAACGGCATCACTTTGAATTGATAAAGACCGTCGGGTGTTACAAAAGCAGTCTTCTCGCGGTCGAGATCGTCCACGGCAATCTGCCAGTAGCCGGAGCGAAGGTCAATGAGGAGAAATTGCGAGCACCGTGGAGGCAGTCGAGGGCGTCATCAATCCGAGGTAGGGGATACACTTCCTTTTTGGTGACCCTGTTAAGGTGCCGATAGTCCACGCAAAAGCGCCATGAGCCATCCTTCTTTTTGACCAGTACAACAGGTGACGCCCATGGACTATATGATGGTTCAATAATGTTCTTGGCAAGCATTTTGCGAACTTCTGCGTGAATAACTTGACGCTCAGCTGGTGACACTCGATACGGGCGGTGATGAATAGGAGGGGCATCGCCGGTATTAATGCGATGTTTGACAGCTGTAGTTTCGGCCAAAGGACGATCGTTAAAGTCAAAAATATCGTGGTAGGAAAACAGAACGCGGTAGAGTTCACGAGCGTGCTCGGACGGCAAGTCGGGCGCAATCATTTTCTGCAAGTCAGCGATGGTACAATTTGCCGACTGCGATGGTAGAGGAGCATCGGATGAAGTGTCGTCTACTGCAATAGATGCTACTGAGTGATCCGCGAATGAGCAAAGCTGGGCCAGAGACATCCCGCGTGGCAGCACTTGTGTCGTCAAGCCAATGTTGACCACTGGCAGGCAGACGCAATTCGCCGTAATAGATAAAACTGTATGAGGTACTGTGATCCCGTGTGTAAGGAGGACGTCTTGCATAGGAGCCGCGATGTAGTGACCGTCGGGGACTGGTGGGGATGACACGAAGTCAACGTAAGTCAGTGCCGAAGGTGGCAAGCGAACGAAGTCGATGGAACTGAGGCGAGTACGGTGTTGTTCAGCGGGATCCAGAACAGGCAGGTCGAGGCGGAGAGTACTGGCGGAGCAATCGATGAGAGCTCAATGTGCGGAGAGGAAGTCTAAGCCGAGGATGATGTCGTGGGGACAGTGGGCGATGACTGTGAATAGCACGGTAGTGGAGCGATCGGCGAAGGAGACGCGGGCGGCACACATACCAATTACAGGGGCTGTTCCGCCATCGGCGACACGGACAACATGCGTCGTGGCGGGCGTGATTATTTTCCTCAGCCGGTTACGAAGGTCAGCGCTCATTACCGACAAATGCGCCCCAGTGTCTATGAGTGCAGACACAGAAACACCGTCGACTTGCATGTAAAGAAGGTTCAGATGAGTGGGCAACGTCAGTAGAGGATTTGGCGGCGTAGGGAGCAATGCAGCGTCACCTCGAGGCGCTGCATCGTCTAGTTTTCCGGCTGGGAGCGGCGTCGAAGGGAGTCGGCGAATAGGAGCGACGGGGCTGGGGAGAGCGAGATTGTCGTTGTTGGGGCGAAGGCGAACGAGAATAGGGGCGGTTCGGCGCAGGAGAATCGGTGGCGGCATTATCTGAGCGGGCAGCATAGGGACGAGAAAGGCCACCTGGGGGGCGAGAGTAGGCAGTATATGTAGACTGGTTCGAGGAACTCCAGCTACTGCGACAGTGCCGAGAAATGCGCCCAATTCCATGGCAGTGAAAACAAATTGGCTTGTCGTCTGCAGTGCGCCATTCAGAGGGGTTGCGGAAACGTGGTGGGTAAGAAGGTGCCGGACGGGGCGGAATCGAAGAAGCCGGGCCCCGCACCTCCACCAGATATGTTACGTAGAAAGACGCAGACGAAAAGCTATGTACAAGTATATTTACGAGAAAATACGCTGCACTTGGCCAAGAGGCAACAGCCCGCGCTAGCTTCTGGTCGTCGTCGTCATCTTCGCACTGCTCGCCTTTTCGCGATCGCACATATTGTTCCGTAGCAATATTGTCATAAAAGCAGCACACAAAGGCGGCAGTATCGTAATCTGGCCTATAGAAAAGTACAAGAATGAGGCCGCTGAACAACTGAGCAACCACACCCATTACAGAAAACTCGACTCTAACCCAACTTCATATTACAGCAATATTGTGATAAGCACAATAGCGGAGCTCCTGTCCAGGGAACTAATCACGCAATCTGAATATCGCTTCATGATGCCCAAGAACAAAACAGCAGGCCGCTTTTATCTTCTTCCTAAAATACATAAAGTTCCGGTCAAAGAAATATTTACAGCGGAAATCCCAGGTTGGCCTATTGTGTCTAATAACAACATACCTACTGAGTCACTATCTAAATTCTTAAATCACCACCTGTCACACATACCCACCACCCTCCCATCTTTTGTTAAAGACACGCCGCACTTCCTTCGAATTATCGACGGCATCATCGCCAACCAAATCCTTTCCCACCGCGCTATTGTAGTCACTTTGGAGGTTTCTGCCCTTTACACCAACATTCCCATGAGTGAAGGAATTGAAGCCGTTTCTAGATCTCTCGCAATCCAGCCCCTAGCGCACGCTCCTGAAGTTTACTTAGCGCTCCTTAGGTTAGTTCTCACGCTCAACTATTTCGAATTCGATTCTATACACTACCTGCAAATTTTCGGCACTAGCATGGGTACGTGATTCGCTCCCACGTATGCGAACATTTTCATGGGACAGCTTGAAGCAGACCTGCAGAAATCCTACCCTCTAAAACCCCCCACCTATCGTCGTTACATTGACGACATATTTATAATATTGGAACATGGCACAAGAGCCCTAACCAACTTAATTAGCCATTTCAATCGCTTCCACCCGAGTATTAAATTTGCCGCCCACCACTCTCCTAGTCAGACCAACTTCCTGGACACGACGGTCTACATAGAAAACGGAAAACTGAGAACGACACTTTACCGGAAGCCTACAGATAGCCAGCAATATTTAGACTACAACAGTCATCACCCGCGACATTGCAAGCAAGGAATTTTTGTCGGACAAGCGAAACGTATGAGAAGAATCTGCAGCGAAGACCATGATTATAACCACCACCTACATTTCCTTAAAGCAACGCTAGCAGAAAGGAACTATCCCCTAGTTGCTCTCGATAGAGCTTTTGATGCCGCGTCAAGATGGGAGAGACAGTCGGAATCGGCGAAGAGACAGCCCACATTAGAATCTAACAGACCGCCGGCCTTTATAACAAAATATTCTAATGCACTCCCAAACATAAACAACATCCTAATGAAACACCACCCAATATTATCAAGTAACGAGCGTCTGCGAAAAGCGTTCCCGGATGGACCGAGGGTTACCTATCGCCGAAACAAGCATGTTAGCGCACGCAAAAGTCAGCCAACAGCATCCCCCGTAATAAAAGCATGTTGTCGCCCTAGGTGCAAAACCTGCAGGCACCTTCAAAGTGACGTTAAAATTAAAAGCACCGCAAATAGTTATACACATGAAGTCAAATCTAGCATCACTTGTACAAGTTTGGATGTGATTTATATGCTTGAATGTTCCTTCTGTAAGAAACAATATATCGGTGAAACAGGACAATCAATGAACGTCAGATTAAACGGACATCGCGCGGACACAGCTAAAAAGCTTCCCAACGCCGTCGCCGAGCATTTGAACCAACCAGGTGATAGCTTTGATGAACCTAAACTCTACATCTTACAGTCAAATTTCCGTTCTGAACGAGAAAGAAAATACAGAGAATCATACCTTATCCATCAGTTCAAGACATTGCAACCAATAGCCATAAACGTTTCAAAGGGAGCTTTAGAATCTATTCACTATGCTAAACTTCAACACTTAGTTTGATTTCTTGGTGTATCCCCCCCCCCTTTTTTTTCTTCTTTCCTTTCCTTTCCTTTTCTTCTTTTTTTTTTTGTTTGTCAGCCGGCATATCAGACGCCCTCGACACGCCGGCTAACGCGCTTGCGTTGACAGACCGGGATGGAGGGCTGCCCTGGCTTTGACCTTGTACGCAGCTTTCCTTTACTCTCAATTCGACACGCTAACACATTTTCCCTCGTTTCCGCATCCTCCTGCCTCACACCCTCTCCCCTTTAGAATAACCCCACCTATATATGCTGTGGCGAGGAAAGCATACGTCGCCTTGAAGAACACAAGTCTACTTGTCGAAAAGTTCTATCCTGCATTCACCTTGTTCACGTTTTGCTCATCATCTTGAATTTCCATCTCCCGCATTCCCCGTCTTTTCTCTGTGTTTATGTTTGTATTATCAACTGTACCCACCCCTTATGTAATACCTCTAGCAAAGGGGTCTTTAAGGAAATAAAACTGAACTGAACTGCACACTTCAAGAAGAGATATTGTAAAGCTTGTATGGTGGTCATCAGTTAAACTGTCTGCAAATAACACCCCCCGCTCCCCCACCATAGCTGATTTCACCCAGAAACCAATGTATCATTATATCCATCTACCACAGCTTATACAAATGGGTGCCCTGTTCTTGTCGCACAACGCAACCAATGTGTTGAACACGCTGGGAGCACAACAAGGTACTTTCATTTGTCGAAATTTATTCAAGGGTTAGGTTTGCTTGAGTTATTGTGAACGGTTATTATCACAACACTAAGTAATTTTCACCAATAGCCAAATGCTACCGGTGTAAGATAGCAGCCCTGGCATGCAAATTTGCTTCAGTCCAGATGCCATGCAGCGATGTCGAACACAAGTTGTCCACGAAAATAAGCAATACTCTCTATTGTACACATCTAAGTTTCTTATATGCCCGTAACTATTGTACATATATCTTTATATACTACACATAAAATGAAAGAGCCTTAGAGTCATGCTTCCTGGTACAAAAGTTCACCATGTAATTAACGGCCCATTTCCGTTACTAGCACATGCTGCAAACTCTTAGAACGCATTATATACTCGAACCTTGTCGCCTTTCTTGAACCTAATTCCTTTTTCTCACCAGCTCAACATGGCTTCCGGAAATCATTATTGTGTTAATCGCAGCTCATATCATTTACTCATAAACTGCACCGAATTCACGATCCTTCTTCATTAGCTGACAGTATTTACTTAGATTTTTCTAAAGCGTTCGACAAAGTTTCCCACATACTTCTTTTTCATGAACTTAGTCAACTTAATATTGTTTGTAGTCTTTATTTGTGGATCAAAGATTTCCTTTCAGATCGTTCCCAATTTGTTGTAGTCAATGAACTTTCCTCTAACCAATGTCGTGTTCAGTCTGGAGTCGCACAAGAATCCATATTAGGCACCCTTCTTTTGCTCATTTTCATTAACGACCTTCCTTCTTTAGTTTCTCCTAATATTCATCTTTTCGCTTACGACTGCTTTATGTTCCGTGAAATAGTTACTGATAACGATGATCCTTCAGTCAGATTTAAATTCGATATATAGCTTGGTTAATGGAATTAATTATTAACAAGTGCAAAGTGATGCGTGTCTCTCGTGCATCTAGTAGTCCTTTTCTATATCAACAAAACAACTCTCCCTTAGCCACAGTTTCATCCTATAAATATTTCGGCGTTCATATCACTTCTAATCTAAGTTGGTCTTTGCATATTGAGAAGACAATTAACAACGCTAATCGCATGTTAGGTGACTTACGCCGTAACTTTTCAGCAGCCCCTACATGTTTAAAGCTCTTGCTATATAAAACACTCATTCGATCTAAATTAGAATACGCCACTCCAGTCTAGGATCCAAGCACTCACAATTTAGTTGCGTCACTAGAAATGGTGCAGAATCGCTCTACTCGCTTCATCTGTTCCTCTTATAACCGCACTGCCAGTATAACTTCTATGAAATATGATATCTCTCTTCCATCTCTAGCATCCCTCCGAAAAAAATTTCGCTTGAACGTTTTTCATCGGCTTTACTATCACCCGACCCTCCATGACGAATTCATTCTCAAGCCACATTATATACGAGTATCTGACCGTGTTGACCATCACTTTAAGGTTGGTATCAAACCATGTCATACTAAAGCCTTTCTTTACTGTTTTTTACCTCGAACTTCACAAGATTGGAATCACCTTCCTTCCGACATTGTTTCCATTAATGATAACACACGATTTAAACCTGCCTTAGCTAACATTGTATAATTAGGAGTTACCATGACCTACCATGCTTTGCCATATTATGTTTATTATGTTCATTATTATTTTGAATTATTAGGTTACTATGCACTGTGTTTATTCTCTACCCACTCCCCTCTGTAATGATTCGGCCCTGAGGGTAAGTAAATAAATGAATAGATATAGAAGAAACAAAAACTATATATATTCAGTAAAATAATACCTGCCAATTGTGATCAAAAAGTGTCAAGGCAACTAAAAAGTAAGTGTTCTCCAAAACAATGGCAAAAAATGTAAAGCAACTCGCTTCACTTGCTTGTCGACAGCAGGCGCTGTCACCAGTACTGGCCCCTCTAGGTTCTGCGGCAATCCGAAAATAGCGGCGGAAACCATGTTACGATGACTGTCAACGGTATTGCGTTCGTGTTGAATCAATATAGCGACACAACGTATTGCCATCATCGAAACCAGTTATGTACCAGGCGTGCACAGCAGCGAGACATCTCCTTCGCTCTTTACTGAGAACGTGCAGCACCACGACACATTAGCTCAACTAAAGGACTTTTTTTAAAAACAACGTATGCAACCTTCCTACAATGCGAATGGAATGAAAGAGAACTAACATAATTCCCATATCAAAACCAGGAAAACTTAAGAACATCCACCGCCTACTACCTATATCACTCACTTTGTGCACCGGAATACTTTTCGAGAAAGTAGTCCGAACGTGGCTTAGCAGGCATATCGAAGGTTGGGGAGTCTTTCTACACTCCATGTACGGCTTTCAACCACACGTGTTCTTCTTGGTGCCTTAAAAATTGGTACAATCTCCAAATACTAGGGGCATTCCAATATTCCAAATTTTCGAATAACGAATCGAATATATTATTCAAATCTGTCTTCGAATTAAGTAATCATATTAGTAAATACGAATTTTTTCAAATACTTTTCAAATATTTGAGAATGTCTACTGTGCCGAAATAAACATAAAATGGCTGAAAAAGCACGGTTATTTTCATCCCCGCTGCCATAGTATACACATAAAGCTCGAGAACTTGCAAACTGGAGCAGGCTACGTCACTTAGGTAGGCACACTTCACAGGCAGTAGTTAACATTCGCTTTAGCATTCGTACAATTAACTCTCCGAAGAGTCCTGTGCATGCGAAGAAGCTACTTGTTAGCTCCTAATGCTCAATTTGTTCATTTTATTAAACAAAGCTTCATAACGTACTATGTAATCACAAAAACTCCAGAACATTATAAACACGATGGTGTAAACACCGTTTTATAAAAATTGTAGCAATGGCTTCTGGTACTATTCGATTGGTATTTGATGTAACATTCCACGACAAGCGTGCACAGAACCAAATCACGATCACTTTATTCTTCTTCTATTCCCCGTTCACACAAGACCTGTCATTTGTCATATCTCGACCCACTACACCCTCCCGGGATTTGTTTCATCAATCTGCTGCAAATAAAGGATGACGTTGGCAATGACTGCTATTTATATCGCACTACTTTCCGTCTTGTAGCCGATGGTCTTGAGTACTCCTTCTTTCGTAGCCAATTTTACCACTTTAAACGGACCCACAAGTTGTGTGTTAGGACCGCCATATCCTTTGCGCACCAGAGCCATATCGCCTAATGCAATTGCCGGAACATTTGTGTTATGACGTTAGTCAAATTCTCTCTTCAGTGCTTTCCTGTGCTTCCTTTGCTGTTCTGAACTTTTCTTCGTTTCCTTCAAGTTCAGCTTCTCTGTTACGCCAATTATATCGTCCGCAGGCAAGTAGGCAGGCTACTCCGCGGCGGCGTATTGAGGAATGCATGCCAGAGCGCTCGTGTGAGATATATTGCGGTGCGACACACCTGCTTGTAGACAACCCTCCCACACTCCTGGCAATCCTGGGTACATGCTTATAAATTGTTTTACGTCTCGGATAAATCACCCTGCTAGTCCATTAGCTGATGGACGGCATGGTGCTGTGAACTTTAGGGTAATGTTTCTGTCTTTTGCCCATCTTGCAAATGACTGACTCTTAAATACAGGGTCATTGTCGGATACGACACATTTCAATCATTTAAACATGTCTCTATTCAAGAGAGATATGACAGCATCAGCATTTTCTTTTCCTGGCTTGGCAGCTAGTATCCTTGAGCATTCATCAATTCACACTAAAAAGGACTGCGTTTTCTGCATTCCTTCTGTTTTTTTTTTTTCGTCAGTTCAGTGAAATCAACATGTACGGTGTCAAATGGCACATTTGAATGAGGTGGAAAAATCATGCTGTCAGTGTTCTGCTTATATTTCGTTTTGTTCAGTTGCAAGAGCTAATGTAATCACTAATATATTTCTTCATACAGGCCCACGTAAATCTCCTCATTTTGTTGTATGTTCGCCAGAAGCCCCCATGCCCTCCTTACTGAGGACTGTCGTAACAGAGGTCGAGAACTTTTGTTTTCAGTGTATCTGGTACGTGAAACGTTCTGTCTAAATACATCAGCCGTTCCGTGCCTTCCCAGATCTTAAGTGGGTTCACGCTTTCCTCGTTCCCACAGTTACTAACAATGGTAAGTCGAGAAAGTTAATCAGCATCTGAGAAATCTTGTCTGCTCCTGTGTGCGACCTCAAATTCAAACTGTTGAATTTCACTGATCCAGCAAGTAATCCGCGCTTTCAGTTGACTACCGTTCCGCAAATGAGTAAGCGCCTGATATTCAGGGAACAATTTGAATTTCGTGCCTTCTAGGTACGATCGAATATACCTAATCGCTAGCACAATAGCCAATGCCACCTTTTCACTTGTGCTGTAGTTTTGTTCCGATTTTGTGAAAGTATAAGAGTAATGTCAATAACTTGTCTTCCTCTTTCGCTACAACTTGTGCTTCTTCGTTGGTACCGTACACCAGCTCCTCCGTAGTTCGATGCATTGTGAGGACCGCGCCTCATGATATGGCTAATACCGAATCTCTGTACGCCTTCTCACATTCTTCATTCCAAGTAATCTCCAACTTACTCCGTGTTTTCACGGAGTAGGTTGTTCAACGCTTTAGCTCGTGCTGCAAAATCCTTTATGTAATTTCTAAAATGTGCCGCAAGGCTAAGAAAAACTCGGACTGCGTGTACATTGTCTGGCTTCTTCATCTGTCGTACATGTTCCACGGACTCTTCTTTCGTGCTCCTTGTGAATCCGGCCAGAATTCGACCGTGAAATGTAATTTCGTGTTTAAAAAACTAATTTTTTATAAAATTCAGTTTATGTTTGCCATCACTTAATGCCATCAAAAGAGATGTCAAGTGTTCGACGTGGGATGTTTCATCCTTGGAGTAGGCTATGATGTCGTCTACATACATATTACAAAATAATCCGAGAAACGGCTTGAGAACATTATTTATAATCTTTTATAAACATGCTGCACTGGTTTTCCATCCAAAAGGCAAACGATTACATTCGTACACATCAAATCGAGTGACAAAGCCTGTGTACATTTTATATTCCTCTTCGGGCGGAATCTGCCAAAATCCTTTGCAACGTTCTATAAGGGAAAATATTTTGCCGCCTCTGGTTTCTTCAATTATCTCGTAGATCCTTGCCATTGGAAAAGGAAGAATGTTCCTTTGGCTATTCAAGATCCGATGATCAGTACACAGTCGCAGAGATCCGTCTTCTTCCGGAGCCAGAGTAAGAGTCGAGGCGAACGTCGACACCGATGGCCGTATTATTTCAGCGTCTAGCATATTTTATGCATCATTTTTATCCAAACTGTCTTTTCGCGCTACATACTGTAAGGCTTTCTCTGACCGGCGTAACATCTCTCCGCTTAAAGGAAACAGTAAATTTTGTTCCAGCCGGTGGATAGTTGCCTAGACAGATGAGTTCAGGCAATTTTTCACGAACATCTTTTTCACAATTAACAAGGCGGTCCGCGACGTTCAAGGACGCACACGTCTCTTGCGTCTCAGTTACTTCTTCATTTCAATAAAGGTTTAACTTCCGTGTCTTCATATGTGGCCTCGAAGTAAGGCTTTATAGTCACATCCCTTCACGACAAGAACGTCGCTATTAGGCCCTCCGGCCTTGATAAGAGGCATTTCCTTTCCCCCATTCATCATATATTTGTCTCGTCCCAAGAAATAACCGTACCTGCACCGTTCTTCCACTAATTATTTTGTCAGTTTTAACAAGAACCTTCTTTATTACAGATACAAAAAACACCCCTATCAACCAATGCATCAACAGCATCTTTATTGATGTTGAGCTTAATATAGACAAGGTCAAGGGCGGTTAGAAAAAGTCTCAACTCTTGTCAAATGGGACTGGAAACCCTCTCATTAGTTTTTTGGTTGCGCTTCCTCTGAATTAGAAGCTACTGGTTATGCGTCTTTGCTGTTGGTAGACATTAGGTTGAAGGCTTGATTTCCGCCATGAGATTTTCGAGCTCGCGAGCCCTCCATGGAGCCCTTTCGAAAGTCTTATCTGTCCGACGCACATGTTGTGCTGTAAAATCGGTGCAGATGTTTCTGAAACATCCCGACAGTTCTTCGATGGTTTTCGGCGACTTCACTTTCACCTACTTCTGAAGTTCTTTGGCGAAGCCATGAACAAGCAGTGGCACTACTGCGGACTCCGGTAGTTCTGCATTGGCCATGTGAAGAAGCCGTCTTTCCTGGTAACAATATTTTGGCGCGCTCGAGAGACATATATATAAACAATAGGTCTGTCCCACCTTTCAATCGGGTTTTTGTCAAAAGCTGCCAAAAGTTTGTTCGCCAGTTCTTTCATGTATACGTCGTATATCCGGCGTAATAGTTGTCATACCACTTCTTGGAAATCCAAAATTAAGAAAGGGGCTGACAGATGGAATAGCACACTGTCGTATAAAGGTTATAAACAGGGATAAGGTGCCTCAGAAAGGCTGGCCAACGTTTCGATAGGAGCACCTATCTTCGTCAAAGGCGGCCTCGTCATCCTCAGCATGTTAGTTTTAAAGGGTTAGTGCACTGACGTCACGTGCCGTTGTTGTCGCTGGCGGCTGGTTGGAAAGGAAGAGACTTCAAAGAGAATGAGCGCTGTCGCGTGACGTCTGTGGGCTCGTTCCCAAGACGAGGTGACAAGAGCGGAAGGGCGGGAAGGCGGGGAGAAAAGAAAAGAAAGAAAGGTGAGAAAAAAAAAGAGAGACCGCCGAAAAAAAGAAAGAACCAGAAAAGAGAAAGAGGGGCATGGGGGGTGTTGCCGAAGCGAGAGGTTCGGGAGCATTATGGGGTGTCGTTGGTGGCATGTTTTTGTGGCTTTAGAAGAACCGGTCAGGCGGTCAGTGGGCGATTAACAGAAAAGACCCGAAGACATCAGTTGAAAGAGTGACTTTAGTAGCATAGCAGCAGTGCATCCAGAAATTTCGAAGGAGTTAAGATGGCCACAAGGAGTCCGGGGTGCAATGCATGAAGTAACTGGAAGGCAGCCGCATGGTCGTTCAAGGGACGTTAGCCCCAGTACCTCAACGTAGGTGTCGTTACGGTGGCATACAGAAATGGCGATACCTGTGTGGCTGAGGTGCCGAAAAAGGTATAATAGCGTCTAGGAGTTTGGAATGTGTTGGTGAGGTTGTTTCAAAAAATATATGACAATGAAAGAGTCAAAACAAAAAAAGTAGGGGGGGGGGATTTAAACCGGAATAACAAATAGGAGGGCGACCTGCGCAGAAGTGAACGGGGGCAGGTGTATTTGGGAAAAGGGTTAAGTACAGTTGATATAAACGTAAACGCATGAAAGAGTACACTAAAGTGAGTAGTAGATAGGAATAAAAATTTTTGACATGGATGAATAGGTGAGGTTAAGTATTAAGGTTAGCTGGCGGCATAATCTGTTTTGTGTCTTGGTTGGTGATATGAGAATTTCAGATTTAAGTCACCGCTTTTAAAGATTCTAAGTTGCCGCGTGCCAAATTCATTGCCGTCGGGTGTAGGCAATAAACTTGTGTATCAGGTATAATTCCGTATATTTCCTTTCGCGAGGTAAACCGAAATTTTTTTTCTAATGTATAGAGCCTTGCTTTGTAAAATATAGGACCATGTTTATTAAAGTGACTGGCTACTGCTTTAGGTAAATTGTGTTTTGCATCCGCACCCTGGCCGTTGTTGGATCTGGAGGACAATCCCAATTGCTGTCACCCAGATTTTTGGACCTTGCCGTTGGGTGCGGGAGTTGGCCGAGGTTGAGGAGGACGGCGGGATGAAAACTGGAGGTTTATTTACATTATTTACGGTGAGATTACAAAGAAATTAACAGTCATAAAGTCATTACGGGCCGGCGGCAACTCGGACGCTGCGGCCCGTGGCAAGACGCTCGAAAGAGATGAATGAAGGAATGCTGTCTTGCTGCTCCCGGTTTCTGGCTTTTAAGCCCTTCGGTGTCTAGTAGTCACGTCACGTTCGGCCAATCGGCGAGCCCGCTCAGGTGACGCCATTTTCGACCAATGGCAGGCGCCCGTGCGATTGTGTCGCACCCGGCGCACAGGGTTGCTCCTTGAGCCCCAAGGAGCAACTTCTCTCTGCGTTACTTCTCTCTGTGCTATTGCCTTCCCGGTCTGCAGCTGCCTTAACAAAGGCGGATGTGAGGATTGCTGCCAGGGCTTCACGATGCAATCCAGCCGTCTTGCCTCGGGACCCACGTTACCTGGAACAGTGCCTGGCTCTCGCTACACTTTCGGAAAGAGTCAAGCAGTGAATACCTCCACCTGCGGCGCACGAGGTGGGGGACGCCAACTCGTTTGCACGTGCCGTGCCTCGGGAATGGGGTAGATCTGCTTCTGCGTTTCTTACTTAGGTGTGGCGCGATTCAATGTGGTCTGGTGAACTCGAAGGAAGCTCAGGAAAAGGTCCCTTATCTAACACCGTTGAATCTTGGACGAATTTGTTGTTAAGTCTCACCTACGTACTGTTTGCTACAAGCGGCACATTCTAGACAGTAGACCACGTTGCTTGATGTGCAGGTGAAACCCGAAGTTACCTTGTGTGAGTAATTCGACGCTGTACCTTTTATTGTAGTAGCATATCGAATATGTTTACCTGTAGAGCACCTGGGGCGGCCACGGGGGCCGGTTCGTAACTTCGTCTTTGTCGTTAGTTTGGCATGCACAGGAATATCTTTAAAATTAGTATTGCCTCTGTAGACTACTCTGGGCGGGTCGGGAAAGAACTTATCACGTTTCTATTTGCTGGTGAGAATTGGATAGTATTTACTGCTGATGTTGTTCATGTTCGGGAGTGCCTTTCAGAATTTAGTAGTAAGAGGCGTTGTTCTTGTGATCATCGGGCGGGGTTCGAGCACCTCGGCTCGATCAAGTTTGGTTGCAGCGGTGTAGGCTTTTTGGTTCCAGTGGTTTCTATTTGAGAGGGTTTCTTTAAGGTGATCAAGTCTATCTATGTAGTCTTGGTTTTCAACACAACTGCGACGTGGTCGTGTGGCTTGGCTTTTAAAGATGCCTTGTTTGCAATGTCTGGGATGTTGGCTCGTATATTCTAAGTACTGCTGTTTCGCGAAAAGTTTCCTATACAGTATTGTCTTAACGCCCCATCGTCAATGTATATTGTTGTTCTGCTTCAACTCAAGAAGAGGACCTCAGTGCTGAAGCAGTCAAGGACAATCGTATGCACATCATTAAGGAATGTGCAATAGAAGTCGGTGGTAACATCGTTAGACAGGATACCAGTAAGCTATCGCAGCAGACGAAAGATCTGATTAACAAACGCTAATGTATGAAAGCCTCTAACCCTACAGCTACAATATAACTCGCAGAACTGTGTAAGTTAATCAACAAGTGTAAGACAGCTGACATAAGGAAGCACAATATGGATAGAATTCGAACGGGGGAAGCCTGAAAGCAGTGAAGAAGAAACTAGGAATAGGCAAGACTCAGATGCATGCGTTAATAGACAAAGCCGGCAATATCATTACTAATATGGATGAGATAGTTCAAGTGGCTGAGGAGTTCTATACAGATTTATGCACTATTAATGGCACCCACGACGATAATGGAAGAAAAAATAGTCTAGAGGAATTTCAAATTCCACAAGTAACACCGGAAGAAGTAAAGAAAGCCTTAGGAGCTATGCAAAGGGAGAAGGCAGCTGGGGAGGATCAGGTAACAGCAGATTTGTTGAAGGATGGTGGGCAGATTGTTCTAGAAAAACTGGCCACCCTGTATACGCAATGCATCATGACCTGGAGTGTACCGAGATCTTGGAAGAACGCCAACATAATCTTAATTCATAAAGGAAGGAGACGCCATATACTTGAAAAATATAGACCGATCAGCTTACTGTCCGTGTGCCTACAGAATGTTTACTAAGGCATTCGCAAATATAATAAGGAACGCCTTAGACTTCTGTCAACCAAAGGACCAGGCAGGATTCCGTAAAGGCTACTCAACAATAGACCTTATTCACACTATCAACCAGGTGATAGAGAAATGTGCGGAATATAACCAACCCCTATATATAGCTTTCGTTGGTTACGAGAAAGCGTTTGATACAGTCGAAACCTCAGCAGTCATGGAGGCATTACGGAATCAGGGTGAAGACGAGCCGAAGGAAAAATACTGAAAGATATCTACAGCAGCTCCACAGCCAACTTTGTCCTCCATAAAAAAAGTAAAAAAATCCCAATAAAGAAAGGCGTCAGGTAGGGAGATCCGATCCCTCCAATGATATTCACAGCGTGTTTACAGGAGGTATTCAGAGACCTGGATTGGGAAGAGTTGGGGATAAGATTTAATGGAGAATACCTTAGTAACTTGCGATTCGCTGATGATATTGCCTTGCTTACTAACTCAGGGGACCAATCGCAATGCATGCTCACTGACTTGGAGAGGCAAAGCAGAGGGGTGGGTATAAAAATTAATCTGCAGAAAACTAACGTAATGTTTAACAGTCTCGGAAGAGAACAGCAGTTTGCGATAGGTAGCGAGGCACTGGAAGTGGTAAGAGAATAAATCTACGTAGAACAAGTAGTGACCGCGGATCCGGATCATGAGACTGAAATAATCAGAAGAATAAGAATGGGCTGGGGTGTGTTTGGTAGGCATTCTCACATCATGAATAGCAGATTGCCATTACCTCTTAAAAGAAAAGGGTATAACAGCTGTGCCTTACCAGTACTCACCTACGGGGCAGAAACCTGGAGGCTTACGGAAAGGGTTCTACTTAAATTGAATGGGACACAACGAGCTACGGAAAGAAAAATGATGTGTGTAACGTTAAGGGATAAAAAAGAGCAGATTGGGTGGGGGAACAAACGCGAGGTAATGACATCTTAGTTGAAATGAAGAAAAATAAATGGGCATGGGCAGGACTTGTGATGAGGAGGGAAGATAACCGATGGTTATTCAGGGTTACAGACTGGATTCCAAGAGAAGGGAAGTGTAGCAGGGGGCGGCGGAAAGTTAGGTGGGCGGATGAGATTAAGAAGTTTATAGGAACAACATGGCCACAAGTAGCACATGTCCAGGGTAGTTGGAGAAGTATGGAAGAGTCCTTTGCCCTGCGATGGGCGTAGTCAGGCTGATAATGATGATGATGATGACGACGACGATGATGATGATGATGATCGTTGTGTCTATAAAGTTTATGTGCTCAGTTGGAGATTCTCATGTGAATTTTATTGTTGGGTGAAAAGAGTTTAGAATTGCCACATATTTACCTAGACTGTCTTGACCTTGTCCACATATTATGAATATCGTCTATGTATCGTAGGTAACAAGCAAGCCCACAAACCTCAGCTACGCACATTCGTTGGACTCAACCATCCTTTCCCAAGTTGAATCTTACCGTTATCTTGGAATTCACATCACTAGCAAACTAACCTGGTCCGAGCACATCACGAATATTGCAGCTGATGCATCGAAATCACTTGGGTTCATCAGACCTCACCTCAGCTTCTCCCCGCCCTCTATTCGCAGTCTAGCTTACAAAACTTCTGTCCGAACGAAACTAGCATTTGGCTCCCCAATTTGTAATCCACATCAGGCTTCCCTAGTCGATAGCCTAGAAGCCATTCAAAACTGTGCAGCCCGATATATTTCATCTGACTACGACACGCACTCCAGTGTTACCAATATAAGATTATCGCTTGACATCGAGTCTCTGACGCACAGACGAAAAATCGTCCGTTTGTCATTATTTCATAAGCTATACTTTTGTTTTCCTTCGCTTCGGGACTCCCTTTCTGCTTCCACCTGTCCGAACATCACGCCGTCTTTTCAACTCAATGAGCATTCTCCGTCTCCACGGCTCCTCTAACGCATTTAACAAGTCATTCCTGCCACTTGCAATTGAAGAATGGAATTCATTACCAGACCATATTGTAACAGAACGCGATCCATATAAGTTCCGGCAGTTGCTGACATCCTATTTAAAAAAAAGTTGTTCAAATTCTTCCCTGCTGCTGTTTGGCTCTATTTACTTTATTGTCGCTATTTTTATACTTGTTAATGCTTATTTAAAGGTTTTTTCTAGTTTTTCTTTGGTATATATACTGCTAATCACTGATTGTCACAATGTTTGATAGTGACCTAGCTTGTTGTCTTCAATGTTCCGCCCCCCCTTATGTAATGCCCCTTCCAGGGGTCTTTAAGGACCAATAAATTATGATGATGATGATGATGATGATGATGTGTGGGGCTTGTCAGTGCAGCGCGATAGGAAATCTGTTTCTAGAATCCGCATAAATATGTTCGCGTAGATTGGTGCAAAAGGCGTACCCATGCTTGTACCAAGTATCTGTAGGTACTAACTGTCCTCAAATTTGATGTAGTTATGTGTTAGAACTAATTCAACGAGAGACAAGTAGACTCCAGTAGAGTGTTGTGTATTGTGTTTCGAGAGCGTTTGTTTTATCGAAGGTAAACCACCGGGGATTGGAATGTTGGTTTACCGGACCGTGACGTCTAGTGTTGCGAGAACTATGTTGTGTGCCTTTAGTCCTCCATAGTTCTCAGCAGGTTGGCGTATCTTGTGCAAATGACAGAAGTGCTTTTGGCAAATCACCAAGGAAGCAGTTAAGGAATGTGGAAATGCCCTCTGTCGGGGTGTTTGATACTATCGGACGACCTGGGATAATACCGGTGTGTAGTTAAGTGGATGGAATTTTATGAATTTTTGAAAGGAGGTAGAAGCGCCCGGCAGTTTTCTTGCTTAGTTTAAGAAATTTGTGTTCTGACGATGTTATCAATTCATCAGCCAAAAGTGATTTCAGCCTGTTGGTAATTGTCACTGTGTAGGATAATGTCGCATGTCAAGGTTCGCCTAAAAATGTCAAGCGTGCGCATATAAACCTTGTTCTTTATATATATTTAGTTTTTATGCTACGCTAACCTGCTCTGAAAATTTATTGCTTTATATGAACCAAGGGCATGTATACCGTATGTCTGTGTGTCCTTATATGTTTATGAATGTGCCATATCGGTATATATCTGGGGATAGCTATGAGTATATGGATTACATTGTATGCATCTTTCTTTTCCTTTTTTTCTTTTTTTTTTCTTTTTTTCTCACTCTTGTTCGCCAATATTATTGCATCAAATCATGTATCGCTCATTTCCCACCCTACTAAAATCCTGACCAGCGATTGTAGTACATATAGATAAATAAATAAACAGATAATCGTTATCTGGCTTATGGTAATGTTCTGGGTTGTTTACTTGTGTGTAAGCCTGTTGCTTGTATTTTTCTACTGGCCAAATAACTATACTTCCACCCTTATCTGCTTCCTAAATAACATTGTCATTCCGGCAACTAATATATGAAATAATACGACTCTCCGACGCCGTTATGTTTTTAGGTCGCTTAGATGTCTTGATTGGCTTATAATTTCTTTACTGACAGTTTTAGGGTATATGTCAAGTTATATGGCTTGTTCTGGTTCGGGAGTCCAAGTGGATTGGGCTCTAAGTGGTGTCGTCCAGGTGTCTGGTGTGTTGTTGTCTGCAAAAAGTGTCTGATACACATTCGTTGGGAAAATTATGAGAGGTCCTTGTGAAGCTCGAATTCATTTATTGTGTTGTTCGTGGGACAAAAGTTTATGCCCTTGCTGAGCACGCCTATTTCTTTTTTTACTTAATGTTTTTGAAATGTCTGCAATATTTGACTGGTTTAATTTTGTGGAAGTTTCCGTTACGTCTCGTATTTCTAGACTCGAGGTCCCTCTTGTTGGCGTGAGGTGGCTTTTGCCTGGAAGGTTGTTTTCTGATGAAGGTTTGCCTGTTGTCTTTGTTTCTGAACAAATTTTCTAGACTGTTTTTTGTCGTAATGCTCTAAATCTTCGTTCTAATCCGGTGTCAGAGCTATGTTCAGAAATCTGTGGCCAAGACATTCGATTTGTTCTTCGCAGTGTTTCTTGAGGATATTAAAGTGAGGCATTGTGCCATGTTTGTTGCCAGTTTGCATGATGGTATGGTGGGAGTGCTCGTAGAGCTGGTACAGCCTTTAGTGTTAGGCCTTTAAGGATTATATTTTTCTCTGTGCAGATTGTGTAGGTTTTCAGATAAGAGGTGTAGCTTGCATGTTTTTGGTAAGTTTTCTAGCCTGTAGGGATTCGGTGCTTCATGGCAGAGAAGAGTTATTGATTTGCGATGGCTGTAATTTATTTGTCTTTTTGCGGGTAGATTTGCGTGGGGTGTGTTTCTGTTTGGCAGGTTTATTAGTGCATGCCTAGCTTAAGTAGAGCTGGGTTTCTGTTTGACTGTTGGCGTGTGCAGGCAGGTGTGTGGCCATCTGTGTGAAAATTTCGGTAGTGGATTTTCTGTTGTCTGTTGCAGCTGTGTCTGTTCGCACTGTCGTTGGTGTCGTTTTTGGTGTAGTGTGTGTCTTGTGGCTCGTTTCACATTCCGCTGTCTGTGTTCGGAGTGTTCTTGAGGTGACTGTTGCACTTGTGCAGTTGCTTGTTTCACATTCCGCTGTCTTGTTCCGAGTGTTCTTGAGGTGACTGTCGCAGTTGTGTTGTTCGGGGTAGCACAATCGGTAGTCTGTGGGGGTGGTATTTTAGGTGGATTTAAAAAGTGTTTTTCTGTACTTGTCCTTAATAAAAGATTTGATGTGCTCAGAAACATGCTGTAGTCCGCTGTGGTTTTACTGGAAACAGTCCTAAGCTAGGTGTTCGTGCGGTACTTCGTGTATTTCTGCGTGGTGCATCGTGTCAATGTTCTTGTGGAAGTGTTGTAAGTTGAAAATTAATGAGTTGAGCTTGTTAGTCTCCTCATTGTGCTTCATGAGTGCGTTAGTTTGGTGGATTAATCGGCAGTGTTTCTTTTGTAGGCGGGGAGCGACAGTTGTTACGGTTATGAGTGCGTTTGGGCGAGCGGCTTGAATAGTTCGTATTACGACGTTCATATACTCCACCGTTACGGTGGCGCTTTGTGTTCTGAGGTTGTTTGTGCCTACATTGGTAATCAAGTGTGCCGTGTCAACTGGCGTATCACGAACTAGCGGGAGGATGTCTTATGTTTGCGCCCTACTCAGGTATCTAATGTATGGCGCGTGTGGGCCTGGTGGAAAGTGTTCCTTCAGCTATCTGTACTGACTGTCTCCAAGGACTGCTACATGGGCAAATGATAACAAGGAGCACTTACCCTGTTCCGTCATCGTCAGCTGGCATGGATATCCAAAATCAAAGGGCTGACAGATGGAATGTGGGATAAAGGTTATGGTATAAAGGTTATGCACTGTGGTATACACTGTGGTTACACTGTGGTATAAAGGTTACAAACAGGGATAAGGTGCCTCAGAAAAGCTGGCCAACGCTTCGATAGGAGGACCTATCTTCATCAAAGGCGGCCTCGGCATCCTCGGTATGTTAGTTTTAAAGGGTTAGTGCAGTGACATCACGTGCGGTGATTGTCGGTGGCGGCTGGTTGTAAAGGGAGTGACATGAAAGAGAATAAGCACTGTCCCCTGACGTCTGTGAACATGGTTCCCATGACGAGGGGACAGGAGCCGGAGAGTGGGAGGCAGGGAGAAAGGAAAAGAAAGAAAAGGAGAGAAAGGAAAATGGGGGTGACCCCGAAAATAAAGAGCAAGAAAAGAAAAATAGGGGCATTGGGGGTATCGTGGAAAGCGAGAGGTTAGGGAGTATTCAGGGGTATCGTTGGCGGCATGTTTTTGTGGCTTTAGAAGAGCCGGTCAGGCGGTCAGTGCGCGAGTAACACAACAGACCCAAAAGACATCAGTTGAAAGAGTGACTTTAGTAGCGTAGCAGCGATTGCAATCTTGAATCTTGATGCAATCGACTGCGTAGCAGCAGTCGAGCAATCGTGAAGGCGTTAAGATGGCGACAAGGAGTCTGGGGTGCAATGCATAGGGTAACGAAGGCAGCGGCATGGTCTTTCAAGTGGCGTTGGCCCCAGTAGCTCCACGTAGGTGTCGTTACTGCGGTAAACATAAATGGCAATTCCCTGTGTGTCTTAGGCGCCGAAAAAGGTATATGGCGCCTGGGACTTTGGAATGTGCTGGTGAAGGTGTTTCAAAAAATATGTAACAAAAAACAGACAAAACAAAAGAAAGTGGGGGAACTGAAACCGGAATAACAAATAGGATGGGGACGTGCGGAGAAGCGGACGGGGGCAGGTGTATTCGGCAAGAGCGGGTCGTACAGTTGATATAAATGTAAAAACATAAGAGTATAATAAATTTAGTAGTAGGCAGGAAAAAAATTTTTCAAATGAAGGAATGGGTGAGGTGAAGAATTGAGGTTAGCTGGGGGCATAAAGAGGTTTGTGCCTTGGTTGATGATATGAGTATTTCAGATTTAAGTTACCGCTTTTAAAGATTCTAACTTGCCACGTGCCAAATAATCCCCGTCGGGTGTAGGCAGTTAAAATTGTGTATGAGGTATGGTTCCGTATATTGCCTTTCGCGAGGCGAATGGAAATATTATTGTAATATTGTCACGGCTCACTGGAGACAAGAGCGGAGAGCGGTATTCATTCGACAGTTAGGGCAAGCGCTCAGTCCAGGCTTCTTCTTCTCTAGCGCCTCGCTTGCACAGGCGAGGTCGTCGTCTTTATTGTCAACGTGGTTGGGCACAGATGGCGTCACGGTATTTGGCCCCCGCCAGAAGGAGCATCGTCCTGATGCTCGGCGGGTAGCATCCGGTGTGCAGCAAGCCAGAGTGTGTCCATGTCATTCAGAAAAATAAGGTTTCATGCGCACCGCGTGCACAGTCTCAGGCAGGTCGTGACGGCGCCTCGAGCAGGATGGGCTGTCAGGAACGACTTCATAGTTGACGTCGCTAAGGCGTCGTATAACCTTGTATGGTCCGAAGTATCGGAGCAGAAGTTTCTCCGCGAGGCCTCGGCGGCGTACTGGAGCCCAAACCCAGACTCTTTGGCAGGGCTACTGGACGACCCATCGATGGTGTTGATTGTAACGTCGGGCATCGCGGTCTTGCTGGCTGGCTGTGCGAACGCGCGCGAGCTCTCTTGCTTCTTCGGCGCGCTCTGTAAAATCTGCGGCGTCAGTTTCGGAATCACTGGAATCATGAGGAAGCATAGATCCAGCATTGTAGTTACTTCTCGACCGTGGAGGAGACTGAATGGCGTCGTTGTTGTTGTTTCTTGCCGAGCCGAATTATAAGCAAACATTACGTAGGGTAATATTTGGTCCCAGTTCTTGTGTTCCACATCGACATACAGGCACAGCATGTCTGCTAGAGGCGCTCCGCAAGTCCATTGCTTCGCGGGTGATAGGCTGTCGTCCTTCTGTGTGCCGTGTCACTGAGGTTGAGTACAGTTCGCAAAAGTTCAGCCGTGAACGCGGTTCCCCTGTCGGTTACGATGACCGCTGGAGCACTGTGCCTCAGGACGACGTTTCTGATGAAGAATTGTGCGGCCTCGGCTGCTGTGCTGCTAGGAAGTGCCTTGGTTTCAGCATATCGCGTGAGGTAATCTGTCGCAATTATTATCCGTTTATTTCCGGCAGCAGATATTGGGAATGGGCCCAAAAGGTCCATCCCAATTTGTGCAAACGGTGTTTCCGGCACTGGAACTACATATAGTAGTACGGCCGGTTTCGTAGGTAGCACTTTTCGTCGCTGACAGTCAAGGCACGTTCGAACGTAGTGCTTCACCTGTGCTGCGAGCCATGGCCAGTAATACTTCTCTTTGATTCGTGCTAATGTTATTGTGTAGCCTAAGGGACCTGAGGTAGCTTCGTCGTGACAGGCCTGCGAAATTTCAGTTCGGAGAGTTTTAGGGACGACTAGTAGATATCTCTTCCCTGTTGAGGAGAACTTCCTCCTAGAAAGAACGCTGTTGCGTAGGCAGAATGATGACAGGTGCCTTGAGAACAATCTGGGCTTGTTTGTGGTGCGGCCTTCTAAGAAATTAATTAGTGACGCGAGCTTCTGGTCCTCTTGCTGTCGTTGAGAGATGGTGGCCCCATGAACAACTCCCAAAAAACCTGCGGATTCGTCATCTCCGCCTGACGACTCGATCGGCGATCTGGAAAGGCAGTCAGCGTCTAAGTGCTGCCTTCCCGACTTATAGACCACTATCATGTCGTACTCTTGAAGCCGTAGGCTCCAGCGTGCCAAACGTACAGATGGATCTTTCATGTTGGTCAACCAACAGAGAGAATGGTGGTCACTTATAACTTGAGATGGGCGGCCGTATATGTACGGGCGGAACTTGGTAACTGTCCATACTACAGCCAAGCATTCCTTCTCTGTGGGGGCGTAGTTCGACTCGGCACGTGACAATGTTCTACTCGCGTAAGCGATGACTCGCTCAGCGCCGTCTTGCCGTTGAACAAGGACGGCGCCTAGACCTGCGTTGCTGGCATCGGTGTGCATCATTGTCGGCGCATCCACGTCAAAGTGGGCAAGAACAGGCGGAGTTTGTAGGCGGTGCTGCAAGTCGTTAGATGTCGCCTCCTGCTCCTCGCCCCACACAAATGTGACATCTTCTCTGGTTAAGCAGGTGAGCGGTGAGGCGATGCGTGCAAAACCCGCAATAAATCGCCGGTAATATGCGCATAGGCCCAGGAAGCGTCTGACTGCCTTTTTGTCTCTAGGCCTTGAAAACTTTGCGACGGCTGCGATTTTCTCAGGATCACGTCTGACACCTGTATGACTACGTGACTGTATGACTACGTATGACTGTACGTGGCCCAAAAACTGTTGTTCTTCATAGCCAAAGTGGCACTTTTCAGGTTTTAAGGTAAGCCCAGCGGACCACACGGCTTGAAGAACCGACCGTAGCCGTCTGAGATGTTCATCAAATGTGGCAGAATAAACAATGACATCGTCTAGGTAGACTAAGCAAGTCTTCCACTGAAGGTCTTAGAGAACAGTATCCATTAGCCTTCGGAACGTGGCTGGGGCGGAACACAAACCAAAAGGGAGAACTTTGAATTCATAAAGGCTATCAGGCGTTACAAAAGCCGTCTTTTTGCGATCCCGCTCATCGACCTCTATTTGCCAGTATCCACTTTTTAAGTCCATCGATGAGAAGTACCGTGCATGCCGTAGCCTGTCGAGAGAATCGTCGAAGCATGGTAATGAATACACATCTTTTTTTCTAACCCGATTGAGCTTGCGATAATCGATACAAAACCGCAGGCTACCATTCTTCTTCTTAACGAGTACCACGGGCGATGCCCAAGGGCTTTTTGACGGCTAGATGACATCATCTTCTAGCATTTTCTTGACTTGCTGCTGTGTTGCTTCCCGCTCTTTCTCAGCCACGCGATACGGATGCTGTCGGATGGGTATTGGTGTTTCCTCCGTAATGATGCGATGTTTCGTCAGTGGTTTTTGACGCACTCGGGACGTTGTAGAGAAGCAGTCCTTAAAATCGTCAGGCAGTTCCCTGAGACTTTGTTTCTGTTGCGGCGCTAAACTTGGGTCAACGTCGACGACGGGTGCATGTGGCATCGTATCGGTGGTCGATTCCTCTGTTACAGCAACGCAGTGTTGAACGTGGTCAATTTCATCAAAGTATGCCACAGCGGTGCCTTTACTGATGTGCCGGCGTTCATTGGTAAAATTTGTCAGAAGTACCTCTGTGCGACCACCGATTAGACTGACGATACCGCGAGCAATGACGACACCTTGATGGAACAGAAGTGCTGTTACTTCTTCGGCTACAGCGTCCTTGTTAAACTGTTCTCCGCAACTGACGGAGAGAAGACTGCATGATAGTGGTGGTACGCAGACGTCGTCGTCAGCGACACGTAACGATGTACGTTGGCGCCCTTCGTCGTGGCTCGTGTCTGTACTAGTTGAAAAGGTTATGTCGCCGTCCCGTATGTTATACACGGCGCCGTACTCCCGCAAGAAGTCCATTCCAAGTATGAGTGATCTGCAGCACTCTTTTAAAATAATAAACCTGGGAACAAAAGCTGTATTTCCTTTCTGGAGTCGTGCAGTACATTTTCCTGTAGGTGTCATCTGGCCCCCGGCATTTCGAAGATAAGGGCCCGTCCATTGCATTTTGACTTTGTTAAGCCGGTCTGCCAACTGCTCACTCATTATCGAAAAGTCTGCGCCGGTATCAACTAAACATGCTCACGTCGTGCCCATCAATCGTTAAGAGTAGGTCGGCACTCACAAATTCGTCGGCGTTCCGTTTCTCCTGGTTGCTCTGCTCGTTTCTCTGTAATATTGGGGGACTTTCGGCGGTTCGACGACTTGCAACCTTCCCCCCGGAGGTCACCGATTTCATTTTCCCCGCCGTGGGCTTGAAGAGCGGCCTCTCACCACGTCGGTGAAACTACGACGGTTCGGTGAAGAATAACGCAACGGAGACGGCGAGCGCGACCGGAGATTAGCTGAGCTGCCTTGTTCCCGAGTGACACTGTCGTCGAAGCGTCGATGTCTCTCTGGAAACTGTCGCGGAGTGGCAGGTGACGATAAATATGCCCTGGTTCGCCACATTGAAAACACAATGGTCGGTGATCAGCGGTGCGCCATACGTCGGTCCTGCGAAGATGGGGTCGCCTGAAATGCTTCCTCTGTATCCAGCCAGCAATAGGTGGCCGCTGGTGGTACTGCTGTACTGGCCCGGTAGAAAGCGGGCGATGAACAGCGCCTGCGTAGCTGCATGCGCGCGGCTCGAAGCATGGCTCGGGACACGGTTCAGGGAGTGGCTCAGGTGATGCAAATGCTTGCCGGATTTCTTCGCGGACAACTTCAGCGACCGAAGGGACAGTGAACTCCTTCGGTATCACAGTTTGCTTCACAATCTCCTCGCGCACAATGTCTCTTATTAGTTTACGCAGCGAGGTCTCGTCTGTCACTGTCAGTACTGCGGCTCTGCAGGCACATCGATAGTCAGGCGTTCGTATTGCCGGCAACGCTGCTGCAGCGTTTGCTCGATTGCTGTGGCTTCCTTAATGAACTCTTCTACTGTTGTAGGCGGGTTACGCACAAGACCAGCCAATAGCTGTTCTTTGACGCCGCGCATGAGATGGCTCAGCTTCTTCGAATCAGGCACGTTGGGATCCGCGCGGCGAAACAAACGAGACATGTCCTCGGCAAACATCGAAACACTTTCGTTGGGCTTCTGAATGCACAAATCGAGAAGGTGTTGTGCATTATCTCGGCGATCAGTGCTTCCGAAGGTGTCAAGTAGCGGACGGCAAAATTTGTCCGACGTTGTCAAATGTGCCCCGTGGTTTTGGAACCACGGCCTTGCGCTACCTTCAAGAGCGAAGTACACATTGGAAAGCTTCTGCTCCGGACGCCACTGATTGACCTTAGCTACGCGCTCGTAAAGGTCCAGCCAGTCTTCGGCGTCTTCATACGTGTCACCGTGGAAGCCAGTGGGGACTAGATTGTTTTTAATAGTCACCTGTGTTGGACTTGCAAGTGCCATTTCCGTAGTCGGTGAGGTCGCTGACAAAGTTCCTTGAAAGAGGCCGAATTCCGGGCACAGACCTTGCAGGCGGCGGCTTGCGTGGTGCACAGGTGTCTCGATGCGTGCATGATGTCTTGAAGGGCTGGATGCAGGGCTACTCGCAGGAGTCGTCCCTATCATTAGATGACGATGCGGTACCCGGCACGTCCACCAGTGTCAGGGGTCACTGGAGACAAGAGCGCAGAGCGGTATTTATTCGAGAGAGTTAGGGCAAGCGCTCAGTCCAGGCTTCTTCTTCTCTAGCGCCTCTCTTGCACAGACGAGGTCGTCGTCTTCATCGTCAACGTGGTTGAGCACAGATGGCGTCGCGGCAATATATACGGCCTTGCTTTGTCGAATATAGGACCATGTTTATTAATGTGGGTGGCTACTGCGTTCGGTAAATTGTGTTTTGCATCATCGCGGTAGCCGTTGAGTGTTGTATGAATTTGTTGTCCAGTCTCACCTATGTATTGTTTGCTACAAGCGGCACATTCTAGACAGTAGACTACGTTGCTTGATGTGCAGGTGCCACCTGAACTTACCTTCTGCGAGTAATTCGACGCTCTACTTTGTACTGTAGTAGCAGAATGAATATTTTTGCACGTAGAGAACTTGGGCCGACCGCAGGGACCGGTTGGCAACTTCGTATTTGTCCTCAGTTTGGCATGCAGAAGAATATCTTTAAAGTTAGTGTTCGTCAAGTGTTCAATTATGCGTCAGGCAGGGAGATACGATCTCTGCGATGCTATTCACTGCGTGTTTACAGGAGATATTCAGAGACCTGGATTGGGAAGAATTGGGGATAAGAGTTAATGGAGAATAGCTTAGTAACTTGCGATTCGCTGATGATATTGCCTTGCTTAGTAACTCAGGGGAGCAACTGCAATGCATGCTCACTGATCTGGAGAGGCAAAGCCGAAGGGTGGGTCTAAAAATTAATCTGGAGAAAACTAAAGTAATGTTTAAAAGTCTCGGAAGGGAACAGCAGTTTGCAATAGGTAGTGAGGCACTGGAAGTGGTAAGGGAATACACCTACTTAGGACAGGTAGTGACTGCGGATCCGGATCATGAAACTAAAATAATCAGAAGAATAAGAATGTGCTGGGGTGCGTTTGGCAGGCATTCTCAGATCATGAACAGCAGGTTGCCATTATCCCTCAAGAGAAAAGTTTATAACAGATGTGTCTTACCAGTACTCACGTACGGGGCAGAAACATGGAGGCCCACGTAAAGGGTTCTACTTAAATTGAGACGACGCAACGAGCTATGGAAAGAATAATGATAGGTGTAACGTTAAGGGATAAGAAAAGAGCAGATTGCGTGAGGGAACAAACGCGAGTTAATGATATCTTAGTTGAAATCAAGAAAAAGAAATGGGCATGGGCAGGACACGTAATGAGGAGGGAAGATAACCGATGGTCATTAAGAGTTACGGCATGGATTCCAAGGGAAGGAAAGCGTAGCAGAGGGCGGCAGAAAGTTAGGTGGGCGGATGAGATATAAGTACATGACCTGGGTAGTAGGAGAAGTCTAGGAGAGGCCTTTGCCCTGCAGTGGGCATAACCAGGCTGATGATGATGATTATGATGATGATGATGATGATGATGTAGGCTAATCTGGGTGGGTCGGGAAAGATCTTGTCCAGTTTCTGGTTGCTGCTGAGAATTGGGTCGTATTCACTGAGAATGTTCACATTTGGGTGTACGTTTGAGAACTTAGTAGTAAGGGCCGTAGTTCTTGTGATCCTCGGCCGGGGCTTGAGGACCTCGACTCGACCAAGTTTGGTTGCAGCGGTGTAGGCTTAATGAAGGTCAGTGTTTGGGTGGTTCCTGTTTGATAGTATTTTATCACGATCCGCCCGGGTTCGTGAACAAGGGAGGGCTTGAGGCACCCTTCGTTACACAGACGTTCCGCAGCGTGGTGGTGATGAGCGATGACTGACCGCCGAGCAGCTGTGCTCGCTGGTGCTTATTGCGGTGCAGTGCCCAATGTTGCCGACCGAGTATGGCAGGCCACCGAGCCTGGCGGGCCAACGAAGATTATGCCCGAAGAGACGTCACACGGGTATTACACCCCCTTAGCCCCAATCTGTTTGTTAAGTGAAAGAAACAAACGGCCATATTCAGAGCATAAGGCTCTGCCTCCGTCCAAGCCGGATCGACGTTACCTGGTACCCAGGCGTGTAACCGTCCGGTGGCCTCTGCCGCCAAGTACTCTGCCTGGGCACCGGTGTTGACAGGCCGTGTATGGCAACGCCGTGTGCTACCTGAGCCAGCCTCACTACGTCCGATGTGTCCGCAGTGGTCGGCCTTGTGAGTGGTGCCGGACTTGACACCGGTCCAACAGGCGCCGCACCACGGGCAATGCATGCCGCCTCCGAGGTGGGTGGTGCTCCGCTGGAAGCGACGGTGTGGCAGCTAGTCCTCCTGCGGGCTGGAACTCGTAAGTGGCAGTCGAGGGTGCTGGCCAGGTCCCGAGGTGAGGCCTAACATGGTCGGCGTGTCTGTGCCACGTGGCCACATCAAGCATGCGGACGAGGAGCGATGAGGGCGCTGGCAGGAGGCACCACCTGTCCGGAGCATCAGAGTGGGCCAGGACGAAAGTTCCTGGTGAAAACTGGAGCTCCCGACTCCGGCAAAGGCCCGGGACGGCACCCTTGGTCAGCAGCCAGCTTCTGCTTCAGATGCTTCAGGAGCACTATGGATCGGAAGTCCGGGTGCAAGACGTCCAAGGGTGTCTTGACCATCCGACCCAGCAGGAGCTCACAGGGGCACGGCCAGTGATATCGACACGTGTACTTATCTTTATCGGGCGACCATGTTTCGCCGCCTAACAAATATTATCGCACAGCGCAGGACGCGCCTGCATGTAAAAGAAGTTTCTGGAATGTTATCGATGGTTACGTCCACTGTCTTTCACCGCAACTTGTGTAATCTGATTGCATGTATGCGCGACGCGAATAGTGCAGAACTTTGTGGAAGACACGTGGGTCCCAGTGGTTAATCAGGAACATTCGACGACTACTCTATAAAAGCCGACGCTCTTGACCCGCCGATCAGATTTTCGACGATCGCCGACCGTGTTCTCCGCTATCGTTGTGCTATAAGTGTACCCTGTTTTGGGGGCACAGGTTCACCCAATAAAAGTTAGTTTTGTCCTTCACAGTATTGCTACTGTGTTCTTCAACGTCACCACCACGTGACATCTGGTGGAGGTGCTTTTCGTTCATGTACCGAACGCCTCCGACAAGCCGTGATCCAAGCCCGGACCACAAAGAGAACACCAACGTAGTCCCGGACCATCGAGCAAGCCGCCGTCTTCAACAGCTGCCCCAGGAGCACGGACTTCTACCTGAGAAGACCAAGAAAATTGTGGCCAAGGCAACCCCAATGGCAGCCCCAGAGTCCCCCATCGTGCTGCAGTAGCCCAGGGAGCCTCCGACGTCCCGCGGTTCAACATTCGGTGACCCGGAAACCTGGCTTGAAACGTATGAGAGGGTCGCTGCATTTAACAGCTGGAACAGCGACGACAAACTGCGACATGTCTTCTTCGCATTGGAAGACGCTGCCAGGACGTGGTTCGAGAACCGAGAAGCCATTTTAACGACCCGGGGCCTTTTCCGAAGCGGCTTTCTGCAGACGTTCACAAGCTTGGTATGCCGAGAACGAGCCCAAGCACTACTGGAAACCCGAGTGCAGCTGCCTAATGAGACCACAGCGATTTTTACAGAAGAAATGAGCCGCCTATCTCGCCACGCCGACCATGAAATGTCCGAGGAAAAGAAAGTCCGCCTACTGATGCGTGGTGTAAAGGAGGAACTTTTCGCCGGAATGGTACGGAGCCCACCGCAGACCGTAGAGGAGTTTCTTGGCGAGGCCACCAGCATCGAGAAGACACTGGAAATGCGGAACCGGCAATTCAACCGCTGCACTAACTCGACAAACTACGCCGGAGTTCAGTCGCTGGCCACCGATGACCTGTGCGAGACTATCCCAGTGGTCGTGGGGGAGGAGCTACAAAAGCTCTTCCCGTCATCACAGCCTCAAGTGGCTTCGATTGCCAATGCCGTACGTGAGAAGCTCCAACAACAACTAGGAGTAGCCCCTGAATCGCCGCAGCCTCAGCCGCAAGCGATGACATACGCCGCTGTAGCCCGCCTTCACGTTCCCCCTCCGCGCCAACGGCAGGGCCCAGTGACGACACAGTTCCGTCGTTCACCACCACCCCCGCCGCCAGCACGCCAACCCATCATCCCACGCGGCATTCCAAGGAATACTGACGTTTGGCGCGCCCCCCACCACCGTCCGCCTTGCTATCACTGCGGAGAAGCCGCGAAAATCTACCGCCGATGCCCATACCGGGAGATGGGACTCCGAGGGCTCGCCCTTAACGCGCCGCAAACACAGATTGGCGAACGACCTCGCGATATCGCCGACTACCTCGCCGCCACTCAGTGGAGCCCTCGACGACCGTCCCGTTCGCCGTCACCAGGTCGCTACCTGTGGCCGCAGCGCCGACCATACATTGGCCCAGCCCAGGGCCGGTCAGCGAGCCCATATCCGGAAAACTAAAGCAGCAACCGATGGAGGTGCGGTTGCTGTTCGTCGAACTGACGAATATCTGACGAACCGACGAACCGACGAAGAGACCATCTCGACGACATAACAACGACACGCCGCCGTCCCAACGAAGTCAGGAAGCCAAGACTACACCGACAAAAGACGACTTGACGACGCGACGTTCCAACTTCAGTTCAACACGACGCAGCCGTGATCCGACGCCAAGACCTAACTGCAACGCCAGAGAAAGAACCACCGACCTCGACGTGCTTCTCGACGGCCACGCAGTCACTGCCTTAGTCGACACAGGGGCCGATTACTCCGTAATGAGTGGACACATCGCCGCCCAGTTGAAGAAGGTTAAAACTGCACGGGAGGGTCCCCAAATTCGGACCACTGGAGGACACCTCATTACGCCAACTGTAATCTGCACAGCAAGAATTACCGTTCATGACCGGACTTACCCTGCCGCCTTCGTTATCCTCCAACAGTGTTCACGAGACGTCATTCTCGGTATAGACTTCCTGAACCAACACGGCGCAATCATCGACCTGAATTAAGTCGAAGTCAAAAACGCTGTCGGAAGATAAAGCGATACCGCCGGAGAGCCCTCGTATTCATCACGCCTTGAGTGTGCTCGAAGATCAAGTGAGCATCCCGCCTCGCTCCAGCATTGTTATTTCGGTCGGCACCGAAACACCCGCTGACGTAGCAGGTGTCATCGAAGGCGACCAATATCTACTGCTAGACCGTGAAATTTGCGTCGTAAGAGGGATCGCTCGACTGTAAGGAGGGAAAACTAAAGTGTTGCTGACAAACTTCAGCCAGGAGTTCAAGCACATCAACAAGGGCACGACGATCGCGTACATCGAGGAAATTCAGGAAACCAGTAATGCGTTTGTCCTCTCGGATTCCACCGCATCTACCCCGACGACCATGGTTCCCGAACCAGACTACGACATTAATCCAAGTCTCCCCGTGATTAAGCAACAGCAGCTGTGAAGTCTGCTCCGACGATACAAAGGCTGCTTTTCGACGTCATCGAGGATTTCACAAACACCAGTCGCCAAGCATCGCATCATCACCGAGGAGGGCGCTCGACCACTCCGCCAGTGCCCTTTCCGAGTTTCGCAACGAGAACGTGAAGCTATAAGAGAACAAGTCGACGAAATGCTGCGCGACGACATCATCCAGCCGTCGAAAAGCCCGTGGACATCCCCTGTTGTCCTGGTAAAGAAAAAGGACGGAACCCTACGTTTCTGCGTCGATTATCGTCGTCTCAACAAGATCACGAAGAAGGACGTATACCCCCTCCCACGGATAGACGACGCATTGGATCGGCTGTGCAATGCTAAATACTTCTCGTCGATGGACCTCAAGCCTGGCTATTGGCAAATAGAAGTCTACGAAAGAGTTTGCGAAAGGACCGCCTTCATCACCCCAGACGGCCTCTACGAGTTCAAGGTTACGCCATTTGGACTGTGCTCGGCGCCTGCAACGTTCCAGCGCGTGATAGACGCGGTTTTAGCAGGATTGAAGTGGCAGACCTGTCTCGTTTACTTGGATGACGTCGTTGTCTTCGCCGGAAATTTCGATGATCACCTTAGGCGGCTTGCAACAGTACTCGAGGCCATCAAGTCATCACGGCTCACTCTGACGCCAGAAAAGTGCCGCTTCGCTTACGATGAGCTTCTGTTCCTGGGCCACGTCATCAGCAAGTCTGGAGTCCGCCCCGAGCCGCAGAAGACAGCTGCCATCGCAAACTTCCCGCAGCCCATCGGCAAGAAGCCATGTGTGCCTTGCCATGTGTGCCTACTACAGGCGATTTGTCAAGGACTTTTCACGCATCGCTGAGCCGCTGACACAGCTAACTAAATGTGACGTCGAGTTCAAGTGGGAAACGCCGCAGACCGACGCATTTCGAGAACTCAAACGACGCATGCAGTCGCCGCCCGTACTTGCGCCCTTCGACGAGCACGCCGATACCGAAATCCACACTGACGCCAGCAGCCTAGGCCTCGGTACCGTCCTAGTCCAGAGAAATGATGGACATGAACACGTGATAGCTTACGCTAGCCGGTCGTTGTCAAAAGCGGAAGGCAATTATTCTACAATGGAAAAGGAATGCCTCGCCATCGTTTGGGCTACAGCAAAATTTCGCCATTACTTATATGGCAGGCCATTCAAAGTGGTCAGCGACCATCACGCGTTGTCTTGGCTAGCTAACTTACAGGATCCTTCAGGACGGCTGGCATGGTGGAGCCTCAGACTACAAGAATACGACATCACTGTAACATACCAGTCCGGACAAAAACACTCAGATGCCGATTGCCTGTCACGCGCCCCCATTGACCCGCCGCCGCAAGACGACGAGGATGACGACGCCTTCCTTGGAATAATCAGCGCGGAAGACTTCTCCGAACAACAACGAGGGAACCCGGAGCTAAAAGCCCTAGTCGAGTATTTGGAAGGGCACGCCGACGTTGGCCTTAGGGCGTTTAGGCGTGGATTGTCTTTGTTCACGCTTCAAAACAATCTACTCGTGAAGAAGAACTTCGCACAAGTCCGCGCCAACTACCTTCTTGTTGTTCCGTCGGCGCTGCGTCCAGAAGTACTGCACGCCCTACATGACGATCCGACCGCTGGGCATCTCGGTTTCTCCCGGACGCTATCGAGGATACAAGAAAGGTATTATTGGCCGCACCGAACCGCCGATGTCGCCCGTTACGTCAGGACATGCCGAGACTGTCAGCGACGCGAGACACCAACGACAAGGCCAGCGCAATTACTACAGCCGATCAAGCCTCCTTACCGACCTTTTCAGCAGATTGGGATGGACTTGTTGGGACCGTTTCCGACATCAAGTTCCGGAAATATGTGGGTCGTCGTGGCGACGGACTATCTCACCCGCTTCGCTGAAACTAAAGTTCTACCGAAAGGCAGCGCAGCCGAAGTGGCGAAATTTTTCGTCGAGAACATCCTGCTGCGACATGGTGCTCCCGAAGTCCTCATCACCGACAGAGGAACAGCTTTTACAGCAGAGCTCACCCAAGTCATTCTGTTATATAGCCAGACAAGTCACAGGAGGACAACTGCCTACCATCCGCAGACGAATGGTCTCACGGAGCGCCTGTACAAGACCCTCGCTGACATGCTAGCAATTTACGTCGACGTCGAGCACAAGACGTGGGATGCGGTCCTGCCGTACGTAACATTCGCGTACAACACGGCGGTGCAAGAAACAACACAGGCCACGCCATTTAAGCTGGTTTACGGCAGGAACCCGACGACGACGCTCGACGCCGTGCTGCCGCACGTCACTGACGAGGAAAATCTTGACGTTACTACCTATCTCCAGCGCGCCGAAGAAGCCCGACAGCTCGCCCGCCTGCGGATCAAGAATCAGCAGAAGAGCGACAGCCGACACTACAACCTCCGACGAAGCTTCGTCGGGTACCAGCCCGGCGACCGTGTTTGGGTATGGACCCCGATACGCCGACGAGGACTCAGTGAGAAACTACTCCGACGCTATTTCGGACCCTACAAGGTCATCCGGCGTATTGGCGCTCTGGACTATGAGGTCGTGCCAGACGGCATTTCGCATTCACAGCGGCGCCGCGCACGATCTCAAGTGGTCCACGTGGTGCGCCTTAAACCCTTTTATGGACGCTGACGAACTTCCTTATTTTTCTTGTTTTCTTTGCTACGAGTACTTTAGTTTATTACTTTCGTTTGTTTGCAGCATCGGGTCGATGCTCTTTAAGAGGGGGGTAATGACACGTGTACTTATCTTTATCGGGCGACCATGTTTCGCCGCCTAAGAAATGTTATCGCACAGCGCAGGGCACGCCTGCATGTAAAAGAAGTTTCTGGAATGTTATCGATGGTTACGTCCACTGTCTTTCACCGCAACTTGTGTAATTTGATTGCATGTGTGCGCGACGCGAATAGTGTAGAACTTTGTGGAAGACACGCGGGTCCCAGTGGTTAATCTGGAGCATTCGACGACTAATCTATAAAAGCCTACGCGTTTGACCCGCTGATCAGATTTTCGACGATCGCCGACCGTGTTCGCTGCTATCGTTGTGCTATAAGTGTACCCTGTTTTTGTGGGCACAGGTTCACCCAATAAAAGTTAGTTTTGTCCTTCACAGTATTGCTACTGTGTTCTTCAACATCACCACCCCGTGACAATATCATGGGGCGTGGTCCGGTACTGAAACAGTATCTGGGCAATCAGCGTTCGGAAATCCCCAGTCTGGCTCTTCTTGAGCTTCTCCTTGATGGTTTGCACCACCCGCTCGACTGCACCGTTTGAAGCAGGATGGCACGGCGGAACCATCATCCGGCGGATTACGTGCTTCGTCAGCCAGGCCGAGTACTCTGTGCTGGCAAAAGCAGGGCCATTGTCGGACACGATGACGTCTGGCAACACCTGGGCAGCGAAGACCTGTCGTACAACTGCCATGGTTGCGCCTGCTGATGGAGTCGTGAGAGGTAGAACCTCCACCCACTTCGATATGGCGTCTACCACTCCCTAGGAAGTAATGGCCTTTGAAGCGCCTCCCAAAATGCACATGCAGGCGGGAACAGGGTCTCTGTGGAAACGGCCAGGGTGTGATTTCCACATGACGGGGGACCCGCTGATGCCCGTGGCAGATTCTGCAGCTCTGCACCATGCGAGCGATGTCCTGGTCCAGACCAGGCCACCAAACGCGCGACCAGGCACAAGCTTGGTCTTTTCAACGCCAGGATAACCCGCATGTAGCAACTGCAGGACCCTGAACCAGGGACTTGGATCACCACCCTGGAAGCCTACATTAGGCAGCCCTGCTGCAACATCAGCTCGGCAGCCTTGTGGCTACAGGCTTGCTGGACCAATTCCTCCTCACGGGACACCGCCTTGACCACCTGAGACAGGACTGGTTCCCGGCAAGTCGCTTGCGATACCGCATATCTGAAGAGCACCTCCAGGTACGCGTGCTCCACGATGAACAATTCAGCAGGTTCTGGAACAGCATCAGGCACCTCTCGCAGGGGCAGGCGGCTCAGGGCATCAGCAGGTCCCAGGTCATTTCCTGGACGGTAAACCAGCTGGTAACTGTATGCTGCCAGCTTCAAGGCCCAGCGTGCCACTCGAGGAGATGCCTGCACGGGAACTGCCTTGTCAGGTCACAGCGGCTTGTGGTTCGTGACCACCTCAAACTTCCAGCCCTACAGATACTGATGGAAGCGTTCGATACCGATCATGAGGGCCAGGCCTTCCTTGTCCAGCTGGCTGTAGCGTTGCTCTGCAGCATAAAGCCGACGAGAAGCAAACGACACAGGGCGTTCCTGGCCATCCTTACCCCAGTGTTCCAGGATGGTTCCCCCGCCGTACGGTGACGCATCTACAGTCAGGACGACAGGCTTGGCAGGATCGAAGTGTACTAGCACGAGAGCCTTGGTGATTAGCTCCTTGCTGCGCTGGAAGGCCCAGTCTTGCTCCTTCTTACAGACCCATTGCTGACCATCTCGAAGCAGAAGATAGAGCAGCTGTAATGCTCCGACAGGTTCGGCAGAAAACTCCTATAAAAGTTGATGAGGCCGAGGTAGCTCTGAAGCGCCTTCTTGTTCTGGCGCTTAGACACCTTGACCAAAGCATCAACTTTGCGGGGAGCCGGGGCTAGGCCTAGGCCAGCCTAGGAAATGACATGTCCCAAGTATTCAGCACTGGGGGCGAGTAAATGCACTTTTCCAGCTTGAGCTTGAGGCCGGCGTCCTGCATTCGTGCCAGGACGTTGTGCAGGTATTGCAGGTGGTCCCCGTCATCGCTGCCAGTAACCAGGATGTCATCCATGTAAGCTGTCACGTGTCTCATGACCCTGAAGAGGTTATCCACTCTCTCTGAAATATGGCTGGGACTGACGCCACGCCAAAGGGTACGCACGTGTACTGGAAGAGACCCAAGGTTGTCGATATTGTGACATACTTCCGGGAGGCATCCTGGAGCACCAGCTACTGGTAAGCATCTCGGAGGTCGAGCTTGGTGAACTTCTGTCCACCGCACAACGCTGACCAGAGATCTTCAATACGGGGTACCGGGTACTTCTCGACGGTATCGACAGGGTCGATGGTAACCTTGAAATCCCTGCAGATCTTGACACTGCCGTCTCACTTGAGGA
Source organism: Dermacentor andersoni (assembly GCF_023375885.2). Taxonomy (NCBI): domain Eukaryota; kingdom Metazoa; phylum Arthropoda; class Arachnida; order Ixodida; family Ixodidae; genus Dermacentor; species Dermacentor andersoni. The sequence goes on from NC_092820.1 coordinate 14,242,411, forward strand.
CTGGTACGATGGGAATGGCTTATTCAGACATCTTGACGGGCACCAGCATGCACTCTCGCTGTAACCGTTGAAGCTCCTGGGTGACCCCCTCCTTCAGGGTGAAGGGCAGTGGGCGAGGCCTGAAAAAAAGAGGCCTGGCTCCCTCAGGTACATAGATGTCAGTCGTCGCGCCAGCGAATGTGCCCACCCCTGGCTGGAACATGGACTTGAACTCGGTTAGGAGGCTGAGGACGTCTTTCACTGCATGCAGGCTGGCTTCCTGGTACTCTGGCAGACGAACGTCCTGTGCATGAATGCAGTTTCGGCCCAGCAGCGTTGGTGACGACCCCATGGTTAAGTAAAGGGGAAGGGTTGCCTCCCTGTCGCCAAAGCTAGCGCTGACCTGGGCCTGACCCTGGACCTGGAAGAGCTGCCCGGAGTAGCTGCGCAGTATTACACCCGAAGCCTCAACGGACACGCCAGGGAAGGTACGCTTGAACCGTTTCACGGCTATGACAGACACGCTGGCCCCTGTGTCCAGCTCCATGGAAATGGGGTGCCCGCAGATTTCGACGGTAAGCATGCATAGCGGCACAGACGACGGTACAAGGCCTGTGTGCCACGTCGAAAATCTGCGGGTCCTCGGTAACGATGTGGAGCCTGGCCGCGTAAGAACTTGAGCCTGCTGCCGCACGCCACCGCCGAATACCCTTGCAACGGCTACGCTGGCAGCGGGCTTGTGTGGTACCTGGGTTTGAACCAGGCTGCTAATGCTGCTGTTTGCTGTTCGTCCTCCCCCTTCAGCATACCCGTGCCAGGTGCCGTTTTCCTGTACATGAAGCATTGTGCGTGAGAGAACTGGTACTCTGAGGGGGAGTGGGCACCACCACAGCGACCGCAGGTAGTGCCCTTTGTCGCCAACTTGTTGACCGCCGCTTCGGCCGACGGTGAGCCAATCGCATGGACAATCTTGCCGGTGTCCTTGGCGGCAGCTTCCATTACCAGTGCTGCGTACACGGTGTCGTCCAGCAAGGGGTCGGGAAGCTCAAGGAGTCGCGTCTGCATGTCGGTGTTGTTGATGCCGCAGACGAAACGGTCCCGGAGCAGCGAGTTCATTTAGTCTCCGAAAACACAGGCACTCGCTAACCCTCGTAGAGCAGTGACGAACTGCCCAAGGGTTTCTCCTTCCCGACGGCTCCGGTTGTTGAAGCGAAAACGCTCCATTAGTGTGGACGGTGCTGGGTTGAAATGCGAGCGCAGTATGGCGAGCAGCTCGCCCAGTCCCTTAGCATGCGGCATGGTTGACTTCAGAAGGTCGAGCAGGAGACTGAAGACGCGGGTCCTGCAGTTGGCCAGGAAAATGTCCCGCTGCTTGGCCTCGGGTGTGTCGTTTGCCCAGAAGAACACGTGGACTTGTTCCTCGTTAATTGGCCAGATGGCCCTCGAACGGCTCTATCCTTCCGTACAGTGGCATGGTGGCAGCAACGGGGGGGCAGTGTTTCGCCGCTCGCGGCGGCGTGGGACGATCCGTTGGTACTCGTCGCTAGTGTCACGATCCGCGCGGGTTCGTGAACGAGGGAGGGCTCGAGGCACCCTCCGTTAGACAGACGTTCCGCAGCGTGGTGGTGATGAACGATGACTGACCGCCGAGCAGCTGTGCTCGCCGATGTTTATTGCGGTTCAGTGCCCAATATTGCCTACGCAGCATGGCAGGCCACCGAGCCTGGCGGACCAACGAAGATTATGCCCGAGAGGGCGTCACATGCTTGTTACAGGTTTCTTTAAGGTGATCGAGTCTATCTATGTAATCTTGGTTTTAAAGGCAAATGCGAAGTAGTCGTGTGGCTTGGCCTTTAAAGATGCCTTGTTTGCAATGTCTGGGATGGTGGCTCGTATATTCTAGCTACTCTTGTTTGTCGAAAGGTTTCTATACAGCGTTGTCTTTAGCGCCCCATTGTCAATGTGTATTCTCGTGTCTAGATACGCTCAGTTGAAGATTGTGATGTGAATTTTATTTTATTGAATTTATTGGCAGGTGCGCTGAGAAACTAATCCATGTTCCTGATGTGATCGCAGGGTTCGTCCCAGCAGTTCTCCTCGCACGCTTGTTCGTAAAATTATATCCAACTCTCTGGGCTTGAGCTCTCTCCATCAAAGAAGTCGGGCTTTGCCATATGCTCGTTTTGTCGTTGTTGGGCTTGAATAACAGTGGGGGCACGCTACCTCGCAGGCATCTGTCATGACGGTCCCTTTCTTGACACAGGGCTACCTTGTGTTGGTCTTTCGAAGTCTTCCCACCTACCTCGGAAGCATCGAGGGCACAGCATATCGCCGATTCATAGTTCCTGGACAACTTTTCAATAGAACAAGCACAGGAGCTGCTACGTGGCCGCTGATTTCCGCTATTACTGATGCTCTCACCTGGCAACCTGGACCCACCTTGCGCGCGGACAACGCCGCTTTGCTATTAAACCCGCTTCCGTTCCTCCAAGGTCGATTCAAATAGGTCGCGAAGCTTCGGGCGAAAAGCGGTTCAGTACAGATTGTCACCGACATCAGCATGGGGGGTTATGGGAGCAGCGATTGAAGCGCGACTAGGTTTGGAGGGAACAAACATTGGAAAAGAAAAACGCGTTTTTTAATTCAAACGAGGCACAGTTAGATTCATTCAACGAAAATAAATTCCTAGTCAATTTTATATATTCGTGACGTGTTAAGAAAATACAAGTTTAATTTTATTATTATTAACAAATGCATTTCTTTTCAGCGCCCATCGCTACTGGGGGCGTTGACGCCACTATCACTCTCAATGCAATGCACGTCTTGAAATGGGCAGAAAGGCGCACTCGTATCACCTGTTGAAATACGCCCCCCTCACAGTTTGTGCTTTCTTGCTTGTCGAAGTTTGTCTGAATTTGGTGACGCGGGTAGCATTGCTTCTTAATTTGTTCAGTCAAAAGTAGTGAGTTACGACCGCCAGATAATTGTCTAGTTGTTTTCGTGCGACTGCGCTGGCCGACGGGCTTGGCATCCAACAATAGGATCGGCACTCTACACCTAAAGCTTTCGTCGGCTTCCAAAGAAAGTATGTTCTGTGCAGGGATGCGATTTCGACAACCGTATGGCTGGCCTTTTCCTGCATCGCTTTCCACGCTGAAAGCTCGAAACGCCCATCAAGTCGAATGGCGGGGCATTTGAATTTATAGCTCCAAAGGAAGAACAACAAAACAAATTTCGCGCCTTCGAAAACAAAATGACGTCACTTCTGCTTTTAACGGACATGGCGTCACATTATTTTTTCTTCCACCGGAAGTGTTCCCACCACATACAGATGGCGCTAAGCCCCATGGACCGCCGATGGACCGCCATGTTTTGAACCTATGGGCTCCTATGGAAGCTTCGCTACCAGGTATATTTACCTTGGTTCCTCTACCAGTCGGGGCACGCTACCGGGCAGGCATCTGTCATGACGGTCCCTTTCTTGACGCAATCCTACCTTGTATTGGTTTTTCGAGGCCTTTCCGGCTACCTTGGAAGCATCGAGGGCACAGCATATCGCCGCTTTGCAGTTCCTGGCCAACTTTTCAACGGAGCAATCACAGGAGCTGCTACGTGGCCGCTGATTCCCGCCGTTACTGATGCTCTCACCTGGCAACCTGGAGCCACCTTTTGCGCGGACAACACCACGGGACTATTAAACCCGCCTTCATTCCGCTAACAGTCGGGGCACGCTACCGCGCAGGCATCTGTCATGACGGTCCCTTTCTTGATGCAGGTTAGCTACATAATGCTGCTTCATTTCGCAGCAGCAACCCATTCTTGCTTATGGTATCGTGCCCCCTGGAGTGCGTGATTTTTTCCGACGTTTGCCGAAACTAGTTTATCTGTATGTAAGTGCTGTTGTCGTGCCTTTTACGGTCATTTTGTCTGGTAATGTCGAACTTAATCCCAATGCTGATCATAACACCGCACCGTCCCTTGAATCCATTTCTAATACCTTGTCGCGACTTGAAGCATCGCAAACTAGCATGCTATCTGAGGTAACAATGATCCGTGTAGCCCAAAGCAATATTGAGCACATGGTCAACAGTCTTTCAACTCGTGTTGATGCCTTAGAAAAACTTGCTGAAAAAAACTGTTACGCCGCTTCAGAGTCAGTTTCGCCCCCAAATGCGGAAATTGCCAAACTTACTGCTGAAGTGCAGGCCTTAGCCGAGAAGTGCCACGACTCAGAAAACCGTCAGCGCTGGTCAAATATGCTATTTTTTTTTAATTCCAGTTTATAATGGGGAGAGCTGGACGCGATCCAAGTCGCATGTTGCCTCATTTTGTGCTGATAACTAGCCATTACGATTAACAGCAGTTATATTAAAAGGGCGCATAGACTATAGTCCTATAGGACGTCACCAGATTGGAAAGAACCGTCCGATAATTGCAATGTTTTCGAGATTTAAGGATAAAAGTTCAATTCTTTCTGCAACATCAAAGCTGAAGGATACACCCTTTGCAGTTTGCGAAGATTACTCGGCACGTTTCAGAATAGCCCGCCAAATACATTTTGCAGATGCGCTAGAGCCTCGGTCCACTTCCTTTAAGATTCGTTTTGACAAGCTAGCAATGAACAACAAATTATTCATTTACGACTCCGTGACTGATACCGTTAGAGAACTAAAGTCGCATCGTTCACTGCAAACTCGCTCGCTGTTATCCTGCCGCTCTACATGGCCACATTCACACCAGGCTAAAGTCACAATATACGACAGTATTTCATTCCTTCTGGGAAACGTACGAAGCTATCTTCCTAAAAAAACCTAATAGAAGCCGTTGTTGATGACAGTTTCGCCGACATTGCAATATTTACAGAGTCATGGCCTACTACTGATATAAACACGCAAGAACTTTTGTCCAGTGACGTGTTCAACGCCATCAGAATTGATAGGGTTTGTCGCAGGGGGGGGGGGTTGTGTCCTCTTACTGATTACACCTGATCTGTCTTCCTCCGCTATACCAATCAACAACGAAGAAATTCTTTGCGTTAAAGTGTCTTCATTCTTGCTCAAATATTATTATCGCGTGCTACCGTGCACCCGACTGCAATAAATATTTTACGAAAGACCTACACAACTTGCTTTTGTATTTATTTGCTACATTGCCAAAATTAAATTCATCCTCTGCGGTGATTAACTTTCCTGACATTAACTGGAATAAAATGACAGCATCTTCTCAGCTATCTAAGGAATTTCTTAATCTTGTTCTAACATTTAACTTCACACAAATGGTGTCTATGCCGACTGACGGTGCCAATATTCTTGATTTATTTATGATTTCCAACCCCGATGCTGTTTAATCGTTAATGTGTATTGATGGCCTAAGTGATCACAAGATGGTGTTATTTGACCTAATCTTTCAGGTACCAACCAGTCAGCCTTCAGCAACATATATCCGCGATTCCAAAGCACAGTTCTCCAAAATAAATCAGGAATTGGGTGCTTTTGTGTCTTTTGAGCAGTTCGCTTTCTTACGAAGGGTATAGAGCAATTGGCTACTTTATAAACAGAAGATAGTGTGTCTTGTCGAGAAATATGTCCCACTTGTCCGCATTCGGGCGATGTCGATAAACCATGGTTCACCAGCTCCCTTAGGAAGCTCGTAAACAAAAAGAAGCGCCTATTTCGGGCAGCTAAACTCTCGTACTGCGATTCCAAATAGGAAAACTATTTCACATGCCTCCGCCAATACAATAACTTGTTACGGCAATCAAAAAAGAAATTTTTTCATATTGACCTTCTTAATATCCTTCGTGAAAACCCACAGAAATTTTGGAAACTTTTACCTACAAACCGCAGTGCTTCTCAGAATATAAGTTTGTCATATCCTGATGGATCCCCTGTCTCTACTGATCATCGATCCGATGTCATAAATTCTTATTTCTCTTCCGTTTTCACTCAAGAACCCGCCTTGGGTAACAGTACCCTTCCTTACTGCAACTTTTCCTGCATGCCTTCAATTGACGTCACATCTGAAGGCATTTTGGCCCTCATCAATAATATTGACGCAAAATAAGTTTGCACGTGATGACACGGGACCCTGACGGCGAGAACGACGAAGTTTGTGGTTGCGCGCGCGCTCTCCGAGGACCAGCCATCGCAAAAGGCAGACGTTTTTTTGCCAATCTGTCGGTTGTAAACGGTTTTAGTTGTAATAGCTGGGTGACAATATCAAGATCTCCAGTGATCCCAGCCCGATAACATTCCCGCTAAAGTCGTCAAAAGCACTAAGGTGCTTACTAGTAAAATTCTGCAAATCATCTTTACGCAGTCCATAACTACCAGTACCATTCCTAACGACTGGAAGTTAAGCAAGGTTGTCCCGGTTTTCAAAAGTGACGACAGAACTGATCCATCGAATTATAGCCAAATATCACTCACCTGCATTGCCTGCAAACTTCTTGAACGTTTAATCTATTCTCATGTTGCCTCTCATCTTGAAGCTAACTCTTTCCTTTTCTGTAACCAACATGGCTTCCGACCAGGTCACTCTTGTGAAACTCAACTCTTTGAATTCACTACTGACCTCCATTTAAACCTTGATTCTCTCTTCCAAACAGACGTAATTTATCTATACTTTTCGAAAGCCTTTGACCGTGTACCTCACGAACGACTAATGATCAAAGTGAACAGCTTATGTCTCCATCCTCTAATCACGTCCTGGATCCGGAGCTTCCTAATTAGGCGATCACAGTTTACAGTGATTGGAAACCGTCACTCTAGTCACCGAAGTATTATCTGGAGTACCGCAAGGTTCAGTCCTTGGACCCCTTTTGTTTTTAATTTTCATTAATGACCTCCCCTCTGGTATTTCGTCATCCATCCGGCTCTTTGCCGATGACTACGTGCTGTGCCGCCGTATAAACTCATACAATGATCAGTTGCTTTTACAGCGTGACCTCACTACAATTGAAGAATGGTGCACAGAGTGGCTCATGCAGCTAAACGCCAAAAAATGTAAGTTCATGCGTGTATCACGGAAACACTCTCTCATTTCATACTGTTACTCTTTGCATTCCCTTCCTATTGAGCTGGTTCAATCATACATGTACCTTGGTATCATTTTCACTAGCAAACTTATATGGTCAGAACATATCTAAAATCTGGTTACTGCCACCAATCGATCGCTGAGATTCATAAGACGGTCACTATCATCATCACCCCCTGCGATCCGTCAACTAGCATATGAGACATTTATCCGTACTAAACCGGAATTCGCGTCGGCAATATGGAATCCCCAACAAGCGTACCTTGTTGAGCTATTGGAAGCCGTTCAAAATCGCACAGCCTGGTTTATTACATCCCAGTACGACTATCGGCTAAGTGTTAGAAACATCAAGTCATCCCTCCACATCCAATCATTAGCACATCGCCGAAAAATCTCACGCCTATGCCTCTTTGAAAAGCTCTATTACAATTTCCCACATGTACGCGACACGCTTCGTTTGCCACCCAACCGTACTTCACGCCGTCTATCAAACAACCTGAGTCTTCAACGTCTTCACGGCTCTACTAAATCCTTCAATAACTCTTTCTTGCCGGTAGTAATTGCAGAATGAAATAGTTTACCTGACCTCATAGTAATCGAACGTAACCCTACCAAGTTTCGAAACATACTAACGAACTTTCTTAGTATTGATGCTTAACGTATTTGACTTATTTTTACTGCATCGCACTTTTTTGAGTGCATTGATTATTACTTTTTGTGTTTGACACTCATTTCATTACACCTTATTTACCCTTCTGAATGTTAGTGTTATTGTTTTTTTTCTTCAGTCATGACTGTTTCAAAGTTTCTTTTTGTTATGTATGCTCCCCCCTTATGTAATACCGCGACAGGGGCCTTTAAGGCTCAAGAAATGGTAATGCTGATGATGATGAGAAGATATTTCATGAGTTGCTGCTGTCGCTCGGCGTGTTGCTGCTGCAAGCGAAGCATTTCTAGCAACCACGAGTCCATAGAGGAGTCGGTCTTGCTCAGTACAGTGCTTTTTGTCAGCTGCACCAGCGAAGTCATGATGTGTTCTTGAAATTTGGAGTGCTTCATTCTTATCTCCACTGATACTTGAACATCAATCTCCTGCAGTGTCTTCCCAGCTTTTTGGGCGACGAACTCACGAAGCTTGCGAGTTGTGATACTTTCGGGTAAATGCTACTTGACGGCTTCGTCCATTGGTCTTCTGTAACCATCCATGCTGCAACCAACCATTTCACGCGTTGAAAAATGCGACTAATATTGCGCACCTCTGGCTATACACAGCGTTATCCACATAATAGAGGTTTCTATACTGCCAGAAACTGCGCCAATGTAACATTCCACGACAAGCGTGCAGAGAACTAAAGCACAATCTCGTTATTGTTCTTGCTCTTCTTCCTCCAGTTCCAACCAGCTCTGTCCATTGTCATCTCGGCCAAGTACATTTGATTCGGTCTCAAAAATCACTACTTGCACACCCATACGCAGTAGGACACACCCAGTACTTTATGAAGATACATTTCCTTGGTGCGGGGAGCGGTTGACTCTTGCCCCTATAATGTGGAGGTGTAAACTATGCCTCCGAATTCGAGTTTGCCCTTTATGGCGCCATTTCCAAGTAACAGACAGTGGGAGATTTGGGTTCCTAGCGAAATTTTGGAGAGCCAGAGAGCTTGATCAAACCCAGCGAACCGCAGAGACCAGTGCTCACGGACCTACCCACCGCCAATACCGCCAAGAAAAATGTATCCTACTACTACGACTTGTACACAGCGTCATCTAGCGCCATCACCAAGAAGCCTGATCGAGGCTTCCCAAATACATGGCACGTCAGTGTGTGCGAATGCTGAGGAACGCGTCGTGCGGTAACCTGACTCCTCTCCAGTGCTTTCTTTCTGTACCGCTATGCCATCTTGTGGCACTACAGAGAAACGTCGTTTGGGTTAGCGTGCGAGGTATCTTCGATGGTATACAGCGCCACGGCAAGGCCAAAAAAGGCACGGACCTGCACTGATTTCCAATTGAACTTTTTTGTCACAAACATTGAAATATGTCGTACCAGCTAACAGGTGTATAGCGCGTGTGGCGCCTGTCCATAAAGGCGGTGACCGGCTGCTTCCTAAAAATTACCGTCCTGCTTCTGTTACTAGTAGTTGTTGCAAGCTTTTGGAACACATAGTCGTCAGTTTTATTCAGGAATTTGTTACTAAAACCAATATTGCGTCTCCCCATCAGCACGGTTTTCGAAAGGGTCTATCTACAACCACACAGCTTATTTCACGGGTACACTAGATATCGAGTGTACTTGACCAGTCTGGTCAAATTGACATTGTGCTCTTAGACTTACCGAAAGCCTTCGATAGAGTGCCTCATGGAAAATTATTGTATAAATAAGAGTGTATAGGGTTACCTTTGTACATTATTCAGTAGATTGCCTCGTACCTAGTTCATAGAAAGCAGTTTGTGGAAATTGATCATTGTCCGTCTAATGCGATGTCAGTTACCTCGGGCGTTTCAAAGGGGAGTGTTTTAGGTCCGCTACTGTTTCTTCATTATTTTAATGATTTGGTGGACGTAGTGCCTCATGATGTATCCATCAGAATGTTTGCTGACGAGTGTGCTGTTTTTAAGCAAATATCAGCCACATATGATCATTTCTTGTTGCAAAAAACTCTTTTGGCAATCGATAATTGGTTGATGCGTTGGGGTAATGGCGCTGAATTTGGAGAAAACTACTTTTACGTGTCACAAAGAAACAATGTACCAGTTCTTTTTCTTATCAGCTCCATAACTAGCCTGTATTAGAAGTTTCCCAATATAAGTACTTAGGCGTGACTCTAACTAATAAGCTTGCTTTGTCGGAGCATATATTGGACATTTCTTCATCAGCCCTGTGGAAGCTGTGGCTCCTGAGAAGAAATTTTGAACACGCTCCAGTTGGTACCAAGATATTAGCTTACAATTCATGTATTCGGTCAAAACTAGAGTATGCTGCTGAAGTTTGGGATCCCCATTATAAGATGGATGTCCTGCAACTCGAAAGAGTCCAAAGAAAGGCAATAAGATTTATTTTTGATAGATACAGACGGTACGATTCGCCATCCTTATTGATGCAGACGTACAATGTACCGACTCTCGAGGTTCACCGGAAAATTAGTCGTTTCGGCTTTCTTCACAACTGTCTTGCAGGGAAAACTAAATTAGTACATCCCAATTGCATAAAATCTTTAACTACAAGGACAACTAGACACAGCCATGAATACTCTTTATCGCCAATTTTCGCTAGAACCGACGCACACAAGCACAATTTTTCCCCCGAACAGTGTCCGAATGGAATTCCTTGCCCCGACAGATTTTTGAATCCGGCGACTTTATAAAGGTGCTCGAGTCTTATATTGTAACCTTCGGCGGTTGAACGTTGCTACGGTCTACGTGTTCTGTTGATTTTTGTTGTTGATCTTCGTTTCATTGTATGTATCCTTTGTAGCCCCCCTGCTAAGGCCAAATTACTGGCCTGCTGTAATGTGTAAATAAATAAATAAAAATAAAATCTACAAAGAGTCAGGAAAGCTGTGATTATCATGAGCTTAATGTTTGTGCTTTATCCCTTCTTTTCATCTTGTTTGTTTAAGAAAAGCAGAGCCTTGTTTTTCCTTTGTTTATATTTCAATGTTTTCGCCAATAAAACATTGTTGGAAAACAGCGCTCGTCCCTGTATACTTTTTTGTCCCCGTTTTTACCATTCTGCTGTACACCCTCGGAAAGTCCCGAGCAGGCCGCGCGTGGCATCCGAGATTGAAAGCGCGGCGCGCCGGTACCCTCGAACGCTGAAAATTGTTACTTCGCTTGCCACATACTCAGTGGCACATAGTCACAGAGCCAAGTTTGTAAAAGGTTCATGGGAGACGGACACCTCCCCAGTGTATTCATGGCGCAGCCCGCTAAAGCGCTGGCGTCAAAGGCATTCTCAGAAAAGCGCGACACAATAATAATCTTTATTGCATCCATTCACGTTACAGTTACATACCCAGCCCTCACGTCCAACAGTGCGTGTTTGCGAAGCTAGGAAATCGGCAGGTGTTACTATATGACATGTACAAAACAGAATTATAAAACACTAATGCAGTGCATTTGTGGCGCAGCCTGCTATTTCTTTCGAAAATATTGTTGAAAGGTTATTGAAATGTCATTGTACAACGCCAACAAACGGCATTGAAATCAATTGTTGGAACATTACTGAGGAAGTTGTTGACAGTGTTGATAACTGGCCCGCAATATTTTGTCGAAACATATTTGGGGCCACAATTTCAAAGACCATTGCTGTGTTGTTAAAACTGATTTCAATGTTGAAGGCCCATTCAAGCATTGTTGAAGATGTTTTGAGTATCAAAATTGAAAGATTATTGAAGTATTATTGAAATATGTTGTATGCCAAGTCTTAAAGCCCATTGAAGCATTGTTACAAATGTGTTGTTTTAACAATGAAAGTTTATTGAAGCACGGTTACATATGTGTTGAGTCTGAATAACGAAAGTCCATTGAAATATTGTTGGGGCTGTGTTGAACATCAAGACTCAGAGTAGGCTGAAAGCCTTTTATGGCCCCAGTGTGTATTTAGCAGTGTTTAAAACTGCACTTTTAAAGTACTGCTGAGCTATGTTATAAACGAGAAGAAAGGGGGTTAACCGATGGTCCTGATTTTTATTAGTCATATCACAAGAAGCTAACAAACACTGACACAAAGGACAACATAGAGGAAATTACTTGTGCCTAATAAATGAAATAAACAAACGATAAATTAATGGAAATTAAAGTGAATGAAAAAACAACTTGCCGCAGGTGGGAACCGAACTCACAACCTCCGCTTGTGGATGGGGAAACAAAAGCGGATGGGAAAACAGCGCCACGGTACCTCAATTGGTAGAACATCGCACGCGACATGTGAAGGTTGTGGGTTCCGTTCCCACTTGCAGGAAGTTGTTTTTTCATCCATTTTAATTTCCATTAATTTATCGTTTCTTTATTTCATGTATTATGCACAAGTAATTTCCCCTACGTTGTCCTTGGTGTCAGTGTTTGTTGGCTTCTTATAATATGCTGAGCTATGTTGTGTTGCATATAATATTTCATGTCACATTGATAAGTTTGCTTCGAGAAGGGACACATTGAAATGCAGGCACTTCTGTATTGCAGAGCTCGGTCACTTGGGGCTCAAAAGCAAGCTCCTAGATTGCCGGTAATAAACCATATTTTAAGGCTGCTAGCAGTACTGTTAGCCAGTTTTTCAATTGTGAAAGTCAATGGTCGTTCATGAAATCAAAAGTTCTGAACGGATGCAGACAAAAACAATTTTTCTATGTGAAGTCTTTATTTGTAACCAAACATCTGTGTAAATGTGCAACTACTAGTAGTTTCAGATAAGAAACTCCTTAAAAACTATGGCAATGTCCAAACTTCCTGCAGTTTGACACCAAAACAAAATTGAATACTGACAGCTGTAATCTGTATGGCCATAAAGTAAACTCATTTTGCTAAACAAATAAATCTAAAAAAGAAATGCCTAAATGTAAATATGTACAAGCAGGCTGGAATGACAGTAAATACGAACACTAAAAAAAGGTACTTGCTTTTTTATTCGGTAGCCAGTGGTACTGTAGCCATAGCACGACTCGCTTGAGCCCACAGCAGTCATTGAGACACTGATATGCAGGGTGGCTATATTTAAGTTTTAACGAATTTATTAAAAGCAGGCTCTTGCAGTTAACATAATTCTCGATACAGAGTCTCAGATATTACTTGCATGAGAAATCAAGACACATTCAGTTAAGTAAGAAAAACTCGCTTCCTAATTAATTTTTGCAAATTGTAGCCGGTAATTTTACAAGGTGTGTGCAGTCAGAATGAATTTCCAGAATGACACCTGTGACGAGACACATGCCATAAAACTGGCCATAAAAATGCACTGTTGTTCAACGTATTCTTTTTCACAAAACGCACTGTTATGCATTGTAGCACAAAAGAAGCAGGAATGCACATGCACTTCGTCTCATATTTATGGAAAATTTTCAAATTTGGTGTTATCTGGGAAATTAATTTCGAGAGAATACATCTTTGAAACTCACTGGCTACAATTTGTAAACTGCCATGTGTGCCGCAATGTTATAAGTGAATTAGTAAATTTGTGAGAATCAGTTGAATGTGTTTCTATTTCTTGTGCTAGTAATGTCCAACTCTGAATAATCCAGCTCAATAGCAATAACTATGCTACCTAGCAGAGGCAAGTTATAATATGTAAAACTTAAAAAGGATCACTCTGTAATATCGTTATTTGTTGGTTGAATGATTCGTGCCCAATTTTAGTAAACATTATCTACTTTTGAAACACGGCAATCGCAATTAGTGATGCCATGGAAGCAGTTTATTATGTTGCATTGCTTATTGCATGATCCTGTTGTGTTTTCTGCATGATAACGTTCCTGTGCGAATCATTCCATATCAAGCGATTTATTCACATTGATAGCTATTAGTGACGTGCTGGAAGAATTAAAAGAATTATTTCTCATGTGAGTTCCATTTCAATTTTGTTCCGTTCCACAAAAATACAAAATTATTCACCAAAAATATGTTTTGATGCAAACATGAAAGATACATCATTGCCATTACAGGAGAGCTTTTGATACACTTTGAGCCAACTTCTACATATTAATCTTTACTCATGTATTTTAGATAGCAAAAAAAGCAATTCTTGCAAATGTATGCAAAATGCAGTTTCCACTGAAGAGAACTACTTTGACAATTGCGCAGATGCACTTGCAGGTGTGCCATTTCACGTTGAATTGACCACCGTTTTTTTAGCACCACAGATATAGCTGAAACCAGTGCCATGTGTTTGCTGGAGTTCAAAACTCCTTCCCCACTTTTATTTATTTTTGCCCAAGACTTTGTAGCATTTTGGTGACAATTTATCTTTCCTGCTTAGCTGACTAGAGGACGCCAATCAAGATCTGTTTTCAAATGCACATTGTATGGATCCAGGCCTCCAAATAGTGTGCCTGGAAATAACCAAAATAGCCAATTTTTCAAATATTTCTGTACTTCGAGTGCTTTTGGCACCGGCAAAAGTGACTAAAATTACAATGCGTTAATTTCTTTTGTAGCGACAAAATCACAAGACAAATTAAATACACAATGGTAGCTCAGGTGACATAGTATAGCAAAAAATATTTTAAGCTCTGAACGTTCAGCCGATCATCTATAAAGAAACTGTAAAATTCTAATTTTTTGCAAGAAGCTTCATGTTCAAGGTGAAAATAGCTTCGGTAGTTGGCCAAAAAAATATATGTGATACAGTATTTCATAGCTCTACACGACTGCTATGCATGTGTGATGTTAAAGAATGCATTATTTTTAAATGTCGAAATTATTTCTTGAATTTTTCTCAGCACTGGCTTTCCTCCAATGTGTGCAAAGCTTGCTGGGTGGGAATGCAGACAACAAAGCTGCTTTCGTCTGCAACACAGATGACAGAGAAGCGGTGTTGGGGTCTGGATGTTATTGCCAAGAGATACGCTCTAATGCAACGAGGCTTGTGCTTGGTGTGGGCTGGGTAAACCATACAACCATTGCAAATAAAATATCAATGTGTTCAATTCGTGAGGGAGTCCTGCAGCATTAAAAGATACATTTCATGCAGTTTACAAACAGAAATATTTGCGATTACTTAGTCAGTATATCCAGAAAGCGGGCTGATATTGTTCGTGCAAAGCATTTTAAAGGACATGTCGCACTGCAATGCAATATATCAATAACCAATGCGAGATACAAGGCGTAGGACACTTTGTACCCTGCTGCCTGGAACCCAATGACGGTACAAGCAGAAAACACCTTCATAATTAAAACTGAAAACAGACACGAGCATGAACAAATTCTTGTTGTGCTGTGTGCTACCGACCACTGTTTGAAAGCCGGAACATGCTCATCTGTAAAAGTCACATGCACCGTGTTCAGTCTGATGTGGTCAGATGCCGTTGGCGACCACTTTTCGCGTTCACACTAAAAAATATATAAGTCGAGACTGCTGCGCTTAACGTTAGCTGCCTGTGTATTGATAAAAAAGGCTGTCATAGTTTGTTGACTAGTTTTTGTTGCTAGGTATATTAACAATCTTTCCTTGCTAGGTGACAAGGCTTCATATATTTATGCTGTATGCGGTGATCCACAAATGGACATTAGAAAAAAATTATTTATCGCACTTAAAGAATAACCCTATTTCATAACTTCTCACATGCATAGCAGACATGTAGGGTTATCTAATTATGGGTCACATATTTTTGCGCCGGCCAGCAAAGCTAAATTTTGTACCTTCAGCACGAAGTATTTGCGAAACATTTCAACTTTACATTTTTTTTTAGACAATAGACTGAACCTCCAAGGCTTCAAATGTTTTGCAGCTATCCCAAGTCATACAGGCTGCAATTCTATATTTTTTGTGCCTTGTATAGTTGCCTGCATTCGAAGAAAAAAACTCAAACTTTGCAATTCTGGCAGCCACTTCCTTCTCTTGACATGAACGCCATCTGAATAGCTGCATCATACAATTTCTCTTTGAAACGAAACGTGGATCAGTGCCTTCTAGTTTAGCTGGGCAAGAAAATCAATTCTTGCGAAAATTAAAGAACATTTTTGCGATGAAAAATAAATGCAGAGAAAGCGTTCGGAGCTTCAACAACATATCGAAGTTTCTTCAACTATATCTGCGATGGTCAAAATATGCTGCTTGGTTGATGTGGAATGACTCAGGTGTATGTATGAAAGCAAATTTTTTCAAGAATATTCTTATTCTACCGGCTTTTGCTTATCAAGCAAACTTGAAATGGTTTGCCATAACAGGATAGTTCTTGACAAAACTGGGTCGTTTCAAATGACTGACAAATCAAATGACTGAAGATACTTAAAAAATGCAATGATAAGAAAAAACTATCCTTGCTGGAACTATACAGAAAACTAACACAAAAATGTAGTGAAATATAACAAAGCACAACACTTGTATGCTGGATTCAGCCATCCAACGAGGACTTTCAGGGAACTAGCATAATTAACATAAATGAAATTAACATAGAAATGTTTAAGCATGCAAAGGTAAAAGATTTGAATGCTCGTTTGAGAAATCCCAATTGCGCTCTTGAGGAAACTAACAAACATAAACATAAAAATGTTGACAGTTACAAAAGCACAACACTAGTGTTTTGGTTGGAGCTGTCCAACTTGGGCTCTTCAGAGCCGGTCCCTAGCGAGAAGCGAGGCCAGAGTGTTCTTTACATAGGGCATGTTGGTACCAGGAAATTCGCAACACGCGAAGCCTGCAAGAACAAAAAGCCAGAAAAAGTTTTAAAAAGCAACTTCCACCTGCAAGAGTGGGGCATACAATATGCCCTCGTTACTATAAAATTTATTTATGTATTTGTCTTGCTTTATTCCAACTTTCCGTGGGTACAGCTTCGCAGCATGACCATTTCAACTTATTCAAAGTGGCACAGGACTCCAAGTGTCATATGCAGAAAAGGGCAAAGAGGAACAAGACAGTGTAACAAAATAACTGCATGAATATCCCAAATATCGACAATATGAACTTTGCTTGCTCAGAAACAAAATGGCTAAAAAGACTTCATGTCATTCATGAAAAACCTAAACTGCAGACAACTAAATTTATTTCTTCGAACTTTCACAATTAAAATGTGCAGCACTTCATCATGCTTTCCCATGCTCCAAATACAATAGTGTCATGTCGCTAGAATTGAATGTGGCATCATTTCACGTTAGGTTTCATGAGTTCACATGCAATTGGATTGCACTTCTCACTTTGCAAAGGCTTACCAGTTTCTACTTTAAAGAAAATACCGCTTACAGTGAAGTGTGTTTTCTGCCTCAACGATGAACAACTGTTATAATGAGGATTCCCTGTAGTTGTGCACAAAGCTGGTTACCATGACACATACTGAATGTGAGAGATAAAGAAATGCTCAGTCTTCTAAGGAGCCATATACCAGTAGACTCGCTCCTTTAACCCTTTGAGCTTCACTGCCGTACATCTGTCACTGCGACGGAACACTTTGAAAAAATCCGCCTTTTCAGAACAAAGTGTTGCCTAGCATCACTCTGGAGGTGCTGCAACCTTCTGGGACTTCGAGAAAAAATTCTTATTGTACTGTCGCTCCTTGGGTTTCTCCAAAACTTATTTTTCACTTAGCTCCTTCGTGGTTGTCATTGTAGTAGTCTGAAAGTGTTGCCACTTCAGCTAATTTAATATAAAACAAGTTTTTGTAATTATGATTACACAAAATATTATGCTGCTTTATTCTGCATAGAAAACTAAAACGTGTATGACTGCCAATACAAAAACGTTTTGTCAATTTATTGTCACCTGAAAAAATTCTTTACCCCTTTTTTTCTCGAAAAGTCACTCTGAAGTACCTAAATCTGCAATTAGAAGATTAGGAATGTGCGAATAGTGATTTATGAGACCAAACCTAATAATTCCAGAAGCAAGTCCAATATTGCCTAGCTTCTGAATAATGAACTGCTGATATCACATGCGAAATGACGTTTACATCCCAGTATACTTAAAGTTAGCAAGTTTCTGACATTTCATACTATGTTATGCAGAGCTGCTTATTAAGGGGAGACGCTGCTCGAAACAATTTTTTATTACCTGTATTAGAGCTTTCAAAATTCAATGAAGTATATTGTTTTCTATGCATATTTCTGATATGCCGCTACTTTTGTGCAGCTGTTTTAGAGTGATGTGATGCACAATGGTAAAATGTAGTCATCTATTTGGGCACATTCTTTCTGTAATAAATTTTCACAAAAACCATTGTGCTGTAGCTTGTTCAACTCTTTGTAGATTGCAAAGTGCCGATGTCTAGCCAAACCGTGTACAATTACTGAATGCAAAATAATTTGAACATTTCAACTAATGGTTTTTCAATTCTCTGAAATATGACCTGTACTTTCGCAACTTACTGCTTGGAGACATTGCAATTAGTATTATATATTCATCATGATCATCATCAGCCTCGTTGCGCCTACTGCAGGGCAAAGGCTTCTCCCATTCTTCTCCAACTACCCGGGTCATGTACTAATTGTGGCTATGTTGTCCCCTCAAACTTCTTAATCTCATCCGCCGACCTAACTTTCTGCCGCCCCCTGCTACGCTTCCCTTCCCTTGTAATCCAGTCCGTAACCCTTAATGACGATCGATTATCATCCCTCCTCATTACATGCCCTGCCCATGCCCATTTCTTTTTCTTGATTTCAAGAAAGATGTAATTACCTCGCGTTTCCTCCCTCACCTAATCCCTTAACGTTACATCCATCGTTTTTCTTTCCATAGCTCGTTGAGTCGTCCTCAGTTTATGTCGAACCCTTTTCGTAAGCCTCCAGGTTTCTGCCCCTTAGTTAAGTACTGGTAAGACACAGCCAATATACACTTTTCTCTTGAGGCATAATGGCAGCCTGCTGTTCATGATCTCAGAATGCCTGCCAAACGCAACCCAGCCCATTCTTATTCTTCTGATTATTTCAGTCTCATGATCCGGATCCGCAGTCAGTGCCTGCCCTAAGTAGATGTATTCCACTTCCAGTGCCTCGCTACCTATCGTAAACTGCTGTTCTCTTCCGAGACGGTTAAACATTACTTCAGTTTTCTGCAGATTAATTTTTAGACTCACCATTCTGCTTTGCCTCTCCAGGTCAGTGAGCATGCATTGCAATTGGTCCCCTGAGATACTAAGCAACGAAATATCATCAGCGAATCGCAAGTTACTAAAGTATTCTCCGTCACCTCCTTTCCCTAATTCTTCCCAATCCAGGTCGCGGAATACCTCGTCTAAAAACACTATGAATAGCATTGGAGAGATCGTATCTCCCTGCCTGACACCTTTTTTATTGCGATTTTGTTGCTTTCTTTATGGAGGACTACGGTGGCTGTGGAACCGCTATAGATATCTTTCAGTATTTTTACATACGGCTCGTCTACACCCTGATTCCGCAATGCCTCCATGACTGTTGACGTTTCGACTGAATCAAACGCTTTCTCGTAATCAATTAAAGCTATATATAAAGGTTGGTTATATTCCGCACATTTTTCTTTCACCTGATTGATACTGTGAATATGGTCTATTGTTGAGTAGCCTTTACGGAATCCTGCCTGGTCCTTTGGTTGACAGAAGTCAAAGGTGTTCCTGATTCTATTTGCGATTACCTTAGTAAATATTTTGTAGGCAACGCACAGTAAGCTGATCGGTCTATAATTTTTCAAGTCCTTGGCGTCTCCTTTCTTATAGATTAAGATTATGTTAGCGTTCTTCCAAGATTCCGGTACGCTCAAGTTCATGAGGTATTGCGTATACAGTGTGGCCAGTTTTTCTAGAACAATCTGCCCACCATCCTTCAACAAATCTGCTGTTATCTGATTCTCCCCAGCTGCCTTCCCCCTTTGCATAGCTCCCAAGGCTTTTACTTCTTCCGGCGTTACTTGTGGGATAGCAAAATCATCTAGACTATTCTCTCTTCCATTATAGGCGTGGGTGCCACTGGTACTGTATAAATCTCTACGGAACTCCTCAGCCGCTTGAACGATCTCATTCATATTCGTAATGATATTGCCGGCTTGGTCTCTGAGCGCATACATCTGATTCTTGCATATTCTTAGTTTCTTCTTCACTGCTTTAAGGCGTCCTCCTTTCCTGAGAGCATGTTCAATTCTATCCACATTATTCTTCCTTATGTCAGATGTCTTACGCTTGTTGATTAACTTGGAAAGTTCTGCCAATTCTATTCTCCCCGTAGGGTTAGAGGCTTTTATACATTGGCGTTTCTTGATCAGATCTTTCGTCTCCTGCGATAGCTTACTGGCATCTTGTCTAACTGAGTTACCACCGACTTCTATTGCACACTCGTTAATGATGCCCATACGATTGTGGTTCATATGTTAAACACGAAGGTCCTCTTCCTGAGTTAAGGGCGAATACCTATTCTGTAACTTGATCCGGAATGCCTATATTTTCCCTCTTACCGCTAACTCATCGATCGGCTTCCTATGTACCAGTTTCTTCCGTTCCCCACTCAGGTCTAGGCTAATTCGAGTTCTTACCATCCTATGGTCACTGCAGTGCACCTTGCCGAGCTCGTCCACATCTTGTATGATGCCAGGGTTAGCGCAGAGTATAAAGTCTATTTCATTTTTAGTCTCACCATTTGGGCTGCTCCACGTCCACATTCGGCTATCCTGCTTACGGATGAAGGTATTCATTATCCGCATATTATGCTGTTCTGCAAACTCTACTACTAACTCTCCCCTGCTACTTTTAGAGCCTATGCCATATTCCCCCACTAACTTGTCTCCTGTCTGCTTCTTGCCTACCCTGGCATTGAAGTCGCCCGTCAGTATAGTGTCTTTTGTTTTGACTTTGCCCGTCGCCGATTCCACGTCTTCATAGAGCTTCCAACTTCCTTGTCATCATGACTGGATGTAGGGACGTAGACCTTTACGACCTTCAATTTTTACCTCTTTTTAAGTTTCAAAACAAGACCTGCCACCTTCTCGTTAATGCTATAGAATTCTTGTATGTTACCAGCAATATCCTTATTAATCAGGAATCTGACTCCTACTTCTCGCGTCTCCGTTAAGCCCCGGTAGCACAGGACGTGCCCGCTTTTCAGCACTGCATCTGCTTCTTTTGTCTTCCTAACTTCACTGAGCTCTATTATATCCAATTTACTGCCCTCTAAATCCTCCAATAGCACTGCTACACTCGCCTCACTAGATATGTGATCATGACTACGTTATCTAGTGAGACGTTATCTAGTATATGTTAGCGCTGTACATATCATCAAGACAATGTATGCCAAATTTCGTTAGTATAAGACCATTGGAAGTGTACAAAGTTATTTTAATGTGATCGTGAAAAACACTTTTTTGAGGTGTCCTAATTTTTTTTTATAGTTCCATAATTGTACACGCTGTTCGAATAGATATCGGCACTTTGCGGTCTACAAAGAGCTAAATAAGCTACAGCACGAAGTTTTTGCAAAAATGTATTACACAATAAAGTGCACACAAAATAACTCTATAAGTGGGTGGATTTTCAAATCTCTAGCGCAAATATGAAAGTGATGTTTTTTCGAGGTGCGTCTCCTCTAAAAGCCCAAATGGAGCAGCAAAAAGTTTCTTGGCATGCACAGGGCCCTTCAGTAAGCATCAATGATTGCTGCACAGCCTCTAAAGTACAGCTACTTATGTAACATAGCCTGGTCTGCTATTTGTATACGCCCTCACATTTTATGTCTATACTATGTTCATGCAGGTGAAAATTTACAGTACTCTGGCTTAAATTTTATGTGTCTTTGGTGCTTTGAAATATTTGATTAATATTCGCATTGACATATAGTGACCATTTAAAGAATGAATCGAATAAGACACTACTGAATTCGTTAGTTGAAAGTTTCGAGTATTTGCACACTAGTAAAAAATATATATCTCCTTTATTGCAGTCATATTCTTCCCCAAAATGTGATCCTCAATGGGCTGAACAAGAGCGACGGGAAAGCCCATACTCCTTTTTGATAAATTTAAGCTCATAGTTTACGTAGCAATGGTTCATAATACCCCTGTAAACAGGCAAGTGAAGTAATGAAGCAGGAGATAGTTCCGACAATTTCAAAATTGGAGTTGTGGACATGTCCAATTATCTGTAAGAAGCTTTAGACAGTAGTCGCCAAGGGCCTATTCAGTGCTGCTCAATTTATTTAAACATGTGGGCAAAACCGCACACACACGCACATATATATATAGGCGTTTTCTTCAAAGTTCAGCACGCAGGACCTGACGTAACGTACGTAGGAAAGAGACGACGAACATTTTGGAAGACGTCTTTACTTATCGTTTTCGGCTGGTGGACCAGCCAAAAACGTTAAGTAAAGAAGTCTTCCAAAAAGATCGTCGTCTCTTTCCTACGTATTATATATATATATATATATATATATATATATGCTGCCGCACGTAACTGACGAAGAGAATCTTGACGTCGCTACCTATCTCCAGCGTGCCGAAAAAGCCCGACAGCTCGCCCGCCTGCGAATCAAGAACCAGCAGAGGACCGACAGCCGACACTACAACCTCCAACGACGCTTCGTCGAGTACCAGCCCGGCGATGGTGTTTGGGTATGGACCCCGATACGCCGACGAGGACTGAGTGAGAAACTATTGCGACGCTATTTCGGACCCTACAAGGTCATCCGACGTATTGGCGCACTGGACTATGAGGTCGTGCCAGACGGCATTTCGCATTCACAGTGACGTCGCGCACGACCTGAAGTGGTCCACGTGGTGCGTCTTAAACAGTTTTACGGACGCTGACGAACTTCCTTATTTTGTTGTTTTCTTTGCTACAAGTGCTTTTCTTCATTACTTTCGTTTGTTTGCAGCATCGGGTCGATGCTTTTTAAGAGGGGGGTATTGACACGTGTACTTGTCTTTATCGGGCGACACGTTTTGCCGCCTAACAAATGTTATCGCACAGCGCGGGACGCGCCTGCATGTATCCGAAGTTTCTGGAAAGTTATCGATGCTTCTATACGCGGTCTGTTGTCGCCGAACCTTGTGTTATCTGATTTCATCGCTTGACGCGAATGGCGTAGAACTTTGTGGAAGGTACGCGGGTCCCAACGATTAGTCTGGAACATACGATGACTGCTGTATAAAAGCCGACGCGCTTGACTCGCTGATCAGATTTTCGACAATTGCCCAGCGTGTTCGCCGCTATCGTTGTGCTATTAGTGTAGCCTGTTTTGTGGGCACAGGTTCGCCCAATAAAAGTTAGCTTTGTTGTTCACAGTATTGCTACTGTGTTATTCAACGTCACCACCACGTGACATCTGGTGGAGGTGCTTTACGTTCATGTACCGGACGCCCCCGAAAAGCCGTAATTCATGCCCGGACCGCAAAGACAACACCAGCGCCGTCCCGGAACATCGAGCAAGCCGCCGTCTTCAACAGCTGCCCCCGGAGCACGGACTTCTACCTGAGACCAAGACGATTGTGGCCAAGGCAACCACAATGGCAGGCCCAGCGTCCCCCATCGTGCTGCAGCAGCCCAGGGAACCACCGACGTTCCGCGGTTCCACATTTGAGGACCCGGAAAGCTGGCTGGAAACGTATGAGAGGGTCGCTACGTTTAACAGCTGGGCAAGCGACGACAAGCTGCGAGATGTTTATTTCGCGTTGGAGGACGCCGCCAGGACGTGGTTCGAGAATCGAGAAGCCACCTTGGCGACGTGGGACCTGTTCCGAAGCGGCTTTCTGCAAACATTTACAAGCGTCGTGCGAAAAGAGCGAGCCCAAGCTCTACTGGAGACCAGAGCGCAGCTGCCGAATGAGACGATCGCGATCTTCACTGAGGAAATGAACCGTCTGTTCCGCCACGCCGACCCGGAAATAACCGACTACCGTAGAAAAGTTCCTTCGCGAGGCCACCAGCATTGAGAAGACACTCGAAATGCGGAACCGGCAATTCAACCGCCGCACGAGCTCGACAAACTACGCCGGAGTTCTGTCACTGGCCACCGACGACCTGCGCGAGACCATCAGGGCAGTCGTACGAGAGGAGCTTCAAAGAATCTTCCCTTCATCGCAACCTCAAGCGGCCACAGTCGCCGAAATTGTCAAAGAAGTTCAGCGATGGCTCGGAGTTCCCGAGTTACAACCACAATCATCGCAGCCTCAGCCAGAACCGATGACCTACGCCGCCGTCGCCCGCCCTCAAGGTCCCCCTCCACGACCGCGCCAGGGCCCTGCAACGCCGCAATTCCGTCGACCACCGCCGCCGCCGCCAGCACGCCCACCCGTCGCCCAGCGCAGATACCCGAGGAAGACAGACATTTGGCGAGCCCCCGACGACCGCCCGCTCTGCTATCACTGCGGAGAAGCCGGCCATGTGTATCGCCGATGCCCATACCGCGACTTGGGACAGAGGGTTCGCCGTCAACGCGCCGCGTCCACAGCTTGGAGAGCGCCCACGTGACATCGCCGACTACCTCGCCGCTACTCAATGGAGCCCTCGACGACCGTCCCGTTCGCCGTCACCTGGCCGCTACCTGTCGCCGCAGCGCCGACCATACACCGGCCCAGCCCGGGGCCGCTCTGCGAGCCCATATCCGGAAAACTAAAAGCAGCAACCGATGGAGGTGAGGTTGCTATTCGTCGAACTGACGAAGATCCTCCGCCGCCGACGAAGACGACGAAGAAACCATCTCGACGATCTAATGACGACACGCCGCCGTTCCGAAGAAGTCGGGAAGCCAAGACTACACCGACGAAAGACGACATGACGACGCGACGTTCCAGCTTCCGTTCAACACGACGCAGCCGTGATCTGACGCCAAGACCCAACTGCAACGCCACACAAAGAACCACCGACCTCGACGTGCTTCTCGACGGCCACGCAGTCACTGCCTTAGTCGACACAGGGGCTGATTACTCCGTCATGAGTGCACACATCGCCGCCCAGTTGAAGAAGGTTAAAACTCCACGGGAGGGTCCCCAAATTCGGACCGCTGGAGGACACCTCATTACGCCGGCTGGAATCTGCACGGCAAGAATTACGGTTCATGACCGGACTTACCCTGCCACCTTCGTTATCCTCCAACAGTGTTCGCGAGACGTCATTCTCGGCATGGACTTCCTGAACAACACGGCGCAATCATTGACCTGAAGTCGAAGTCCATAACGCTGTCGGAAGATCGAGCGATACCGCCGGAGAGCTCTAGTAGTCACCATGCCTTAAATATGCTCGAAAGTCAAGTCAGCCTCCCGCCTCGCTCCAGCATTGCCATATCCGTAGGCACCAAAACGCCTGCCGACGTAAAAGGCGTCATCGAGGGTGACCAACGTCTACTGCTAGGCCGTGAAATTTGCGTCGCAAGAGGGATCGCTCGACTGCACGGGGGAAACACGAAAGCGTTGCTGACAAACTTCAGCCAGGAGTTCAAGCACATCAACAAGGGCACGACGATCGCGTACATCGAGGAAATTCTGGAAACCAGTAATGCGTTTGTCCTCTCGGATTCCGTCGTATCTACCCCGACGACCATGGTTACCGAACCAGACTACGACAGTAATCCAAGTCTCCCCGTGATTAAGCAACAGCAGCTCAGAAGTCTGCTCCAACGATACAAAGGCTGCTTTTCGACGTCATCGAGGATTCGACAAACACCAGTCGCCACGCATCGCATACCAACCGAGGAGAGCGCTCGACCACTCCGCCAGAGCCCTTACCGAGTTTCGCCGCGAGAACGTGAAGCTATAAGCCAACAAGTCGACGAAATACTGCGCGACGACATCATCCAGCCGCCGAAAAGCCCGTGGGCAACCCCTGTTGTCTTGGTGAAGAAAAAGGACAGCACCTTACGTTTCTGCGTCGATTATCGTCGACTGAACAAAATCACAAAGAAGGATGTATACCCCCTACCACGGATAGACGACGCATTAGATCGGCTCTGCAACTCAAAATACTTCTCGTCGATGGATCTCAAGTCTGGCTACAGGCAAATAGAAGTCGACGAGAGAGATCGCGAAAAGAGCGCCTTCATCATGCCAGACGGCCTCTACGAGTTCAAGGTCATGCCATTCGGACTCTGCTCGGCGCCTGCAACATCCCAGCGCGTCATGGACACGGTGTTAGCAGGATTGAAGTGGCAGACCTGTGTTGTTTACTTGGATGACGTCGTCTTCTTCGCCGAAAATTTCGACGATCACCTTAGGCGGCTTGCGACAGTACTAGAGGCCATCAAGTCATCAGGGCTCACTCTGAAGCCAGAAAAGTGCCGCTTCGCTTGCGATGAGCTTTTGTTCCTAGGCCACGTCATCAGCAAGTCTGGAGTCCGCCCCGACCCGCAGAAGACAGCTGCCATTGCAAAGTTCCCGCAGCCCATCGACAAGAAGGCAGTGCGTAAATTTCTTGGCATGTGTGCCTACTACAGGCGATTGGTCAAGGACTTTTCACGTATCGCTGAGCCGCTGACACAGCTAACTAAATGTGACGTCGAGTTCAAGTGGGAAACGCCACAGGCCGACGCATTTCAAGAACTCAAACGACGCATGCAGTCGCCGCCCGTACTTGCGCACTTCGACGAGAACGCCGATACCGAAATCCACACTGGCGCCAGTAGCCTAGGCCGCGGTGCCGTGCTAGTCCAGAGAAAAGATGGTCATGAACACGTGATAGCTTACGCTAGCCGGTCGTTGTCAAAAGCGGAAGGCAATTATTCTACAACCGAAAAGGAATGCATCGCCATCGTTTGGGCTACAGCGAAATTTCGCCCGTACCTATATGGCAGGCCATTCAAAGTCGTCAGCGACCATCACGCTTTGTGTTGGCTAGCAAATTTAAAGGATCTTTCAGGACGGCTGGCGCGGTGGAGCCTAAGACTGCAAGAATATGATATCACTGTAACCTATAAGTCCAGACGAAAACACTCTGATGCCGATTGCCTACCACGCGCCCCCCATTGACTCGCCGCCGCAAGATGACGAAGATGACGACGCCTTCCTCGGCATTTTAAGCGCAGAAGACTTCGCTGAACAACAGCGAGCAGACCAGGAGTTGAAAAACCTCATCAAGCATTTGGAAAGGTACACCGACGTTGTCCCTAGGGCATTTAAGCGAGGATTATCTTCGTTGTCGCTTCAAAACAACCTACTCGTAAAGAAGAACTTCTCACCAGTGCGCACCAACTACCTTCTTGTTGTCCCGTCAGGACTGCGTCCAGAAGTATTGCACGCCCTACACGACGATCCAACCGCTGGGCACCTTGGATTCTCCCGGACGCTGTCGAGGATACAGGAAAGGTATTATTGGCCGCGCCTGACCGCCGACGTCGCTCGTTATGTCAGAACATGCCGAGACTGTCAGCGACGCAAGACACCACCGACAAGACCAGCTGGATTACTACAGCCAATCGAGCCTCCTTGGCGACCATTCCAGCAGATCGGGATGGACTTGTTGGGACCCTTTCCAACGTCAGCAACCGGAAATAAGTGGATCGTCGTGGCGACGGACTACCTCACCCGCTTCGCTGAAACGAAAGCACTGCCGAAAGGTAGCGCCGCCGAAGTAGCGAAATTCTTTGTAGAAAACATCCTGCTGCGACATGGCGCCCCAGAAGTCCTCATCACCGACAGAGGAACGGCCTTTACAGCGGAGCTCACCCAGGCCATTCTGCAATACATTCAGACAAGGCACAGGAGGACAACTGCCTACCACCCACAGACGAATGGTCTTACGGAGCGGCTGAATAAGACCCTCGCCGACATGCTAGCAATGTACGTTGACGTCGAACACAAGACTTGGGATGCCATCCTGCCGTACGTAGCATTCGCTTACAACACGGCGGTGCAAGAAACAACACAGATCACGCCGTTCAAGTTGGTTTACGGCAGGAACCCGACGACGACGCTCGACGCCATGCTGCCGCACGTAACTGACGAAGAGAATCTTCACGTCGCTACCTATCTCCAGCGTGCCGAAGAAGCCCGACAGCTCGCCCGCCTGCGAATCAAGAACCAGCAGAGGACCGACAGCCGGCACTACAACCTCCGAAGACGCTTCGTCGAGTACCAGCCCGGCGACGGTGTTTGGGTATGGACCCCGATACGCCGACGAGGACTGAGTGAGAAACTATTGCGACGCTATTTCGGACCCTACAAGGTCATCCGACCTATTGGCGCACTGGACTGTGAGGTCGTGCCAGACGGCATTTCGCATTCACAGCGACGTCGCGCACCACCTGAAGTGGTCCACGTGGTGCGTCTTAAACAGTTTTACGGACGCTGACGAACTTCCTTATTTTGTTGTTTTCTTTGCTACGAGTGCTTTTCTTCATTACTTTCGTTTGTTTGCAGCATCGGGTCGATGCTTTTTAAGAGGGGGGTATTGACACGTGTACTTGTCTTTATCGGGCGACACGTTTTGCCGCCTAACAAATGTTATCGCACAGCGCGGGACGCGTCTGCATGTATCCGAAGTTTCTGGAAAGTTATGGATGCTTCTATCCGCGGTCTGTTGTCGCCGAACCTTGTGTTATCTGATTTCATCGCTTGACACGAATGGTGTAGAACTTTGTAGAAGGCATGCGGGTCCCAACGATTAGTCTGGAACATTCGATGACTGCTGTATAAAAGCTGACGCGCTTGACCCGCTGATCATATTTTCGACAATCGCCGAGCGTGTTCGCCGCTATCGTTGTGCTATAAGTGTAGCCTGTTTTGTGGGCACAGGTTCGCCCAATAAAAGTTAGCTTTGTCGTTCACAGTATTGCTACTGTGTTATTCAACGTCACCACCACGTGACAATAGATAGATAGATAGATAGATAGATAGATAGATAGATAGATAGATAGATAGATAGATAGATAGATAGATAGATAGATAGATAGATAGATAGATAGATAGATAGATAGATAGATATCTTGGAATAGAAAGTGATGAAGTGCATGTTAATAAATAAGTTGGGTGCTTAGAATGAACAAGCGTCCACTAAACATAGTACTGTTGAACATGATGCTGGCAACTATGTCCTTGTTTGATTGAAACAACCAAACAAAAAGGCCACATGTTCCCTCCGCTGAATGGCTACTATATTGCATCCCATGGACCTCGTTCAATATAGGAGCAAGTCAATTTAAGTCAATTTGGTCTGTTAAAATTGGTGAAACTCCTCATTCACATTAAAGAACCTGGAAAGCCGTTTCGATTGCTGAAATTTGGTGAACGTGCTGCTCTTCCACCTGAGCAGTAACCACACTTGAGCATAGCTTCTCCATAATTCGTGTATTAGAATAACGCTTTCAGGCTACTTAAACATGTCCTCCATGTTTCTAGATTTGTAGCATGCTTCACAGACAAGTATTCATTGCAATGACAGCCAAGTGGCACTGCTAATGCGCAAATGCAGTTCATTTCATCTGATGGAGCCGCCAAAAACGTCTGGAAGTGAAGGCAGCTTTTAAATTTTAGAAGCATCTGAGTATGGTTGCATTGGGCACTTAAGATCATATGAACAGTCATTCCAAATGGTAGGCTATTCTAGCAGCACACAACTGCACAAACGGAGTACTTGATAGCCATTGTTAGGCCAATGGAAAGTTCCTAATTTAAGATACAAAGTGTGTATCTAAAAATGCAACGGGAAATGATGTATCGTACTTGCCTGTAACAGCGTGGACCCTGGAGGGGTCAAGAACCTCTTTTACCCCTTGATGTTATTTCCAAAGAGTAAATGGCCCATTAACGTCTCTTCTGTGAACATACGGTGAAGGAAGGCCCTTGCGAATTTTCCTGATCCACCATGGCAGACCATGGTAAGCAGTGCCAGGATAACCTTCCCAATGTGCAATCCTCCAACCTATGTGAACCTATATGTTTAAGTAAATGTTAGCAAAGCAGTTTTAGGCGTTTCAAGCACATTTAGACAACAGTCCTACTGCAAATGAGTCACAACAATGGTGCCTGCTGCAGATGCAGAATGCTAAACTTACTTGACTTCTTGCTAGCTTCTTATGCTTTCTAGATGCCACGTGTACCAGAAAAACAAGGACTGCATAAACAAGAAAAATAATAAGTAAACCAAAGTATCCAAAACATCTAGTATTATTTAATGCGATTAGCATTCTTTGGATACTTCATATTTTCGGGCATTGTCTCTATTTTCCCACCCATTTCTCTCAAAGGGTAGGCCATTGTATATTATGAAGAGATCGTGCTGCTATGTTGAGGTAAGCGGGTACATAACCAACCGTCGGACCCGCTTGGGTCACTCGGTGTGTGACCCTGGGCATGTGTCACTCTTCAATGAATCCCTTTCACGCCATCTTGGGCAACTGCTACTGCTTGTGTCGGCTAACAGCATTAGGTGCTCGAAGAGGGACATGACTGTCAATTGTTACTAAGATTACAACTACACATAAGGTTCGCTTGCTGTGCTCCAGAAGTAATATGCGAGATTCGACTCTGCTGTATGAAATGTACATAAGCCACAACGACAGCGTGTGCCAACCGCCACCTCATCAATTAAATTATTCAATTCACAAAGGACAGGCGGCACAAGATCACGGAGTGAACTCACAGGTTTGTGGACAGTCAGTTGATGACTACGTCAGGGACTTCGAGGGAGACTCGGTCATTTCTCGACGTGCATCATCGTGCCCTCGCACTCTGTATCACAATTCTGTCTGTCTCGTTAGTGCCACCGTCCTAAGAATAGTCATCACGTATCACCATAAATAAAATATAAGTAGATACATATACGTACTGTTTATTAAATGTTTATGAAGAATACTTCGAGCATAGGTTTTTGCAGAGATAGTGAATGACACAGCTTAAATGAGCACTAAAGAAAAATGAAATTATTTGTATTCTGGGGTTTTACGTGCGAAAACAACAATCTGATTTTAAGGCACGGCATAGTGGGGAACTGCGGTATAAATTTGACCACCTCGGGTGGCACGGAACAGGGTTAGTTTTGCATTCCACCTCCATCAAGATGCGGTTGTTGGATCCTGTGACCTCGTGCTTAGCGGCGCTGTGCCAGCGCCACTGAGCAACCACGACATGAAAACACTAACGAGAAAAAAATATCAGATTTATCTTTAAATGAACTTCCTGCAATTCAGGAGATTCACTCGTACCATGGCAAGAGGCTGCGTTAATTGTAAAAGGTGCAAGAAGAAAGATTAATGGCACTGCTGCCTTGAAGTTGCCACACCAGCTTGCTGTAACGTCATGGGTTTTATGGTGTCTGCTCAGGAGTAGCTATTTTTTTCACTAAGGAAGGTGTTCTTCATTCTATTCTGAAAAAGCCAGAAACCCAAATTAAATAGCATCAGGAACTTTTAGTGAACCAAAATACCCGAAATTTCTAAATATACATGAAATCCGCGATGTGACAATGAGATGTCGGCCCGAAGATTTTTGGGCGATACTGAGAAAATTTAACTTTGAGCTTTATTTTCGCTAATAATCAACCAACTACCAAGAAATTAACAGTAGATATTTAAAAGTATGCTTTCTTATATTTATTCGAGTTAGGGTGTCCTTAGTGTGCCCTTAACACAAAATAAGGAATGCACTTAGCTGCGAAATAGGATAACATGCATCCCTGGTTCTCATTAAAGTAGGATTGACAGTATAGCAGAGGGCATACACTGGCTGCCGAGAGGGGAGCACTGCCACTTCCCCTCAACCTGCCAATTTCGAATTGTTTTATGAGCAGTGTTGCGATTTCTGCATCTTAAAAAGACACAATGCCAAGGAGATTCATGCCGCGCTGGCTACAGTATGTGGTCACCGGCACTGCACACCGTGCAGCTCGGCATCAATCGCTTTGGAATTCGGCCTTTTAAATGCAGAAATCCCGGATGACTGCTCGTTCTTCAAATAACTTTCTCAATGGGTGCAGCTGTTTTGGTTTGATGCCCCTAGCAGTGCACTGCTGTATGACATAAGAAAAAAACTAGAAAGACGGGCACTCATGTAGACCACTAATGTGCACACCAAGTTTCTGAACGCCCCTCTTATATCAGGCATATACCCTGAAAAAAGCACATTCTAGGTTTAATATGTTAAAAAGGGACACTGAAATTCACTCCCAGTCCCGGTGCAGTTGCAAAGTCTTTCCGCTGAGTGCTTAAAGGCACCATGTCTGCTACTTAAGGCACTGTGCACTAATTGATCACTGGAGGAAATGCTTGCAGTTGCATCAGCAATGTTCTTTTTATTCTCCCTGCAATACGTTTTCACAGCATCACAGCAGTTGATCGTGGTGACGCATCACATTCAATGACCAAACAAAGAATTCACCATTCGCGTTCGGGCTGGGGTGTTTCCCAAGAGATGTCAGTAAAACGCGAAACCACGACACCCCAAAAGCAACAATCAAAATAGGTACAAGGAAGATTAAGCTCACATAAATGGACGGATATAAATGACTGATTGAGAACACTTAAGTGTGGCTGCTGTTTACGATGGCAGTGTGAGCTGATCAAATAGTTTTTCTAATTCCTCCCCTTAATTTAACAATTATTTCTGCTTATCTATTCACCTATTGTGGCCACACCTTAACGGGAGCTCCTTCATATAAAAACACAGTGTTGCATTTTTTTACTTCTCGTCTACATGACGCTACTGATGTTATGCTTACTCTCAGAGAAAGTATTTCACAGAACTGCTCCACCGACAAAGCATTGCTCCAAGCTTGCATCAAAGCGTCATTTAGTTCATAAGGATGCGCTCCTCTTTCAATCGGTTCCCTTTATAGTGCTCGAATTCAAAGAAAAAATTGCTTTCCGACATAACTAGCTGGTTCTATGGTCACAAGAAACTTCGCTAATTATTGACGTTTATTTTGCCGATAACGTATACATGCCGCCTGGTAACACCGTGGGACGATACGGCAGATATTCCGAGGCATCTCGTTTGTTTAACGATATTAAAGTTTTGGTAAATCAATCAGTTACTGAAGTGCGAAAGGCTTAAATTTCATGCCATCACAATATTTTGAATGTTCTATTCCAGTAAAGTAGTACCTAGAGTGCCATGGCATCTGCCTTTTCCGTGAATGCAAAGAGCGCCTACGCATAGTTGTTTGCGCGAGGCACTCGATAGCGTCGAACGGAGAACATGAAAAAAGAAAGTTGAATGCGTACAAACTGGTGAAAAACAAAACACGCGCGTTTAGCAAGGTGCATAACTCGATGATGTCGCAACAGTCGGTGTACCACCCCTATTTTATCTTACTTATAACATAGAATCGCATGTTGCACCCTTGAAATTTTTTATTATCGCGTATAGCCTCCTAAATGTTTTATGATCGCGCGAACGTCGGCAGCACGGCGTATGAGCGGCCTTGCATGCAGCAACGCCGGGGCACTCGATTCTGAAGCAAACAGCGCAGAGAATACATTTTCTCTAGAGGCTAATTTTCACCGATCCCACAGCCGCTCGTTGCAACAAGCGCGCTCACACGCCATGTACTAGATGGCGTGGCACAAATGAAATGTATTCGGTTACAGTACAATTCAGATGGTTTCACGTAGCATTGTTTTCCGCTCATTAATAAGGCTAACTTAATTGGTGGTCCAACACCATACCAGAAATCGTGGCGTACAACATGCCCTGTTTTAGCTGGCAACACATAGCTGCCTTACGTCCCCACAAACGAACTGTGAAGTAAAACCAGCACAAAAGTCCACGTTCAACACCACAAATCTAGTGCTCTACAACCAATTCTTACAACGAAGGATAGTACATGAATGAAAACTAGAAAAGAGGCGCGCCGAAGACACGAACAGTCGCTGTACACATTTCCGCGCTTTTCTTCCCCGCGCCGCAGTGGACGAACACATTTGAAACACTCACTCACCTTTGATGTCCCTGAGTCGAAGGCAATGGTGGTGATCTTCGAGGCAACAAGCCCACAAAAAGCGAGCAACACAAAGGAATGTTCCAATGAAGTCACAGCGAAGCAGAGAACGATCTAGGAAAACGCAGGAAGGCCTCCAGCAAGCGGTGTGCACAAACCGCACAAGCTCCCGGAATGCGCCGAAGCGTCAACAGTGCAAGCGTGCAATCATACAAGTACACGCATACAAATACGCGCTTATATCATCGTTAATTCTAATATTTATTAACAAAGTTTGTAATTTGTTGTTACTTAACAATTTCTGCGATTTGCAAGTGTATGGAAGTTTTCTGCTCGGCTCCTTTCATGAACTGCTTTCTTTATCGCAGTAAAGTAGTGCACTGTCCGGAACTAAAGAATAGCGCAGGAATTGGCGCAAAATTCAAACATCGCAAATGCCCCGTCATGTGTGCGCGCACAGTTTTCATCGCTTGGATTTAAAAAAAAAAATAACTAATGCGTACAGCAACCACACGAACTGAACTATTTACCAAAAAAGTGCAGAAATGTCGCTGTTTGTGCGTGTTAGTTTGACATCGTGGCAAACCGCAGACGGTCTGTCGTCCCATTCTTTAAACATTTCTGCGTGTGCTTCTGCGCTATACGATTTCTCACCGGAAAAGTATACCAGCGCAGATTGTGCTTGGTGGCCAAGCAGATTCCCAACACATTGGCCAGCACCCCGTCTATATCACAGAAAGAACTTTGGCCTCCATGTAAAGTTTGAGCACCATGTCGTAGATATCGGCCACACTTTTTCGGTTGTTTCTATTGTGCGCTAAGCGGCAACATCTAAGCGAAGCGCACTCTTTAAAAACTACATATATATTTACTACATTCTCCTCCGCACCCGCCGTGGTGTCGTAGTGGCTGAGGCGTTGCGCTACCAACCCGAGTGCGCGAGATCCAATGCCGCCCGCGGTGGCGGCCTTTCAATGGGGGTCAAATGCAAAAACGCCTGTGTACCGTGCACGTGGTACAGGTTAAAGAACGCCAGGTGGTCAAAATAAATTCAGAGTCCCTTACTACGGCATGGCTCATACTCAAAGCATGGTTTGGCACACTAGAATTTTGCTGACTTTCTCCACCACCGCACCCATATTTAACATGGAGCCAATGCCGTGTGCTAACACACAGCCAGGGCTCTGACCACTAAGAATGGACGCCGATGAGAATGCAGGATGCGTCCAATCATCGGTTCTTGTCACTGTATTTATGGACGTTTACTTGTCTTCCTTTCAAACTGCATATTTATATATATATATATATATATATATATATATATATATATATATATATATATATAGCTGACACGAAAAGGTACGCTTACGAAAATGGCATTTTTAAGGTTTGTAAAACATTAAAAATAATAAAAATGCAGTTTTCGTAAGTGTGCTTCTTCGTTCCTTCTACTACCTATGCACCGGACCTACAGAACTTTTCCTTGTATTACATATATATTCTAATATAAATACAGCACAAGAGAGCAGCAGGCAGCGTGTCTCAACCAGAGCAGGTCAGGCAATCTCGAGCTCGCGCCTCCCGGGCGACTGGCAATGTGGCTGCTGCGCCGGGCATCATTCTTCTTCGCTACAATCGCCCCCCCCCCCCCCCACCGAAGCCATCCTGGCGACTCATGGTGACCATAGAATCATGGGGTCGTAATACGGCTTCAGGCGTTGTACGTCGACGGTTTCACGACTACGACAGCGTTGGTCCGTAGGTGGCGTCACAGGCTCGACAATATAGTTCGCAGGCGATGTCTGCGCGACGACACGGTAGGGTCCTTGATATTTGGGCACAAGCTTGGATGAGAGTCCAGCAGGAACGGCGGGAACCCAAAGCCATACAAGGGAGTCTGGAAGAAAGTGACAATGCGGGTGATCATCATCAAGTCTAGATTTTCGTTTCCATTGGTCGACGGCTATAAAGGAACGGACGAGCTGACGGCATTCCTCTGGCGCGGCGGCCAGCTTCAGAGAGGGGCGTACATTCGGATGAGTCAGGTCTGTACGGAAGTATGGTGTCGAGGGTAGTCGAAGGTTCGCGGCCATACAAGAGGAAGAATGGGGAGAAGTTGGTGGTCGCCTGTGGTGCAGCGTTGTAGGCAAACGTGACAAATGGCAAATGAGGTCCCAATCAGTGTGATCAGAGGCGATGTATTTGGATAGCATCTCGCCAAGGGTGCGGTTAAGTCTTTCTGTCAGACCATTGGTTTGAGGATGGTAGGAGGTGGTGGTGCGATGAACGATGCGGCATTTAGCAAGGAGCGCGTTTAGGACTTCGGAGAGGAAGACACGTCCTCGATCACTTAAACGTTCGCGAGGTGCACCGTGACGGTAAAATAAGGTTTTTCAGGAGGATGGATGCTATATTGCGAGCGGTGGCAGCAGGCAAAGCGGCTGTTTCTGCGTATCCCGTCAAGTGGTCGATGGCGACGACTATCCAGCGGTTCCCGGAAGCCGTGCTCGGAAGGGGTCCATACAGGTCAATGCCAATGCGATCGAAGGGCCTGGCAGGACACGGGATTGGTCGCAGTTGACCAGAGACATGCTGAGCAGGAACCTTGCGGTGTTGGCACTGAGGGCACGACCGAATGTACTTGCACACAAAGGTGTACATGCCACGCCAATAAAACCTGGAGCGAAGCCGGGTGTATGTCTTGAAGACACCCGCATTCACACCGCGAAGACGCATTCACACCGAAGGCGGGGTGGGCAAAGCGGGCAGGCGGAAAGCAGAAACCGACGAAAACCTCCTCACCGAGCGGGCAAAGCAGGCGGAAAACGCGGCGGGGAGCCCGATCGCTCTCGGACCGATTTTTTCCGCCCCGCCGGAGCTTCCCGCTTTCCCGCCGCCAACCAGGGCTCGAGGAGACCAGCCGACTCAAAATGGCATCCACCGAGACAGCTGGATTTTGCGCTGCACTTTTGATCGACATAATTAAATGTTGCCCGATGCTATGTGACACACTGAATACAAGAATCGAAACACTGGCATGACCCATTCTCTCTCGTTCTTGCAAGGCGGGGCGAACCCAACAGCGGCGTTGACGGGCTGTCTTCCTTCGAGCTTTCTGCTGCTCGTCTTGAAAAACTGGTAAAGAAGTGGCGAGTAGAATGCGAACTATTTCGTCTTCTACGTGCGAGCTGATTATTCTCCACAAGGGGTTAGGAAGCGAGAGCGGCTGGCCAGACGACGGTGGCGCGGTGACGACGCTTGCGCGCGCGCATTGAGGACGTAAGTATGTAAGTAAGTGGTCCTGATCCCTTTTGACTCAGGGCAGGTGTTTGTCAACGCCTACAGAGTACAAGAAGGAAAGAAAGTAAGGAGAGGAAGAACATAAAACACAGTTTTGTCACAGTCACAGTCTGTGAGTCCGTCTGGTTGGTCCGGTTTGTTGTATTCTAGGCTCCAGTCGCCTCGGATTTCACCAAAGCCACGACAATCCAATCCGCCAGCGCTGCCGGTTCAAGTCACCGCGTCCCAGATGCGTCGCTGCCTGGTCGGCCGTCTTTATTTTAGGAGCTCGTGTAGCTGAGGAGGTCGGCATCAGCGGCCACTCGCTGTGACTGGGCGGCTCTAGCCGGGCGATATCTGTCTGGGGGTTTCCTTCACCTACTCGGCTCGCCTGCCCAGTCGTTCCCACTGTTCTAGCCGGATCTTCGTAGTCTCGGCGCGTGCTGTTCGGTCCTCCTCGGTGAGACCAATCAGGGCCAGGCTCTCAGCCAGGGGGCACGATCGGGGAACTGCGGGAAGTCTCGGACATTGTTGTAGCACGTGGAGAAGGGTTTCTTCTGGTGCACCGAACAAGCGGCACGTCGGATCCGCGCCGAATAGTTCGTGGCGGCGTTGGTTTGTGAGGAGAGCGCCAGTGCGGGCTTGAAACAGCAGGGCGCTGCCTCTATCTCCTCGGTAGTCTGGTGATGGGCACGCTTCCGGCTTGTGGTGGTAATATAGTGCCAGGCTTTGCTTTTTTGCTACTGTCGTGCGCCAAATCGTTTTTTCAGCCTCATTGATTTCCTTGATGACTGCCTTGCGCCAATCTGCCTCCGTCTTAGTGTCGTGTTGTTTCGAATTTTCGCTGTATTTCGCGTCTAGGGACGTGTATTTCCGTATCCAAGCCGTCTTGATGTTTTTGCATCTTAGGTGTAGGTACATTCTGCGACTGTAATTTGTGTTTGCCATGAATTTGAGTCTGCCGGCATATTGTAATTTGGACCGCGCCTCCCTTGCCTCGTACGAGGACCAGCTTATTTCACCGCTTACTGCTGCATTTGCAGTGGCTATGCTGCCCCCTAGCAGCCAACGGCCTAGTTCTGTTTGGTGACGCTCCAGGCATTTCATGGTTTCACTGGAGTAGGCCAGCACATCGTCTGCGTATGTTGTCGCTGGTACTGCTACTCCCTTCCACAGTGTGCGTCCGACAGTGTATGGGTTGTATGAATGTCTGGCCAAGTGCCAGATGCGGCCTTTGAGGCGATTAGATTTTTTTACTAGTGCTTTGTGATGCGGATCCAGAAAGTTTGGTTGGTCACTGAGAGTTATGCCGAGGTATTTGTATTCCGATGTTTTCTTTTTTTTTTTGACGAGGTTCCCTTGGAGGGTGAATTCATTGTTAGTGTTGCTTGTATTTATCCCCATCCACTGTGTTTTCTCAGTGTTAAACTTTAGCTGGTCGGTTCCTGTGACTTCGGAGCAGATGTCGAGCTGGTGTTGGAGGTCAGCTGCTGATTCTGCTAGCAGCACAATATCGTCCGCGAATGCCAGACATGAAATTTTGGTGTATTTTTCTTGTTTTTCGGTTGTTATCGTGGACAGGTGGAGGCCTGGTCCTTCATTGCCTAGTGTTTGGAGTAATTGTGTGATGTATATGTTGAATAATGTTGGGGACAACGGGCATCCTTGTTTTAGTCCTATCTTTTGCTCGATTTTCTTCGACCTTAGTTCTTGTAGTGTGTACAGTGCTGTGCAATCCGTGTATAGGTTCTTGAGCAGGTCTTTGCTTTTACATTCTAGTCCATTGCTCAGTAGTTTTTCCCAAAGCCTCGAGTGGGGCACACTGTCATAGGCTATTTCCATATCAAGGAAAGCCAGATATAGCGTTGATTTTTCCTTATGTTTCATCTCCATAGCCTGGGTGAGAGTGAATGTATGGTCACTTGTCCTGCGGTTTAGTCTGAAGCCGTTTTGACACTCTGTGAATATGCTATTTGATTCACAGAACTTTTGTACTCTTCTGTTGAGGATTGCGCTGAACAGCTTTTGTACGTTGCTCAGTATAGATATCGGGCGATATGAATTTAGTGGTTCAATTGGTTTTCCTTTGCCCTTGTGTATGATGATCACTTTTGCCTCTTTCCAAGCGGGTGGAATTGGACCCGAATCAAGGATGCTGTTAAAGTAGTCTAGTAGTACCTCTCTTGCTTTTGTCTTTAGTGCTTCTAAGAATTCGTTGGGGATATCATCAGAGCCTACTGCTTTTTGATTTTTAAGGTCGCTGATGCTTCGTTTCATTTCTGTTGTGGATATCGCGCTCAGTATGCTATGTTCTTTTTTTTCCCTCTTCATCTTATCAGTCGCTGTGTTTAATGGCTGTGGTGTGTGATCTTGTGGATTGTCTTAGAGTGTTTTGAAGTGTGATGTCAGGTATATTTCCATCTCTTCTTGTGTTTTCAAGACAAGTCCAGACACAGTGTGTATAGCAGTTGTTTTCATTGTGATCTCTTTTGGTTGAAGAGAGTCAATATACATCCAGAACCTTTGACTGTAATGTTTTCATTCCTTTATTATGTGGCTTTCTTGTTGTTTCAAGGTGGTGTCGACTTTTTTGGCTACTAAGTGTTTAACCTTTTGTTTCTGGTTTAAGTAGGCTTGCCATGCATTGTCTTTCTCAGTGGTTTCCTTTTCATTTGTATGGCGGTGCAGTCTGGATAGTCTTTTCCGTTTTGATATTTCTTTAACTTCCTTGTCAAACCAGGGTGTTGGTCGTGTTCGCGTCGTCCCTTTTGTCTTGCCAATAGTTTTATCTACCACTTTTAGGCATTGTTCTATGAACTCTTCATAGGTCTGGCTGTTTTCTATTTTTTCTTGTAGCTGTGATGCGAACATTTCCAATTTTTCTTTGTCTCTCATCTTCCAGTGCCTGCTGTGTGTGTTGTCTTTTTGTTTTTCGTGCGAGGTGCAAGGGTACCTAGAAGTATTTTAATTATATTGTGGTCGCTACCACAGCTGTCTGTTTTGTCTTCGTCAATGTGCATTGATATTATTTGAATGTGTTGTGCGGTGGCGTATTTGCTGTATAGCACATAGTCAATGGCTGATTTTTGAGTGTGTCGTGTCCACGTGTAGGTGCCTCGGCAGGTAGGGTCTAGGTTTGCTATGGACAGGTGGCATTCTTCCACTAATTTGCGGAAGCCCATTGCATCCTTTTCTTTGCCTTCAAGCTCCATTATATGGCAGTTGAAGTCGCCCAGGAGGAAAACAGGGTGCCCATTGTATTTTTGTTGGATATCCTTAGTGATGCATTCATATAGTTTTCTATTCCATTCGTCTTCTTCAGATGTTGTAGCCATGTATAACACACATAGATATACACTGCGTTTCTCTATGTCTAGTTTTATCCACATGTGTTCTTGACACGAATTTTGGTCCTCTCCAGTGATTTTCTGGGTGGCTTGTGCAAGGAATTCGACTCCTCCTCCACGTTTCGTACCCCTTTTTCTGTTTGGGCCATACCATTCTAGACCGTTGTGTTTATAGGGCTCCTCGTCATCTCGAAGGTGTGCTTCAGTCAGCGCATATAAATCAATTTTCTGTTGGCTCATTTCACGTTGGACTTCTTCCCATTTCAGTCTGCTGCCACCTTGCATGTTTAGTAGGCAGGTGGATAGGTTCTTTTGTTTGTCTCCTGGTTTTATTTTGTGTTTTCTTTTTGGGTACAGTGGGTGTTGTTTGAATTTTGTTGTGGGATTCAGATTCTGCGTGCTGTCCTGGCTAGCTCGATCCTCTTCTGTATGTTTTACAGGCGACTTCATGTTCGGCCAAGCATTGTTGTCTTCATCTTGAGTGGTCTGTTGGCTGTGTTCTGTTCTGTTTTCTGTTTTATCTGTGAGGCTAGTGGCAAGTGTTTTTGTTTGGCTTTAATGAGGCATTTTACCAGTGGCGTCTTGTTTGGCCTAACTGGCCAAGTGCTGTTGTCATGGCTTTCAACAGTGTCCTCACTGCCCTCTGGCCTGTATCGTTGGGGTGTCGGCGGTATTGTGATGTGGTTGTGTGTTCCCGGGAGTTGTTTCCTAAAAAAGGAGTTATTTTTTGGGCTAGTAGGGAGCTCACATGGTCTCCTGCTGCTTCAGTATAGTGGATGTCATTGAAGCTGTCTTCGTTGAGGTCATCCCCTGTT
Organism: Dermacentor andersoni; assembly: GCF_023375885.2. Taxonomy (NCBI): domain Eukaryota; kingdom Metazoa; phylum Arthropoda; class Arachnida; order Ixodida; family Ixodidae; genus Dermacentor; species Dermacentor andersoni. Next base: position 14,283,328 of record NC_092820.1, read on the forward strand.
GCAATAAATTCTACACTGCGACCAAGTGAGGCACATATGTTGTTGATTTGCTGGTTCCATTTGCAACACGCTGCTTCTGCTTGATGGCCTCGTGACTTCGGTTCTGGAATGGCACTTATGATGTAATGGTGTTGGGGTGCCTTTTTGCTCCATGATGTTAATTTCTCTGTGAGCTGTTCGATGGACTTTTCAACTCCTGTGTCACTTAGTGCGTCGACAGTACCAACGTGTAATACGAGTTGGAGCCTGGTGTTGGAGGAGTCTGCGCGTGTAATTTCTCCTTCAGCTCGAAGGAGTGTTTCGTGCGTAGTTGCTCCCGATTTGGTAGTTATGCGGAGCCTCTGGTCCTTGATTTTCTCGTAAAGGTGTTTTTTCCAGTCGATGAGCATTTGAGTCATCAAGCATCACCATCTGATAACGCTGGGGTGAGCTGTTGCTGAGTTGCTCTTTTGGCTGTTTGCGGGTCTTTTGATTAGGCATTTGGTTGGACGGGGGGTGCTGTTGGGTTGTATTGCCGCCATTCTTTCCGTTCTTTTTCTTACGGACTTTGATCCTTGGGTCTGCATTTGTTTCTGATTCTTCACTCTCTTTTGCGTTTTCTTGGTTTTCATTTTGTGTTTGGTAGCTCCTTTGACTGGGTGGGGCGTCCTGTTTTTCTAGTAGCACTTTGTTGTTTTTTGTGTTTTCAAGTGTTTGACAGTTTTCGTTGGTGGGGTATTTTCTATCTTGCTGAACTTTTGGACCTCGGCTCGAAGCGCTGTCACCTCCTCTGACAGCCTTTCGCGTTTTTCGCGTTGGGCTTTTAGTAACTGTAGTATTTCTTGTCGTTCTGTTTTCCTCTCGATCTCGGATTTCTCCCACTTTGTTCTCAATGTTTCGATGTCAAGGCTGCACTCTGCCCTCACCTTTCTTTCTTGTTGCGCTATTATCGCTTGTAGTGTAGACATCTTCATGCAGAACTTGCACGTGAAGCTCTTGCCGTGGGCCTCCTCTATGGTGCAGAATGGGGAGTCCTCCAGGACTCCGGTGCCAAGAGATGGCGACACGTGTGCCACGAAAACGCTAGATGCTCCGCCTTCCCTGCAACGCGGGCCGCCAGGCAAGCCGTCTGGTCTGAACAGGCGTGCGCGCTCACCGCCTCGCCGCGTTGAAAATCCGCTTGGCCGCTTAGACGCTCCGCTTTCGGTGTGAATGTGTGTGGTCAGTGTGGAAGGCAGAACATATTTTACCACCAAGCTGTCGAGGTATGACCAGCAACCACTTGCGGGCGTCAGAAACGTAATTCCGGCGGTAGAGAAGTCCATCCCGAATTTCGAAGTGAGATGCTTGACGGCGCAAAGCTCGAGAAGGTGCAAAGCTCGAGAAGGAACAGTCGACAGGTTTGAAAGGAAGCGGATAAGAGTACTAATCCAGGCATCCTTGCGTTGCTCCGAAGCCATGTCGCAGCCTGCTGCGAACGAAAGTACTTGGTCAACCGCAGAGAGGCAGGCATCGCTTTCGGTTGACACGGGCGAACGGGAAAACGCATCGGCATCGGTGTGGCGGCGGCCAGACCTGTACACAACGCGCACGTTGAAATCTTGCAACCGCAAAGCCCAGCGAGCTAGTCGACCTGAGGGGTCCTTCAACGTGGACAGCCAACAAAGTGCATGGTGGTCTGTAATCAGGGCGAAGGGACGGCCATACGGGTAGGGTCGAAATTTACTAAGTGCCCAGATTATGGCCAAACATTCCTTCTGTCCTGTCGCGCCTGTCCTGTCGTGCCTGTCCTGTCTTCGTCCTTGTGATCGTCTACAAAGCGCATCCAATCTTTCCAAATACAATGAATCAACTTACCCAACAACGCATTCTGCTAGACTACATTCCTTCTCCGTAACGGAATAGTTCTTCTCGGCTTTCGTGAGCCTGCGGCTTGCGTATGCAACGACGTACTCGTCGAATCCAGATTGGCGCTGGGCGAGGACAGCGCCGAGTCCAACACCGCTGGCGTCGGTGTGTACTTCGGTCGGAGCTGTCGGGTCGAAGAGACGCAGTATAGGCGGCGAGGTCAGTAGACGACGCAACTCTTGGAAGGCATCGTCACAAGCGGACGACTAGGCGTAGTCAGTCAAGTCACTCCGTAGAAGCTGATTCAAGGGAGCAGTGATGGACGCAAAATTCCTAATGAAGCGGCGAAAGTAAGAACACAGGCCAAGGAAGCTGCGAAGTTCTCTTACGGAGGAAGGTTTGGGAAAATCAGCAACTGCACGGAGCTTGGCGGTGTCAGGAAGAATACCGTGTTTAGATACTACAAGGCCAAGGGTGGTGAGCTGACTTGCGCCAAAGTGGCATTTCTTCAGGTTGAGCTGAAGGCCGGCGGCAGTTAGGCACTGTAACATTTCCTCCAGCCTACAGAGATGGGTGGGAAAATCGGGCGAAAAAATAACCACATCATCTAAGTAACACAGGCACGTTTTCCACTTGAGACCACGCAAACGGTTGTCCATCATACGCTCAACTGGCATGAGACGAAATTAATTTAGGCCATCTGGTGTTACAAAAGCCGTTTTAGGTTGTTCTTCGGGTGCCATGTGGACTTGCCAATAGCCGCTGCGTAAGTCGATAGAAGAGAAGAACTCCACGCCTTGGAGACAGTCAAGGTCGTCGTCAATTCTCGGAAGAGGGTAAACATCTTTACGAGTTATTTTATTAAGACGACGGTAATCGACACAGAATCATATCCATCCACCCTTCTTCTTAACAAGAACAACGGGAGATGCCCAGGGGCTGTCCGAAGGCTGAATGACGCCGCGCTTGAGCATGTCAGCTACTTGGTCGTCGATAACACGGCGCTCTGTCGTGTATACGCGATATGGTCTTTGTCGCAGTGGCGCACTGGTACCCGTGTCGATGCGATGACAAATAGTTGACGTGCGGCCAAAGGGAACATGCTGGCAGTCGAAAGACGAACGGAACTTGTCGAGAAGGCGTAGAAGCTGGGCTCGTTGAGAAACAGTCAACGTGTCGGCGATGTAGCTATGTAAAACATCGGGAAAAGTGGGCTCCTGCGCGGGGTTACAGGTCACTCCGGGGACCTCATGAGTGGCGATGGGACCAGTTGGAATGTCAATGACGGCAGCAGGGTTGACACACTGGGCACGGCCCACGAAGCAAAGTGAGCGGACAGGATAATCGGTTGGCGACGAGCAATCTGCTGACGCCGGCATGGACGTCAAAAAGAGCGAAAGGCAGCGGTGAACATTTGCGACGAGTGATAATTGCAGATGGCGTAAGAAATGCGCTGGCATCAGCAACAATGTTGCATGACACTGCGGCAAGGGCAGATGAGTGTGGTGGAATTGTAACGTCTTCGGCAACAAATACTTTGTCTTCAGATTCACGAGCGTCAAGGAGTGGGGCATAACACAGCGTTTGAAGTTCCACTTGAGCACGAGAACAGTCGATGACGGCCTTACTAGCGGAAAGGAAGTCCCAACCCAAAATAAAATCGTGGGAACAAGAACACAGCACCAAAAATTCGACGATGTAGAGGAGGCCGTTGATCACAACCCGAGCAGTACACGCAGCTGCAGGCGTGATGCGGTCTGCGCTGGCAGTACGAAGTGACATGTTGCACAGTGGCGTCGTGACTTTACTGAGCGAACGGCAAAGTTTGGCACTAATAACTGAAACTGCGGCACCAATGTCAACGAGGGCGAGTGCAGCGACGCCGACCACATATACGGTAATAACATTAGTCGGAGAACGGAGAGGCCTTGGTCTGTTCGTGGGTAACGCAGTTCTTGCCTCTGGAACTGCTACGATAAGTTTTCCCGTTCCGACGAAGAAGGACGATGGCGCATCGGCGAAAGCGAGCGGCGTCGAGGCGATGGCGAACGGCGGTCAACAAGAGGGCGGCGGTCCGAGTAGGAAGACATCTGTCCGGGGTTCTGAGACGCGGAGCATGACGGGTATGGGGAAACGTATGGTGCGGCGTCGAAGCTACGGCGGTTGGACGTTGCGCGGCGACGACAAAATCGTGCAACGTGGCCAGGTACACCACACGCAAAACATATTGGCCGGTTGTCAGGAGTGCGCCATTGTCCACTGCTGTACCGCGGTTGAACGAAGTGAGGAGCTGGACGCAGTGGCACGACCGATGAGGATGGCACAAAGGTCGGAGTTGGTGGCCACGCGAGATCCTCGGCAAAGCTGAGAGGTGCAGACACCTCGGGAAAAGCAACAAGATTCGGCATAGGCGGAGTCTCGCGAGCAGAAGGGAGAGCTGCGCACACTTGCTCGTGGATGACCTGGCGAAGGTTGGCCGGCAAAGACGAAGGTGGTGGCGGGGCTGAGGACAGCAGCGAAAGCTGAGGAGCGACCTCAGCACGGACGAACTCTTTTATCCGGCAATCAGGGAGTCCATCTCAGGAGCCACGGGCATGCTCGTGAGGGTTTCGTCTGACGCAGGGGGGCGCCGCGTGAGAAGGCGCTGTCTGCAGAGCTCGTCGAAACTCTGGCAAAGTTCAATGACCTGAGGGACAGTGCCTGGGTTTTTGGAGAGGAGCATATGAAAGGCATCGTCGGAAATGCCCTTCATGATGTGACGTACCTTGGCCGCCTCCGCCATCGTCGGGTTCACACGCCGCCAGAGGTCGACGATGTCCTCTATGTAGCTGGTGAACGCTTCACCAGTTTGCTGGGATCGGCTTCGTAGGCGTTGTTCAACGCGAAGTTTGCGCACGCCAGGGCGGCCGAAAACTTTTGCGATACCGGTTTTGAAGCTAGACCACGTGCAGAGATCGGCTTCGTGGTTTTTGAACCACAGGTTGGCGACGCCCCACAAATAGAAGATCGCGTTGCCGAGCTTTAGGGGATTGTCCCATTTGTTGGTGTTGCTGGCGCGTTCATACGATTCCAGCCAATCTTCAACGCCTTTCTCATCGGTGCCGCTGAAGATATCAGGATCCCGCTGACGCTGGGCACCGGCACATACAATGGCTGGAGTAATCGGTGGGGATGTCGGGCTGGGGTCGTCAGGCATGACGGATGGCAGAATTCGGGTGCGTAATTCCAGGTTTGGGAAAACCGTAGCACCTCCACCAGAATCTAATATAAATACAGCACAAGAGAGCAGCAGGCAGCGTGCGTCAACCACAGCAGCTCAGGCAATCTCGAGCTCGCGCCTCCCGGGCGACGGGCGATGTGGCTGTCATTGTATATATATATATATATAGTTACAAGCACGGGGAAAAGGGATTTATTTAGGCGTGCGAGCGCAGGAACGGCAGGCTACGAACAACAAGAATGGCAGCTGCACAGTCTTCCTTTTTTCTCTTCTTGATCCCCGCGTCCCTTTTCCGCGCTTGGACGTAACGTGGCGTACATGATTTCAACCGTGCGACATGAGAACGTCTACCAGTGTTCGTGAGGCGAGCGAGCGTATAGTTCACTTCGCTGACTTTGTCGATGACAATATACGGTAGTTTGCCGTATATATCGTAGTTTGCCAGAAGCTTTTGGCACAAACCGCGCTTCCTTATGGGAGTCCAAAGCCAAACGAGATCACCAGGGTGATATGTAACAGGCCGATGTCGTGCGTCGTAGCGGGCTTTGGAGTTTTCTTGTGATGCTCAAGTCCGCAGACGCGCAAGTCGCCGAGCCTCTTCAGTGAGGCATAGCGTATCGGCGACCGTAGTATTGTCGTGGTGGTAAAAAGGGAGGACAGTGCCGAGCGTACACCGGGGCGGCCGAGCATATAGAAGGAAGAAGGGGTTGTAGCCGGTTGTCTCGTGCTTGGCGGTGTTATAGGCGTAAGTAATAAACGGTAGAACATCATCCCAATTCTTGTGATCGGACGCAACGTACATGGAAAGCATATTGGTGATTGTTCGATTAGTGCGCTCAGTGAGGCCGTTCGTTTGTGGATGATACGGCGTCGAGTGCCTAAGGTGCGAGTTACATAAACGCACAAGCTCTTTCACGATATCCGCCGTAAATTGAAGTCCCCGGTCGCTTATGATAGCACCAGGCGGTCCATGTCGCAGAACAATAGCGTGAAGCAAGAAGAGCGACACTTCGGTGGCAGTGGCTGATGGTATAGCCGCCGTCTCGCAATAGCGTGTGAAATAGTCGGCGCAGACAATTATCCAGCGGTTCACCTTAGATGACTTTGGAAAAGGGCCTAACAGATCAATCCCAACTTGCCGAAAGGGTGAGCTGGGAGGCGGCACAGGTTGAAGGAGACTAGATGGGGCAGTGGTTGGGCGTTTCCGACGTTGGCACTGTATGCAGCTGGCGACATACAACTCAACGGAATGTCGCATCCGGGGCCAGCAAAAGCGTTCTTGAATGCGATAAAGGGTGCGCACAGTGCCTAAGTGACCGGAGGTAGGGTCATCGTGCATAGTCTGAAGGATTACTGGCCGGAGACGCTCCGGCATCGCTAAAAGGAAGCGCGCACCCGTGCTTGAGTAGTTCCTTTTGTACAGGAGCCCGCCCCGTAGACAGTAGCTGCTTGTTGCATTTGAATGGGCAGAAGTGAAGAGTGGCTCCAATTTGGTGTCTGTCCGTTGTATTGCTTTGAACGCATCGATATCAGGAAAAGCGGATGTCACAGAAGCGACGAGATGATCAAAATCGTCTACGTCGCAGTCCGTCGTGGTAAGCGGCATACGAGAAAGGCAGTCTGCGTCAGCATGTGTTCGGCCACTCTTGTAGGAAACAGTGAAGCTATATTCCTGCAACCTCAAAGCCCAGCGCGCAAGGCGACCACAAGGGTCGCGAAGGTTCACGAGCCAGCACAGGGAATGGTGGTCTGTGAAGACTAGGAATGGGCGTCCGTACAAGTACGAGCGAAATCGCTGAACTGCAAAGAATACAGCGAGGCATTCTTGCTCTGTCACCGTGTAATTTCGTTCAGGTTTGCTTAATGAGCGGCTTGCATAAGCAATGACTTGCTGACGGTCGTCATTACGTTGGACCAAGACGGCACCCAGACCGATGCCATTAGCATCTGTGTGGATTTCTCTCGGCGCAGTAGGATTGAAGTGGCGAAGAATAGGTCGGGAGGTCAGCAGGAACTTCAACTGACGAAATGCAGACTCGCACTCGGGTGTCCACTCAAACCGTGCGTCTTTATGTAGCAGACTGTGTCAGAGGATGAGCGACGTCACCAAAACCAGGAATAAATCGGCGAAAGTAAGAGCAAAGACCCAGAAAACTACGATGTTGCTTCACTGACTACGGTGCACTGAATGCCTCAACAGCTGCCGCCTTGAGGGGATCAGGCCGGATACCGTCTTTGTCAACAAGATGACCCAGCACAAGGGTTTCACAGTCACCAAAGTTACATTTCTTGGAGTTCAGAACCAGGCCAGCGTTTTTGATGCAGTCGAGGACAATATCCAGGCGCGTATTGTGCTCATTGAATGTGCGCCCGAATATAAGAACGTCGTCAAGATAGCACATACAGATGTTCCATTTTAACCCACGCAGAATGGTGTCCATGAAGCTTTCAAAGGTTGCTGAAGTGTTGCACAACCCAAATGGCATCGTATTGAATTCGAATAATCCATCCGGGGTTATGAAGGCTGTTTTCTCCTTGTCTGCCGGGTGTATCGGGATTTGCCAATATCCTGAGCGCAGGTCCACTGAAGAAAAATAAAAGGCCGAATGAAGGCAATCAATTGCATCATCGATCCGGGACAGCGGGTAGACATCCTTCTTAGTCACGGCATTTAATCTTCGGTAATCGACGCAAAATCTCCAGTTACCGTCTTTCTTTCTGACGAGTATGACCGGAGCTGCCCAAGGACTCGAGGACTCTTGTATTATCCCATTTTTCATCATGTCACTCACTTACTCCCTGACTATCTCGCGCTCGTTAGGCGACACGCGATAAAGCTGTTGCCTGATCGGGCGCGCAGATACCGTATCGATAGCATGGCGCGTTCTTGACTCCGTATTCGAGAACGCTTTTTCTGGCTGCGCGAAGTTAAACACTGACAGATGCTTAGAAAGCGTATCCACCAAGGTATGGCGCTCCCTTGTGCTGAGCGACTTGTTTATCATAGACAGAAGCTTTTTGTCGGAGACGTGGCGAAGGTCAGCAGGTTCACACGGCGGGTTTGTTAGTACGGCTACGGACGAAGACTTGTATTCTGTAAAGTAGGCGAGTTTCAAGCCGTCTGGAAGCAGGACGGGTTCTGCCGAGCAGTTGGCCATCCACAAGCCAGCGCGCCCGTTGCCGATGGATACCACACAATGAGGGACAAAAACGTTCTTCTTCACACAATTTAGATGCATTGGCTCTACGTAGGCATCGAAACTGTCTGGAACGTCACTGGGACTTACAACCAGCACGCACACAGAGGTGGACGCAGGCACAACAGTATCTGCAGACACACAAAGTTCACCGTGACTGCAAGTCTCCTCTAAGAGCCCGGACGAAACATGTAAATCGACGCAAACTTCCCCCGTGCGACAATCAGCGGTCGCACCACACTGCCGCAAAAAGTCAATGCCCAAAATCACTTCGTACGTCGATCGGGGAATAACTACAAACTCCATCGCGATAACTCCACCAGCCAAGGATACTTCAGCAGTGCACACACAAACAGGGGGCAACGACTCGCCGCTCACTCCACAAAAGGGTGCAGCCTGGTCCCACGGAAATACAACTTTGCGCCCTAACCGACATTTAAAACCGAGACTCGTTACGGATACAGTTGCCCTGGTATCCACTAAAGCCATTGTAGGAACACCATCAACAAGTACATGCACTTTGTTCTTAATCATAACAACTGCAGGGAGCATTTCTGTCAATAGCACGTGTCGAGCGACCTCACCCCCGTCGGCCGCGCTAGCTAGTATTCCGGTTGTGAAGGCGAGGAGGAGCGGCGCACTGTCGATGGAGATTGACATAAACGCGGTGCACGAGAAGTTGGCGGTGGCGTCAAACTCCTGTAAGATGCCGGCGAGCGACTCCGAAAGCTTGTCTGCCAGTAATCGTTGCCGAGAGGGACGCCAGCTGACCAAGAGGTGGTGTACGGCTGTTGAGTTGTCCTCATAGGAGGTGTGGTCCTTGTTGAAGACCCCGATCGCCGATTCCACGTTGTTGGGCGACGATTGCAAAACCTCGCTATGTGGCCCTCGACACCGCATTGGAAACACACCGGCAAATGCCGCAAATTTCCATGTGCTTCCACTTCCGTCAGACACGGAATCCAAGCTTTTCTTGCCGATCAAAAAATTGTAGACGTCTTCGGCTATTCCTTTCAACAAATGTCCAACTTTGTCATCTTCAGACATTTGAGAGTTGACTATCTTACACAGTTTCAGCAGTTCTTCGATATAAGTCGTACAGGTCTCGCCGGGAATCTGAGCTCTTTGCGAAAGCGTCTGTTCAGCGCGTTTCTTTTTTGCGCTAGAGTCTCCAAAACACGCTCTGAGCTCCTCGACGAAAAGCTCCCATGAAGTGAGCGTGTCTTCGTGATTCTCATACCAGACGAGCGCTGTGTCGGTAAGGGAAAACACAACATTGGACAACTGTGCGGTTGAGTTCCAACCGTTAGACCGGCTCACCCTTCGGTAGTTCGTGAGCCACTCGTCGACATCTTCTGCGGCTTTTCCTCCGAAAGTGAGTGGCACCCCGTAGTATTGCCACGGAACACCAGGTGCTGGCCTTGAAGCCGCGTCAGATCCTTCGGGAATCTGGCAGGCGTATTCAGGCATGTCAGGCGAGGGTGGCGGAAGTCCGGAAAGTCGACGGCTTCGGCTAAGTTGTAGCAGCGTAGGCTCCGTGGTTACGAGGTGTACCCCGCACCTCCACCAATTTGTTACAAGCACGGGGAAAAAGGGTTTATTTAGGCGTGCGAGCGCAGGAACGGCAGGCTACAAACAACAGGAATGGCCACTGCACAGTCTTCGTTTTTCTCTTCTCTTCTCTTCTTGATCCCCGCGTCCCTTTTACGCGCTTGGACGTAACAACATATATATTGTGACACGCTGACGAAGATGTCAGCTTGGTCGGAAGAAGACGACGCTCTGGACTTCGTGCGCTGTCTACAATCTTGTCAGCCGCTACGATTATTGTAAATATTCTGTAAATAAACGTCTGACTGTTTTTAACCCCATAACATTTTTGGTGGAAGCCGCGGAATCATTATCAAGACGGATTTATGCAGCGGGGGCTCCTTGGCTGCATCTACAATGCCAGCACAAGGCGTGGATGCTTCGGGCCCGTCGGCACCCACGCCCACCGTCATTCTAGCACAACCCCGCGACCCAGGAACCTTTTCTGGTACCGACCACACTGATGTTGAAGACTGCCTTCAACTATATGAGCGGGTGAGCTTCAGCAACCACTGGGATCAGGCCATCATGCTCGCTAATTTGATATTTTACCTCGCGGGCACGGCACGCGTATGGTTTCAGGCCCACGAGGAGGAACTTACCAGCTGGGACATTTGTAAACAGAAGCTGAAAGATTTGCTTGGCAAGCCTGTTGGACGTCAGCGCGCCGCCCAAAAAGACCGCGCTTCGCGTGTGCAGACGGGCACTGAATCCTACCTCACGTACATCCAGGACGTGCTCGATCTGTGCCGCAAAGTGGATCCGAAGATGTGCGAACCCGAAAAAGTTGCACACGTCATTAAGGGCATAGCAGACGATGCCTTCCACCTCCTTGTTTTCAAGAATTATTCCACTGTGCAAGCCATTATTACCGAATGCCGGCGGTTTGAGGAAGCCAAGAGTCGCCGCATTGCCCAACCATTTCCCCGCCTTCCCAACACGGCTGCTACGTCCACCTGCGAAGACCTCCGCAGTCCGCCCATGCCCGATCGCTCTGATGACGTCCTACATATCATCCGACGTGAAACAGAAGCCGCATCTCCTGTCACAGCCCCGACCCATGGCCCCGACTATTGCCAGGCGACCGCCTCACTGATACAGTCCGTCGTGCGCCAGGAATTGGCCAATATTGGCTTGACCAACGTCTGCTCAGTTAATCGACCTGACTACACTTCGTCCAGCATTGTCATACGCACCCGCAGCCTGAATGCCCCAACGCGGTATCGCAAGCCCGCCGAATGGCGCACTCCAGACGACAAGCCTATATGCTTCACTTGTGGTCGTATCGGCCATATTTCACGTCACTGCCAGTCTTCGTGGGTTTCGACCCCCTGGCCCTACCTCCCATCCCACGGCCCTCATGATGCTCCTCGGTTCCCCCCGCAAACGCAGCCAGTACATTCTGGCGACACTTCTCTGCCGACCCGCTCTAGCCGCTCTCCTTCGCCACATCACCGCTTCTCCAGTTCGCCCCCATCCCGCCGATCACCGTCCCCTAGCTCCTTCCGGCGCACCCTTCCGGAAACCTAACGGGTGCAGCACCTGGAGGCGAGGCTGCCAAGCCGACCCGACGCAAAAATGCTCTTTTGTCCTTGCCCACACATCGGAACCTCGTTAAAGTGAACGTGGATGGTGTACCTGTTACGGCTCTGATTGACACTGGCGCGCACATATCTGTGATGAATGCTCAGCTTCGGAATCGTCTCAAGAAGGTCCTCACTCCTGCTCCGTTGCCTGTGGTCCAAGTCCCCGGCGGTGGAACACCAGCCGTTATCACCATGTGTCTGGCTCGCGTGGGTGTCGCCGGACATCATATTTCTGTTTTATTTTATGTTCTAGAGCACTGCCCTTACGACCTCATTCTGGGCCTTGACTTTCTGTCTACACATTCCGCTTTGATAGACTGTTCTGCTGGTGTTGTGCAACTCGCTCTACCTGCTGCTATTGACCCTCCCGATAGTGCTCCGATATGGCTATGTTCTACAGAGAATATTCGCCTCCCACACCATGCCATTACCTGCATAGGTGTCTCCCCCGTTCCACCTATACCAGACGGTGACTACATCGTATCCCCTAATCCGGATGTCCTGCTCTCGCATAACGTCGCTTTTCCTCACACCCTCATTACCATTTCGGACAACGCTTCCTGCCTTCCATTTCTGAAATTTAGACTTTGTACACAACCCACGAAACACGAGAGCAGCTATTTGATGTCTAAAAGATGTCTTGAACGGTTAATTCAAAAGCCTAGTAGCTGTCTTGATCAAGACATTTTGTAGCCATGGACGTCTAGAAGTACTTCAGTAAGCCTTGCTAACGTTACGCTAAAAGTTGGCTAATGGACAGCTTGACAAGAACAACTGAAGACTTTTATTAGACATTCCCTCCAATTTTTGCGGCAGGTGTTACAGTAACACGACGTTTGCCCAGAGCTACAATTTATTTTAAACAAGGCATGGACATCAGAAAAATAAGTGTATATTGTCGGATAGAGTGATGCACAGGTAGTTCTTCCAGATGTGAACCATAGGAATAGTGTAGTACAGCCTCATTGGTCAATTAGTGCTTTTTAATTAGACCAATCAATTGAATGCCACCTGTCAAAATTGCGAATAAAACGAGATCTGTATTGTATGCTGATATCATTCCAATGTTCACCCATTGACCTAAACAAGAACATCTCTGCATGAAACACGTCCATTATTGGCAAAACTTTGCCCTGCTGGGTCTCCACCAAATTGAAATAGTCTCTAGCGAAGAAAAATTTTGTCAGTGATGCTGCAGTCCAGGCAAAAATTAGATCCTGGTTCCAGCTACAGGGAGCACAATAGCCTTACGCCAGTATACGAAACAGAACACTGTGCTGCAATGAGTTAAGAAATAAAGGATAGTACACATCTGGAAGAACGCTCTGCAAACTACTCTAACTAGCAATATAAATATATTTTTTCTGATGTCCATGCTTCATTTAAAAGTAAATTGTAGCTTAATTTGTGGGTGCCTCTTGTAAGGTAGCGCCACAGGCTTGCACAGCATCACGCAGAAATAATGGTCAGTTCTTCGGCATACCATCCATTAGTGAATTCCTTGTACGTTGCATGTTACGAGAACTGAAAGATAAACCATAATATTCTGTTATTTTTTTCATAAACTTTACGATGAGCTTTTTATGCACAAAAGATGATTGCAAGTGAAAATGCAGCAAGACATCAACTTCACACCATCTCACATACTCATACTTTATTACCTAATAAATTAGAAAAGATGCAGAAAGTGCCATTAACAAGAGTGACAAATAGCAGCAAAGGTGATCATGGGTAAATCTTGAAGATGATTGCCGCCGCTGCCAGAGTAGGCCAGCCTTCGTAGGAGAGCACTGGCTGCCCACAAAAGCTTGCTGTCACAGGCCACACGTGACGGTTCTTGTAGACATAGGCAAGCAATACCTGCACAGAAGAGGGAAAAAAAGGCGAGGGAGCAAATGGGAATATTGAAATTGAAACTTCAATTAGCAATATGTGCTAAGTAAGAAGTTTGGCTCACATTAAACGTAAATTTAAGCACTCCTTTCTTTTAAATTACGGGTATCTTAAGGTATGTATGCTATGATGTTTACAATGACTAGTATATTTCCTATCATAAGAAGCCAACAAACACTGACACCAGGGACAACATAGGGGAAATTACTTGTGCTTAATAAATGAAATAAAGAAACGATAAATAATGGAAATTAAAGTGGATGAAAACACACCTTGCCGCAGGTGGAAACCGAACTCACAACCTTCGCATTGCGCGCGCTATGCTCTACCAATTGAGCTACAGCGGCGTCGTTTTCCCATCCACTTTCTTGGGTATTTATGTGTCCTAGTAGAACCCTGTGAGTGTTAGCCAGCGCCACAACTCAGAGACCTTATTCCTGGCATATAGTCATTAAGTTGCATAGCAGAGTCAAAGTCAGCCTTTCAATTATTATATGGTGTTTTGTGGCTAAAAAGCCACTTATCAACCTGTCAAACAAGTCTGAGAAGCTTCTTGCAAAATATAATCAGTTTAAAGCAGTAATTCACTCTTGCAGGTAAATGATGTACTAACTTAATTAAAAAGTTAAATAGCGTTTTATATTGTTAAACTAAAAGCAAGTTTGGCATTTTGCGCTGCCTAGCTGTTGCCTTTCTTTGAAACTTAAACATGACACAGTACAGAGTAAGCAGGTAGCATGCAAAGGAGGACTGGTGATAAAGTAGTGCTCCACAGCAACACTCCTAGCTAGATCAATCACTTTTGTTGATATATTTTCATGTGACCCTAATTGGCTAAGGGCAATACCTCACACAAATGATGCAACACCTTGGACGATGCGTCATACAAAATTGAAAGTATCTCATGATGTGATAAAACGATAACATTGCCCACTCTCTTGGAAGTGTTAACATGCTGATTGCGCGAGAAAGTGCAAAGTGATTCGTATATGTGGCAAATTCATCAGTGCATCTATAGCCTCAGGTAATTCTGAGCATCTATGTTGACTTGCAATTGAGAAGCCACTGCACACAAAAAGGTGTATTCAAGTAATGGTTCATGCTGAATAATTGCCCACCTAGTGAAAAGGCAAATGTGGCAGGCTAAGGGGCCAGATCAAATAGATTGCTAAATTCTGATAACACATCCTATGATATTATTGAAATAGGTGATAAAAAACAGCACAGGTGAAATTGCAGTTATGACACAATTTTAAAAGCACCTCTGCAAACTGCTGGAACCCTCAGCATCATACCCGTTCCACACGCACATATGTTGCAGTGCAATCTATATATCAGATGCAGGCGCCTCCACACATCACTTTGTGATCTCCTCACAATAAGGTTAAGAACAGTCTGGCACAAGCTACCGGATGTGATTCATTTTGCAAGTGCGCGCCAAGTGCTGATGGTGGTAGAGCGAAATTGAAGTTTGTCCTTGTACGGAAGCCTCGGCCCATGTTTTATCAATTCTAGCGGAAACGCACACCTTTTACAGCACACATAAATCTTAAATTAGACTGCGTGCTGATGCTGTACAGTAAATTCCTGAAAAGAAACTAAATCACACAGAAAACATTTATAATACCGAACTAATCAAATGATTCAAATGTTAGCCCCTTCCCTTTTGAGGGAAAGGGCTCACACTCACATACGCCCTCTGAATTCCCAGAACCCGAGTTGAGCGGGTCCTCGTAGCCAGGTGGTCAGGCTTGCCCCAGCCGGCGCCTCTTAATTCCAGAGCTGGCTTTCTCCGGTAGTCACCACAAGTGTCAGCAGACTGAGACGAATACTGCAGCTCGAGGAAAAACGTACCGCAAACCACCCTTTTGTTGGAGAAGCTCTTCTTGCTGCAAGGAGACCATGAAGGCCCGGCAAATCAAGCAACAATACACGGGCCGCCAAACGTAGCCAGCCCTGCTGCCATCGCCGATTCTCCGAACGACGCACATGATCGGTTAGCGCTGTTGTCCTCGCCGGTTCTCTGAAGGGCGCCACCACCGGGGGTCGATCGAAGCACCTGCAGCTGGCTGAGATAGCTTTGGAGAGCAGTACCCCTGCAGGCCGATCGTAACACCTCTTCCATGGCCCGGAAAATTTCGACTGGCCAGCATTGACAACCGTTGGGCAGGAAGAGAATGGCTGGTGAGCAAGAATGTGGCTTTGCTGGCAGCAACCCCTGCGTACTTAGAATGCCTTCAACCATCTCACAACAACCGGTACAGAAGAGTCGATCCCGGCAACAAAATACCACTCAGCGTGCAAACGCCCGGAATCAGCTGTTAAACCACCAGGCTTCCTATCATAATTTCACTGCAAGCCGCTCACTTGGGAACCCCAAATTTGGCCCCAAAATTTTGTGCCGCCAAAGCGAGCGTTCACGTTCTCCCTGAGTTCGACCAAACCTGACCGTCGCGCTGCATAATAGCAAACGTTTACGCAGAACTAAACCAAAGGCTCTCAACCACCAATACCCGAACATAACTTAAGCAGCCTAAATTCACGAACAGCTTGTTCTTACCCTATCGCAGTGGCGTACTTATCACACGTACTGGTGCCACTGAACAGTCTGGTCAACTCCACAGGTACGTAATCACAATCGCGCTAGCTTAGTGGTCCCTATTCAGAAGGTGTACTTGCATCGTACGCAAACGTTTGATCACGCTCACTCTCGTTCTTTTTTTCTCTATTCCATGCAGGACACTTACCTTAAACGAATTAAACTTGCGTAACGTACGCACTCCGCAGAACCCCTAAACAAATACGTCTTTTAATAACTAGTTCCACGCACATACACACGTACTAGAGAAGACAGAACGCGGCCGCCCTCAACAAACACGAGCAACCCAGTCATAAACATTCTGCTTCCTTCCGTCCGCACAGGACACGCGCTAATGGAAATAAAACCGCTTTTCCGTGCAAATTATGCACTTACTGAAAACCTAAGCGCTTCAACTTAGAAACTTCGAAAACTCTTCTAAAAATAAAGAAGGTAAACTAATACTTATGCGCGTTACCATATGCCTCTCACCGATAACTTTGACCTTCAGGTTACTCACAAGAAAAAAGAAAGCCTATCTACTCATTAATTAACACCTCGAGAAACTAAATGTTTGCATAAAACGCATCTTTCAAATCTCGGAGCTTCGCAAACAAAACATAACCAGAGGTCATATCTTACATAATAAAAGAAACTTTAGTATTAAATTGCGATAATTTTCAAATGCTCAAAAACAAAACAAAGCAACACGTTTCACTTCTACGGAAGCTGTCACGGCTTCCAGTTCCAAACGTTTACGACTGACTCATACTTTTGAGCCTTACTCGATATGGTCGCGGTTCGAAAGCTATTCTGGCTACCCAGGAACAACAAAAGTGCTGACACACTATCAGCTCCTTCAAGATGTTACAGTCTCTTCCCAATTTGCGTCCTGGTGTCAGGCTTTCATCACGAACGTGACTGACCGCGTCACGACTCCCTACCACCTCGTCTCGTCTTGCCACCTAGCGCTCCTCCGCACTACACGCTGCACCCCGAAAAGAACGACGGAATGACGAGAAACATAACTGCCCCGTGCCCATTGTCCGCGTTCGCGCAGAACATGCTTCTCTGTCTCGTTTTGTCCGGTGGCTCGAACATGTTTGATGCGCCAACGTCGTCAACGACGACCGCACCTTTCTTTTCCTCGCGCCCTGGCTTTTTGCGTCTTTCGCCGTCTTTGGCTGCGCTACACTATTCTTTTTTACTGCGCTTCTTGCAGCGGCGCTTTCTCTTTGAATTCCCTTTCATGCCGCCTTCTCGCGCTTCAAGCTGGCCGGTACACATCTCGTCGGCCCGCATCGCTCTTCAACCCGCAGTCTGAGTGATTTTCATTTAAATCAACTATCGCTTTGCCTCGACTGGTGGAGTGGACAGCTCAACCGACTCTGGAACAATGCAGCAGTCTTTACTCGAGCTATGCAACTTTCACTCCTGCGAGCTGCCCTTTACTGCATTGCCCAGCTCACGCTGTGCATCAGGACAGCTCGTCGGTCTCGATCGCTGTCTCACCCGCACAGTCCAAATGATTCCTAACGAAATCATCGCGCTCGTGCCTACCTAACTAGCGGACAGCTGCACCGATCTCTGAACAATGCAGTTGTCTTCCTTTGAGCTACGGAGCTCGCAATCCTGCGAACTGCCCTCAACTGCATCGTCCAGCTGGCACTTCACTGCGGCACGCAGATCTGACTCGACATGGGTGCCCCAGTCTGTCAGGTCAGCAGTGCTCTCTACTTCATTAAGAACCTCGCTAACATTACAAGCGACGCACACGTGTGGTGACTGTGACAACTCACTCACAGCTGGCCTAGCTGTCTCTACAGCGCTCTGTTGGCACAGCACCTCGTTGGTCTCACTACGGCCTTTAACGGCCTCTGTTGCCACTAAGGCATCGTTAGCTGCTAGCACTTCGAGTTCACCTATGAACGTGCTGCTAATCTCGCAGGTGCTACTCCCTCTCTCGGCTTTCGGCCAAAATCTGCTATCGACTTCCCCCTACTTTCGCTGCGTCCAGCGTACAGACTTCTCAAGCCGCTGTTGACTTCGTTCGATTTCCTGCTCCAAACCTTGACTCTCTTTGCTCAATGCAGCAGCGTACTGCCTCGTTACATCTGTTAGGCCTTTTTCCTGCCGAATTCTTTTCGATTTCCGCCTAGCTTCTTCCTGTTCTTGCCTAATTTCTTCCTCTTTTTGTCTAATTGCTTCCTGTTCCCGTATTTTTTTCTTAGAAGTCGTTTACCTAGTTGTTGGATGAGTTTCAAATCATTGCCACTTTGCAGAATGGTCTTACGAATTTCTGCTTCCATCAAGTCCTCCTCTACGTTTACCTAGAGCTCTTTACACAAACACAAAAGGTAGGCTCTCGTCATAAACAATAGTACCATGGTCACTACATTAGGCTTGGGCTCTGCTGTCACACAATACTTGCTGCGATACCCACGCAAATCAGAATACAAGTAAAACATTACCAGCGATTCCAATCTAGAAACTCAGAGAAATTGAAGCCTGGTAAATCTTACAGCCAAAACCAAACGCTTACCCACTCAAGCAGCACCGTATCACCAGTCCTTCTCCGCCGTATCCAGTCAGTTGCAAGAGGTAGTCAATCCCAAGTCGCCTCCAACTTGATCGGGATACCGGTCGGTCAACATGTCCCAAAGTCTGTGAGCTCTCATTGCTGTCTACTTACGCGGTGCAGGCCGATCTTACCGCTGCCATCCAGTGGTAGAAGTGGAGGTCGGGGTTATAGGGAGGATCTGGATCGTCGTCAGGAACCAGGAGTGCAGGATTTATTTACATATTTATATTAAAACAAGAGATGCATTCGACAGTCTAGCGTGACTCCCAAATGGAACACGCAAGACGAAGCATACAGCACACGAGCACGAAGATCCAAACACACTGCTTCTTGAGCACGAGCACCCTGCTCACGAGCACACCACTAGCAGCCGACAAACTGCCGCTTAAAAAGCCTCTGTCCTCTCTAGATCCCCAGGGGAGGGAAAACTCCTGTAGAACCTTAGTCCAATCGGACCATCCACAGTCGTTGGGGCGTAGTTGACCCGCCTTTTGAGAAGGAGGGCTCACACGCTCACATACGCACTTTGTATTCCCAGAACCCGAGTTGAGTGGGTCCTCGTAGCCAGGTGGTCCCGCTTGCCCAAGCCGGCGCCTCTTAATTCCAGAGCTGGCTTTCTCCGGTAGTCGCCACGACTGTCAGCAGACTGTGACGAATCCTGAGACCCGAGGAAAAACGTACCACAAATCACCCTTTTGTTGGAGAGTTCTTCTTGCTACAAAGAGACCATGAAGACCCGGAAAATCAACCAACAATACACGGGCCGCCAAACGTGGCCAGCTCTGCTGCCGTCGCCGATTCTCCAAACCAGGCGCATGGTCGGTTAGCGCTGTCGTCTTCGCCGGTTCTCTGAAGCGCGCCACCACCACGGGTCGATCGAAGCACCTGCAGTGGGCTGAGATAGCTTTGCAGAGCAGCACTTCTGCAGGCCGATCGTAACACCATCACGCCTTGGGTTGGCTAGCGAATTTAAAGAACCCTTCAAGACGGCTGGCGCGATGGAGCCTAAGGCTTCAAGAATATGATATTACTGTAACCTTGAAGTCCGGACGAAAACAATCTGATGCCGATTGTCTATCACGCGCCCCCTTTGACTCGGTGCCGCAAGATAACGAGGATGACGGCGCCTTCCTTGGCATATTAAGCGCGCGAGACTTCGCTGAACAGCAACGAGCAGACCTGGAGTTGAAAAACGTCGTCGAGTATTTCGAAGGGCACACGGACGTTGTCCCTAGGGAATTTAGGCGAGGATTGTCTTTCTTCTCGCTTCAAAACAACCCACTCGTAAAGAAGGAACTTCTCACAAGTCCGCGCCAACTACATTCTTGTAGTCCCGTCAGGGCTGCGCCGAGAAGTACTGCACTCCCTACATGACGATCCGACCGCTGCACATTTCGGATTCTCCCGGGCACTATTGAGAATACAGGAAACGTAATACCGGCCATGCCTGGCCGCCGACGTCGCCCATTACGTCAAGACATGCCGAGCCTGTCAGCGACGCAAGACGCCGCCGACAAGGCCAGCAGGATTACTAAAGCCGATTGAACCTCCTTGACAACCATTTCAGCAGATCGGGATGGATTTGTTGGGACCCTTTCCAACGGTAACAACTGGAAATAAGTGGATCGCCGTGGCAACGCACTACCTCACACGCTTCGCTGAAACGAAAGCTCTTCCGAAAGGTAGCGCAGCCGAAGTGGTGAAATTCTTTATCGAGATCACCCTGCTGCGACATGGCGCCCGAGAAGTCCTTATCACCGACACAGGAAAGGCCTTTACAACGGAGCTCACCCAAGCCATTCTGCAGTACACTCAGACAAGCCACAGGAGGACAAGTGGCTAGCACCCACAGACGAATGGTCTTACGGAGCGCCTGGATAAGACCCTCGCCGACATGCTAGCAATGTACGACGACGTCGAACACAAGACATCGGATGCCGTTCAGCCGTACGTAACCTTCGCTTACAACAAGGCGGTGCAAGAAACAACACAGATCACGCCGTTTAAGCTAGTTTACGGCAGGAACCCGACGACGACGCTCGACGCCATGATGCTGCACGTCACCGACGAAGAGAATCTTGACGTCGCTACCTATCTCCAGCCCGCCGAAGCGCGACAGCTCACCCCTCATAATCAAGAACCAGCAGCGTACCGACAGCCGACACTACAACATCCAACGATGTTACTTCGAGTACAAGCCCGGCGACCGTGTTTGGGTTTGGACCCCGAGTAGCGGACGAGGACTCGGTGAGAAACTATTGCGACGCTATTTCGGACCCTACAAGATCGTCCGACGTATTGGGGAACTGGACTATGAGGTTGTGCCAGACGGCATTTGGCATTCACAGCGACGCCGCGCACGATCTGAAGTGGTCCACGTGGTGCGTCTTAAGCCCTTTTACGCACGCTGACGAATTTCCTTATTTTTTTCCCCATTTGCTACGGGGGTTTTTGTATATTACTTTCGTTTGTTTGCAGCATCTGGTCGATCCTTTTTTTTAAAGGGGAGTATTGACAGTTTTACTGTTCATCTTTTCCGGGTGACCGCTTGTCACCGCCTAACAAATGTTATCGCACAGCGCAGGGCGTGCCTGCACGGAGCGGAAGTTTCTGGAATGTTAACGATCGTCTCATCCGCTGTCTGTCACCGAAACTTCTGTAATCTGATTGCATGCATGTGCGACGCGAATAGTTCCGAACTTTGTGGCAGACACACGGGTCCCGGCGATTACTCTGGAACATTCGACGACTGTTGTATAAATCAGGACAACATTCATTTGGGCTAGATGGTGCATACTTGAGTTAGGAAGAAACAGCGCCAACTAAGACGATCACAAGTAGGGAGAGCGACACAGGATTGGCGCTTGTCCTGTGTCGTTCTCCCCACTTGTAATCGTCTTAGTTGGCGCTGTTCCTTCCTAATTCATGATGTATAAAAGCCGACTTGCTTGACCCGCGGATCATATTTTCTACGATCGCCGACTGTGTTCGCCACTATCGTTGCGCTTTAAGTGTAACTTGCTTTTGAAGGCACAAGTTCTCCCAATAAAGATTTAGTATTGCCATTCACAGTTCTGCTACTCTGTTCGTCCCCGTCACTACCACGTGAGAATATGCACTAGCTGCCAGAGCACCACGCAGCCCGTCCCCCCTTCCTCCGATTCCCTCACGACCTGTCGTGCGACGGAAGACATTGCGTTTGCTTTCCGCTTTCTGGCTTCTCATAAGTGAGCCGCGATTGTCGGCTTCGCTGGCGTGCCTCGCATATACATACTCGCACGTACAGCGCCTGACGCGCGGCAACGGTGTTATCGCCGTTGGACTTCATGCGGAACATCACAGCGACAGCAAGATAGCGCCTGGAGTGTTGAGGTATCGCAAAAAAGGCAAGTCTAGTCAAGGCTAGCCGGCACAGGCTCACCGTAAGACCGATCTGTTAGGCGCACACGCTGTATCACGGTTACCGGGAGCGCACTTAACCGAGAAGTCGCGGGTACAGAGGTCCTATGCAAGCCACTTATTGCGGACCTGCGAGCATCTGACGCGGCGAAGAGGCGCTCAGCGAAAGATAGCTTGGGTGAAGAGGCCCCCCGGGGTCCGCCACTGGGAGACCGGCCAGTGTGCCTCCCGTGACACAGTGACTCAACGCCGGCATGGAGATGCACGATTTGCGCGGGAATGCATCTGCGGTGCGCTACCCGTGTCGTCCGTGTTCCCACTGGGGCGGCGGTTCCCCGGGGTTGAGCTTAGCACCACGACTGAGCTGGGGAATGAAGCGCAGGTGCGCACCTCAGTCCCCATATTCGTCAGAACACAATCAACAGGATGCTCCTCCTATCTTCTTGCTTTCATTTGTTCACATGGATGTGATGTTAGCGTATTACTCTGTACATAGCTCAAAGGCTCTCGCTGATTTCTTCACATTGCAGGCGCGGCCACCATGTTTGCCGACATCTTGACCTTGCAGCGAACATCATCTTGCCGACTCCGCCTTGGTGACGCCAGTTTCGATAGCAGAGTTTCTTTTTGCGGTATGGGGACGGCCATTTGCAAGGTGAATCAGTTTGAACGTTCAAACCTCAGTAGTACGGCTGAACAAAATTTACCTCTATTCTCAATCTTGCTATCACACAGTTAGTTTTAATACTTATTGTTTGGTACTAAGCAGTTAACCATTTCAAGCTATATACATATGCATATGTACTTGCATGTGCCTCTACAAATATACGTAACTGTCTTCCCGAATCGTTAAACAATGTGTTTTGTTTTTATGTAAACAAGGCGTTGGGCATCATTTGTGCCGGCCTCCTTTTAGACTATTTTTCAGAAAAGAAATAAAGAAAGAAAACGATATTTATAGGGGGTTATAAGCAAACGTTCCTTATCAAGTAACGATAGTACCCACCATTGATGGCGCTTAGTATGTATGTCCCCGCGGCACGTCAGCTCGGGCCAACGATCGATACGTATTGGCAGTTCCTGCCCAACGGTGGCTTAAGGTTGACAACGTGTTTCCAATATGGGATGTGCCATTCTCATCGGTTTCGCAACGATGCGTGAACAGCGTGAATCGAATATAGGCTGGACCACTGTGATAGAGGTCCAACACTGGCTCTTTTTGCACCTACAACCAACAATATTAGCACTGCCATCTAGAAAGGTAGCAATTATTGGACCGACATTCAGGGGGATTTGCCAAGCATGGTTAATAAGCTGGCTTTCTCGGAACAACACAGGGCTTAAAATAAGCAAATTTGTTCTTCCTGGGTCATTCGACGCCAACTGTCTCAACCTTGGCGTTCGACCTTCAGCGAGTTCTTTGAAAATTGAGGACTATCTATTTAAATCAAAGAATCTTTCTGTAAAACATTTTTGCGAAAAACAAATTTTCAGCAACGCTAGCAACATGTGAAGTTATTTAGAGAGCTCGAAAGTATGAGTCGTAAAACGCATTGTCGAAAAATTCCGTCTTCTTAAATTAGGCGAGCACACGATTTTCCCTTGAGAATGAAGACAGGTTTTTCACTTAAAAAAGATGTCGATCTTTGCGTTCCCGTGAGTTTTTTATACGGTACTAAATATGCAAAATTTGATGCATATTTGGAATTTTTTCGCATAAAGAAAACTTTTACCAAAAGGTTATACGTCATAGTAACTAATTGCCAGCAAGTTGTACTCTAAGTGAAAAATAATTTGGGAGAAATATAGCGTGAAATGCCCTGTAGAGCTGGCGACAAAGTTGCAAAAAGTTAGTTTTAGCCTATGTTTAGCCGTAAATTTAGCATTGAAGTGATCGGTGTAAAAATACGCTAAATAGTGTATTTATTATAAACATTCATTATCTACAAACTGAGAAACTTTTATCAAATAACTTTTTGTTTTAAGCAAGAAAAAACATTTTTGAATTTGTGTTATACCGGTCTCTGCGCTTGCACGTGTTTCCCCTTCGTAGGAAAGCGTCCTAGCGGTAAGTAGAACTTGCGCGGACGCGAAATTTCCTGAGTCGATGGAGGAACGTCTAGACAAGATAATCAGCTCTTCATGTTTTTACTTGAAGGCTTTATTAAAAATTATTAGCCTAGCCAATAAAAAACGCGAGCCCCAATAGAGCGCATTTAACCGGATGTCGCCGTACAGCGACGGCCTGCATAGCGTCGTCACGCGGCATCGGAAACTTACGCCGGTGAGTACAGAGTGCAGTTACGTACAAGAAGATTTAGAAATGGGTTGAAACTTTGTGAATAAGAAAACAATCTGTTGCTTTATTACGGCCAATATGTAGCAAATATCAGCCATCACAATCGTGTTTTAGCGACCATGTTGGCAATGATGTTAGAGGACTGATGTCGACTCGTCATTAAATGTTTTGGCATGCTTAAGTTCAAACTACTGCATTTAATAAGATGATGGAAAGAAATAAATACGTTTAGTTGCTCGCCCTCTTTGTGTTTCTTGTTGTTAAAGGGACCCTGAAACAATTTTGACGATTTTCTACAAACGTACTGAGTCGTTAGAGTAGGTCCTTCTGATCATTAATTGACGCATCTAAGTGCTCCGCGTAAAGCGTGTAATTTATTATAGGGTTTTCAAAGTGCACATCGCTGCCGATCGCAGCACACTGCGCGGCGGAATTTTTAGCCGCCCCTACCCATATGACGTCGTGGGGCTAGCTATCCGATTGGCTGACCAGGGGGCGTGATCGATAATTTTTCCAGCTTTATGGTAAACAAATGATGTTCGTAATAGTTGGAATGTTATTTAATTTGTTTTTATAAAAAGAAAATAACATAAAGGGAATGCACAAGAAAAAATCTTCAGTACACTTAAGCCCTTCCGGCCCACAGCAAGTGTCGTCTGCTTGTGTTACAACGTGCTCCGTCTTTTACGAGAGCTCCGCCGTCAGTGTCAGTCTGTCTGTTCGCGAGCGCTATCATTCGACTTTTTTGCGTTGTGGACTGCAAACGTAGCGACTGGCAATATGTCAAGCTGCGACATCGTGTCCCTCTGCAAGCCAGTAGACGAGCGGGCTGGCTGCAGCGCATCGGACTGCCGCTATCCGAACGGGCGCCAGGATTTGCGCGATTGCGGCCGTCACTTTACCCCGGAAGATTACTAACGCAATTGCGTTTCGCGAGCCCGGTATTAGGGTAAACGCAAGCGCAAGAGGACATGACCTGGCCGTGTCCCCTTGCGTGTCGTCTAATGGGATGAACAGAAGCGCAAATGTGATTGGTCTGCACGGTGTAGCCACCTGGAGGCATAGAGCTCAGCCAGACACAGTAGCAGTAAGAAAATGTATTCTTCTTTGCTGCTGGTGTACATTTTTCGCAGGAGTGTAATCGTTAACACGTTGTTTTTGTAAATGTTTAAAATGTCTTACACTTGGTAAGACCAATATTAGCTCGTTTTTGGCTAGTTAAGCTCTGCGCCACGGGTGACGGCAGCCGACCGTGGAGACCGATCAGGCAGCTTACGTACGTCTACGCTAAAGTTCCTTCATCAGCACAATGCGTTGGCGGGCTAGTTGGTGCGAATCCATGAATACTTTGTTTAGCGCAAAACAACAGACGCAAGAAAGACGAAAGGGCCTGTCCTGTCGTCTTTCTTGTGTCTGTTGTTTTGTGCTAAACAAAGTATTCCTTCATCAGCTTGAGTTTATGCCTCCACCGACCCGCCGCAACGTTCATCCAGTGTGTGGTTACCGGAATACCAGACACGTTCGGTGCTGGGACAGAATGCGCGCAACGCACGCTGCTTCGGTAGCTCTCGCTTGGGGTTGAAGGCCAAATGGCCAGCGGAGAGGTTTCGCGAGGGCGGGGGCGGGCTCCAAAACAAGCGGAACTGGATGATGTGACGTCACATCGCGACGCAGAACTAGTGAAGGCGGAGCTTAGCGCCGATCGCTGGGCGAACGAGTTGAGGAGGGAAATCACGGCTGGGGAGGAGGGTAACTTGTAATTTCTTGTAGCTCCATTAATACGTAACGCTTCACTGAAATTGTGGTGCGAATGTTCTACTTAAACTGTACCCTACGCGTCTACAAAATTTGTCCGAACCGTTTCAGGGGCCCTTTAAATATTAAATTCAGACCGAATGAGGCAGTCCGCTGACCTCTATAAAGCGCAGGATTTAACATCCAGTCTGCGATACTGAAGAAAAAGTGGGAATGCTTGTTCGAGCTATCGACTGTAAAAAGGTTGCGCCTCGAATCAGCGGTTCTGCAGCTCGCCGGAGCAGATGGGCGCGAAGTTTGCACTTGCATTGTTACGAACCGCCGGAAATATGTGCTGCCGATGGGCGTCGAAACAAAACCTACGAAATGTCTGTAGCAATTTTAATGAAGCAGATGCGCTCCTGTTTTTTTTTTTTTTCCGTGGCATGTTGAAGAAGACGACGAAGACCCACGCCGTGATTGCTTGAGTGTATATGTTGCTGACTGACACTCACACTCACAGACCCAAACAGAACTTTCAAGCTTACTCAAAGTCCGATTTTTTCGCGAACAAAATGTGCTGCGCAAAAGACACCGACGGAAAAATCCTATCTCACTTTTCAGAGAACAAGAGTAGCAGCTAGTTGGGGGCTATGACAATGTTGACATTTGGGGTACCCGTCCCAGTGCTCCTTTGCGAAAAACAGCACGTGACTTCCGCCACATTCTCTCCAATACGTTCGTGCTGGTCGGGGCCTCTCTTGGGTCTCCTACCTCCATGTCGGATGCAATAAACGTGTGCGAAATCAATGGCATGCATTTTTATTCCCGTGTTCCGACATATGAAAGAATGAGTGCGACCACTCTAAACACGCATATACAAAAAAGGCTATTAAGAACAACCGCAAGAAGAATATCTGATGCCCTTCTTATTCTATAACGCAAAAGTGGCACAGTCAGAACTGAAGTCTAGGGTTTGACGAAAACTCGTCTGGCGAGGAAAGGGCATGGGCGGATCTGGATGAGTATTTCCACGCTTCAGCATATTTAGTCTGAGTTCTCTGGCAGATATCACCAATAATGCTTCTGATGTCTTGCTAGAGCCACTATAGAAATACATTGTAGCTGTAGGTACCGGAAATATTTGCACTCGAAATCTCCCTTCTTTTATTTAACGCAATTATTCTGGCCTTTTAATGCCTAAGAGACGTCATTCTTACCTTATTCAGAACATTGCTGCAAGAAGACCACCAGGGGAAGTGCAAGCATTGAAACATACTAGGGGTTGTGTCAAAAAATATAATGCATCTGAGGAGCATAGGTGCGCGTTTTAGGATTATAGCCGCAACCTTTATACAGTCGATAACTCGAACGAGCCTTCCCATTTTTTTCTTCAGTTATCGCAGACTGGATGTTAAATCCCGCACTTCACAAAGGTCAGCGGACTGCTTCATTCGGTCTGAATTTAACATTTAACTACAAGAAAGACAGAGAGGGCGGGCAACTAAACATATTTATTTCTTTCCATTATCTTTTTGAATGCAGTAGTTTGAACTTAAACCCGCCGTGGTTGCTCAGTGGCTATGGTGTTAGGCTGGTGAGCACAAGGTCGCGGGATCAAATCCCGGCCACGGCGGCCGCATTTCGATGGAGGCGAAATGCGAAAACACCCGTGTACTTAGATTTAGGTGCACGTTAAAGAACCCCAGGTGGTCGAAATTTCCGGAGTCCTCCACTACGGCGTGCCTCATAATCAGAAAGTGGTTTTGGCACGTAAAACCCCATAATTAAAAAAAAAAGTTTGAACTTAAGCATGCCAAAACATTTAATGACGAGTCGACATCACTCTTCTAACATCATAGCCAACATGGTCGCTAAAACACGATTGTGTTGGCTGATATTTGCTACATATTTGCCATAATAAAGCAACAGATTGTTTTCTTATTCACAAAGTTTTCGCCCATTTCTAGATCTTCTTGTACGTAACTGCACTCTGTACTCACCATCGTAAGTTTCCGATGCCGCGTGACGACGCTATGCAGGCCGTCGCTGTACGGCGACATCCGGTTAAATGCGCTCTATTGGGGCTCGCGTTTTTTATTGGCTAGGCTCATAATTTTTAATAAAGCTCTCAAGTAAAAACTTGAGGAGCTGATTATCTTTTCTAGATATTCCTCCATCGACTCAGGAAATTTTGCGTCCGCGCAAGTTCTACTTACCGCTAGGACGCTTTCCTACGAAGGGGAAACACGTGCAAGCGCAGAGACCGGTATAACACAAATTCAAAAATGTTTTTTCTTGCTTAAAACAAAAAGTTATTTGATAAATGTTTCTCAGTTTGTATACAGTTTCTGATAAATACACTATTTAGCGTATTTTTACCCCGACCACCTCAATGCTAAATTTACGACCAAACATAGGCTAAAACTAACTTTTCGGCAAATTTGTCGTCAGCAGTACAGACGATTTCACGTTATATTAGTCCCAAATAATTTTTCACTTACAATAAAACTTGCTGGCAATCAGTTAATATGAACTATCACCTCTCGGTAAAAGAAAGTTATCTTCCTGCGAAAAAATTCCCAATATGCACCAAATTTTGCAAATTTAGTGCCGTATATAAAACTCACGGAAACGTAAAGATCGACAACACCTTTTTTTTTTTAAGTAGGAAGCCAGCTTCATTCTCAAGAGAAAATCGTGTGCTCGCCTAATTTAAGAGAGAACTTTTTGACAATGCATTTTACAACTCATACTTTTGAGCTTTCTAAAAAAAACTTCACATGTTCGTAGCGTTGCTGGAAATTTTGTTTGCAATGATATTTTACAGAAAGATTTCTTGCTTTAAATAGATCGTCCTAAATTTTTCTCAGAGAAATCGCTGATGGTCGAGCGCCAACGCTGGGACAGTTGGCGTCGAATGACCCTCCTAATTTTTTAAATATATTTTTGTACGACTTCCTCAGTTTGACTGACGTCTAAAAAAGTCAATATCAACTCACCATTTGGGTTTCATT
Organism: Dermacentor andersoni; assembly: GCF_023375885.2. NCBI lineage: Eukaryota > Metazoa > Arthropoda > Arachnida > Ixodida > Ixodidae > Dermacentor > Dermacentor andersoni. Next base: position 14,312,249 of record NC_092820.1, read on the forward strand.
TCTTAAACCACAATGTGATTAGGCGCGTCGTAGTCGGGGGGGGGGGGGGGGGGGGCGGAAGGGGCCTAGTTCCAAAAGGACTTCTTCTTGGGCAAGTTGGTGCTTAGATTTCCTAGGTATACTTTGTGGCGCAAAATACATTTCTGGAAAAGGGACAGAAGAAAGGGAGACAGTGATTGCTGTCTGATTGTGTCAGCGATACATCTATCGTATTATATTCCGCAGAAATGTGCTTCATACAAAGTACGTTATCATGACCACGCTGTTCTGTCACACCTTGGCTTCCTGCGCATGAGCGGAGGTTGTATTTTCTTCTATACGTTTGTTCAGGCTGTCATTAAACTTCACTGTCTCCCTTTCTTCTGTCCCTTTTCCAGAAATGTATTTTGCGCCACAAAGTATACCTAGGAAAGGGGCCTCGTATTTATCCTAACCATGTTCGTGGTTTTTCAACGTGAACCGCAGGCATGGTACACGGGTGTTTTTGCACTTCGTCCTCAGCGAAATGCGCGCCCCCCTCCCCCCCTAGAGAGAAAAGCCCATGCACAACAAGGCCAGCAGGGAAAGCCGGATATCGGGATATGAAGCAGCAGCTAGCTTTAGCTGCTGCTTTAGTGATCGTGTCCGGGAACATGAGTTTTTGATAAGAAACAATGCTATTGCGCATTTGCCTGCGCATTGTGTATTTTGCATGTGCGCTCCGCGGTGTTTGGGGATCAAGATTTTGTGGAGATCGAGAATTTCACTGCCACAGAGCTGATGGAACCGTTTTATACTGCCTCGAGATGGAGCGCATATGTATTAATGAAACTTCTATTTTTTGTTCAGCCGCGCAGAAAGGTTCATGCATGGCATGTAGCGGCGACGTAATCATCATGCTCCTGTTCCAATAAATTTAGAGATTTATATATTTATATATATATATATATATATATATATATATATATATCCCCATCCGCTGCCAGGTTTTGCGAATGGTGGCGCTGGCAAACACTCCCAGAGTTCTAGTAGTAAAACAAATAGCCCGGAGAATAGATGGGAAAATGGCGCCGTGGTAGCTCAACTGGTAAGAGCATCGCACGCGTAATGCGAAGACGTGGGTTCCTCTCCCACTTGCGGCCAGTTGTTTTTTCGTATAATTTCTTTATTTCCTTTAGGCAGTACAAGTATTTCCTCTATGGGTGCCCTTGGTGTCTTGGTTTGTTGGCTTCTTATGATTGTATATATATATATATATATATATATATGTCAGATCAAACTCATATTTAGGTATTGCAATTAGCATGTCCTGTACGCCTGACAAAATAACCGACCGAATGCAGGCCACGTAGTCAATATTACAATGCAAGTTCCTGGTGTCTGTCACTGCAACAAATGTGCGAGCAAATCTTCGCAATACCTAGTTTTAACGTAAACTCTAACGTTAAGCCTTACGCAAAACGAATACTGTTGATGCAGTGAGAATCTAACTTAGGCTAAGTTTTCTTGCACTAGTTCAAATGCCGTGTAAAAGGAAACGTCCTACGTTCAATTCTATTTCACTTCGAAGTTATATAATTGCTTACCTTCTCAACGTGGCCGACACTCCGAGAGTCGGCCCGACGGCTCTAGCTCCAAGAAAGAGGACATACGCTCGGTCCACATGCTACGCTTGACACAATGTGATGCAGTAGCATTATCAGTATTGCAGTGATTCCTGGATCGGCTTTGTTACTGGCCACATAAGTACCCCTGCGAGGACGTATCTCAGATCTGTGTTACAATCAGCCCTTGTACTCATCATCTTTATTACACAGTCCCCAGGATCGGACCAGTTTTGGTTACCCTATCTCGGGATCATGTTTCACGTTTATGTTATCACGTTTACCTAGGTCAAGATATCACCTTTACCTAAGTGAATTAATCATGAGATCATGAGATCATGATCATGAGAAGAAAAATCCTAGAAAAATAAAAAATGGGCTCGATTGCATACGGCAGACATTGTCAGCTCCTAACTGGAGGCTTACCGTTATCTTCGAAAAGGATGGTTTATAATCAGTGCATTTTGCCGCTGCTGTCATATGGGGCATAGACTTGCAGACTTACAAAGAAGCTTGAGAACAAGTTAAGGACCACATAAAAAGCAATGGAACGAAGAATGCTAGTCATAAAGTTAGGAGACAGAAAGAGAGAGGTTTGGATCAGAGAACAAAAGGGTATAGTTGATATTCTAGCTGACATTAAGAGAAAAAAATGGAGCTGGGCAGGTCATATAATGCGCAGGTTAGATAACCGTTGGACCATTACGGTTACAGAATTGGTACCAAGAGAAAGGAAGTGCAGTCGAGGACAGGAGAAGTATAGGTGGGACGATTAAATTACTAAGTTCGCGGGCGCTAGATGGAATCAGTTGGCGCTCGACAGGGGTAATTGGAAATCGCAGGGGGAGGCCTTCGCCCTGCAGTGGACATAGAATCGGATGATGATGATGATGATGATGATTGTGACGATGATGATGAAGTAGACGAAGAAGAAGAAGAAGAAGGAGATGATGATGCTGATGATGATCTTGGGAATCGGCCCAGCTCATTGTTTATTTCCTCCGTTATTGGCCTGGTTTACATTGCGTGAATTCCAACATACTCATATCAAACAACGCAAGCATAAACAAAGGCTTTAAAACTTGCATTTCGCCCAAGACAATTCTTTTGCTGGCTCGCAAACCATATACTCTCTCTTCGACGAGACATGAAAAAAATTGGTATGGAGTCAGCATTATGTTTATTGTGTGCAATATGGGAGTAAAAATATGGGCCTCTTTGCAGTAAAAGAACGCCGCTCAAATAAAGCAAAAATCGTATCTAACATTTGCTACTAAGTCCTCTTAACAACTTGGTAGCAGCCGTAATATACTACAATTCATTTTCGCAGCTGCGGTCGCTTTTGTGTAAGGCAGACAGGTCATTGCTTTAACCAGAGATTAAGTGAGTACACATGGTCGTTGACCATGTGGGCTCACCAATTTTTCTATATGCGTATAACCAACCCTTATATATAGCTTTCATTGATTAAGAGAAAGCATTTGATTCTGTCGAAACGTCAGCAGTCATGGAGGCATTACGGAATCAGGGCGTAGACGAGCCGTATGTAAAAATACTGAAAGATATCTATAGCGGCTTTACAGCCACCGTAGTCCTCCATAAAGAAAGCAACAAAATCCCAATAAAGAAAGGCGTCAGGCAGGGAGATACAGTCTCTACAATGCTATTCACAGCGTGTTTACAAGAGGTATTCAGAGACATGGATTGGGAAGAATTGGGGATAAAAGTTAATGGAGAATACCTTAGTACCTTGCGATTCGCTGATGATATTGCCTTGCTTAGTAACTCAGGGGACCAATTGCAATGCATGCTCACTGACCTGGAGAGGCAAAGCAGAAGGGTGGGCCTAAAAATTAATCTGCAGAAAACTAATCTTTAACAGTCTTGGAAGAGAACAGCAATTTACAATAGGTAGCGAGGCACTGGAAGTGGTAAGGGAATACATCTACGTAGGGCAGGTAGTGACGGCGGATCCGGATCATGAGACGGAAATAATCAGAAGAATAAGAATGGGCTGGGGTGGGTTTGGTAGGCATTCTCACACAATGAATAGCAGATTGCCATTACCTCTTAAAAGAAAAGGGTATAACAGCTGTGCCTTACCAGTACTAACCTACGGGGCAGAAACATGGAGGCTTACGAAAAGGGTTCTACTTAAATTGAGGAGGACACAACGAGCTACGGAAAGAAAAATGATGGGTCTAACGTTAAGGGATAAGAAAAGAGCAGATTGGGTGAGGGAACAAACGCGAGTTAATAACATCTTAGTTGAAATCAAGAAAAAGAAATGGGCATCGGCAGGACATGTAATGAGGAGGGAAGATAACCGATGGTCATTAAGGGTTACGGACTGGATTCCAAGGGAAGGGATGCGTAGCAGGGGGCGGCAGAAAGTTAGGTGGGCGGATGATATTAAGAAGTTTGCAGGGATGACATGGCCACAATTAGTACATGACCGGGGTTGTTGGAGAAGTATGGGAGAGGTCTTTGCCCTGCAGTGGGCGTAACCAGGCTGAAGATGATGATGATGATGATGACATGGTCGTTGAACTAGAAACGCCGTATTATATTAAAATTATTAGACAGGCAATTCTACGATTCACACTATCATACCAAAAATATTCTAATATAATGCAGGGTCAACAGTATTAGAAGATGGGAAGCTGGTTCTGGCGGTTCAAAATACTCACGTGTGGTAATTGAGAACTTCGTAACGGCTGAAAAACACGGAATGTGCAACTTATTTCCGGCAGAACTCGTGAACGTGCAGTGCGGAAACCTCGGCTTTCAGAATCCGCCAACTTCAGCAGGCCCTTCATGTCCTTTTGGAACTCCGGACATGTTTCTAGTGCCATCGATTGCAACAGGTTGTAATTTACCCCACTCCAAGCTGTGCGCGGACCATGCTTGCTGTGGACTAAAGCTTGGTCGATGCTGTGGACTGATGAAAGATGTTTATGGTATAGAGCTACTTACTTGCAGCATTGAGTGCATAGAGGAGTCCTCAAAATCCCCATGCTGTAGCGATGTAGATGTTGTTGCGAAGCGGTGAACTGGGTCTACATCGTAAAACGAAAAAAAAACCCGTGGAAACACACGAGATACCAGATGCAGACACTTCCGTTAGTGACACGTCTCTGTGCCTCACTGTTAAAGATGAATTTCCCTAACACCACAGTTGACTTTAGATAGATAAAAATATTTGCCTCTTGCGAGGGTAGTTTACGCACGCGCCATGTGGCCTGCCAGCAGGTACATATCCCCCATTCGAGTGTCGCTCTTTCACTTCTAAGTCCGGCTAGTCCGGCTGCCTGCTTCATCTCTCGTGGGTTTCCGCTGGTTGTTTATTCGTTTTACGTGCTGTACTTTCGCGGGTGAAATTTTTGGCGTGTAGCTGTGTGTGGCGAATGAGCGCGGGCAAAATTGAGCAATCTTCGGTTCCTCTTTATTGATTTTATTTATTTATTTAATAAATAATTAGATAACTTCTTTTTTAATGTACTTGAAGCGTCCGAAGGCCTTATTCCCGGAGGGGGTAATACATGGTGTTAGCATGAGGCCAGCTTGGAGCAAACAAATTAGTGAGCATACACCAACAAAAATTACCCGCGCACGCCATCCCACAACAGAGCTCGGTACAACACTTCAGTTCGGCATACAGTACAGCAATGAAAAATACCCTAAACTGAGCAGATCTTTCATGCCGTAGAAAATGCGCTCGCCTCTCGCTATTTCATGAAATTTTCCACTTTAACCCTGTATTAAAAAAGCAGCTTCTCACGTAGCCGTTTTATGTTTCATCTCGATCAGACCTTTGCTTTAAAATACGTGTGCCGTCATATAAGATTAATCTTTACAGTCATTCTTTCATTCCTCGAATAAGCACGGAATGGAGCCATCTTCCCACTGCTATCGCCGCCATCACAGACACTACTAACTTCAAGAACGCCATTCAACATGCCTTTGCTTAAATCCGATGTTATTTGCACAAATTGTTTATGTTTACTCCACTCCTTTCTGTATTGCCTCCGGGCCTTGAAAGTAAATAAATAAATAACTTGTTATGGTAGTTGATTCGATTGACTGTTGGCGTACGGAGAAAAATGAGCCGTGAAAGGCATTTGTTCTAAAATTAATTTCCCTCATTTTCCATTGGTGATCCCGTCTTGGAGATGAAAAATGAGGGGACAAAAGGTATGTTTCCTTGTCGACTTTAACCACGCCATAATGAATTCCAGAAAGTGCTTCTAATAGCCTGTTTTTTCTGCGCCTGCCGTGATGGCTAGGACCGGCCAACCGGAGCATCAAGTGGTGAGGCTTAGGACGAGGTGACGAGCGCGATGTTGTGATTGGGCTGAACGAGGCTCCCAGCATGGAGTGCGCAACGTTTTATGGAGGAGCCCCGTTCGTAGACGGAAGCGCAGCACAAGTATTGTGGGGAAAACGGACCACCGGCGGCTGCGGGCTGGTCGGGTATCCTTCTGGATTCAGCCCACGAGACGTAGTTCAAGGACACTTCAGTAGATCATCAACCATAGGCCCAAGTTGGCCTAATAAAGGTTAGATACCGACAGACACGCAGCAAACTCAGCGAAGATACCAAAGAATGTTAACTCTTTCGAAAAAGAATATCTCATTATTGCGTGCAACATCGTCCACTACATCCGAATAGCTCGATATGGTGTCTCAATTAGGTTTGTAACATGCGCACAAGATGCACAAAATGATTCATATTCAGTGACTCACAGGCAGCATTTCTGCTCCTTAGCAACGTAAATGCAACATCGATAAACATACAGCTGCTCTATGAAGCATTAAGAGAAAGTACTAAAGCAAGTGATGTTCGGTATTGTGGCGCGATTGAGGAGTACGTTTTCCAGGCTTTATGTAACCTGTGACGTGACTGCCAGCCAAAATATGTTTGTGATTTGCAGGACGACTCCGCTGCTCCCGTCTTCAGTCGAGGCACGGATGGTCGAGGTTTGCTAGTGGGCATTCTGTCTTACTCTGCGGACTGCTCCTCCAGCTCAGCAGCAAAAGTGTTTACACGTGTGGACATTCACGTGCCATGGTTAAAGGAGAACTTAAGAAGGCATGAGATATATGAGCCTCTTCTTTTGGCGGTCCTGTAAAAATGGTTTCTAAATAAATAGCAAGAAAATAAAAACGGAAAGCCTCTTTTTTTTCATTTTGTTAGCCGTGAAAGCCTGTCTATTATCTATCATGTAGTGCTTATCACAGTGAAGAACTTTCTATTGAATTTCAATACATTGCGCGTGATTGCACTGTCTTTCTAGCAAGTAGTATTAAGGTCGTTGAATTTTGCTCAAGGTTCCAAATGGTCAATGACGAGCTAACAAGTACAGCAAGCTGAAGCATCCTCGTAAGAAAATATTTCGCAATAACCCAATCCCGTGGCCAAGCGTAAGGCAGTAGCAAATAACTGCTACTATCAATAACGCAGCAAAAGCGATGAGCAAAACGAGAACAAGATAAAAGCAGCAGCCCACGTTTCGACAAGTGTGCTTGGCTTTTTCAAGGCCAAGGGCATTTGTCCACTTCCAGCTGCCTTGCAACTGGTCCCTCCAGGTACTTTGTGTGTATTCGTGGGCTTCTACCACGCTGGGAAAAACACTTTTGTGTAGCCCGTATTGTGGCACAGAAAGCTGTATAAAGAGTTTTCATGCTGCTCTACAATTTTTTCAGTGACACTTTTCATCTAACTATAGTAATTCAGAATTTGATTACTTCTTGAGATTAATTATGTAATTAGGCTGCATAAAGAGATAATATGGGTGTCTCCAAGCGACGGCAAACAACATTACCTTGGCTCGGCCCAACTATGTGGCATTTGCACATTTTTAAAGTTTGCTTAAGTTACGTGGGACAACCTTTCCATAAATAAGATTCATTTAAAGAGGAGAGAGAAGGAAATGCGGGTGGGCGAGGCAACGACCGACGGTCTGTTAGCGGCGAGGGTGTAAATTGAAAGGAAGGATGTGCTACTCAACGACGGAGGAGCGAAGCATGGTAGCGCCATTTGTCATCAAGTTGACCTGTCCCTGTAGGGTCCTCCTTTTGTGGATGTGGTCTGAAAAATTAGAGAGCGGGGAGGGATTATCTGCTCCGCAGGAGGTCAGTGAACTTTCGTCTCTCTGAAAAATAGAATAAAAATAGCGGCAGATATTGGTGCTCCTGAAAAATATGAACAACGAAATAAATGAAATGAAGATATGAATGAAGGAAAAGGGGAGTGGGAGGTTGGAATATTATCGAGAAGACAATACCAAAGAAAACTACGCAACCCAATGAAAAATGACTAAGTGCTGTAATCTGTAAAGTTGGGCGAGTTGATGATTAATCATCATACCAGGTTGGTGATGCCCCGCAGAAATCCAACAAAAGGATTCTTGGACTCGGTCCGAAGTTCTCCTTCCAGCCGGCCTTCAGACCACCGGAAAAAGTTGGATTAGCCAAAACCACGCCGCGTCGTGTGACTGAGGAAGAACGTCCACGTTTCATCACAGAGTGTGTGGATGTACTTTCCAGGACCGTAACCTCCGACAGAACACGTAAGGAATGTGATGCACTTTGGCGTGAGGAACGATTTGCGGTTTCCTACTTCTGATAAGGAAAATTGGTTTGTAGTAGTACCTGTAGGTGTTTTCCAAGAAAAGACGATGCGAGCGGTAAAAAGATTTTGTCCGTCTCGTCATTAACGATAGTAAGGTCAGAGATAAACCAGTCACTTTACTGGCAAGCAACCATTTTGAGTAACGTGCCTAGCAGATAAGCGCTTGTGCAGCCTGTACCTCGAATTGTTTTCTTTCTTTTTTTTTGCCAACACGCTTAAGGTTGGTGTTCCGGTCAAAGCCACAGTATTAGAAAAGCACTCGTGGCTGTTAATTGTTTCTTCGTACAAAACCACCTTAAGGCCTTGAAGGTTTCTCATCCGTTTGTTTTACCAAACACTTCTAACCTGGAAGAGGCGATTTCTTAAGTATAAATGTAGAGGATTTGTTTTACAACATTCCCTTTATTAGTCCCTTATTATCGAGTTCAGGCATTGTACAACGGAAGACAACGATAAGATGCAATTTGTCAACAAACGTGGCGTATCCGTTAATGCCTCGCATAAAGGGGTGGAGACATCAAAATTTTTGTTCATTCGTTTGTTGATTCAAACGTTGCGTCATGCTTCAGGGAGCACGATACACACAGCGGGATTCATATATATCCGATAAATAATTTAATAATAGCATTATTATACCGAGCGATTTCGGTTTCGGTTTCTGGGCTCTGCGGGATGCTATGACGTCACAGAGGAGGAAACGCAACATGGCTTGGTCACGTGGGCCACAAAAAATAGTGACGTAAAACTATGCTGCGTCGTCTGCTCGCATCGTCGGCTCGCGCACACGCGTGCTCTGCCAGCAGACGTCAACAACTGGCGATTCGAAGTGCATGCGCGATTATTATAATTATTGCGAAGAGCGACAACAACGGTAAGAAAATATTGCGGGTTGTGAGAGTCAGTGATTCATTCCGAAGCGTCGTAAGCTTTATCTTTGAAGTGAACCGGAAAAGGCCTAGCGACGATATCGGCGGCGCCGAACGATCAGAGGTGGTGAAGCTGCCGTCGGTGCCAGAGTGACCACTCCTCGGTCGCTGATTGGCCGCTTCGCCGTACGGCCGCCGCACAAATGGGTCCCGGGCCCGTCCTCTCTACGGCAAGGAAATCTCGCCGTTCGCGAGCAAAACCGCCGTCGCACGGGGGCCCGCGAACGGCAAACGGTGTGCGGCGAGTTTCCGTGCCGGTAACGTGGACGGGCCCTCAGATCGAGAAAGGCCAAGCGAACGAGAGACCGCTCCGAGCTGCCGAACTATGCCACTATGCGAAGAGAGAAGCGGACAACACGAACGCCGCATATCCTGGTCCCTTTCGGAGTCGGCCGGCTAGTGTTACACTCAAACGTGTAAAGGCCCGTCCGCATGGCAACTCGCCCCACGCAGTTTGCCGTTCGCGGGCCGCCGTGCCGCGTTCGTGTTCACTTCTCTCCTCTTGTGTCCGTGCCTGCACGCCTTACTCTTTCTTTGCATTAAGAAAGGATTTCTATATGCCTGTAGCTCGGTCATAGTGAAGGCTATGCTCGGTCGCTCGGCTCAACAGGCTCCGTAATCGGCATTTCATCGCTGCTCATCATACGTCACGTTTTTGTGCTAGTGTGCTATGACGTCAATATTTTTGTTCCTCATCTTTGACGTAGTAACTGCCGCGCTAGCGATGGGTCTCGACTACGAGAAGGAGTTTTTAAAGACTTTTTGGAGCTGAATTAAAATTAATTTAAAATGTTTGCAGCGTCCAATACCTCGTTCTGGGTGTCCTTGCATACGGAAGCAGCCTACAACATGCTCTTTATAGCCTCAAAATTTGGTGTCCCAACCCCTTTAAACTATTAACCTTCTACCATGATCCCACGTTTCTACTGTCGAATAAGGTTATGTACAGACAAAAGCCAGGTTCGGCCGCCACCCCTTTGCCCTTTTTACACACGGCTTTCTTCCTCAACGAACACTCCCGTACGCTCAAGACGTCTCCGCCTGCGGGCTCACACGGCACGCCAGATTGCCGGCTCCCGGCTCACTGAGTCTCAGGCCGCGCAGAAGATCCGGTACCACAGCCGACATCGGGACGTTCGAGTGCCGCCTGGCTCCGTTGTCCTCCTATGGACACCATGGGGGCTATAACGTAAAACTATTCCAAACTTTCCTATCCAAATTCTGCAATCAGCCTTCCGCGATTGGTCAAAAACTTTTTGGACCATCCCCACTTCCGCCCTCTGTCACGCGATGCGACGAAAACCGTGATAGCTCCCCACCTGATATGACGTACACACACGGATTATGCATGATTTGACAAACAAAAGAAAAATAGTTATTCCTGATTCGAGGTTTTTTCACCATTAGCCCTCGACTATTGGACGTGCTCGCGAAGGTGCGCTGCAGTCACAATAGGATGGTAAGAACTCGAACTAGCCTAAATTGAAGAGGGAACGGAAGCAACTGCTACATAAGAAGCCGATCAATGAGTTAGCGGTAAGAGGGAAAATAGAGGAATTTCGGATCAAGCTACAGAACAGGTATTCGGCTTTAACTCAGAGAGAGGACCTTAGTGTTGAAGCAATGAACGACAATCTTATGGTTAAGGAGGGTGCACCAGAAGTCGGTGGCAATATCGTTATACAGGATACCAGTAAAATATCGCCGGAAACGAAATATCTGATTAATAAATGCCAATGTATGAAATCCTCTAACCCTGCAGCTAAAATAGAACTGGCAGAACTTTCCAAGTTAATAAACAAGCGTAAGAAAGCTGACATAGGGAAGTATAATATGGATAGAATTGAACATGCTCTCAGGAACGGAGGGAGCCTAAAAGCAGTGAAGAAGAAAGTAGGAATACGCAAGAATCAGATGTATGCGCTAAGAGACCAAGCCGGCAATATCATTACTAATATGCATGAGATAGTTCAAGTGGCTGAGGAGTTCTGTAGATATTTATACAGTACCAGTGGCCCCCACGACGATAATGGAAGAGAGAATAGTCTAGAGGATTTTGATATCCCACAAGTAACGCCGGAAGAAGTAAAGAAAGCCTTGGGAGCTATGCAACGGGGGAAGGCAGCTGAGGAGGATCAGGTAACAGCAGATTTGTGGAAGGATGGTGGGCAGATTGTTCTAGAAAAACTGACCACCCTGTATACGCAATGCCTCATAAACTCGAGCGTACCAAAATCTAGGAAGAACGCTAACATAATCCTAATGGACAAGAAAGGGGACGCCAAAGACTTGAACAATTATAGACCGATCAGCTTACTGTCCGTTGCATACAAAGTATTTACTAAGGTAATCGCAAACAGAATCAGGAACACGTTAGATTTCTGTCATCCAAAGGACCAGGCAGGATTCCGTAAAGGCTACTGAACAACAGACCACATTCACACTATAAATCAGCTGATAGAGAAATGTGCGCAATATAGCCAACCCTAATATATAGCTTTCATTGATTACGAGAAAGCGTTTGATTCAGTCGAAACCTCAGCAGTCGTGCAGGCATTACGGAGTCAGGGTGAGATTAGGAAGTTTGCAGGGGCAACTTGGACACAATTAGCACATGACAAGGGTAGTTGGAGAAGTATGGGAGAAGGCTTTGCCCTGCAGGGGGCGTAGTTAGTCTGACGATGATGATGATTTGGCAAAAGATTTAGGGCTGCACCCACTTCACCTGCCTGTCGCGCGACATCACAAAAACTCACCGCGTCAAAGTGATGTCTACACGTTAAAGATGCATTAATATGCCGAACAAAAGTGAATTTCGTTCTGAATAGCCGGAGGCTGCCCCGTTCTGAAAGGAATAAAAGATGGCTGCTGCCGATCACTCATGCACTGGATACTCGCACTTGCCTGAGAGCATGGGTTCCTTTGCGTATAATCGAACTTCTTGCGTGGCCGTGTAACGTTTTCGAGCACTTTCGCTCTGTTTACCACCCCGTTCTGCAAACTTTTCTTTTCTGAGGATCCATTCTGGCGTAATTTTAAGCTTCCGTTGCATGCCGCCGCAATTTTCGACCACCCACATCAAGCTAAGGAAAGGAAAGCGGACCAATCGCAGACGCCGGCACCACCTTCTTCATCCGGTTATCGATTTTCAGTGCAGCGGTTCGGCCCCGTGGAATCCCGCTCCACTTGAGCGTGTTCCTCACCTCTTGTCAGCCAATTAGATAAGGCAAGCCGTTCAGTTTAGGCGATGTTATTCGTTTTTCAAGCAAACAAAAATGACCTCCTATGAACGAGGAGAACGTTTGATTGGTCTGTTCAGACAACCCTGCGGGTGACCGCCCCATGCTTGCGTCGGCGGTTACGCAAGTTTGACGTCAGGAGATTGGAATAAAAACATATTGGAATAGTTTTACGTTATAGGGCCCCATGTCGCCACTTCCGCTTGCCTGCAAAGCTTCTGCCGCGCTGCACGGATCCCTACACGATACAGCGTCAGCTTGGCGATGTCAACTATATACGAGATGACTCCACTGGACTCGCGTGTTCCCACGGACGCTGTGCATGTGTCGCGGCTGAAGGCTTACTTTGCCGCAAATTCACCTCCCTTATAGTTAGCACCGAGACAGCGCCGAGACAGGCGGGGGCTATGTTATGGAGCAACCAAGAGTGGTGCCAGTCAGAAGATTTGACGTGTAGAGGTGGAATAAGTCTTGACAGCCATCTTGCTTATGAAGCGTATCCTGTCTTGTAAATATTGTAAATACATGTTCATATGTGACTTCTGCAACGTAACAATATGTACAGGCTAAAATTGTGCTGCGGAATTTAAGACACTTTTTCTAGCTGAGATTGACAAAGCAATTGATTCAAACCTTAGCGGCCTTGCGGTAAGGGAGTTCCGTTTTGTATATGGCTTTTTTTTATGCTATAGTCGAACATGGTGTTTCGGAAGAGTGGAAGAGGTCTTGAAAGTGTGCAAGGGCGACAACCAAGGAATGAATTTCACTGTTGGGTTGCCAAAGAATGCAACCTACAGTTTTTAGACATGGCGTTAACGAGAACGTCGGACCACGTTTGCTAGTCCTACAACCCACGATCGGGAGAGCCCTTGCTTAGCTACTATTCGGGACACTCAAAAGTCGTAAAAAGCGGCATAGCTTTTTCATGTCTGCGAGTGGCCTTAACTAAGCCTTTGCCCGGACAAGTTTAAGCCAACAAGTTGTCAGGCTAAAGAATGCAGGATACGAGAAACATGGGCTGCGTAGCCGATAAGTGGATTCGTTATCTCCGCAATGGGAAGGAGCGTAATAGAAAAGAGAATGACAGCAAAAAAATTCTGTCAATGCCATATTTACAGAAAATTGCGCATAACCTAAAAAACAGAGGTAGCAGATATGTTGTAGAAGTAGTTTTTTCAGCACCGAACAAACTCGGTAAAATATGTGTCGGAGTGCATCGTAGACTTTAAACAAAAATAAAGCTAAATGGATATAGCTGCACGGTGAAGCATAGGAAAGAGTTTGTCAAGTGCAGGTCGTCGGTTGTATACTGTTTGCCCATATCTTGTAAAAAAGTATATATCGACCAAACGGGTCGGTGTGTAAACGCAAGGCTTAAGGCTTAGAGCACAAAAGGGCACTGAGGAGAAATATTCATTCCCACGTTAGAGGGCGTTGCTCACAATGTGGCTGCTGGCCGCGTTACAATGACACTACAGTTCTATCGCACCATAAGGATCAGCAGACCAGGGAAATAGTGGAAGCTTTTCACATTTACAAGAGAGGTGAGGCTCGTATCAGTCAACCACCTTTTCTTCTGAGGCATCACGTGGTCACCTTTTTGGAACGACACTAGAAAAAAATGTGTAATAAAAATTTGTTAGGGGTGCAACAAATAGGATAGGATTACCCACAATGATAGATAGGTTGGCCATCTTTGACGCCCGAGTAAGCGAGGGCAAATGAATTTGAAAGTGTTTTTACCTTGCCTTGCTTATCTTTGAGTCCGGGCTTAGCTTGGCGGGCTTATCTGGGCAAGTTAAGCCCGCGTTCACCTTCACTTGCGAAACTTCAAAGAATTGACAACTGCAGTTCCTGGACTTATTGTTGCTGTTTAAGGGTCACCATATATGCTGGTAATACAGTCCGAGGACTAAGAAGGGACTGCTCCCTTTTAACAGTATCCATTCCAAACTTGTCAAAAGAGGAATTGTAATGAATTGCCTTCATTCAGCCCTAATGAAGACGTGTTTCTACGTAATGAGCGAAAGCATCGGCCCCCGGTCATGCGGCTGAAAGAAGCCGGATACCCATCGGTTTTAATTATTGCGGTTTCTGAAGTGTTGCTTCGAGAGATTAAGAACCCTGAACCAAAAAGTAAGCCTGGTAAGCAATAAAGGCCGGTGCAGGTGATTCCGTATATTCATAAACTGTCACACAGCATAAAGAAGGTTGCTTCGAAGCATACGGTTCCGATTGTGCTTTCTGCACCGTGTAAGTTATCAAAAATCTGTCCAGTGACAAACAAAAAGAAGTTGCCGCAATGTACTACTCAGCATAAAAATAAGTTCACAGACTGTGTGCCAAATTGGTTGCGGTCGCCGGTATATAGGCCAAACGGGGATATGGGCGCATAATATTAATGTACGTAATAAGACATGTGGCTTTCTGGCTGAAGATTGCAAGCTGTGCTGCTCCAAGTCAAGATTTCGCGACACTAAGTTCCTGACGAAAGCAAGAGACCGGACCGAGCGAGAAATATTAAAAGCGCCTTTTATTAAAATGTCGGTGGACAACTGCGTGAGCAAGCCATCAATTTTTTTTATGACGCCGAGATCGAGCTTTTTCAAGTTATTGTTAGGTTTTAAACCTTTGACTTCCTTTTAAAGGTTCTTTATTTCTTTCGTTTTTTCTTTCTTTTTCGTCACGGAAGCCTGCTAAAATCTGTGGACACCTTCTTCTGTACGCATGTTCCTTGTTTTCTTTATTATTATTTTCTGTATAGTGAGTTCGCTTAACCCTAAGCATTCAGACACATGCTGACAGTACACTGAGTTCGATGAACATACCTTGTTCTTATTGTTTCTGTGGATTTAGTAATATGTTCTTAATCATTTGCGGTATCTTGTTTTTGGTTGATCACGTGTGACGATAGCTCTGTTAACTGCGGTGTTACATTGCAAGCCTTTTGCGCATAAATAGGTCAATTATGGTGCAAATAAAACCAGTTGTTAGCGCTTGTGATGTAGTTTGTTTCTTTGTCTCCGTCGCCGTTTGAAGGGCAAATGGCAGCTGCAAATATTTGCACCTAGATGAACAGTTTCTGTCGCGTTTCGACTCTGCAGTTCGATGTGGTGCAAGTGGCAGTGGAGGTTAATTCTAATGGGGCTGGATTGTAGATTTATTACATTTGCATAAATCCCCTGTGTGCCAAGTAATAACTGATACTCTGCGCAATGTTCTTTTTTTCGTCCTTTGTTTTAATCAAGCAACTATGTATTGCGTCAAAGTCGCGATTCTTTCCTGACACTGTTTGAACGTTGAATATTATTACAATGATAAGCTCTGTAAATATTGACACGTGTACTTGTTTGTCTTTATCGGGCGACGCGTTTAACCACCTAACAAATGTTATCGCGCCGCGCAGGACGCGCCTGCATGTATCGGAAGTTTCTGGAATGTTATCGATGCTTCCATCCGCTGTCGGTGACCAAACCTCGTGTAATCTGATTGCGTGTGCGCCCGACGCGAATAATGTAGAACTTCGTGGAAGGCACGCTGGTACCAGCGATTCCTCTGGAACATTCGAAGACTGATGTGTAAAAGCCGATGCGCTTGACCCGCTACTCAAATTTCCGACAATCGCCGACCGTATTCGCCGCTATGTTGTGCTATAAGTGTAGCCTCTTTTTGTGGGCATTTTTTTTCAACGTCACTGAACTGTGCAATGAAACTCAGGTTCGCCGAGTGATGACAGGATAACAAGAGAAAAGGCGTCGAATCAGAAATAACTACTTTTCTTTTGTCGGGTCAAATAATGCTCTATCAGTTTGCACTCATCATATCATAGGGGACCTATCACGGTTTTCGTGACGTCGCGTGACAGACAGGCGAAGTGGGGGTGGTCCAAAAATGTTTTTGACCAATCGCAGAAAGGTGATTGCATAATTGAAATAGAAAAGTTTGGAATAGCTTTACGTTGTAGCGCCCCAACCCAGGCCCGGATAAGGTGGACCAAGTTCTCGCGCTTTTTAAAGAGTTAACGTTGTCAAATGAAAAATTTCAGAAAGACACTTCAATCAATCAATCAATCAATCAATCAATCAATCAATCAATCAATCAAATCTTTATTTCCAATGACAGTTGGGGGTCCCTTAGGCGAAAAGCGGTAATAACACCACTTGAAAATACCTAAAGGCCCACGTACATGACAGCGGTATTACGATTCATACGTTCAAAAAACAAGTTTACAGTAATCAAGTAAAAAATGCAGTTCAATAAAAAATTTAAGAAGAGGTTGTGAAAATACAACAACGGAACAATAGAACAAATAATGTCAATATATAAGTACACTCCAGAACAGTTGTACATTATAGTTGAAATATTCAATGTTCACGTGAACACACATCATAAAATGACGAAAATAAACGTGTTACAAAAAATAACGAAACATACTTGATCATGTTCGGGCAGTACAAAAGACATTAGAGAAGAGTTAGAAAAAATTCACGCATTTCTGTTTTTGTAGACGTAGAAAAGTTGGCGTCTTTCTCTTCATATTTATTAAGTAGGGACGGCAGTGTGAATCTAAGAGACTGCAAAAAATAGGTCGTGCGGGAACGAGGAACAAGCCACTTGTCGGTGCTGCGGGTGCGTGAATCAGTGTAATGCATGCTTATATTAGATAAATCTTTAATAAACACTTTGAATTGTTCGTTTGAAAAGAAATAAGCATACATTAAACGAAAGTCGAACATGCGTTTCACACTGAATATTTTATAGCGGGTAAACAATGCAACTGTAGAACTATTGCGCGGGACGTTTGCAATATACCGAACGGCTCTTTTCTGCAATAGGTGAATTGTATTTATGTTACTAAGGGTTGTGGTGCCCCAGACTAACAGGCAGTAATTTATATGTGAAGAAAACAGAGCATGATAAATCTGAAGTTTAGCATTTTCTGGAAGAAAGTGCCTACATCGTGACAGAACACCAGCAGCACGTGATAACGATTTAGTCAGTGATTCAATATGACACGTCCATGTCATATTAGCAGAAAAAGTCACGCCCAGAATTTTATGTTTTTCCACTATTTCGACGGGTATTCCCTCAAGTGTTAATGATTGGTTGACGTTGACTTCAGTGCCTCGGGATCTGAAAAAGACAGCTTTTGTTTTTGTCGCATTTATTCGTAGGCCATTAGCTCTAGACCATTGCAGCACATCTGAAAGTACACTTTGAGTTCTCGCAACAATTTCAGTTGGATCTTGTCCAGAAACAAAAATACTAGTGTCATCCGCATAGAGCAGGAATGAGGCGTCATTGTTTATCTTAACAATATCATTTATGTAGATATTGAAGAGCATTGGTCCTAAAATGCTTCCTTGAGGTACGCCACAAGAAATGGTTTTAGAAAATGAAAAACAGTCAGCAATGGAGACGCATTGTTTTCTCTCAGACAGATACGAACTAAATAGTGAATTAGCTACACCACGCAACCCATAAGCACTTAATTTCCCGAGTAAAATGTAATGGTTTAGGGTATCGAAGGCTTTGCTATAGTCAATGAAAACGCCCAGCGTAAGCTTTCTTTCTTCGATGTTATTAATTATCAGTTCTTTTTGAGCTAACAGTGCAGTCTGTGTAGATTTACCACGTTGAAAACCGTGCTGATACTCCGAAAGTATATTGTGTTTGTTGAAGCTATTTACGCGGCAGAATATTATCTTTTCTAATCCCTTGGAGAATACAGGAATTATAGAAATTGGTCGGTAATTATTAGCATCATTAATATCTCCACCTTTAAATATAACCGAAACTTTTGAGATTTTCATGAGATTTGGGAAACAGCCAGACTGAAAGGCTAGATTAAACACGTAGGTTAGGCAAGGAGCAAGGAGGTCAATTACGTGCTTAATCGCCTCTACCTGAAATCCATCGACATCGACAGCTTTACTGTTTTTTAGAGAAAGAAATGTGCATACTATTTCTGCTTCATCTGTAGGTGCGAGAAAAATTGTGTCAGTATTATGGTAATTAATGTTAGTATGAGCAATGCTTCCCAGTGGTTGCACCGCATTAGCAAAGTGCTCACTGAAGTGCTCGGCTAGATGCACACCGGAAAGTTTGTTCCCATTAATGGTTATTTCCGTTAATGTATTCTGACCCGCATTGCGGTTCAGTGCCTGATTAATGGCTTTCCAAACTTGGTTTGGGCGCCGTCGACAGATGTCAGAAAACACGTGGTTATAGGAGGAGGTTTTTGCCTTTTTCAACGCGGCAGTTAGTTTGTTTCTGTAAGTTTTAAAGGCTTCAAATTCCTTAATATCGCGTGTGCGCAAAACCTTCTTAAAAAGGCGACCTTTTTTCTTGATCATTTTGATATGCTCGCGCCCTACCCAAGGTTTTCTTCTTTTTCTGTTAGCTTTGGTGCTTACGTAAGGAAAAGATGTGTTGTAAAGACTAGTGAATATAGATAAAAATTCACGATAGCTCTCATTTGGGTCTAGCTTATCGTAAACAGAAGATCAATCTTCCCTCAGCATACGCATGCGGAATGAAGTCATATTTCTGCTAGACATACATCTATGTTTAACGATATCCTGGCAAGTTATTTCATTTTCAGTAGTTTTAGGAAAAGCAATAAAGACAGGACAGTGGTCACTTACGCCGGCGCATACCGTGCCAGCTGCGCTTACATCAGTGTCTATGCTGACGATAAACAAGTCTAGTATGGACTGGCAAGTTGTCGTTACGCGTGTTGACGTGGTAATGACGTTATTGTAGCCACAAGCGTAAAGTTTATTAAGGAATTCCCGGGAGGTCAAATTATCCTTGAGAAGGTTTATATTAAAGTCGCCACCTATTAGAGTGTTATACTGGTGAATTGTTGAGTATTCTAACATCTCCTCAACAAATTCCAGGAATACACTCATATCACCAGACGGTGGGCGGTAAAACGCCACGTACATGTTAATATTGCTCTTTATGCAAAGCACTTCATAGTCGGCAGTAATGCACGTAAATTCCGGGATTATGTCGCAGAGCATGTGTTTTTTTACGTGCATTGCCACTCCGCCACCACGGCGACCACTTCGATTGATAAAATAATGGTTGTATTCAATCATATTTAACATGTCGCTTCCTTCGTGATACCACGTTTCAGTCAACATTATCACATCGAACATGAAGTTGAATTCATTAAAGAATGTGCTTAATTCATCGAGCTTGGTGGCGGCGGAACGTACATTGAGGTGAATGGCAGTGAAAATTCCCTGCGACTGCGCCGGAAGTTTAAGTTCACATGGCAGGCAAAACTCTTGATTCAGCATCGCGTGTACAAGAAAACGTAACACAGATTATAAGCATAAGTACCCTACGCAATCTTGACGAGGTCAGAATCTGTTTCAATGCGCACCACCTGACTGGACTGTGTCTTGCGCGCGAAAATCTTCCCATTCTTAGTCCACACAAACTGCCACTGATTCTCCCGTTTTCTTGCAATTGCCTGTGCAAGCAGCCGCTTCAGTGTCGGACAGAAATGCTCATTCACGAAGATTTGGGCTTCGCTGGAGATTCCTACGTCACGATTCCGAATACGGCTCTTGCGGGCTTTCTCGACCACGTGGTCCCGCTTCTGCTTGCTTTTGAACTGAACAATAACGTTCGTTTTGCCCTGCTCACGAGTCGGTACTCGGTGGCAAACTTCTATATCATCAGCAGAAATGGGTTCGCCAACGACACCACCAATCTGGCCTACAAGATCAATGATGTTTTCATTCTTCTTCTCAACGAGCCCTTTTATTTCCACATTCGACCTGCGAGAGTACTGCTCACCCTGAACAACTCGCTTCTGCAGCTCTACAATGATTGACTCATTTTCACTGCATTTAGCCTTCAGCCTGTCATTTTCCTTCCTTAAGCTTTCTCTCTCGGTGCGCCCTTCCATTAACTGTTGCTTCATTGTTTCAAATTGCTTTTCCATGAATTCAAGTCCCTCTTTCATTTGTTTCATATCGGAACGTAATTAGCGCAGCTCAGAACGTGCATTCCGTTCCTTCTGTGACATCACCAAGTGTAGAAAGTGCAAAATGTGCAAAAAGAAATACAATAAGCAAAATGACACAGCAAGTTGGCAGCGGTGACAGATAATAAAAAAAATAATAAAACGCGTCTGTAACAGACAGAGAAACAGCACCAACCTGTAGTAGAACAACCACTCCGATTAGCCCTGCGCCTACTGGCTGTCACCGCTGCCAAATGCTACGATGAATGTCGAGCGCTTCCTTTTCTATTCTTGCTGATGCACTGTGGGTAGCTTCCGGGTGATGTCGATGCGTTGCCTTTCGTAAACCCTCGGTGAAGGGTACCTTGCACCTAGCGGTTCGTCGCGGCAAGTCTCCGGGGTTAATGGCGCAGTGGGTAGCTGCAGGGCTGCTTCCGATGCTGCGCCGCTTTCAAGCTTCCAGTGAAGGACACCCTCGTGCTAGCAGTTCCTTGCGGTGAGTCCCAGGTTACCTGTAGTAGAACAACCACTCCGATTAGCCCTGCGCCTACTGGCTGTCACCGCTGCCAAATGCTACGATGAATGTCGAGCGCTTCCTTTTCTATTCTTGCTGATGCACTGTGGGTAGCTTCCGGGTGATGTATGCGTTGCCTTTCGTAAACCCTCGGTGAAGGGTACCTTGCACCTAGCGGTTCGTCGCGGCAAGTCTCCGGGGTTAATGGCGCAGTGGGTAGCTGCAGGGCTGCTTCCGATGCTGCGCCGCTTTCAAGCTTCCAGTGAAGGACACCCTCGTGCTAGCAGTTCCTTGTGGTGAGTCCCAGGTTACCTGTAGTAGAACAACCACTCCGATTAGCCCTGCGCCTACTGGCTGTCACCGCTGCCAAATGCTACGATGAATGTCGAGCGCTTCCTTTTCGATTCTTGCTGATGCACTGTGGGTAGCTTCCGGGTGATGTATGCGTTGCCTTTCGTAAACCCTCGGTGAAGGGTACCTTGCACCTAGCGGTTCGTCGCGGCAAGTCTCCGGGGTTAATGGCGCAGTGGGTAGCTGCAGGGCTGCTTCCGATGCTGCGCCGCTTTCAAGCTTCCAGTGAAGGACACCCTCGTGCTAGCAGTTCCTTGCGGTGAGTCCCAGGTTACCTGTAGTAGAACAACCACTCCGATTAGCCCTGCGCCTACTGGCTGTCACCGCTGCCAAAACTAAAGGATAGACAAACTAAAGGATATATTCAAACGAGCGTCACTGACATTAAAAGGCTACTCAACGGTGTCGAAGAGCGACTAAATGCAATTGATAACCTTGCCATAACGTCACCACCGTTAACTCAGTCGTTCAGGAATCACAAGATCAGCTGACGACCATAGAAACTAAGCAGTTGGAACAGGCCAATCTTGTTGTTGTTGACCTAAATAACGGTATTCGCGGAAATAACCTCATATTTAGGGAAATTCCGGAAGAACCAAAAGAACAATGGGTTCACACTGAACGCATCATCAACCAGTTCGTGTTAACTAAGCTAGGCTTCAATGCAGGTCAAATAGTGCGAGCCCACATAATAGGTCGACCTAAAGCAAGTCACATCCGACCAACTGTCGTGAAATTTCTCAATTTTAAGGACAAGAGCATCAGTTTAAGCAATGCTTCCAAACTAAAAAACCTGCAGAACTTACGCGTGTGGATTGAAGATGTCTCGGCCCGAATGCAGCTCATAAGAAAAAAACTCACGAGATTTCGCACGCAAAGAACGCAATCCTAACGAAAAATATACTGTCATTTACGATAAACTTCTTCTCGGAAAGAAATGTTACACCTTTGACTCGTCAAAAAAACAAAATAACCTGTCTTTCAAGGTGCAATGAAGCCGAAGTATGTTGGCTAAGTGAGCAAACTACTGTTGGTGCACGAGGGGACGAAACTAACCAGAAGTATTGGCACAGACATGCTAATCAGGGTAATTCGTTGTCACTCCTGGTGGGCAACTTTCGAAGCATGTTTCATAAACAAGACCAGCTATGTGCATTTATTGAAGCTTGTTCTGTAGATATTGTTCTTGGGACAGAAACTGGGCCTACACCCGTTATTGGGGACAATGAGCTGTCACTCTCTAGAAACTTTATTATATTTAGAAATTATAGGGTGGGCACACCGGAAGGCGGTGTTGTAGCTGCAGTGAAATCTAATCTATGTGCTCGCGTAGTTGACACGCAGTCAAATATTGAAATTTTGTGTAGTTCACTTGAGTTCTGTCCCTCTGTGACTCGTGCAGTCGGGGTCTGTTACCATCCACCTGATTCTACCGCTGAATTTATCGAGAGTCTTAATGATTCCCTAGCTTTAACCCAAGACAAGTATCCAACTCCACCTATAATCTTTGCTGGCGATTACAACTACCTTGCAATAAATTGGCAGACGTATACGCCCCTAGGTTGAGCAAGGAAGAGCAAATGCAGGGAATTTATTGATGCTATTTCTTCATTTGATCTGCATCACATAGTTTGCAAGCCAACACGTGGAAACTCAAGTCTAGATCTTGTCCTCACAACCGAACTGGAAAATATGCTTGTTCGCGGTCTTGAATGCATTAGCGACCACAACGTAGTACACTGCGAATATCGTTTACAAAGTAGTAAACCAGAAAAAGCAACGAAATGTATTTACGATTACTTCCGTGCAAACATCAACGCAATTCTTGCAGAGCTGCCATCTTTTTCTGTGTGGTTCTTGGAAACCATGGTTTATCGCAATAAAATGATAACTGGCTCGCTATCCGAAGAAAGCACTGAACTGAAACAAAAGCACGCTCCCAAAATTGAGATCACCTCATCAACACAGAGCACATGGTTCACGTCCCAAGGGAAGAGGGCAATCAATAAAAAGAAACGTCTTTACTCTGAAGCTAAGCTGTCCGACTCGGATGGTGATTGGCAGCGCTACCGAGAGCAATCAAATAAATGTAAAGCGGAGATTGAAGCATCTAAAGACAAGTTTATTAACGGTGACATCGTCAGCATGTTAATTAACAATCCAAAAATAGTTTCGCAAAGTAATTAAGCTTAACACTATTCGTTAATCATTAATCGTTAATAACGGCGTGCTACTCTCACTATCTGAAGCTGCGGCTGAATTGAACTCGTTTTTCAGCTCTGTATCCACAAACGAAAACCCAATACCACCTGATCTTACGCTTATTTCAATTAACGCATTTATACCTGACCTCATAATTACACCGGAGGGAGTAGAATCGGCAATCGATCGACTTTCGAATAACTCAGCACCAGGTCCAGACGGCATCTGCACAAAGATGCTTAAAATGATTAAGCCTATAATATATCCCATGTTAGCCACCCTTTTCCAGCAATCAGTAGATACAGCAATTGTACCGGATAACTGGAAGATCGGTCGTATCACTCCCATTACAAATCAGGTGACCGATCAGTGCCCTCAAACTATAGACCTATATCCTTGACTAGTATTCCAGGTAAGTTACTTGAGCATATATCTTCCGAAGTTATATTATGAAATATTTATCTTAACATATTTTTTTTTCTAATAATCAGCATAGATTTCAGCAAGGATGCTCTTGTGAAACAACTATTTGAACTTATAACTGATCTTCATTAAGCTGCTCACGATTCCATAAAAATTGACGCCACATTTACTGACTTCAAGAAAGCATTCGAAAAAGTTCCCCATCCTCGCTTAATGATGAAACTTAGCCGGCTTAACATACATGTTAAAATTGGTAATTGGATCTCAAGTTTTTTAACCAATCGCTACTAATTTGTTTCCGTAAGTGACCAGTATTCCGCTTTAGCACAAGTTAAATCTGGCCTTCCTCAAGGCTCCGTACTTGGACCAATCTTATTCTTAATTTACATTAATGACAGCAGTAACAACCTGACCTCGACAGTTCGGTTGTTTGCAGATGACTGCGTTCTTTACAGACAAATTATCACTTCTGAAACTACTAATATCTTATAGGCCGACCTAAGCAAAGTTTCACTTTCGTGCGATCAATGGCAAATGGGAATAAATGTTTCTGAAACAAAAACAATGATATTTACCAGAGCCAGCAACGTCCACTGAAGTTCATATTTTATGAACATTTGCCTTGAGAATGTGTCTACGTTAAAATAGTTGAGCGTTCTTTTAACTTCAAAGCATACATAGAGTGATCACATTGATGAATTAATTTCGAAAGCAAATAAAGCACGGTAAGGTGTAAGCTTGGGAGAGTCGGTGATTCAATATCGACATGTTTGCACAGCGCAAAAGACGAGGACTGAAAAGAGAACACTACACAGGCGCTGACACAGGCGCTGACCTGGCCTTTATTTGTGAAATCGCCAGAACTGTATACATGAGCAAAAGTAATGAAAATTTTTACAATGTTTATACCACCGTGCAAGGTCATCTTGGCATTCATTGCGGAGGCTGCCATTGCGACCCTGAATTTGAACACTGCGTCATAATTTCCCAACAGCGATAACAGCTTACACGTGAAATCCTAGAGGCTGACAAAATACAGCGGCTGGGTGACATTTGCGTCAGCATGCTATTTCCCTCATAAAACAATGAAACCAAGTATCTGGCCGGGATGCAATAGGGGTTCATGTGTGACTTATTGCAAAAGTTGTTCTTTTTTATTACTTTTGCTCATGTATGTAGTTCTGGCGATCTCACAAACAAACATCAGTTGAAGTCAGCGCCTGTGTTGTGTTCTTCTTTCAGTCCTCGTCTTTTGCGCTGTGCAAACATGTCGATATCAAATAAAACACTTGGATTCATTAGGCGAAATTTGTATTTAGCAAATCAGTCAACTAAACTATTAGCTTGCGCAGTTCTAGTTCGTTCAAAGATGGAATACGCTTCCATAATATGGAATCCAGATCAGACATACCTAATGAACAAGCTTGAATCTTTACAAAATAAAGGAGCACGTTTCATCACTAAAACCTACTCTAGAACATCCAGCATCAACGCTATCAGAGTCCCTCCATTTACCCTCTCTAGAAAAACGACGAACATTAGCGCTGCTTTCCGACTTCCGCAGATTGTATCGTACCCCGTCATCCTTTACAGCATCCCATATCAAAGCCCCGCAAAGAATTTTCCCCCGCATCGACCATCCCTTCAAAGTGCGTCCCACGTTTGCGCATACGAATCTCCTTCGACAATCACCGCTCTGTCTTGCTATTTATCACTGGAACAAGCTGCCAAAAGAAATTGCTTCTATACATGATCATGACTCATATGTAAGTCATTTGAAGCGCAGCTTAAATACGCATGTCGAGTAAAAACAGAATTTTGTGCCTTTGACGCATTGTAAGTCCATTTACATGCTTTAAACCATGTTTTTTTTTTCCACCATGTATGCATGTCTTTCTTTCTTTTCTTTTGTTGTATTTGGTCATCTATACTATGGTGTTACCTGCCGTGGTTGCTCAGTGGCTATGGTGTGGTGTTGTGCTGCTGAGCACGAGGTCGCGGGATCGAATCCCAGCCACGGCGGCCGCATTTCGATGGGGGTGAAATGCGAAAACACCCATGTACTTAGATTTAGGTGCACGTTAAAGAACCCGAGGTGGTCGAAATTTCCGGAGTCCTCCACTACGGCGTGCCCCATAATCAGAAAGTGGTTTTGGCACGTTAAACACCAGAATTCTTTATATACTACGGTGTTCTATATTGCCTTTCCCCCCAAATTATGTTTTAAATATCTTGTTCTTAACCCCCCCCCCCTCCTACGTAATGCCCGTAAGGGCCTTTAGGGTATCTGAATAAAAAAAAATACCCTGTTGTTCTTTAACGCGCTCTGAAATCAAAGTGCACGACCATCTCTCGTCGAAATCCGGCTTTCGCGGCAGGGATCGAAGCCGCGACCTAGAGCGATGCCATAGCCGTGAAGCTACCGCGGCGGGCCCATAAGTGTCGATTTGACGTGCGACAAATTCAGTAGTGTCGCCTATAGCCTACGTTAATTAATTGCGGCTTTGCGTCTGCACGCACTGCGTCAGTTGTCCACTTCGCAAATTTGCATGGTGTTTATCTTTTAGAAATAGCAGAAACGTACAGTACCATGCCTTCAGTTTGCCCGCAAACGCTGTCGTGTCTATAGTATTAGTTTTTTTATATTCTCACGTCACCTTTTCCCTGTCCCGTCCTTCCCCCCTGTACGAGAACTGCGAGCAAAGAATCGCAAGGGGATTCGCTCGTTTCGCGAATACCCCGGTTCTGCCCATTCTCTGCCTCTTCTCCCTGCCCTCTCTACCATTCTACCTACCTTTATTCAGGACTTGCATGCTAGGATAAGGGTAGCACTGCAGTTTCTGCAATGATTTTTGCGGAGGGTAACGGATAACTACAGCTGTCAAGAGGCTAACGTGACGACGCCCAGGGAGCTCCAGAAGGCACTATGCACATGTTTCATATCATTTCATTTTTATTTTTTTAAAGACCCGCGAGGGGGTATTACATGAGGTGTTTTTTCTTTTTGTTTCTTTTTTTTTTACGCAGAATATTGTTGACACAGCGATCAGTGCGATGTTATATTTGATATGCTATGCATGAAGCTTGAGGGGCAGGTGCTAGTGGCGATGTTGCGAGAAAGGCCGTTCCAGTCTTGTTCTGCTTTGGGGAAAATGAAGCACAAAATGTTTTAGTGCAGGCGCGTGGGGGAGAAACTTGTAACGCATGACCAGTGCGATGAGATATGCGAGCTGCAGGAATAATGTAAGGAGCGCAATTAAGTGGCGAGTCAAACAACTTGTGAAATAGAAAGAGGGTTGCGATGCGTCGGCGACAAGACAAAGGTAATAAGTTACACACGGCTTTGAGGGATGAAGCACTGATTTCATATGAATACGAAGCATGAATGAATCTAGCAGCACGATTCTGAACGGATTTTAGGGTATTAATGAGACCTACTTCGTGTGGGTTCCAGATGGGAGATGCGTACTCTAACTTAGCCCTCAGTAATGATTAGTAAGCAAGTAGTTTTACGTGTCTCGGAGCGTTACGTAAATATCGTTTTAAGAAACCCAAAGTTCTGTTAGTTGATGACGTGACTTCAGCAACATGCGTGTTCCGAGACATATAGTTAAGTAGGGTAACTGCAACGTATTTATAATACCCCTGTCAAGCGGGCAAGTTAAGTGCACTTATGGGGAGTGCACTTCGGGACCTTGAGTCACACTTTAGGCAACGCGCTTCTTAACGGGAAAACAGAGTGCACTCGCAGTAAAAAAAAAATGGCGACAGACTAAGAGCGCGTTTTTAAAGAGGTAAATTAACAAGAGAAAGCTGCTAAAAAGCGATTGTTTTAAGTAGAATTATATATAACAACAAAATTCATCTATTTGTCTGAACAAGAAACGAAGATGTTTTTTTATTATAAGTGTGTTGCAAGTCAATGCTGGCCAAGACGAATGTCTAGCCAATCCAAAACAACACGGCGGCGTGCGGCTGCTGATCCTGCTAGAACAGAATACGAGCGAGTATATATGAGCAAAGACGGCGAGTTCGATATTTAACTACGCTGCAAAATGCCACGCACACGGCTCAAAGCACGACTGGCGTGGTCAGCACGCTTTCACACCAAAATAAACACGTACTGAATGAACATGGCGGCGCCGCAGTGCCGCATCATTCTGGCGCCGTTAGTTGCGTACATGATAAATTCGTTTCTTTATTGTGCTGTTTCGCTTCTCGTTAAACATAAATTATATTGTTAAAAGCTGCTCAATAACTGAAATGAAGTTTTGTGTCCTTTTTCTATGCATTACATTTTGCGTCGTTGAAAGCGTTGGTGGCGAGGCTAGGCACTCCTTCAAACCGTTGGCGGCGAGGCTACGCACTCGGCCAGCAAAGTACGTTCCGTGAACGTACTCCGACTTGAGTGCACTCATCTGAGAGTACACTCCGCTGCGACGTTAAGATTTGGGAAAGTGCACTTAAAAACCGAGTGCACTCGCCGTAAGTGCACTTAACTTGCCCGCTTGACAGGGGTATAAGTGGTTACTGATTCAACGGGGACGTTAGCTATGTTACAAGTTATGTGAACGCGAATTCCACGACGAGTAAAAGAGATGAGCTTGCGTTTAGTAGGGTTTAGGGACACCCGTCATCACACCATTGTAGTATGTGGTCGAGGTCTTGTAGAATTATATGGTCAGATGCGCGAGTAAGGGTTCGGTAAATAACGCAAACGTCAGCAAACATGCGGATATTAGAAGATACATGCAAAGGTAGGTCGTTAATGTATATCAGGAACAGAAGAAGACCGAGGACAGAGCCTTGAGGCACCCCCGGTGACACTGGAAGTGGGCTGGATAATTTATTTGTAAGCACTACTTGTGAACGGTTAGTCAATAATTCTCTTATTCAATTTAGTACATTCGGGTGCAAGCTTAAGAAGAAGAATTTTAAAATTAGGCATTTGTGGGGTACTTTATCAAAGGCTAAGTCAAGAAATAGGGAGTTGGTTTGCACGTTAACATCAGGGTTAGCATGAAGGTCATGAAGAAAGATGGCAAGTTTCGCAGGAGAGACCCCTACGAAGCCCATGTTGAGAATGGTGAAAGAAGTGGTGAAAGGAAATTTATGATGTAATAATAAATGACGCGTTCCATGAGTTTGCAAGGTACGCTGGTCAAGAAAATTGGTCGGTAGTTCAGATGTAAGTTTTTGTTACCGGATTTGAAGATGGGAACGACCTTTCCCACTTTCCAGTCATCTGGAATGATACCTGTTGAATGACCTTGCGAAAATAATAAAACAAAATAGGCCAAAGCACAGTGACCTATATTTTTAATAGTTTCGCGTTAATGTCGTCAGATGCAGTTGCCAATGACAACTTCGTCTTTTCGAAGACGGATGAGATACGATCAACAGAAAAGCTGATTTCAGGCATGGTAGATGTGATACGACATGAAACATAGGTAAGGAAATGTCTACTTCTGTAGTGAAGACAGATAAAAAGGCCTTGTTAAAAGCATCGGCGCATTCAGCGTCAGAAATTACCTCCCCAGAGTCGTTAGCAAGATTGATAGAAGCTACTGCTTTGGGGTTAATTGTCTGCCAAAATTTACGGTGTTTATTAGTTAGCATATTAGGCAAATCTTTGTTAAAGAAAGCGAATTCGGCGTTACGGATTCCTGTGAGATAAGTTTTTTCGGCTGTATAATACTTGTCCCAGTTTTGGGCGCCCCCTTTAATTTAGGCATTCCTGAATAAACGTTTTTTTCTTGTTATCTACGCGGTGCAAAATTTCGTTAAACCATGTCTTTGGCTGTTCAAACGGATACTAGATTTAGGGATGAACATGTGTATTAGCTCGGTTAATTTCTGCTTAATAGTGAGCCAGTTTTCTTGAACCGAACAATGGTAAAAATTGGTCTCACATGTCGGTAAAAAGGTGCAAAGTTCGTTATTTATGGCATCATAATTACCCTTATTGTATAAGGTTATTGTTTTCTTGTGCGAGGGATTGTCAGTAGGGCAAAAGCCGAAATCTACATGAATAACTTTATGGTCACTAATTTCACGAAGATAGTGAATCGAAGACAGGCTATCGGGATGGGTTGTCAGCAATAAATCCGAAATGTTAGAGCAATCACAAGCGATACGCGTTGGTTGAGTTATTACCTGCGTTAGATTATAGTCAAGGCAAACATCAAGAAAATCTCTAGCTTCAGTTGTGTTAGCCGTTGCAGTTTCTTCGCTCCATTTAATGCCAGGAAAATTGAAATCGCCAAAAAGAACGAGATCGGCTTTAGGATATGTCAAGGTAAACTGGCTGAGAATATTATTAAATGCGCGAAAAAAGTTAGGATGATTATATGGGGGCCTATAGGAAACACCCAATAATACTGATTGTGGTAAAGCTTGAAATAATACTCATAAAATTTCTAAGTCGGAATCAATGTTAATTACAAAACATGGTAATAGTTTACTGGATGCAATGAGAACACCGCCCCTGCGAGTGCCTTTGCGGTCTTTCCGATAGACATTGAAATTCGGTAAATCGGCGAGTACTTCTGCGTCGGCAACATCATTTGACAACCATGTTTCGGTTAGTATCCGAATACTGCTATCTGAAGACTTGACAAGATGAGACTGGTGATCACGTTTGGGTATGAAACTTCGAATGTTAGTGAAGATTACGGAAAAAGAAAGGTTAGCTTTTGGTCTCGGGTGAGAACTGGCGATAACTGCTTGACGCCGATATGGTTGATACTGGATTCCTTGCACTGTTCTTGAGGTTTCACTGAATAGATAGCGTTTCGAGCTGATGTGCAGTGTTTTACCACTTAAGGAAAATGTAACAAATTTTGTCTAGCAAAGTTGACCAAGTGACTTCTGGCGTTCTGAACCCTGCGTGAGAAATCCTCACCTCTACTGTAGGGCGTGTCTTTCAACTTACGTCCGTTTCAAAGGATCCCGTCTTTTGTTTTTTGGAACGCGAACTTCGCTATCATCGGCCTGCATCTCCCGCCTGTGTGGTGGCCTAAGCGATGCGCAGGATCGATTTCTTGAGGGTTAATATCTATACCGAAGTAGTCACGGCAATGTCAATTGATTATTTGCTCAGATTCGGCATACGATTCAGATGGCTTGGCGTCTGGAAGGCCTAGAAAATTAGATCGTTACGTTGCGACCTGTTTTCGGCGTCATCCAAACGTGCCTCAGTATCATCTGTTAGGCGTGCTGTATGAACAGTGTTATTCTTGATAAGTTCTAGTTCGGCTTGGAGGGATGGCAGAGAATGGTAACGCTTTTCAATATGGGCCATTCTCTTAGTTAAGTCAGATAGGGTTTACTCTGTTGGTAATAGCTGGTTCTTTACTCCTTTACTCCCTGCACTTCGTTTATTAGCGTTGACTGGCCTGCGGAAAAGTTTTGTAGTTCCACAAGAATATGATCAGGGCCAAAGTTTGACTCTACGTCACCCGATAATAAAACTAACAACTGAACAACATGAGCGCACTCAACAACGGTCGCACAGCAGCAACATGAGCTCGGTAGCTGCAGCAAGAAGTAGTTACTAGTCTTCTTAGTAAACAGGAGTTGTGACGCACCAACGTGCATAGCAAGAAGTAGCGGGTTTGTAGGTGACGACACGAAACAGCCATCAAGCCGACGAAGCGCGGCCGACAGCTGCAGCTTATACATAGTTGGCAGCGTAGCTGATGTTGGTGACGATGGCGCTGTCCATCCACTTTCCAAGGCCAGGCACAGCGGCATTGGCGACAGGAAGGCAGACAGCGGCGGGTTGAAGCTTGACACGTTGACGGTTGTCAGCTGGATAGTGGGTGGTGCAAAGTCGTAGCACAGCAATCCACAGGCCGGCGATGTGTCAGCAGAAGCAGTCACACCGGCAGCAACGAGAAGATTAGCGAGGACGGCAGATAGCATCTGCATAGCAATAAGTAGCGGGTTTGTAGATAACGACACGAAGCAGCCACCATGCCCACCTGTGATGCGATGAAAAGGTCCGAACGAGTTTCTTGCGCCGCCTTTCCTCTTTTTCACGCTCCTTCCACGTATGTGCGCGCTCTGAACCACCCTGCGACACAGCGTGCAAGATAGCAACGACACCAGTGGAAAAGTCGAAGGAAGAAGCAAAGAAAGCTTCACTTCAAAAAAGTTGTCTTTATTTGTTGGCGTACAGTGACGTGTCATCGTGGCGTCAACGCGTCCTTTGCGGGATTTCTAAGCTGCGAGAGTCAACTGGCCGACTTAATAGCCCACTAGACGTTCTGCCTTCAGGAGCAACCTTATCCTGTTGCCAAGACGCGAGCGGTCTATCCAGTTTACTACGGACCTACAAGACTGTTTTTTAGCCTGTTCATTATTTGCGCCCTTCACAGCTACAGTGTGGAAGTACTTCCTTGTTACTACACTGCATTAATAAGTGAACTTGTTTTCAAATTATATTCTCTAATAATGTTGTATTCTTGCTATCATTGTCTTACGTAATCTACACAGAGTATTGAGCCAGCCTTGTAATGAAATGCTTTGAAGTTTTGCCTGATTACGCCTGCCATTGTGATGCAAATAAACGTAACTTGAACTCATATTCTCAGAAATTAACGCTGAATACAAACGTACAGTCGCGGTCAAAAATACGCGGCCCACGGCTCCAGTCGGCGGAGCGGCCGCGAGCCGCACCGCGGCGCTCGCGTCGGCGCTGCGAGAGTTTGCGCTCTGACGACAGGTATCTCCCTACGTATCGTCCGTATCCGTTACGTATCCGTCCGTTACGTATCGTCCGTTACGTATCCGCCCGAGAGCGAGGGAGATACCTGTCGTCAGAGCGCAAACTCTCGCAGCGCCGACGCGAGCGCCGCGGTGCGGCTCGCGGCCGCTCCGCCGACTGGAGCCGTGGGCCGCGTATTTTTGACCGCGACTGTACCTCGGACGTCTCTAATGTGCTCGTTTTTATTCTCAAGCACCCAATGTAAACTGTCATCGCCACAACTCCATGAAGTCCTGGTGGCACGCCACCATGGCATGTCGCGCAAGTATGACCACGCTTATTCATTTAGGTTGGCATATACTATTTTGCGCGTCATACTTCGCCACACTCATTTTTCAGACTATGCCAGACCTCGAAAAAGCCAACTGAGTGGGCCCCTGTCCTCTGTCTATTCCCGCTAAGTGTGTGTCTATCGCTGTGGTTACCAAATATGCCCAACGGTATGCTATCACTCAAGCCTTTCTGGAGACCTGAGCAACTGAAGTCGCAGGCTTTCTTGAACATGGCGTTCACGTTTAATGCGGCTATGCTCAAGTACTTTTCGCGGACTTCGCTCACCGCTTTCTCTCCAGTGTCATCTCTTACACTATACTCGTTCGTGCTAGACCCAACACAAACACGCAACGACCTTAATGAAGTATCAGTTACACGCTAGTTGACATGCTGTCGATGTACATTTCCGCTGATCACCGGGATAGCAACGTGGTCATGTCTTTGGTGACACTATCGGCCTACAGCCTCACTCAACAACACCGCGCTTTATTCATTCTTCTTTTTTTTTTGTTAACAGGAGCATACTGTATTTATTCTGAAAATACTTTCGCTTTACGTGTGGCCTTGCATGCCCGCTTATTCTGTTACGCTGACGGCGACTGTTGTCGTCAGGCGGCCGCCTAATTATGAGCTTTGCCGTCACCAGAGAGCATGGAAGGCTGTCTTCACAAACAAACCACCGGGATTCGAGCCCATCTATTCGCAGCATTCAGCATTTGGGAGCTGGACACGCTAACCATTACGCTACCACCTTTTGTTTATTTATTTATTTATTTATTTATTTATTTATTTATTTATTGCCTGTTAGAGACGCAATACGAAAAACATGGAATGGCTCAATTCACAATTTTGAATTCAAAGGAAAACCACATTCACAATGAAATAAGGTGATAAAAACACCGGCTGTATTACACAATATACAGCTTGGTTAAAGGTATTTTGTTGTGAGGTGGTCAAAGATCCATAGCCACTCTGGGGGCTCGCATAAAGACCTATATGCGTCACGTACATATGCAATATTTTCAACAAAATACTCTTTTGCTAGTCGTTCAATTCGGTCTGCATTTCTGACCACCATTCGTCCTCCAGAGACTATGCATGCACAACATTATTAGGTCATACGGCACCATCCGTTTGCTCAAAAGGCAGAAACCTTATCACGAAAGGCGTAAATGGGAAATCTTTTTTGAGAGTTCTCTGTAGGATTTTCCATAAGAATATGGAATCCCAGCAATTCAAGAAAATGGGCTCTATTGACTCTGGCTTTTTACAAATGATGCAGTTGACGCTCCCAGGCACAAAGATACCTTTTCCAGGAGCCAAGGTTTGACAGGGAGTGTGCCACAATGTAACATTAACAAGAAAGTTTTGGTAGAAGCCTTCACAGGGAAACCTTGTACACATTTCACCACATTCCGCTCTTGTCCTAACTGATATGCTGAACGATAAATTGGCGTAGGGCACATGACATAAATAAGGTCCTTGTAAAGCTTCTTTCTGGAAACATCTGAAAGATAATCTACTGAAAAATGCGCTCTGAGAAAACGGACACTATGCACAACTTCACGCATAAATCCTTTCACAGCTACATTACGAAGCGTGTGTGACGTAAAATTAAATCAGGCAATGCATCACACAATCGCACTTGACTAACAGTGTCCAAAAACACGTCACTTTGGTCGCGGAAGAACACAAATCTCGACACGACCTATTTCAGGAACAAATGAGATAAACCTACACCTCCATTCCCCACCGCATTAAACAAATTTACACGACTCATCCTTTCCCAACCAGATGCCCACAAAAAAACAGCAAATATTCTGTGCAATTTCTGCACACAAATCCTTGACATATACAACACTTGTAAAATATTATTACGATATCATCGAGCGATGCTCAAGGGACGAGCCGCCGCGAGAACGACGACGAAGTGGGTCTGTGCCCTCGGCGTGGGCGAGTGTCGGCCTGGTGGTCTGGCTCCAGTGTAAATACCCTGTGTGTAGCCTCTTTCATCTGTGTGTTTGCACACGTAACATTCTGGTGGAGGTCAGCGATCCCCGTCCTCACCACGGAACTCCGGAGTGGTCGGTACATCGAGCTTGTCACCATGCCTCCCGGTGACGAGACAGCCTCTGCAACGGCTTCGGCTTGTCCGACTGCTCCAATCATCACGGTTGCCCAACATCGCGACCCTGGTGTGTTCTCTGGCCTGGAGGGAGAGGACGTTGACTAATGGATCAAGCTCTATGAACACGCCAGTGCTAATAACAGGTGGGATCCAACGATCATGCTCGCCAATGTCATCTTTTATCTCGTCGGCACCCCACGCGTGTGGCACCAAACGCATGACGACGAGGTAAACAGTTGGAACAATTTCAAAGAAAAGCTCAAGGAACTGTTCGGCGACCCCATTGGGCGCAAGGCTGCCGCGAGAAAGGCTCTTGCGTCTCGTGTTCAGACATCTACAGAGCTGTACGCTTCATACATCCTCGACGTCTTGGCTCTCTGCCGCAAGGCTGACGATACGATGTCTGAAGCAGATAAAGTGTCGCATGTGCGAAAAGGCATCGCCGACGATGCTTTCAATTTGCTTGTTTTCGGTCACGTCTCGAGTATCGACGCCATTATCAAAGAATGCCCTCCCCTTGAACAAGCTAAGAGCCGCCGTATCACACATCACATCACGCGGCTACCCAACACTGCTGCTACGTCGACATGTGAGGGTCGACCGCGTCAGATTACTCCCTGTGACGATGTAAGATTACTCCCTGTGACGGTGATCGGCTCGGGTTGTACCGGTGCTTAAGAAAGGCGAAGCGACATTAATAACGAACTATCGACCGATTTCCCTTACTTCATCTTGCTGCAAACTATTGGAACATATTATAGCTAACCAGATAAAAGAATTCTTAAGTGACAACAGCATCCTCACACCGGTACAGCATGGCTTTAGGAAGGGGTTTTCCACCGTCACTCAGTTAGCTTCAGTCATCCACAGCTTTGCTAGCATTCTTGATAAACCTGGTCAGATTGATGTTGTATTTCTGGATTACAGAAAAGCATTTGATCTTGTTTGTCACCATAAGCTAATTGAGAAGCTCGAAATAATAAAACTGCCGCCATACTTAATTAGCTGGATATCTGCATACTTAACTAAGCGCACACAATTCGTCAGCATAAGCGACTGCTCTTCAGATGAAGTGCCAGTTACTTCCGGTGTTCCTCAAGGAAGCGTGCTTGGCCCTTTGTTATTTTTAATATATATTAATGATATTGTAGAAGTAATCGCTCAACCCGTTCAATTAAGATTGTTTGCTGATGATTGTTTTATTTAATGAAATTAAATGCCACGAAGACCAAGTCCTCTTAAATTCTACCCTTCAGAGCATTAATTCCTGGTGCCAGCAGTGGAACATGGAGCTCAACATTAATAAAACAGTTTCTATGAGAATTACTAAAAAAAAGTACCCTTTACTGTTTACTTACGATCTTGCATCTCAACCCTTATCCGAAGTCGAGGAATATAGGTACCTGGGGGTTATCATAACGCACGATCTTTCCTGGAATAAACATATCTCTACTACATGTGCTTCAGCTTTAAGAAAACTTGGTCTGCTGAGGCATAAATTAAAAATGGCACCTCCAGAAACCAAGCTGTTGGCTTACAACACCATTATAAGGCCTACACTAGAATATGCGGCAATTGTTTGGGACCCGCACACGAAACGCAACATCGATGCATTAGAAAAAATTCAGCGAAAAGCTGTGCGCTTTATATTTTCTAAATACCGTCCAACAGACTCTCCCTCAAACTTAATGAAAATTAATAATATACAAACACTAAAATTGCGGAGGAAGATTGAAAGGATTAAGTTCCTCTATCTGCTTCAGAATAATCGGCTATCTCTTAATCCGCAGCAATACATACAACCACTAACAGGGCGATTAACAAGGCACCGGCACGCCAAGTCATTAACTCCGTATTTTGCCAGGACCAACACCTTTAAATATTCCTTGTTTCCTCGCACAATAACCGAGTGGAATAACTTGCCCATATCGCTTCTTATTGACACAGACAGCATTGAATGCGTTGAAAGCTGAACATGCGACAGTTGAAAAGTGTTGTTTGCTCCTTTTTATCTTGTTTTGTTGCAGTGTTTCTGAAATTGTTTAAATTTTTTTTTTTTTACTGTTACTGTTTTTTTTTTTTTTACTCTTACTGTTTTGCTACTCATGTATTCTTGCATTTCCTTGTTGTTGTCTTTTTCTGTATTTCTGCCCCTCCTGCAAGGGCCACTACAAGGCCTGCAGTATTTTCTAAATAAAAAAAATAAAAATAAAAATAATCCGTATTGTTCGCCGCGAGCTAGAGGCCGCCTGTTTGCCAGCTTACTCCGCGACACCTCCCGATCCACCAGTAACCACGATTGCGCTGATTCAGGCCGCAGTCAGACAGGAATTTGAGAACATGGGTCTCAACTCCGTGTGTTCATCGTCTCCACCCACGGTTCCCCAGTTCTCAAGCAGCCCTCCTTGTCCCCGGTAGTCCTTTTCTGCCACATCTCGCCGCAACCCGTCCGAATGGCGTGCCCCTGATGACAGGCCGATCTGCTTCCACTGCTGTCGCATCGGTCACGTCGCTCGTCACTGCCGCAACCGATGGCCACAACCTCCTCGGATAAACACCGCCGCTAATTCCCACCCCTTTGGACCTTCTGTTCCCTATGCCACCCGCCATGAACCCATTGCCGCTGATGCTCCTGCCCCGAACCTTCGCTACAGCCGCTCTCCCTCACCTCGACGCAATCAGTCTCGTTCGCCCCAACTCCGTCGCTTCTCTCCGTCGCCTATCGCCTCCCGGATGCAGCCGGAAAACTAGGCACTGCAGCTTCTGGAGGTGAAGCTGCGTTGTCCACCCTGCCCTGACATCCTGTGCTCACGTTACACACGAACCAAAACCTTCTTCAAGTTGACGCTGATGGCTATCCTGTCACGGCACTCATCGACACAGGTGCGCATCTTTCTATTATGAGTGCTGCCTTCCGACGACGACTGAGCAAGCTCCTCACCCCAGCGTCGGCACGCGTCGTCCGCGTTGCGGATGGCGGTACTGTGCCTATTATCGGCATGTGTACGGCACGTGTAAGCATCGCCGGCCGCCACACTCCTGTCCTCTTCACCGTGATTGCTCATTGCCCCCCCCCCCCCCCGACCTCATTCTCGGCCTCAATTTTCTCTCCGCGCATTCTGCTCTTATTGACTGCTCTTCCAGTACCCTTCGGCTTGAGTTGCCGATTCTCGCAGAACCTTCTGACACACCCCAGTGCCACCTACGCCCCACCGCCTTTATTCGCCTGCCGCGAAAATCAATCGCCTATATTGAACTCTTGTTTTCCCCAGCAGTCCCTGATGGCGAGTACCTCGTCACTCCTCTGCCAGACATTCCACTACACTATGACGTTACCGTGCCTCACAGTATACTTACTATTACTGCGAACCGCACTTTCATGCCTATCTTTAACTTTGGATTGGCAAAGCAAATTCTACCGCAAGGTATTTGCCTTGCCAACGTTGATTGTCTCGGCGACCATCACGTGGCAACTTTATCGACCGATGCTTCTTGCGAGCTTAGCAGGCCCATCGTGCCAGCCTCGGCCGCCGATACCAAGATACAGAAAATGGTTGCGACGGACCTGTCTTCTGCGCAGGCTGAAGACCTTTACCAAAAGTATTTACCAAGGTGGTGATGTTGCAACGTTGGCGTAGAGGCAGAACACCCGCCTCGCGTACAAGAGGTCCGTGGTACGAATCCCGGTGCCGCGCAATTTTCCACCGGATTAAAAAAAAAGAAAGAAACTCTGCGTGTTGATAAAATGGCATAAACAGGCCTGGCGTGTGGCCTGATTCCGGTGACCAGAACCGGTAACGCACTCCCTCACCAGAGCAGGATTGGCCACCCTGGTGCAGTACTTGGCCACAACCTCCTATATGAACAGGACAATCAAACCCCGGCCCTCAGTCCCCAGCAGCTGCGAAGAAACTGACCACGGCGGCGGTCAGACCTGCGACACAGCAGAGGGTGCTAAGAATCCCTGGCTCCGGGCAGGCCGCCATTGGAATATGAACCTGGCAACGTTTAACGCTAGAACGTTATCTAGTGAGGTGACTCTAGCAGTGCTATTGGAGGAATTAGAGTGCAGTAATAGACAATATTCACACTACCAATCAGGTGATTGAAAAATGTGCGGAATATAATGAACCCTTATATATAGCTTTCATTGATTACGAGAAAGCGTTTGATTCAGTCGAAACCTCAGCAGTCATGTAGGCATTGCGGAATCAGTGTGCAGACGAGCCGTATGTAAAAATACTGAAAGATATCTATAGCGGCTCCGCACCCACCGTAGTGCTCCATAAAGAAAGCAACAAAATCCCAATAAAGGCGTCAGGCAGGGAGATACGATCTCTCCAATGCTATTCACAGCGTGTTTACAGGAGGTATTCAGAGACCTGGATTGGGGAGAATTGGGGATAAGAGTTAATGGAGAATACCTTAGTAACTTGTGATTCGCTGATGATATTGCCTTGCTTAGTAACTCAGGGGACCAACTGCAATGCATGCTCACTGACCTGGAGAGGCAAAGCCGAAGGGTGGGCCTAAAAATTAATCTGCAGAAAACTAAAGTAATCTTTAACAGTCTCGGAAGAGAACAGCAGTTTACGATAGGTAGTGAGGCACTGGAATTGGTAAGGGAATACATCTACTTAGGACAGGTAGTGAATGCGGATCCGGATCATGAGACTGAAGTAATCAGAACAATAAGAATGGGCTGGGGTGCGTTTGGCAGGCATTCTCAGATCATGAACAGCAGGTTGCCATTATCCCTCAAGAGAAAAGTTTATAAGAGCTGTGTCTTACCAGTACTCACGCACGGGGCAGAAACCTGGACGCTAAAAGGGTTCTACTTAAATTGAGGACAACGCAACGAGCTATGGAAAGAATGATAGGTGTAACGTTAAGGGATAAGAAAAGAGCAGATTGGGTGAGGGAACAAACGCGAGTTAATGATATCTTAGTTGAAATCAAGAAAAAGAAATGGGTAGGACACGTAATGAGGAGCGAAGATAACCGATGGTCATTAAGAGTTACGGAATGGATTCCAAGGGAAGGGAAGCATAGCAAAGGGCGGCAGAAAGTTAAGTGGGCGGATGAGATTAAGAAGTTTGCAGGGACAACATGGCCACAATTAGTACATTGGACCGGGGTAGTTGGAGAAGTATGGGAGAGGCCTTTGCCCTGCAGTGGGCGTAACCAGGCTGATGATAATGATAATGATCGTCCTACAGAGATATTT
This sequence comes from Dermacentor andersoni, assembly GCF_023375885.2. NCBI lineage: Eukaryota > Metazoa > Arthropoda > Arachnida > Ixodida > Ixodidae > Dermacentor > Dermacentor andersoni. Next base: position 14,352,503 of record NC_092820.1, read on the forward strand.
TCGACTTCAACGATCGCCCTTTAGGCCAGACGCTCGCGGTCAAGCATCTGATTCTTACTGGCGATGCTACTCCTATTCACCGACGACCGTATCGAGTTTCTGCATCGGAACGCCGAGTAATTCAAAGTGAAGTCATCAAAATGGTAGACAAAAACATTATTGACCTTTCTTCGAGTCCCTGGGCGTCACCTGTAGTGTTGGTTAAGAAGAAGGATGGCACGTGGCGCTTCTGTGAAGACGACCGCCATCTGAACAACATTAATAAGGACGTCTACCCGCTCCCACGTATAGACGACGCCCTTGACTGCCTCCACGGTTCCAGCTAATTTCTCTTCTATTGATCTTCGTTCTGGATACTGGCAGATTGCTGTTGACGATATGGACAGAGAAAAACCGCGTTCATCACACCTGATGGCCTATACGAATTTCAAGTAATGCCGTTTGGGTTATGCAACGCCCCTGCCATCTTTGAGCGTATGCTGGACTCCTTGCTCCGTGGTTTCAAATGGTCCACATGTCTCTGCTACCTCGACGACGTCATCGTCTTCTCGTCCACGTTCGACACTCACCTGGAGCGTCTAACAGCTATCCTTGATGTATTTCCAAAGGCGAAGCTGCAACTTTACTCGTCCAAATGTCGCTTCGGCCGCCACCAAATTACTGTTCTGGGCCACTTTGTTGATGCTTCCGGAGTACAGCCTGATCCCGACAAAACTCGCGCTGTCCGAGACTTTCCGGTTCCGAAGACAGCCGCAGACGTTCGAAGTTTTGTCGGGCTATGCTCGTACTTTCCTCGTTTTGTTCAAGATTTTGCGGCGATTGCTAGACCCCTCACTAATCTTTTGAAGAAAGGCGTACAGTTCTCGTGGGGTACTGCAGAAGCCGCCGCCTTCTATCGTCTCGTCACCCTTCTCTCCTCACCACCCATTCTCGCCCACTTCGACCCCGATGCCCCTACAGAATTGCGTACAGATGCCAGCGGTCATGGCGTAGGTGCCGTCTTAGCCCAGCGTCAGTGTGGTCAGGATCGCGTTATTGCTTATGCGAGCCGCCTCCTCACGCCATCGGAGCTCAACTATTCCATTACGGAACGAGAATGCCTTACTGTAGTCTGGGCGGTTGCGAAGTTCCGTCCTTACCTCTACGGTCGCCCTTTTTGCGTAGTCACTCACCATCATGCTCTCTGCTGGCTCTCATCCCTAAAAGATCCTACAGGCCGGCTTGGTCGATGGGCTTTGAGACTACAAGAATTTTCGTATTCTGTGGTCTACAAGTCTGGCCGCCTGCACCAAGACACTGACAGCTTGTCGCGTTACTCTGTTGACGACCCTGACTCCTCCAATATTACCAGTGCTGCTTGTGTATTCTCTGTGTCGCAGCTGCTTCATTTCGCCGACGAGAAGCGTCGTGACGCCTACATCAGAGCACTCTTCGACCGTTGGTCGCATGCTTCCAAAGTGACCAACGCTCGCGACAGAAGCATCACAAAACCATTTCGGGAGAACTACCTAGCGTGGCACAGGTACCACGACCACCTCTGCCTGCGCGTGCATCGAGGACGGTAACGGCGTCTACTGATAATTCAAGGTCGACGAGAGCACGCGGCAAACATTCACCTCCACCGGCTGATACAGACACGGAATGGCCTTTGCTGCCCTCTAGGCCCACGGCCATGCCAGCGGGCACTAGCGATCCTCTGTGCCATGAAGCCAAGAATTATAGGGCCAATGAAATCGGGGACACTACGGGCAAGCAAGGAGATGAACACAATGAGAAGGAGAGTGTGCAAAAAATGCTGAAGCACCTAGTAGAATCAATGCGCGTGATCCTCGGTGGTGTCGAGACTCCGGCCGCTAAATGTGCCCTACAAGTGCTCGCCGTGCTAGAGCCGCTTATCGCAGCTCTTTATATGCTATAAAGATTTTGTTTGGCGCTTGTGCTGTTCACGCAGGGGAGGCCCACACCAGCTTCGTCTTAACGCCTCTATTTTTAAGTTCAAATCGGTGACTACAGACTTGAGGCGAAACCTGATTGTGGCTTCATGGATGACATTTGTGAATGTTTATCATCAGAGTGTTGAACTTGCTTTCATCTTTGCGCATCCCTCTTGCTATGTCATCATCATCCCTCATCACATCTTTATGTCCCCGTTCCCCCTCCCCCTGTGCAGAGTAGCAGGCTAGAGCACCTTAGCTCAGGCCGACCTCTCTGCCTTCTTTCAATTAAATTATCTATCTGGCCGACCGTTTTGAACACTCTTCGGCCGATGTCACTCTACGCCTCTTCGTCCTCCGCGACGGTACTCTGTACCGTCGTAACCTTCATCCGGACGGGCCTGAGTTACTACTTGTCATACCTAAGCACCTCCGCTCAACCGTTCTGGAAGAGCTCCACGACGCACCAACGGCAGGACACCTCGACGTATCTCGAACCTAATACCGTGTACGTCGCTGTTCTTTCTGGTCGGGCCTTGCCCTTTCCGTACGACGTTACGTCGCCGCTTGTGAACTTTGCCAACGACGCAAGAAGCCTTCCGAGCCCCCCGCTGGTTATCTGCAGCCGCTCGACAGCCCTGCCGAGCCCTTCCACCATGTCGGCTTAGACCCCCTCGGCCCATTTCCAGAATCTACTTCAGGAAACAAGTGGGTTGCCGTCGCGGCGGAGTACGCGACCCGCTACGCCGTAACCCGCGCTCTTCCGACCAGTTGTGCGACTGATGTTGCGGACTTCCTCCTGCATAATATCATTTTGATTCATGGTGCTCCGCGTCAACTGCTAACAGACCGTGGCCGTACGTTCTTAGCCAAAGTCATTGACGACATCATGCGTGCCTGCACAATGCAGCCTAGATTTACCACCTCCTACCACTCTCAAACGAACGGCCTCACTGAGCGTTTGAACCGCACCCTTACAGACATGCTTTCTAAATACGTTTCAGACGACCACCGCGACTAGGACCAGGCTCTACCTTACACTACATTTGCGTATAACTCTTCCCGTCTCGAAACTGCTGGCTTTTCGCCTTTTTACCTCTTGTATGGCCGTGAACCAGCGCTACCACTGGACACTGCGCTTCCGCCCACCACAGCTTCAACTAGCGCTTATGCCCGTGATGCTATCGCCCATGCTGACCATGCTCGCCAACTTGCGCGCACTCATCTACAGGTCTCTCAAGGCAAACAAAAGCAACGGTACGACCTCCATCACCATGATGTCCATTTTGTTCCCGGCACCCTCGTGTTGCTTTGGTCACCATCGCGTAAAGTTGGCCTTCGTGAAAAACTGCTTTCCTGCTACACAGGCCCATATCGCGTGCTTCGCGGAGTAACCGATGTCACCTACGACATCGCTCTGGCCACGCCCACTACGTCCTCCGCTGTTACAACCAGTGACATTGTCCACGTCGCCCGACTCAAACCCTACAACTCTCCATGCTCCTTGGATATTTAACAGCACTGTGACGGCGCTTTTGCCGCCGGAGGGTAGTATTACGATATCATCAGGCGATGTTCAAGGGACGAGCCACCGCGAGAACGACGATGAAGTGGGTCTGTGCCCTTGGCGCGGACAAGTGTCGGCCTAGTGGTCTGGCTCCAGTGTAAATACCCTGTATATAGCCTCTTTCATCTCTGTTTTTCCACACGTAACAATATTGAGAGGTGTACTTATCTGTATTGGGCAACCACGTTTCGCCGCCTACCAAATGCAATCGCACAGCGTGGGACACGCCTGCATGTATCCGAAGTTTCTGGAAAGTTATCGATGCTTCTATCCGCTGTCTGTCGTCGCCGAACTTTATGTTATCTGATTTCAACACCTGACGCGAATGGTGTAGAACATTGTGGAAGGCACGCGGGTCCGAACGATTAGTCTGGAACATTCGACGACTGTTCTTTAAAAGCCGATGCACTTGACCCGCTGATCAGATTTCCGACGATCGCCGACCGTGTTCGCCGCTATCGTTGTGCTATAAGTGTAGCCTGTTTCTGTGGGAACAGGTTCGCCCAATAAAAGCTAGTTTTGTATTCCACCGTATTGCTGCTTTCTTCACCGTCACTACCACGTGACATCTGGTGGAGGTGCTTGTGCGTTCATGTACCGAACGCCCCCGCAAAGCCGCGATCCAAGCCCGAAGCCCGAGGACAAAACCAACATCGCCCAAGACCAGCGTGCTAGCCGCAGACTGCAAGGACTGCCCCCAGAGCACGGACTTCTACCTGAGACGACAAAGTAGATCGTGGTCAAGACAACCCCAATGGCTGCCCCAGCGTCCCCCGTTATCCTACAACAACCTCGGGACCCACCGACCTTCCATGGAGCAGCGACTGAAGACCCGGAATGCTGGCTGGAGACCTACGAACGAATTGCCACATTCAACAACTGGGACGCCGACGACACGCTGCGGCATGTCTACTTCGCCTTAGAAGACGCCGCCAGAACGTGGTTTGAGAACAGGGAGTCGACCTTGACAACGTGGGACCTGTTCCGTAGCGGCTTCCTGCGCACCATTACAAGCGTCGTGCGCAAGGAAAGGGCCGAAGCTATGCTGGACGCCCGAGTGCAGCTACCAAACGAGAACGTTGCCATCGTTACGGAAGAAATGAGCCGTTTGTTCCGCCACTCCGACCCGGATATGGCCGAGGAGAAGAAAGTCCGCCTTCTGATGCGTGGTGTGAAGGAGGAACTTTTTGCCGGAATGGTACAAAACCCACCGAAGACCGTCGACGAGTTTCTTCACGAGGCCACCGGCATCGAGAATACACTCGAGATGCGAAACCGGCAATTCGACCGCTGCACGAACTCGACAATCTACACCGGAGTTCAGTCACTGGCCACCGACGACCTACGCGAGACTAGGAGCTGTCGTGCGGGAGGAGCTACAAAAGCTGTTCCCATCATCACAGCCTCAAGTGGCTTCGATTGCCGACGCCGGGCGTGAGGAGCTCCAACAACAACTTGGAGTAGCCCCTGAATCGCCGCAGCCTGAGCCGCAAACGATGACCTACGCCGTCGTCGCGCGCCGTCAAGGTCCCCCTCCGCGATCGCGCCAGGGCCCTGTCACGCCGCAGTTCCGTCGTCCGCCGCCGCCGCCGCCAGCACGACCACCCGTCGTCCAGCGCAGCTACCCGAGGAAGACAGACGTTTGGTGCGCTTCTGACCACCGCCCGCTCTGCTACCACTGCGGAGAAGTGGGTCACGTCTACCGACGATGTCCATACCGGGAGATGGGACTGCGAGGTTTCGCCGTGAACGCTCCGCGCCCGCAGCAAGGTGACCGCCCCCGGGATATCGCCGACTACCTCGCCGCTACTCAGTGGAGCTCTCGACGACCGTCGCGTTCGCCATCACCAGGCCGCTACCTCTCGCCGCAGCGCCGACCATACACTGGCCCAGCCCGGGGCAGGTCAGCGAGCCCATAACCGGAAAACTAAAAGCAGCAACCGATGGAGTTGCGGTTGCTGTTCGTCGAACTGACGAAGATCCTCCGCCGCCGACGAAGACACCGAAGAAACTACCTCGACGACATAACGACATGCCACCGTCCCGACGAAATCAGGAAGCCACCGACGAAAGACGACTTGACGACGCGACATTCCAGCTTCAGTTCAACGCGACGCAGCCGTGCTCCGACGCCAAGCCCTAATTGCAATGCCAGACAAAGAACCACCGACCTGCTTCTCGACGGCCACGCAGTCACCGCTTTAGTGGACACAGGAGCCGATTACTCCGTCATGAGTGGACCCATCGCCGCGATGTTGAAGAAAGTTAAAACTGCATGGGAAGGCCCTCAAATTCGGACCACTGGAGGACACCTCATCACGCCGACTGGAATCTGCACGGCAAGAATAACCATTCATGACCGGACTTACCCTGCCACCTTCGTTATCCTCCAAAGGTCTTCACGAGACGTCATTCTCGGTATGGATCTCCTGGCCCAACACGGCGCAATCATCGACCTGAAGTCGAAGTCAATAACGCTGTCGGAAGATAAAGCGATGCAGCTGGAGAACCCTCGTTGTCACCACGCCTTGAGTGTGCTCGAAGATCAAGTGAGCATCCCGCCTCGCTCCAGCATTGTTATTTCGGTCGGCACCAAAACATCCGCTGACGTAGAAGGCGTCATCGAAAGCGACCAACGGCTACTGCTAGACCGTGAAATTTGCGTCGCAAGAGGGATCGCTCGACTGCATGGAGGGAAAACTGAAGTGTTGCTGACAAACTTCAGCCAACAGTTCAAGCACATCAACAAGGGCACGACGATCGCGTACATCGAGGAAATTCTCGAAACCAGTAACGCGTTAGTCCTCTCGGATTCCGCCGCATCTACCCCGACGACCATGGTTCCCGAACCTGACTACGACATTAATCCAAGTCTCCCCGTGATTAAGCAACAGCAGCTGAGAAATCTGCTCCGACGATACAAAGGCTGCTTTTAGACGTCATCGAGGATTCGACAAACACCAGTCGCCAAGCATCGCATCATCACCGAGGAGTGCGCTCGACCACTCCGCCAGAGCCCTTACCGAGTTTCGGCGCGAGAACGTAAAGCTATAAGAGAACAAGTCGACGAAATGTTGCGCGACGCCATCATCCAGCCGTCGAAAAGCCCGTGGGCATCCCCTGTTGTCCTGGTGAAGAAAAAGGACGGAAACCTACGTTTCTGCGTCGATTATCGTCGTCTGAACAAGATCACGAAGAAGGACGTGTACCCCCTCCCACGAATAGACGACGCATTGGATCGGCTCTGCAACGCTAAACACTTCTCGTCGATGGACCTCAAGTCTGGCTATTGGCAAATAGAAGTCGACGAAAGAGATCGCGAAAAGACGGCCTTCATCACCCCAGACGGCCTCTACGAGTTCAAAGTTATGCCATTCGGACTGTGCTCGGCGCCTGCAACGTTCCAGCGCGTGATGGACACGGTTTTAGCAGGATTGAAGTGGCAGACCTGTCTCGTTTACTTGGATGACGTCGTCGTCTTCGCCGGAAATTTCGATGATCACCTGAGGCGGCTTGCGACAGTACTAGAGGCCATCAAGTCATCAGGGCTTACTCTGAAGCCAGAAAAGTGCCGCTTGGCTTACGGTGAGCTTCTGTTCCTAGGCCACGTCATCCGCAAGTCTGGAGTCCGACCCGACCTGCAGAAGACAGCTGTCATTGCAAAGTTCTCGCAGCCCATCGACAAGAAGGCAGTGCGTAGATTTCTTGGCATGTGTGCCTACTACAGGCGATTTGTCAAGGACTTCTCACGCATCGCAGAGCAGCTGACAAAGCTAACTAAATGTGACGTCGAGTTCAAGTGGGAAACGCCGCAGGCCGACGCATGCAGTCGCCGCCCGTACTTGCGCACTTCAAAGAGCACGCCGATACTGAAATACACACTGCGGCACAAATGTACGGCTTTGGAAAAGTCAATGCACCTTTGGCGTCAAATATTTATGGGAGCATTAAACTTACAATGTTGCGCAATTGAAAATCTAAAGCGCACGTTTCGGAATGTCAACGCACCTTTCACATAAAAAGTTTATGAGAACTTTATACCCATAAAGTTTCGCAATTGATATCCACGCGCTCTGTAAATTCCATGATAGAGTGTAGATTCCGCGACCTCCGCGAGATGCCACGGCGAGCCCGTTCGCCATCAAAACGTCCTTGAAACTTTGTGCTCGGATGGGGCTACTTGCGTTATGTGACTCCAGGTGCATGGGCGTTGCCGCGAAATTCAGCCCGAGTACGCAATTTTCGCGGTGAAATGGCTTTTCGAGCGTGAAAAAGACGCTCTAGACAAAATCCACAATGATTTCCGGCGCCGGGGGCTGCTTTGGTAGGCGGTGCATGGACAGCACGAAAAAATTTCGGGGGGGGGGGGCTGAAGCCCCATAAGCCCCCCCCCCCTGGCCATGCCCCTGCTTGTGTGGGCCGGTTGTTGTTTTTCGTCCTCCGTTCTCAATTCTTTGTCCTTTACAGAAGACGCTACAGGCGGGTTCTCTTGCCTGCTCTCCTGATGCCCACTTCCCCCAGAAGCTTCCATAAGGTGCTCTTGCACAATGTCACTTCTGCCTATTCCGGTTACGTTGGCATACTGCGTACACACTGGCTCTCCTCGTGGCCATAAAGGCGGCAGGCACAGCAGCGTGGTACCTGGCACTCGCGCCGTATGTGACCGGTTCTATGGCACCGTAGGCAGAGCGACGCTCTACCAGCTACGAACACAACTGCGCTGTCTTCGCCTATGTGCAACTGGTGCGGCAGGTCTTCGACCATCAAGCCGGACTTCAGACGCAAGGACACCAAATGTGTGTAAGAGCCCTTCTCGTAGCAGCCTGAGACACGCCACTTCTCTTTGGAAATTTCAATAACTTTGCCAAAAGGTGCCAAAGCTGTTCGAACTTCGTCGTCGGGCGTGGTGTGCAAGAGCCAGTGAAGCTTTACCCGCACATCCTGTTTCCACGGGTCAATAACTACGCACCGGTGCTCCTTGACGCTGAACGCCTCGAGTGAAAGTATTTTTTTCTTTGCGTCTTCATCCTTGAAGGTTATCGCCCACACATGATTCGTTTGATAGGCCCCAAGGGCCAGCACTTCCGGCATAAGGTGTACTCGGGCAAGCGCATCGCGAAAATCATCTGCGCGATATGGTCTTGCTTTTAAGTCTCCGTACAAAAACACTGTCTTAAAAACCGTCGGACCTGATGGCAGATAAGGCAAGACAAGCTGATATTCCTGCGTAGTCGTATCCGTAAATCTGATTCCACGGCCTTGCTGGGCCGCTTCAACCACCCCAATGGAAAAAGACATTCTGCGATCGTACCGTACGGCGGCCAGAAGTAGAATCCATTACGCTACCACCTCCCCCCCCCCCCCACTTTCGGTTTATCTGCCTTTCCACTTCTCGTTTTCGTCGCAGACGCAGGCAGAACGGACATAGAAACGAAAAAAAAGTACAATGCTTCAGCCGCTAGCTGACACATAACGTTAACTTTGGCAGGCTACTCTCATTGGAGCGCATTTGGGCTTGCGGCTGCGTGCAGATCGTCGGTCGCCTTAGCTTTATTGTAAATTTGATTTCACTGACCCTTTTCGGTCAAAACTAAAACCCCGGACAAAAATGAAACCTACCGTTGTATTTTATTTTTGTTGTCTTCTAGGTTTCAACCACAAACGGTCATACCTAACTTTAAAGCAGCAACAGCTTCATCATCAGCGACTTGAACGCTCATTTACACAAACACAAGCTCAAGAAAGGGGCTGACAGATGGAATAGCACACTGTGGTATAAAGGTTATGAACAGGAATAAGGTGCCTCAGAAAGGCTGGCCAACGTTTCCATAGGAGGACCTATCTTCGTCAAAGGCGGCCTCGTCATACTCGGCATGTTAGTTTTAAAGGGTTGGTACAGTGACCTGCTAGAAGTGACCTTTAGAAGTGCCTGACCGGCTATTCTAAAACCACAAACACATGCCACCAACCACACACCTGAATGCTTCCTAACCTCTCGCATCCCCAACACCATCCCATGCCGTTCTTTTTCTTTTCTTCTTTTTTCCCTTCTGGTGCCTTTTTTTTCTCCTCGCCTTCCCACTCTCCCGCTCTTCTGTCCTCGTCTTAAGAACCACGCTCACAGACGTCAGGCGACAGCGCTCATTCTCTTTGAAGTATCTCCCTTTACAACCAGCCGCCACCGACAACAACCGCACGTGACGTCACTGCACTAACCGTTTGAAACTAACATGCCGAGGATGACGAGGCCGCCTTTGACAAAGATAGGTCCTCCTATCGAAGCGTTGGCCAGCCTTTCTGAGGCACCTTATTCCTGCTTATAACCTTTATACCAGATTTACGCAAATAGTGATTCTTTAAGAAATGACATAATGATGCTGTATTTCGAGGTCGTGTCGCTACCAATACGGGCCGACACCACGTATCAACGAAAGGGCATCACAGTGCCGATGCCAGCGGCAGGTTACTGAATGATGAAAACAGAAAATAGGACTGTTTTTTAGTTCTCGCAACTTATTATACGCAGAACACAAGGCACCCACCACCATGACACATTTTTTTCGACAACAGAGACACACAACGGCGGACTGATATACTTCTTACAGGGGTTTAATTTTACTTTTCATCGCATAAACGCAAGCGCAAGGAGCGCCGCGCGTATACCGCGGCCAATATATTGTTGGCTCAAGATATGTTTGGCACGAAGAGGGCACCTTGTTTTAGAACGCGTTCTTATGTTTGCGTTCGCGTGTCTGTCTTGAAGGGACGCGCACAGTAACATGCTGCAAAGGTGCTTGCGTTGAGCGTACGTAAGGCGGGAAACGCTGTTCTAAGCTGTCTGTTCTATAACTTTTGCAGTAAACCCATGTTTATAGTATTCCCGCAATAGTAAGAGTCACGAGCATGGCAACTGTAACCGTAAGAGACGTGGTATGGTCGTATCTTGTCGCGACAGCACAGAAGTAAGCCATAGACCCTGCCATATAAGAAATACGCGGCGACGTATGGCTTATGAATAAGTAATTGCCATGATTGGTATTGCCAAGTATGGGAGAGGCCTTTGCCCTGCAGTGGGCGTAACCAGGCTGACGATGATGATGGTGATGATGTAATGCCGTAGGCCCTGAGGGTACTAATATATATATATATATATATATATATATATATATATATATATATATTGCAATTGCGGTGGCTGCGATGAACATTTACACCAACATCTATCGGCGTCATCGCATAAAATTTGTGCTGCAGTGAAGATGTATCGACGTGTACTTATCTGACTGTACTGGTAATATGATTAACCATCCGCAAAATTAAACCAATATCTGTTTACCTTGCGTTTCGTGGTTTCAGTGTCTTCGTGCGACTGAGATGTTTCCAACTTGCTAGTTTTTGTCAGTGAGGTTAATTATTACGTTGTACTGCAGAGAAGCTGCATGTAAGAAGTACATATTCTTCACTCGTTGGGTAGTGACTAACAAATTAGCGGTCATAGTGATCTCACAGTCCCTGCAAATCAGTACTCGTTCGGCTCATCCTACGTGTCTTTTGGCGTGCGCTACTAAACAGTAATTAATTATGTCTGCTGTTTGCAGTCGTCTATTAAAGCTGTATGTGCTAGTATTTAGAAACTTGGACAATGTGCAATGATTTACTCATTTTTATGTTTTATATATACATTCTTGTTATTTTTTCCTTTCCCATTTTCAATGTAATACAAGGCGTTGTGCAGGTTAACGATGCGGGACTTGTAAAATATAGCGCTGTTTTTAGAACATTCTAAACATGCATGGTTTTGAAAATGGCTTGAATATGTGTAAAAGGCAGGAACTGCTTTCTGGTAACGTTCATGGCTGCAGCGAAGGATGCATAAATATAGCTGATTTGGTGAAAGCTTCACAATTTCTCTGCGCCGCAGTTCTTTGATAGCGCACTACCAATACATACAAAATACACTATAAAAATGTCTTTTCGCACTATACATTACAATTTTTGACGAGGTGTTCGCACCTGTGAAATTCAGGAGCCGTTGTGTTGTGGCTGCCCAATTTACGTGTCCGACATTTGTGGCATGTTCGCTAGTATAGGAAATAAAGCTGACAGTCAGGAACTGCTCTTCTTTCTTTTTACCCGATCATATCGGAGTTCTGATGGTCTATGTTTTAGGTAGTCAGAGTTGTCAGTTGATAGTTCTTTATCTACTGTCACCGAAAGCTTCATAGTTAGCCTTTGCAAAATGTGAAATAGATGATCATATCTTGGTGGTGAAGCAGCACACTGACAAGGACAAGGTGAAGACAAACAAGACTACATGACACTCGCTGCAGAGTACGATGATTAATCACCAACTTGCCCAGCTTTCGACATTAATGAAATAGATTATTTAATTGTAGCGTGAAAAAATGCCGCAATACAAATCTCAGCTTTTCATATGAAAGCATGCAGTGATTCATACATGTGTGGTTTTTCAATACAGCGACCACAAAGGCAGCCCTCTCAGGATAACTGATTCTTATTTGAGAATAAACCAAACTGATTGTTGAAGTGTTCCTTTCCATACTAATTTGAACGACTCTGAGATGCCCTTGTACTTATGCCTTAACCAGAGATAGCTATTGAGTCAGCACACTTGGCCAGGCAATGGCATGGCCAGAAATTAACGGTGGTTTTAAATTACACCCTATTGTACAAGATTTTGTGTAGAGCAAGTTATTCGAAACACATAAGAGCTTCTAAATGCATCCCGTTAACAATTTTTTTAATAGATCTTTAAATCATTGCAGTGCTGTCATAAAATACAGCGCCACACTATTAATTATATGACTGACAGTCACTGAACAAGAGAATATTCTGCCTGGAGTCAACGTTTCGACAAAGGAACTTGCCTTCATTAGGGCAACAACTGATTTCCTCATAGCTCATCACTCGCAAGGGTCGAGGAGGATAAGCAGGAACGTAAGAGTAAAATTAAGGCTATGGAAAGGGGAAGTGGAAAGCTTTGAAGGCAATGATTAGTTTCCGATAGTAGAAGTGTGCTAAGGGTTCTCCCAAGTGGAGTGACGGAAAAAGCGTACAGATCTTCAAATGAACCATTATATACAAGTGGGCGTCAATCTACTGTGGCAGCCCTTTAGGGAAACCTTCTAATTAAGGTAAGGCTTGCACTGTCAACTGCGTGCATAGCTGAAAGTATATCATAACCACTGCTAAAGTAATATGGGATCCTCACACAGCAACTAATCGTCACAAGCTTGATAGGATTCAGCGACTCGCTGTAAGGTTTATCTTTAATAAATACCGCCGGAACCATTCTTCAACAGAACTCTGCCAACAAGCCCAACTACCTATGCTAGAAACCAGAACCAGATATGAAAGACTAAAAACTCTTTACCTCATTATCAATAATCATCTTAAAATAAATAAATCAGATTACTTTGAGATCAAAACTAATGAAACATCAAGGCATCGTCATAGTAAGTTTATCCCATTACCGACTATAAAAAATAATTGTTTCAAGTTTAGTTATTTTCCCCGAACTTGTAGAGACTGGAACTCTCTTCCAGATTCTGCTGTTCGGTCGACATCATTGGCTGAATTCCTACGCCACTTAGATAATTTCATCTATGGCACTAGCATAGGGCGATGAGATCAGATTGCTGCTGTATAAGATTGCTGTTCTGATTTCTGAGGGATGTGTTTTTGTTTAGGTGTGCATTTCATGAGATGATCTTTTTTTCCTTTAACTAATGTATAACTATGGTTTTCAATATGTTCTGTACTACTTATTTTGCTGTTCAGTTCCGTTTTTTTTTTCCACTCCTGTTATAGCCCCTCAATGAGGCTGACAGTATTAATAAATGAAATGAATGAAAATGAATAGTAAAATATTTTTGCGCGCACAATTGACAAGGACACAGTGAAGGGGGACACACGAGCGCTTACTCAGGACTATTTTATTTTCGGAAAGATACCGAACATATATACCCCGGCTATCAGCGCTGAGCATGCGCAACAAGAGTGGTCACTGAAACAGAAACAGATTAAAAACAGATTAAGAAGGTTCAACCAGTATCTAAAAAAGCGAATTCATTTTCAGAGATTACAACAGATGGTTGGCTTATGCATCTTTCAGCGCACTTTTTGACATGAAATGCTTCTGTGATTCATGTGTTAGTTTATTTTTATCTGAAAACAAAATGTCAGTGTTATAAAATATCGGATCACAATGACATAGTTTGCAGTGGTTCGACAAGTTCGAATGGTTTTCTTTACCAAGAGAACGCTCACGTTCTTTTAGACGGGTGTTTATGCACCGACCGGTTTGTCCTATGTACATGTTGCCACAGGTCAATGGAAGCCGGTACACAACACCTATCTACATTTTGTGAATTTTCGATTGTCTTTTAGACCGCATCTGCATTTTTTTACCCTATTGTCTAATTTATTGGAAATAGCTTGGCACAGTTTTTGCACCTTGTTAGGAGCGCTGAAAACCACTTCAACGCCATACCGGCTGGCAACATTCTTTAGCCCATGGGAAAAATAATGTACGTAAGCTAGTCTTGTTGCCTGATTAGCAAAGCTTTCTTTTAGTCGGTGGCAACAAGATTTTACTAACGCGGCCCGAAGGCAAGACACAGCAATGCCGCTTTTTACAATCTTCGAATGTCCTGATTTGTACTGTAATATGGGCTTTTTTGATCTGGGGCTGTACATCCAGCATGTGTGGTCGGGCAGCAATCGCAGAGAAAGATCTAGAAACTGCAGTTCATTTTCTTTAGCAATCTCATGGGTAAACTTAAGGCCTAGGCCACATTCATGGAACACTTTCAGTACATCAACCACATTACAGCCATGTTCATTCCCATCAAAAATAACCAAAAAATCATCAACAAATCGGAAAATGTTTGCCAAGCTTCCTAAAGCACTGTGAATACTTTTGTCTACATGAGCTAGAAAAATGTCGCTTAGTATTGGCGCTACTTTGAAACCTATACATATACCCGATTTTCGCACATACATTGCTTCATTCCAACCGACAAACGTAGAACTAAGATAAAAGAATAGTATTTCCATAAAGCTTTCCACGGGTGTTCCGCTGTCATTTCTAAATTTTACTTCATCATTATCTTCGCAAATACACATTTTAACATTTTTTAACAGCTCTGTGTGGGCAATCGAGTAAAATAAATCTTGTACGTCAACACTGAAGGCGCTGCATCCCCTTGTTTTGTTTTCCCTCAAATATTGTACAACAGCCTCAGAATTACAGATTGCTAACGGATCTGGGATTCTTAACGAGAAAAGCTGTTTCTGGATAAACGATGCTACCAGCTGCTGCCAAGTGCTTCTTTCAGTAGCGATGGCTCTGAACGGCTCTCCTGTGTATTTACTATGATATTGACACGTGTACTTATCTTTATCGGGCAACCACGTTTCGCCGCCTAACAAATGTAATCGCACAGCATGGGACGCGCCTGCATGTATCCGAAGTTTCTGGAAAGTTATCGATGCTTCTATCCGCTGTCTGTTGTCGCCGAGACTTATGTTATCTGATTTCATCACCTGACGCGAATGGTGTAGAACTTTGTGGAAGGCACGCGGGTACGAACGATTAGTCTGGAACATTCGACGACTGCTCTATAAAAGCCGACCCGCTTGACCCGCAGATCAGATTTTCGACGATCGCCGACTGTGTTCGCCGCTTTCGTTGTGCTATAAGTGTAGCCTGTTTTGTGGGCACAGGTTCGCCCAATAAAAGCTAGTTTTGTATTACACCGTACTGCTTCTTTATTCACCGTCACTACCACGTGACAATATAGTGTTACCTGAAAACTCGTCTTTCTTGGTGGACATCTTTTAAGCTTGCAAAGCCTTTGCTCACTTTAACATACTCAGGCTTCTTAAGCACTATGTCAATTTTATGAGCTTTTTGTCAATGGGTACCTGTTCTAAGACCTGTGGTGTACAATATTAATTTATGTTCCGATGGTGTTTACTTGTGCAACATCTCCCAATATTACACATAATTTATTATTTTAGACAACAGCAGTTATAGTGGACTAAGGATTACTGTATTCACGGATGGAACTACCCACGTGGAAATATTTCACTTTTAGTACTCTTAAGAGTTCAGCATTTGAATTGTTGAAACAATCAAATGTGGTACAATACACTGGGTTACAATCATTATTGGATTGTGTCTGCATTGAAAAGAAAAGAATGAAATTGCTGCCATGTCATGTATCGAACACCTGGCTCATAAATAAAGTCAGAAACGCAAACCTAACAGGAACGCAGATTTTGTTTTTTCTACAACAATGTTTTTTGTAAGATCATTTCTTATCACTTGCTCAGCCACGCTAGCACCGATGAGTGTTATATATGACGGCTCAATTAATATGTTGTACGTTATGTTATTTTAAGCGTGTTTTTTTTAACCAGTATATGCACCTGAACTGACTTGACCTATGGTTGTGCAGCTTTGCTAAGGTTCACTTCTTTATATATTTTATATGAGTTTAATGGGTTCATGGCAAGTCTATTTTCAATAATCAGTAGCTTGTGGCAGTCTAAATGTACCCACAACCATGTTCTTGCACTCATTTCTCTCCTCCTAAGTTGAAAAAAAAACAGAAAGAAAGAACCATGCTCACTAATGAAAATCTGTTGCCTTTAGTGTACATATAAGACTAAACCATAACCAGACTAAGCCATACATATTAATACAACTAGGGAGACATTACAGCATGGAGCCCCTCTGGTTGCTTGACAATTCTGAGAACCGTGCAGCTGTAATTGATATCAATATAAGCAACCTTTCCTCTGTACATGTTCCAAGTAGTACTTAATGAACTGGATTGTGAAAATAGGCCTAATGCTGATGCTTAAGCTCATTTGTCAAAAAACATTGGTACCTGATTTCTGGGAAGCCTGTCTGCAGCTCCTTTTTATAAATTTAGGTGTATAAAAAAGGGTAATATTATAAACCTGATGATGAAGGAGTCATTGTAGAGAGAATCTGATTCACATTTTAATGATCAGAACAGGAGCCATAAATATCACCGATGTCATCTGCTACTGAGCCCCCCTCCCCTTTTTAAATCATTGTCCAGATAAAACATGTAGGTGGCTGTGTTCAATTCAATTCAATTTTATTTCCAGAATTACAAGTGTTCTGGTGGATACCAAAGGCTGAAAGCTGTTGGAAAACAGCTCGACTAGGCCGATGGTCCATTACAAGGCATACATGGCGGTTGCATCAAAATTGTAACATTTTTAGACACTCAGAATAAATTAATTAAAAAATGCACAATAACAAGACCGAAAATAATATAAAGACTAAGAGAAAAGACATAATTGATACATCAGAAAAATGGAAGTATGTGTGTAAGGGTTACTAACAAAACTAATACAAGTCGCTCTGATATAGAGAGCAGATAATACAGACTAAAAAATGAAAAAAAAAGCATTCGATACACCAGAAGATAGAAATACATGTGTATGGGTTACAAAATTAGTAATACGTACAGTTGTCTCTGAAAGAACGATAAACATTCACTGATCACATGTTTACAAAATGCATTCGCAGTTCCTTCGATGAAGAGGTATATGTACCTTTATATTTATTTAATATATGTGGTAGATTATGTTGTAATGACTGTAGGCTATATTTATTACGAAACCACGGGACATACCATATATCACTATTTCTTGTATTGGAAGAATTGAATTTTGGTGCCAAAGATGCAGTAGACACTAGGAAATTTTTGAAGGCAGTATTTGAGAAATAAAATGAATTTAGAAGGCGAAACGTGTAGAAATATTCTATTTTTATAATTTTATACTTTAAGAACGCTGGCCGCGTTGTCTCCGATAACCCATGTTGTCAATGTGCCGAATCATTTTCTTTTGCAAAGAAAGGATTTTCATAATGTTTGTCTTTCCTGTAGTCGCCCACACTAAGCTACAGTAATTTAAATGGGAAAAAAATAAGGCATAATAAATGTTCAGTTTTGCTTTGGTTGGAACAAGACGCCAACATCGAGACAGAACGCCCGTGATAGCAGACATTTTTGTGCAGATATTTTCAATATGTTTATCACAAGTAAGGTGCGAGAAAAAAGTGACGCCTAATATTTTATGTTAATCCACAACTTGCAGTTCTTTACCCGCACACACTAAGGTTTGATTACTAGTTATAACTTTATTTTTTGCGCGAAATAACACTACTTTAGTTTTCGTAGAGTTTATTTTTAGGCAATTAGCGACTGACCATTCAGATAGCTTATTGAGTAGACAGTTACATTTTCCCATTAATTCTTGTGAATTCGGACCAGAAATGAGAAGATTAGTGTCATCGGCATACACGATAAATTTTACGGTTGTATCAATATTAGCAATGTGGTTAATGTAAAGGTTAAAAAGCATAGGACCTAGTACGCTCCCTTGTGGCACGCCATTTAGTAAAGGAACAAAACTTGACTTGTCGTGTTTTATAGGTACTGATTGTTTTCGATTAGTAAGGTAAGACTCAAATAATGCTAAAGGAGTACCTCTAATGCCACTCTGTGATAATTTCCATAGCAAAATTTTATGATTTATACAATCGCATGCCTTACTAAAATCAATGAATAGTGCTAATGTGAAGAGATTTCTTTCTATGTTTTTTAGTACATGCTCCTTGAGTGTGAGCAAAGCAGTTTCTGTTGACCTACCTTTACGAAAGCCGAACAGAGCACTAGATAGAATGTTTTGTCTGTCGAAAAAGTTTGATAAGCGAGAAAAAATAATCTTTTCTAATCCTTTGGAAAATACTGGAATGATTGAGATGGGTCTGTAATTTGACACGTCGTTTCTGTTGCCTCCTTTAAAAAGTACAGTTACCCTACTCATTTTCATCTTTTCTGGAAACACCCCAGACTGTAAAGCTAGAATAAAAATATGCGTTAAAGCGGGAGTGATGTATTCTAAAACATACTTGATAGGTTTTATTTGGATATCATCAATGTCAAGAGCTTTACTATTTTTAAGGTTCATGATAGTGCTAAATACCTCAAATTCACTAGTGGGATTGAAAAATAAGCTGTTAGAAACGGAAAGAAACGATGACGTATCAGGCCGAGTTTGCTGTGGCACGGTTATACTTGCAAAGTACTTATTGAAATGGTTGGCGAGTGCTAAACCTGAAATTTCATTGTTAATATAGATTATCTTGTCTGGTGAGGTAGCATGCTTTTCGCGGCCAAGTACCTTATTGATAATGTTCCACAAGGTTTCAGGATGTTTACCAGTGGCGTTTGCAAACAGATGCTCATGATAGGCTTTCTTAGCGCGTCTAAGTTCCGTATTTAGTTTGTTTCTCTGCTTTTTAAACAGTGTCAGCGTTTCAGGCGAGCGTGTTGTAAGAAATCTATGGTACAGTTTATCTTTGTGTTTTATCATTTTAAAATGTTCCTGTGTAATCCAGGGTTTTCTTATTTTTTTGGATTGCTTAATCTTTTTGAAGGGAAAATGTGCGCTGTAGATTTGTATAAACGCTGACATAAACTTGGAATACGCGACATTTACATCACTTATTTCGTATAGGAAAGACCAGTCATAATTGCAAACTGTGCGTTTAAAAAGATCCTTATTTCTATCAGTTATATCTTGTATAGTAAACACATTTGACTCTGAACAACTTTTTCTCACATTGAAACGATATGTCATAAACACAGGACAATGATCGCTGACGTTCGACGTTACTGTTCCAGTATGCTCTACGACAGTGTCAATATTCGTGATAAGAATGTCGAGACATGTAGACGAGGACAACGTAACACGAGTTGGTGTGCTAATTAGGTTTACAAATCCCGCACAGCTAAGTCTATTAGTAAAATCCAGTGTAGCAGCAGTATTTTCAAGAAAATTTATGTTAGTGTCTCCCCCGCAGACAAGTCGAAATTCGTTAGCAGATACATATTCCAGTAAATTATCAAAGCAATTTAGAAAGCCAAAAATATTTCCATTTGGCGGGCGATATACGACCGAAATTATATCGGAGTAATGTTTAAGCGTTAAAATTTCATAGTCGTTTGTTGTTTTACAAAACTCTGATACTTCTTCACAGTTCCATCCCGACGAGACATAGATTGCTACACCCCCTCCTCGCCTATCAGTTCGATTTAAAACGCAATCAGCATAGCCATCAATGTACAGCAGAGCACTGCTGTCATGATACCATGTTTCGGTTAGCATAATGATATCGAACTTGAAAGAAAACAGATTTTAAAAATTACTTATAATTTCTTGTTTAATGACTGCAGATCGAGCATTCAAGTGTAGAACGGAAATGCTAGAGTTAGATTGTAATTGTAAACGATGCGGTAAGATGAAATCGTGATATTCCATGGCCATTTTTAGTGAGCGTTCCCAGTCACGTCAGAAACAGCAGACGTAATCCTAGCAAGATCACGTTCTTCCGATATTTGCACAGCATCAGATGTATCACTTTCCCTTGCATAGATTTTCCCGTTGCTGGTCCACACAGATTTCCATTTATGCTCATATTTCCTTTTCACTGCCATGCCAAGCAGCCTCTTTAGCGCTGGGAACAAATGTTCGTTCACATAAACGGGGCATGTAGATTCCAATCGTAGGTCTCTGTTTGTGATTCTTGTCTTCTTTGCTTTTTTCAACGTGGCGTCACGTTTAGCTCTAGATTTAAACTGAACGACAATGTTTGTTTTATCCGGGTTGCGTGTTAGAACCCGGTGACAACACTCGACGTCAGATGAACTGATTGGCTCATGGATTGCAGTGCCTATATCAGACAAAATAGTAGCAAGGTCCTCATTTTCTTTCTTTACAACGCCCTGTAAGACTTGTTCTTCATTATTGCCTTTCACTGAAAGCCATGACCCAAGCTCTTAACAGTATCCCTTTGTCTATGCAATGCACCATTGTGTTATCAAGCTTAAATATTAAAAAGAACTGGTCTGCCAAAGCTTTTTCATTGTAGCCTAATAATTTACCCACCGTTTCTTTGCAAAAGCTACCCCAAATTTTTCACCGCATGCCTTGCATTCTTAGAATTTTGTCCTGGCTGTCTAGTTTTGGAATTGCTGACGCACATCATTTCAGGCGTGCTTTCTAGCAAGATTTGTAGACTTAGCTTTCCGTCAATTGTACAAACAATACTTGCCAAGTGTGTAGCCTGTGTTCCCCTACTTCATTCTGAAATGAAATACTAGTACACATTGTGTGAGATGCTTAACACTTTCCGTGCCCTCGACGAGCTAGGTTCGTCCATGACATTTTGCTAAAAACTGCCAAAGACAAGCCCAGCTAATGAGCAGTACTTTGCATTCTCTAGCAATGCCACGGAGAAGCCAAGATGTGTCTCAGTGCTTAGTCAGGCTTTTGATCGGAAGCAATGGATAAGCCATGAAACAGCACAAGAAGAAGCAAATTTATTCTTTCTGAGCAGGTAAAACACATTGCTAACTGAGGTTTGAAAAATACATTAGCCACTTTTGGTCAGAATGAAACGAATTCTGGGGTTTTACATGCCAAAACCATGATATGATTATGAGGCGCAACGTAGTGGGGAATTCCGCATTAATTCTTTCCACCTGGGTTTCCTTAATGTGCGCCAAATGCACAATACATGGGTGTCTTCGCATTTCACCCCCATTGGGGAAACAGTGTGACATGGAAGGGGATAAAAAAACGCTTGTTATTACATACTGCACGAGTGTGCTTAAATGAGCTGGTTAATGCACGTTTATAATTGAATTTAACAGTGCTGAAGATGGGAGGAGAGAAGACAACAGACAGCGTTAGAGGGGTGAAGCCTCAAAACGCCGTAAATAATTTAATATAGTAGCTTCTTTACAGACACTATTGTTTGCCTGGAGGATACTATGCCCTGATATCACGACACAGTATATGGTCAAGTGGGAGCAGGACATTGCGATGTTGACACTCACTCTAGCTCATTCAGTCGTACGCTATGCTGCTACATTGGCCTTCACTATTAGCAGCACACAAGTCGACCGAGCTAGCCGGAGGCCCCAAGAGAGTGTCAAAACGTCGTAATGTCCTTCTCCCACGTGACCACATACTGTGTTGTGATGTCACTACAAAGTGTCCTCCTAGAAAACAAAACCGAAGCCAGCTCTAGCAAAGCTATTATACTAAATCACTCCACTGCAAGGCTTGTTCCTATTTTAGAGCTCTTGAGTCTCCATTTAACGACAAAAAGAAAGAACAATGAATAATTGAAGATATCATGTCAGTACCTCTTCAATTGAAACTTTGCAGATGTTTAGCCTAAAGTGTGTTGGGCGCTTTGAATAAGCATTTATGGTCTAAGGATGTGTTGTAAATGCCAAAGAAAAGTCGAAGGGGGATAGCCCTTGGGCATAGTTTTGTTGGTAAAGCACTTTATTTGAAAAATCCGAAGGAGCTAAACAACATTTTCTTGGTGCAAATATTGGCTTGCATAGCTGTAACTGGCACAAGAATTGTTGAGGCTTGAAGCAGCATCGACTCTGACATGGGCACTCAAGCAGTGGGCGTTCCTTTTCTGGACAAAGACCTAGAGTGAGGGGGCAGGGTAGAACTGAAAAATATTATTGCCATCAAGCATGAATACAAGGACATAGTTTATGTTATGCACAACATGCGGCATCTGTCAACAGCAAACTTGCGCACAGTCATAAAATACAGATATGCCTGCTCGTGGATAGACATAAATGGCTGCCTTATACATGACATTTATCACATGCAGCATTTCTCTATCCACCATCTGAGAACACACTGTGCAGCCATCTGGCTTCGCCGAGGTATGCAGTAGTGTAACAGCCATGCATGTATTGGGAACTGTATGGCAAAATCTATGCATATTAAAGGGCACGCTTTTACTTCATGTCAAAATAACCTGACTCAGTACAATACCAGTGCAATTTATATCTCAGTATTTCTGCCCAAAATAGACCCTATTTACACATTGCGCTTCTGCCTACGTTAACTCTCACGCAAATGCCAAACTCCTCCCACCCATTGCCAAACTCCTATTTCGGTCACGACTATAGAGGTTTAATTAATGAATAACCTTTCTGTAAAGCCAGAACTGCACATATACAGCTCATCGAAGCCACACATCTCGATTTTCTCACAAGGAACACATTTTATTCCATCTATTTCGGGCTTTCTGGTCAATTTTTCAGAGTTATGCAATTTTGGAGCTCTTTATAATGTTTTATGTATTGTGCGGTGGGGCAGTGTTCTTTTAATCTTGCGATTGAAAGGAAATCCTTCTTTTTTAACATAAAGTATAATTTTCACTCCTTTCTTGCATTCAGCTGCGTGAGTTGTTTCCCGCAATCTTTCTGCATTCAAGTGCGTGACTCTGTCTTTCCAAGCTGCCAAGTGCATGCGCTTCATTCTTGTGCTCTTCTTGGTGCCTTCAGAATCACACACAAAAGTGCAAACTCTTCTTTGACATATCGTTCTAGTTATGATCCCGACTGTCACACCTTATTTCAAATAATCCTTGTCTCGTCTTTCTGCAAGCTTCATTCCCCCCTTTGTTTTGCGTTTTTGTCTTTATGACAAATGTTTAACATTTCTTTAGCAGTGGTGCCAGATGGATTATCAGTCCCACTTAAAGGAAAGCTGTCGCCGTCTTCAGTGCAGACACAGCACCCATTGACCGACACAGCAAGCAGACCTACTGACAGAGAACAGAATGGCTTTTGTGGCACAATTACTCAGATTCGCCTGTGTGAGTTTCTGTGCTTTTGGAGCTATGACTGTTGCTTCTGTAACTCATCTATTTGCTGTGAGAATATCGCTACTCAAGTAGTGTTAATTTCTTGCAGCATTCTTTAGACCGAGTTACTTATGTTCATCAATGGGCAGTTGAACATGTGAACAAACCCAGCTCTATGGCCTACTTATTAAAATCCCTATTGGCATAGCGGATGTGTAACATGCTTTCTTGTCTAATTTGGTCAATCGGGCCTCGAGCTTCACTTTACTGCAGCAGATGTCCAATACAATGTATTCACAAGCCTCTACGTCACTCTTGCTGATAAAAACTACTCGCGTTATAGATCTGGTGGTCCAGATTGTTCAACGCCTGTCGCATCAATTGCAGATGTAAGCAAACTAAGTTGAACTTAAATATTTGTGACATAGATGAAAGTATTATATCACTTTTTTATTTCTTTGATGTCAGTATGCAAGAATATTCCCATAATTATCAGCCAATCAATGTCCGATATTTCAGTCTTTTAGGTTTCTAGAGCACTTGTGAGTGCACAGCCAAGGATGCTACATAACTGTTTATAAACATCAGTGATCATCGCAGTTACTCCCATCTTTAATACTGCCGCGACGGTTCTGGCTTCTTGAAGGGCAAAACATCCAAATTTCAGAGGGGTGACCTCAGCGTTCCAGCGTCGCAAACTTTGGAGTGCCCATCACGTTGAAGGCGCAGAATATTGGCAGGCACACAGCTGGTGGTTTCAAGGGCTACGCCTGTACGATCAGCCTTCCGATGAGACTTGCTATCCCAGCCTTGTGAGCTATGGAGCAGTCATCATTGTGGTAGCGAGATAAGCCTGCATTCTATGTGCTGTTCACTTCAAGGGCTAGGCCTTCAAAATGGATGTCACTGTCAGCCTTGCAAGCTTTGCAGTTGTCATTGCAGTTGTCCTTCGCATCGATAGGCAGGTCATCGGCTGCTCCGAGGGCTGGGCTGACAGGTTCTGTCATTCACCCCCGGGGGCATACTGGCTTTGTGAACTTTAGGCCGTTGTGCTGAAGGGCAAGGTCAGACAGGAGCTGAAGCAAGCGGAAGGTGCTCCCGCCTCACAAACTTTCAGATGATGCCTGCAGCCACAGTATGAGTCCTGGGTATTACGGCACAAAATGTAAAGAACCGAGACAGATGCCATGACTACACCGATCTTTCTCTTTTAATGGAACTATAATGATAACGATGATGATAGAAGAGTGATGCTATCTTCCTCTTCTATTCGCAAAAGTACGAGGGCATTCAAGTCACGAAAACAGGAAAATTAGAGGACCGATTTGTGCGTATTAAGTAAGGGACTAATTACTGCGGAGCACAAAGCCGCGGGTGAGAAAAATGATGGGAATAGCTGGAACATGAAGGAAAGCCACGTAGGAAGGTCGCCCCGTAGATTGTGCTGAAGACATGCCGTCAAGACTTCATTAGACCAGGGCAACCAGTGAAAACCTGGCCAACACATTGCTACAAGAGTGCGGTTTGTAAGTTCACCGGGCTACAAAATTCTAACACAAGGCCTGTGCGCTCCCGTTTCTGTGGCGAGAACACAAGCTTACACGCTTTGGGTCCGAACTCGCAGACAGCTGCCTGACCAGGCCATGTTCTCCAGGTGTTCTTGTTCAAGGTTCTCGATATGGTCCCCGCTTCTTTGGTCAAGTGTGGACATTATGTTTGAGATGTCTCGGACCCTTCAGTCAAGCGTGTAGTTGCTAAGGTGAGGGCATTGCAACTACCCTCATATTCTCACCTTGCTGCAACAAGGAAATGTTTTCTTTCGCTGAACAATACTGTTTTCATTCGCTTTGCTTTGTGCCACTTCTTTATTTGTTGTAGTCTGCTGTTCACGTTAGGTAAAAATGCCGCCTTACTCTTAGCTTCTAACTTAAACGTTTACGATTTATTTCCCCTTCCATGGGTGCATTAAACTTTTTGCTGCATGTATGAATGGCTTTATTTTCTTTTGGGTACTATGAGCTTTTGGGTAAGTGACCCATTCCAAATATAAAGAACCTGCATCATATCTACTGATTATGGGTAGCCATGTGGAAAGCAGGCAAACTCAGTGAATATTTAATGGCAAAAAAATCACTCCACATTGATGTTCTGTTGCGATTGTTAGGCCTGCCAAACTTATAAGAACACGACAGTGCAAGTCAGAAAGTACTTAAATTTAGAAATATATACTAAAATTATTCGGTTATTCATTATGTTGACTGTTTATTGAGTAAAGACTGGCAGATTTTATTCCGTAATGATGCCGTGAACAGCCACGCAGCTCTACATAGTCGAAGCCACAATGTGTCTGTGCTGCAGACATGCGGAAATGTATATGAGGTTTATAAATTAACTATTCACATAACATCTGACAACTCAGTTACCGTATACATGCAGCCATGCAGGTAGGTCTGTATAATCAATGAGCCCAAAAAAATTAGGCCATAGAAATAGCTCAGTGGCTTGTTTTATTTGAAATTAATTTTGCCCGAACTGCACACAAATGAAAAATCATCACATATCTGTCTGAATATGACAAACATAAATGAGGGGTGAAATGGCAAGACGATGAGGAGAACAAAGGTAGAAAGTCATTGGGCTTGTTTCGAAACCTGACAGCAGCTTCAAAGCATGGCCAGAACGTTGACCGCAGTTTTAGATCAACTTGCTCAACTATTGTTGCTCATTCAGAATTGCCTGCATCATAGCTAATTCTGTGCAGCAGCTGTCACAGGATGGAATTCTACAGTGAAATTGTCAGGGCCTAAGCTCCAAGTTAGGAGAAATTAAAACTAAGCTTCAATACAATAAGCTACATGTATGGGCACTGCTTATTCAAGAGTATAAGCTATGCTCCCTGTCCAACTTTAATGGGTATTGTAACCCATCTATTAGAGATATACGTGCTACTACAATGGCTTCAGCTCCGGGAAAAGCTGCAATTTATATATCATCGCATATTGCTCACACAGTGATTGATCTGGAGCCATGGTGTAGTGGTAATCAAGAAGTTGTCGGGGTCCTGACACTACCAGTGAAGACTCCTGTCATTCTAGTGTCATTCTACGCCAGACCACAGTGCACACGTTTGAACTTGGGGTGGATAGCCCATCCCCGGTCTACGTACCCGGGAATTCCTATTCTCGTGGGTGGAGACTTCAATGCCCCACATACAGAATGGGGGCACACGTACAACTCCCGAAGAGGATACCAAGTTAAAAACATCATGAGCGATGCCACTTTTACACTGTTGAGCCATCGCGCTGGGGCTATCTGTGCTGTACCCGCAGTATCTAGAACAAACGCTCCAGACCTCACGTGGTGGTTGGGTCCTGGAATGCCGCAGTGGCCGGTGGAACCAGATACATGGGGCAGTGATCATATGCCAATAATGATTGGTTTGCACAGAACGTGCATAAAGAAAATTTGACGACGAGTAACGGTCACGCATTGGGATAAGTTTCGGGAATCATCGATTGATAAAGTACCCTCAGAGCCTTCAGAAATTATTCCCGCTTTGCAAGAACTGCTACGGAGGAACACCACTGTAATCACAGTTGACAAGGAACAACCTCAACCAGACCTCGCCATTTTGCAGCTTTCGGCAAAGCAACGTCAGGCAGACGTGTATGCGTCGAGGAATCCCGATGCACCAGGTAGCCGTGCACGTGCTAACCATATAGCGGCGAAGGCGCGTCGGCACGAAAAGCAACTGTCTCGATGACGATGGTATGAGTGGTGCGAGAATCTTGGATCGGGCATTGGAAACAGAGCACTTTGGCGTACGTTCCGGTCAATGGAACGCGGTCATAAGCAACCTAACCCTGCTGCGAGCGTTAGGTTAGCGATGCAGACTTCGCCACATCAATTTGCAGAACACGCTGCTAGAGCGGTTTTCCCGAAATACGATCACGCGTCACCCATAAACTGCCCCGAAATTGATAAGTCTGACACAACTTCAAAATCCGAAATATCCAGCTCTTTCAGCATGGCCGACCTAATAGCGGCCATTGAAACTTCGAAGCAACGAACAACACCTGATCCCGATGGTATTCCTTATGAGGTTTTCATGAACATGGAAGGAGCAGCTCTCGACGCACTTCTTCAGGCTATTAATAAAGTATAGGAGACTGGAAACGTTCCACCTGATTGGAAGCATTCAATTGTTGTCGCAATTCCGAAACCAGGAAAGTCTCCAAATAGCCTCCAGTCATTACGCCCAATTTCACTAACCTCAACTGTCTGCAAGCTAGCTGAAAAGATGCTGGCCACACGTGTTTCCTCGTGGCTTGAACGCCACGGTAAATATCATCCTGCTCAAACGGGATTTCGTTCTTACTTGGGAACCGAAGACGGACTTTCTATCTTATCAGACGATCTTTTACAGGTTTCACCACACATTCACGCTGTGCGCACGGTAGTAGCAACAGACATAACGAAACCTTATGACAATATAGACCATGAAATCATTATAGCCAACCTCATCGACCTGGGACTTCCATCGCGGATAATAAGATTCATCTACTCATTCCTTCAGAATCGCACATTTGCGATTGGAGTAGATGGAAGGCAAGAAAAATACTTCACATCGAACAGAGGAGTCCCACAAGGTTCGGTTTTAGCTCCTCTTCTCTTCAACGTTGCTCTAATACCTCTAGCCTGGCAACTACGTCGGACTCCAGACGTGAGGTCCTTAATCTATGCGGATGACGTCACTTCGTGGTCCGTTCATGCAGATATATCTAGACAAACTCAACAGCTTCAAGGAGTCCTTGATGTTCTGAACAACTACGCTCGGAAAGCAGGGTTGGACATTTCCGCCCAAAAATCAAGCAATGTTGTGGTGGCCAACAAGAAAAGACGCACAAGAATCACACAGCACCCCTTTACATTTAGACTCGGCGCAGTGACAATCCCTGAGGCTTCTGAGGTCCGCATACTGGGTCTCGATATTCACCACTCCGGCAGTGGTGCACACTGGCTCCGTAAAACCAGACAGAGTTCGACAAAAACACTTCACCTTATTCATCGCATTGCAGCAAAAGCAGCTGGAGCACGTACTGACGTAGCTCGACGGTTGGTGCGTGCAGTCTTGCAGCCACGAATTTTATATCAGGCACAATTTCAACGGCTGACTTTGGCACAGCTGACACAGTTGGAGACAATCGCGATGCTGTGCGCACAATCACAGCACTGCCCCGCATCACTCCGATACCAACCTTACAGGAACATGCCCAGCTCAACACAATTGCAGAGCTAATTTTGCAACGTGAAAAAGCACGTGAAATAAAAATGCAACTTATTCCGGCTGTCCCTGCGTTACATGCTCACTTTCAACGCGGCTCTCGGATTGACAATGAGCCCTATCCAATGCCTCCCTGGGAATTCACCAGCATCACAACTAATAAGCCAACGAAGTTACGACGCAGCGATACAACAGGTATTATTGACGAACCCAATATCGTCGATGCGTCATGCGCTGACACCTGCAAAGTCTATACGGATGCTGCCATTCTCCCAGACGGCGGAAGGACATCATTCCTGAGTACTACGCATCATTTCATCAGCGGCCACCAACGCTATATATCTACGGAAGCCAGCGCTCTAGTAATAGAACTTCAAGCCATCCACGACGCTGTGCAAAATGCGACATCTAAGCTGCCTACCATCAAGCAGCTAGATATCTTCACTGATTCTTTAGCGGCTATTCAGTGACTCAAGAAGGTTGATAAGGCGATGGAAATCTGCGAGATAATACACACTATGAATAGTAAAACAGCTATTTGCGTCAAGGTACACTGGATTCAAGGCCATTCAGCGAACCCTCACAACATCAACATTGCTGTTGACCAGCAGGCACACTGCCCTCCTAATTCTGATCTTCCGCCTATTCCCCTCCCAGCTCAACCTCTTAACTCGCTCCGAGCCCGTAAAAATTTTCTCCGGCAGGACACACGCGCTCTTATCCCGCCGTGTGTCTGCTCCCTCCCCCTTCGCCTTACTAGGGCGGAGGAAGTTGTGGTTAGGAGGCTTCGGGCCGGGGTGGAACTGGTCGAATTTACCACTGGGTGCTACCTGTCTATACTGCTCCGTTCCTGTGATGGAAGCAGATGCATACCACCTATTAAGGACATGTAGTGGTTTAAAATCGGAACGCTCGAGTCTCCTACTGCAAGCCGGCCTCCGCTAAGTGTGACAACCAGCTATGACCGGTGGATACATGACAACAAATTCCACAAAACACTGCTTCAATTCATACAGAACACAGGCCTTACAGCACACATATAATACACATATACGCACCAAGAATTATGCCCTAAGGGCAAGGCTTTATCGCAATAAAATGAAAGAAGGTTGGCCCAGGATGCTAGACAATAGATGTATATTGGGAAGAGTTCGAGGGCATTGTGGTCAGTTCCATGCTTGATTCATAGTACTATCTGCAATCCGTGTCAACAATTGGCCTCCTGCAAGTTGTTTCCTATGTAAGCATGGTTGTGTATGTTTCAGCTCAAGAACGGAAGTTCTAGTTACCTGCTTCTGTGCCTGACTTGACAGATGAGCACGCTTAATAAATCAGGACGTGTGTGAGTGCACTGAGTAGGCGTATGTTAGAAGGCTAGAATGTTCTTTGTCTTCAGTTATATTTCACATCATTTTACAGTTGCACAATGTAGACCAATGAAGGCCCAAGCACAAAAGGGAAGATCATTTCTTTAATGACAAAATAAATGTTTTGTGCATCGGTGTCATAATACATCAAGTAAAACTCTTGCTTGGGCTAGTTGGTTCATGCTTGAAGTAGGTAAAGGCAAGGCGCAGAAGACCAGGACTTAGGAAGAAGAACACAAACGACAAGACGGGTGCCACTCGAGACTGGCAAGCTGAGACGGCGATCAAGTTGACGCACAAAATGGCAGGATCGGTGCGAAAGCTTCGATGAAAGAAAGGGCCCAATGTAGAAGAAATATGCTCAAGTATCAAAGCTTTCGCACCGATCCTGCCATATTGTGCGTCAACTTGATCGCCGTCTCAGCTTGCCAGTCTCGAGTGGCGCCCGTCTTGTCATTTGTGTTCTTCTTCCTAAGTCCTGGTCTTCTGCGCCTTGCCTTTACCTACTTCAAGTCATAATACATACTTGCCAACTTTTACAATTTCATCACAGAATGTCAGATTTCTAAAGGTTGCTTATAATTCTTCTATTGACACAAATAATTATAATGTGGGCCTTTCTTAGGCACTTCTTCATAATCTGCACATGATCATCATCACACCGTGTTCTTCATCTTCATCTCTTGTGGGGACCCATCTTAAGATTGATCTGTGCCTTCAGTGTGATCGGTCCACTACGTCTTCGGGGCGTATTAAGGGTCATGCTAACTGCTACGTCAGAATATTTTTTTTTTCATTTGCATCCTAGTAAAGGCGAAAACTGATCTTAACGGAATGCAAATATTATCAATGGGCAATTTTCAGAGCCAGACTACTCAGATCCACTCGGTTATTCAGACACATGTGTAAATAAGGAACACACGTGTCCTGTGACAACGGCTGTATTACGCAAAAACTGAGTTTAGGAAACCGAATTATGCAACATTTTTGGACTTTTGCCCAAAGCCAACCAAATTTCTTGTGCAGAAAACAATTCTCAGAATTTCTTACTATATTTCAGTGTTTTCTGTCTGCAACGGTAGTACTTTTTGCGTTTAAAGTTGAAGAGTCTGTAATACAAATTGTTTGCTTTTGTTTGTGTGTAAATTCTCTATCAGGGTATCTTAAGCGCCAAGTAGAATACAAAAGCAAGATGACATACAACACAGAAAAGCTGAAATATGGCCAGGAAAGCACGAATTTTAGTTCTTGCGTAAATGTATTTGTATCATGAGTTGAAAAACCACGTTCACTTAATGTTGAAGATAAAACCTATAAGGAAAAGTATATAAATTTTTAAGGAATGAGAAAGCACAGGGTAGGCTTATCAGAAAGTATAAGCTTTGTCTTTTAGTGAGGGGTTCCCACAAGAGTTTAAATTTGGTTTGTAATGAGAGCTAATCTTGAATGCTTATAATCCTAAAGATTCGATCACATTAAAGTCATTTAATGTGGATCTACCTTCTTCGCTTCTTCCTCCAGGTTTGGCGTCGGTAACTAACCAAGTAGGCGTAGCTGGATACAGCTGTACAATGGGCAGGGGAAACATGAGCATTTACAGGACAAAGGAGTCCTGCCAGATAGACTTAGCCGAAGGGCTCTTCATTTGCCTGATGGGTGTATTTAATAGCTGATGCAATTCAGAGAGGCTCAAAAAGTAAACATTTTTCATACCTCGTAGCGGCGCGACTGTCACCTCTAATGCAGGTGAAAAAGATGAGCTCACATGCAGGTAGCGCGAGAATAGAACACGCTAGCGCACTTGATCAAAGCGGCTGGCGGACTCAGCCGGCCCCGAGATCCCGTGGCACCATGGCTGGCTGGTTTAAAAAAACAGTGGCTACGGCGGCTACCTCTTCGGACCACCTCCCACAAATTGATGACACAGATGACCGAGCCCAGCCTTCGCACAACTTGGTGACCAGGACGACCGAGCCCTGCCATGCCAGCATCAGCGCACCGACTTTACCTAGGCGAGTAGTGACGTGGTCTCGCACGGTCCGGCAGACGTCCTCCGATTGTAGGGTGCCCGGGAATTCTAAACTGACATGCCGGACATCTAGTTCATCCAGCTAAACAGCCATTTCCTTCTCAACAAGGTTCCAGGCTATGGCTCTGAGCCGCGGCTCCGACTTCGACAAGGACTTGTGGGCAGCCGTCCTGGCTCACTTCATTACCTCGAGCGCTCACTTTCCTCCAGCCGGTGCTCCATCACAACAGTTCTCGCCATCTATCGCGTCATTCTGCGTCTTGTCGTCCCACATCACCTGCGTCCGCCCGTGCCGGTCGTGAGCACGCGCCGACTCCAGCATCAAACCTCTACCCGGTCCGTGAGCCTCCTCCCCAGCTCAAATGCAGCTGCTCGACGACTCTTTCCAAGGAATTCACTGGGCCAAACGCGAGCTCTTTCGGCTACTCTACAGCCCGTCGCTCTCCTTCTTTGGACGTTCCCACAAGCTACCCGCTTTCCACTGGAGGCACCTCACTCATCACCAATTCAGAGGCTGAGCCACCGGCTCCACAAGGCGCAAATTTCACTCTCGCTAACGCCACAAGCACAACCTTCGTGATGCATTCAGTGACCACTGCAACCCTGATTCTATCGGCATTCGAGATTCCACTGCAAGCAGCAGCAGGCAAACCTTCCGATATTGTGTTCACACCTTCCGCGGATGCATGGCCTACCGAAGTTTTGCAGAGTAACTCTGCTATCCGGTTTCTTCAGCTCCAGAATCACTTCTACGTCAACAACATGAGTGACCAACACTTGTTCTATCTCCACGCGAGTCCCGAGCAGCCAGACGGTCTTCTTTCGAGCTCCGACTTCTACAGGGCTGGGCACCTATGAGTACCTTGGCAAGTTGCGATTTTGCACTCCGGTATCATTGTGGCTGGGCCTCGCTCACAACCTACGCTGCCGGTGCTGCCTGGTATATCTCTCTCAGATTGCATGAACCCGACACTACCAATGACGACACCGTCTCCACACTTTACCTGGGCTTTACCTTTGGACTTTTTTTCAGTTGCACTTCGCACTAGGAGGTGGGCCCTGTAGCAGCGCGACTATCACCTCCAACGCAGGCAAAGAAGATGGGCTCACGCACAGGCAGAGCAAGAATAGAACATGCTAGTGCGCGCGACCTGAATGGCCACTTCCGAGATCCCGTGACACCATTGTTGGCTGGCTTGAATAAGCCGTGGCTACGGCGGCTACCTCTTCATGCTGCCTCCCATAAATTGGTGACCCAGATAACCGAACCCAGCATTCCCACAACTTCTTTGTACATTTACCTCTGCTCACAGTGCTTCCGTCGCAAGTCAGAAAACATTACCTTAGCCTGCAAGTCATTATTACATTCATGTAATTAACCATGAGGAGTTGTTAATTTGAATTTCACCAGAAGGGTTAAACATTTACACAAGTCGGAAATCAAAATGGAGCAACTCCCATGCATTATGGGAACCAATGTTATGGTAACATTTTGTTGGTAACCCCGCATTGTTATGATTAACGTGAAGTGTTACTAGGCAGACCGACATGTTTGTGTAAAATGAACAACTATGTGTGTAACGACAGAAAAAAGACATCAGTGACCATGATTGTGTGATACTGACGGCATGATTTCAACTCCGGCCATTTGAAGTCAGCTTACGACATGCAGACTGTTGCGTTATACATGTGTAATGGACGCGAATATGAGAGAAGCGTGGATTGTGAAGTTATCAGTGATTATGTGTCATACAATCGTACGTCCCTATCGTTATGTCATGTGATGTATATTAAAACGACGATGGCTTCATAGGTTTCTAAGCCGAAAGCAGTTTTTTTTAACCCATATGGGATTCTTTGAAAAAAGCTTCATAGCTGAAAAAAGATTTCTACAGGTCCGGGGATGGAACCCAGGACATTGTGCTAAAGTCTGGTGGATGAGAAGTTTCCTTTTCGTGAACACTCCTTGATCTTGCGGTCTTCCACAGAACATGAGTTGCCAATAATTGGGCTTAGGAGCAGGCAAATGGTCGATGGCCCTGACTTTGCCCGCCTCGATAACTTGGGGTAGCATACAAAAGTTTATTGGCTACTAGCCTGCTTCTAAGGTCACATGCAATTAAAATGAATTATATTTACTAACACATGCAGGATCGTTCTAATAACATATGCCTCCATGAACCCATGCATAGCCAAAGATCATAACACGCGAAAAGCACAGTTCACATTAGCAGGCCTTGCAAAGCGTGTCAAGTTGCACACCATGAAATTTATTTAAATCGTTTGAGTGCTCCCTAATATGGGCATTTAATACACTAAAGGCAAATACTAAGTAGATGTGACCTATTATAGTAGAATCCATAAACCTCCCAGCGCTTGTTTCATGCCAAGAAAAGACTTAGTTTACGAGAAAATTGCGCCTGAAGGGTCCGCATACCTCTACAGGAATTCAGATGACCTGCTCCTGAGCAGGTAGTGGCGACATTTCATAAACCATGACTGCCCTTTACTTCCACCGGAGTAAAACAGCGCCCTGCAGACGGTGCTACAGTTTTTTATGCAAAATTCGTACGTGCGGCCATGGAGCAACCGACCCACGACAGAACGTTGGATTCGCCACTGCAGCTGTTCTTGGTCAAGTGGCATGGGCTGTTCAAGAATCCCGCAACATCAAATGAACATATAATTCTCTGCAACTTGCAGTTTGTGTGAGTTTCGCGAGCCAGAATAGCCAGCTCATAACTACGCGATAACGAAACTACTGAAACACGAAAGCGTGGGCGATTTTTCAAGGTTTTTTTTGCTAAAAATCAAACAGAATCAAACATTGCCGACAGGAAATGCTATCATGCTGATAACGCGCATGCCGTTCGTTACTGGAAAGTACCGGGCTCGCAGCAATAAAGAAAGGAAACGCATCAAGGCAGATGACGATTATTGTTGTGTGGCAGAAGGGGCACGCCAAAGGGTGTAAACTGTTCTTAGAGTGTAGAGTACCATGGGTCTTCTTCGTTTTGAGCTTTGTTTTCAGTTTTGTGCGTAGTTCTCGCACTCGAAGTGCTCGACGCGTACGTAGGGCGTTGTGCGCTACCGAATGCAGCACAGGTCACGGAGTGCGGGCGCTTTTTGTCCGACAAACCATGCTGAAGGAGGGCGGACACGGCGAGTTGGTAGAAAACTCTATGGGCGTCTTGCGTTGGAGTTTGAGGTATAGTAGCGGCGCCTGGTGGCGGGGAGAAACGTTAGCTGGTAGTACCAGCTTGGGTAGTACTGAGCCCTAGCTGTGGCGAAGCACGTTTTTAGGCCGAGTTTTGCGTCGATTAGCACTTTTTTCCGCCCTGTTGCTAGTGCGAAAAGGCTCGTCACTTCTCATAGACCACGCCGACTATGCTGCCAGCTGGCCGTCGCCTATCTGCGGCGAGAATTTGGAGTGGCGCCCTCTCGCGAGTGACGTCACGGCCAGGACGCCGCTCGCTCCGGCTCGTTCGGCTGCCGCGCGCGTTCGTTTTCTTGGTACGTGCTTGGGGTATTGGCGGCTTGAGCCGAACTTACAGAAGGTTATTTCGGATTATTTCTGTTGCCATGCGTGGACCGCAGTTCCTTCTTTCAAACCGCGTGAGTCATGAAAGTTTGCGACTTGGCTATCGCAAGCTATGCAGCGCTGAAGGGGTCTACTGGTCTTGCAATGGATATATGCACCTTGTCTGTTCATAAATATTGCTTTAAAATATCGTCTGCAAGTTCAACACGCGAAGTTATTTATGGTGCTCCTCTAAACACTTAACATTCCCTTATTACGTAAGTATGAGAGACACAGCATTTTACATGGAAGAAATACCTTCATATTTGGTGTCAACATTATAAATCCGTGTTAGAAGGACACTGCCCAGGGAAGCTTTCATCATAATTCTTATCACTCTGGTGAGGTGTTTTAATCAAATGTGGCAACTGTAGTAAGGCCTAAATGGAAGAGATAGGCGCGCATTTTGTGTGAAAAGGTTTGGTACTACTTTCACCGTTCTCTGAGATAGGCACCCAAAAACGCATTGGCTGTTTACACTACGGCGCATCGTGTATAGTATATACATACTTCACGAATACCCTAACAGCAATCACATGAAAGAAAAATTCGTGTTTAAGATCGATAAGCAACCAAATGCAAGCGATGAAATGTGTCATAGTGACCCTCAGTAGCTTTTATGGACGATATGGCACACCCCTCCGCAACGGAAGCAACCGACTGTCGTTATGGTGATGCGCGCATTGTTCGGAAACCCAGCAGTTCACTACAACTTCGAATTGAAACCATGCAGTAGCTCTTTACAGCTCCAATTACAATGCCTATACCATACTCAAGGCACTACAGCGCAGCTTAGGCTGCCTTGAAATTGAAAATGCAAACATATTCTGCCTCAAGAAACCTCGATCCTGCGTTGTTTAATGACAGACTAAAAACTATTTGCTTCGTCAGTGCATAAAAGAATACCTCGCGTACCCGCCTCTTAAAGAAGACACCACAAGTCTCACATGAACACTACTAATGAATGGGCCTTCGGCTTCTTGCTGGCTGCAGCGAACCGGTCCAAAAGGCATATTTCACTCAAATATTTGACCGGAGCAGCCTCTGTCAGTTCTCCGTACAGATCCATCATGTCTGTTTCTCAAGCAAGAAGCACCAGTAAATTGCTCAAGTGAGTTAAACGTGTAGCACGGAAAGGGAATAAATATTGGCGCATTCTGTTCTGTGTGCTGCAAGCAGCTGTAAACCTCAATCAGCTTTGCTTCAAGTTACCGCCACTTAAATTTAACCGGTTAAGAACCGCTTAATTTTGAGAACCAGTTAAAAACGCAAGTGGGGCTGGCCGAATCTAAACTGCAGTCGTAGTTAAGTTCTCGTGTTACTGCCGAGGGTTTCTGTGAATAGAAAAATTGGACATTAAACCGTGAGCTATTCGTCGTGAGCGAACATGCTTTAGCGGGTTAAAATCAAGATAAATGTTGTAGAAGTCATACAGAGTCAGCGTTTAATTGTGACACGCGTATTGCACCATGGAGGGTATGGAATCTTAACTAGATTCTTGTGTTCTGTGCTTTTGCGTCTATG
The DNA here is from genome assembly GCF_023375885.2 of Dermacentor andersoni. Lineage (NCBI taxonomy): Eukaryota > Metazoa > Arthropoda > Arachnida > Ixodida > Ixodidae > Dermacentor > Dermacentor andersoni. The sequence goes on from NC_092820.1 coordinate 14,389,550, forward strand.
CTTTTATTATTCACGTGGGCTACCACTGGAAAGTGTAGATCCGCGCATGGAAAACCCGTAATGGGCTGGTCTGAGCTCCCTCGGGTGGCACTATACTGTTGCCTTCGAGAAATGTATTGTCGTCTAGGAAATAAGCTCCTTCATGACATTCTTGCGAATGAAGACATCGTAAAATATATATGTGAGAGGCCCCTCATAAGTACACAAGTATGGGGAACGAGAGCGAACAAACGGAAACACTGCAGAAGGCGTCCGGACACCGCCCAAACTGTAGCAGACGACAGGCGCGAGTCCGTGCCCTGACGTCACGCGAGTGGCGCTCGCAGCGCCCCTCTAGGTCGTTCTCGGGGCTAATAGTTTAACGCAAACGGACTTTTTGTGGGCCGTGGGACGTAATGCTCGAAGCAGAAGGAATCGGCGACACCGATCCGGAGGGACCAAGCTCAGCCTCGAGAAAGCGTCACCGCATTACTACTGCGTCGTCGGCTGCCATGAACAAGAAGGCCTGAATCCCAACATCAGATTCTACCGTTTTCCTTCAAGGCCTCACGAAGCGGAGAGTCGGGCGCGCTGGACAACTGCAGTTTGTCGCGCTGGGTAAGCGAAACTTCGCTACAAGCTGACTGCTTCGCCTGTCTTGAAGCTTGCTTGATTATCTGAGCTGCTAAAGTTCCTTCTTTTGCCCCTACAGTCCCGACGGCAAACCGTGGGAACCAGCATAGAACAGCAGGATATGCAGTCGCCACTTTGTGGGCAACGAGAAAAGCAATTCGGCCAGTCACCCGGCGTATGTGCCTAGTCTTCCCCGCGGCCTACAACAGGCCTCTTCCGCCTGACTCTTCAAGTCACATGGAACGGTTTCAAAGCTAAGTGGGCCAGTGGGCTCGGCAACGCAACTGCGATGGGCTTCGCTCTAACTCATCGCCTTTTTGCCGTGCAGGTAGTCAACCTTGCCCTGGCCTGTTTTTCGTCTACCTACGCCTTAACCGGACCCGAAGTACCAAGAGTTCACCGTTCATTTCCCTCGGACTTACCCCCTCTCCTGTCTGATCCGTCACCAGCAGAACTATTGCCCGCACCCTTGCACAGCAGTCCTGAAGTGTGTTCTTCAGAGCATCGAGTCTGCGCACCGGACGGGCCTCTTGGATCACAAGCCAACAGATCGCCAACAGCATCAAGCGAAGAGGATAAAAGGCGCGGCGCGCTCGATCTGCTCTTCAGTGGGCTCGGCAACGCAACTGCGATGGGCTTCGCTCTAACTCATCGCCTTTTTGCCGTGCAGGTAGTCAACCTTGCCCTGGCCTGTTTTTCGTCTACCTACGCCTTAACCGGACCCGAAGTACCAAGAGTTCACCGTTCATTTCCCTCGGACTTACTCCCTCTCCTGTCTGATCCGTCACCAGCAGAACTATTGCCCGCACCCTTGCACAGCAGTCCTGAAGTGTGTTCTTCAGAGCATCCAGTCTGCGCACCGGACGGGCCTCTTGGATCACAAGCCAACAGATCGCCAACAGCATCAAGCGAAGAGGATAAAAGGCGCGGCGCGCTCGATCTGCTCTTCAGTGGGCTCGGCAACGCAACTGCGATGGGCTTCGCTCTAACTCATCGCCTTTTTGCCGTGCAGGTAACGAATTGCTTTTCTTTATACGCCCCTCGTACTCGCTACCCTGCGCTCTTAGCGTTGCCGAGCCCACGCTTTTGTTTATCCATTGCATATGACTGTGCCGACGTTGTTCTATCGCTGTTAGTTCTGTCGGGTGATGTCGAACTGAACCCAGGGCCTACTCTTCGTTCCGCAGCCAGTCAAACAATTGGTAATGAAGCAGTCGGCGAAATAATGACCGCGCTTGAAGAACTGAAGTCAGGACAGTCATCGTTACTTAATGAAATAAAACATATCCACGCCAAGTTGTCGCAAAATGACAAAGCGTTTGAAGAAATTCGGAACCGCCTCCTAAAAATTGAGCAGGATTGTTCATCCGTTCCCGCACTGAAAGAAAAGTTAGATGACGTTGAAGCTGTCGCAAATGAAAACGCAGATAAGCTTTCCCAATTTTCGTCAAAAATGGATGCCTACGAAGATAATGCCCGCAGATCAAACCTCCTATTTTATGGCATAACCGACAACCCGGATGAAACTTGGAACAAAGCCGAGGGTTTGGTGATTGAACTCTGCAAAACGAAGCTCAACATTGACTTGCAGCCAGTTGACATTGAGCGCGCTCACAGGATTGGGTCTTTTGATGTAAACAAAACAAGACCTATAATTGCCAAGTTCGCGCACTTCAAAGTTAAAGAGCGCATTCTAGCAAACTCGGGCAAACTGAAAGATACTGATTTCAGTATATCTCCAGACTACTCACCAAACACGCGGCTCGCACGCAAAAAACTTGTTGCATTTGCTAAACCTCAAGGCAAACATTATAAGCTTCGCCACAACAGGTTAATAATGGACAGCTCCACCTATGTATATGATCATTCTACGGACAAAGTAATCCAACGACCATCATAGCTAAAAAATGATCCTGGTGAACAAAAAAAAAATGCCTTCTTTCGATTTTATATGCCAACATTAGAAGCCTTCTGCCTAAGCTCGACTCTGTTTCTAACCTTATTTCCACCACAGATAGCAATGTTCTTATTCTAACTGAAACTTGGCTAAACACAACCATTGATAACACCGAAATTCAGATTGCCTTAACCGACTTCGATATATTCCGTTGTGATCGTGATGTGAGGCGAGGAGGAGGAGTGTTAATAGCCAATAACCGCAACCTTCATTGTTTCAAAATTGATATCTCCTCTCCATTGGAAATACTGTTTCTGTGCACTAAAAATGCACACCCACCGTTAATATTCGGATCTTGCTACCGTCCTCCTGATGCCAATTCAAGCTTTGTTGCATGCTTCCATGAGGCACTTTGCACTCTGGCACATTCTTTTCCTAACGCGCCAATCATTCTGTTCGGCGATTTCAACTTTCCAGCAATAGTATGGTCTGACATAGCACAAACATTATCGAAGTGCAATGCAGAAAGTGAATTTCTTGACACGTGTCTTACGTTTGGCTTATCTCAACTCATCTTCAATCCAACAAGGCATATAAATGAATCGTCCAGCTTGCTCGACCTCTTGTTTGCCACGCATCCTGACAACTTTTCTGAGATAACATTTTTGCCCGGGCTTAGTGATCATGCTGTAATTCACGCTACTTATCAATTTCATATAACATATCCCCCCAAAATAAGAAAGATCATAACGCTCTACGACAGAGGGGATTATGTCGCGTTCAATGAAAAGTTAACACAGTTCAGTTACTCCTTTCTTGAAACATTCACTTGTCGTTCCGTTGAAGATAACTGGTTAATGTTTAAATCCAAAATGCAGGAACTAACGAAAGCCCATATTCCTACCATCACTGTAACTGAACGGCCCTCATCCCCTTGGTTTAATAACACATTAAAACGCCTGAACAATAGAAAGAAAAGGCTTTATCGTATCGCCAAGCAATCTAACACGTCGCGCGCATGGGAAAAGTACCGCGGCATTGACAAAATGTTTCAGTCACAAGCTAACAAAGCTAAGCGATCATTCTTTTCAATCTCACTTCCTGATATGCTACGTAATAACCCTCGTCAATTCTGGAAGGTTGTCAATGCATGCCCAAAGAAATCGATAAGTATACTTGACCAAAATGGCGTCCCTATTCCTGATACTGAACTTGCAACAACACTTAATTCAACATTCAGTTCAGTTTTTACAAAAGAATCTGAAGGCAATCTTCCTTATTTCCCTAACCCTCAATATCCTCCCATGCCTGCCATCACGTTTGAACCTCATGGCATTTGCAGACTAATAGAATCTTTGAAGCTAACTTCATCGGCTGGCATTGACGGAATTAACGCGAAAGTGCTTAAGAATACAAAAGATGTCACTAGTGTCATCTTATCACACATTTTTCAACAGTCACTCTCGTCTGGAGTGGTGCCGCAAGACTGGAAGGCAGGTAAGATCATTCCAGTCCCCAAAAAAGCTTTTTCAACGTCATGTCTTGACTACCGGCCTATTTCTATTACCGGCGTTTGTTCCAAACAGATGGAGCATGTAATCTTTTCCCACATCATGAGATTTCTAATTTCTAACAACTTTTTTCATCATAGTCAGCACGGATTTCTTAAGAATTTATCTTGCGATACTCAACTTGCGCTCTTTGTAAATGACATCAGTTCCCAATTAGACCTTAATGTACCCGTAGACTCATTGTTTTTAGACTTCGAGAAAGCCTTTGATAAGGTACCTCACAACCGTCTTTTCTTGAAACTTTCAGTCCTGAATCTCAATCCCTTAATTTATAATTGGTTGCGCAGCTTTCTGACCGGCCGACAACAGTTCGTTTTTGCAAATAACTTTTCATCCCCTCTGTCTCCTGTACTTTCTGGGGTTCCTCAAGGTTCTGTTCTTGGCCCCCTCCTCTTTTTAATCTACATTAATGACCTTCCTAATGACATATCTTCTAACATACGCCTATTTGCGGACGACTGTGTTATTTACCGACCCATTAACAATAGCTCAGATATCCCTGCCCTGCAGCGTGACTTACAAACGGTTGAAAAATGGTGTAAGACATGGTTAATGTCATTAAATGTAAATAAAACCTCATTAATCTCTTTCAATCGTCGGCACTCTTATGTAGCACCCTCATATCTCTTAGGTAATTCAACAATATCATCTGTGACCTGTTATAAATACTTGGGGCTTATCTTAACTCAAGATCTTTCATGGTCCTCTCACATCGCTAAAATAACTAACGAGGCTAACCGCACCTTAGGCTTCCTCCGGCGACATCTGAAATTTGCCCCTCCTCCAGTAAAAACTCTTGCCTACAAATCTGTGGTAAGGCCTAAACTTGAATACGCATGCTCAATTTGGGACCCTCATCGTACTAATCTTTCTAACATGCTTGAATCTGTCCAAAACCGCGCAGCCCGATTCATCTTCCATGACTATTCTTCATATACAAGTGTAACAGCACTAAAATCTAATGCGAATCTTCCGAGACTACAAGCGAGACGTCAAGTGTCCAGACTCATTCTATATCACAAGTTTTATCATGCCCCGATTGGTAACAGCGTCATATCGCCAGCTCACCGCCATTCATCCCGGACTAATCATTCAAAGTCAGTGTACCCCCCGCATGCGCGCACATCATCCCATCTTCATTCGTTTTTTCCACGTACAGCGAGAGACTGGAATGATCTGCCTGAAGAAGCAGCGGACCACTCCAGTGTGACTGCATTCAGGACTGCCATCGAACGCATTTTCCTTTGAAGCAGCCCACCCCTCATGTAAAACCCCTCTCCAGGGGCATTTGAGGAATAAATAAATATAATATAAATATTTGTTGATTGCCATGTGGATGCGATCGTCGGCTGCTGCTGCTGCCGTTGTGCTCTGTACAACTTGCGGTGCGACGCTTCTCGGTGACTCCTGTTTTTCGTCTGCTGCGGTTAGGCGTCACATTTTAGAACTTCAATGGAATTTTTTTCTGGTCTTTCTAAACGTTTAGGTGGCAGAAAAGGGGCCGGAAGCCGAGTTCCTGCGCTGCTGGGAGCAACGTTCCCGACATGCAAACTGTATATGAGGAAACCGACGCCAGAAGCGAAAATGTAAGCTGAAAATATTTCTCCGCAGAACTGCTCGCCTTGGTGGTGCATAATTATTGCATTTCTGAACATTATCATTTCCTTCACATTACAAACCTGTAACTATTGATGTCTTTATATTTTCGCACCTTTTACTTACCATGCAGCCATCAACCCGCACTGAGCAACAGAAGCCTGCAGAGTGTTCCAACTACACTGGAGCTCTTGCTGACCCGACAAGAGCAGACATACATGGAGGCTTTCCCCCAGCATCACCTCGTGATGATAAAGACTGCCCAGACCTCTGAAAGAAGATTTGACTTCTGCAGATACCTTGCGACTTTGGAACATCAGCCCAAACTGATGACCAGTAGATGGTCAAACACGCGGTTCGACTGCACACGAGGGCTTGCTACTTTGCTGGATATGAAAGCATTGTAAGTGCCCCTGATGCACTACGAAGTTTGTGTGGGGTGGACAGCAATGCGTTTTCTTTATTGCTTAGTCTTTTGCCAGCTGTCAGGGAAAGAACAACTGATGTAACGATTAAAAACAAACTTCTCATGTTTCTCATGAAAATGAAACTAGGAGTATCTTTTGAGGCCATTGGTTTGGGGTGCATCAGAGCACTGCCCACCGTATCTTTTATACAGTTCTGAACACATTGGCAGAAGTAACAAAAGATTGGATTTATAAGCCCCCAATTGAAGACATAAAGCTTTCACAACCTGAAATCTTCAAAAAAAAATTATCCAGAGTGCAGTTTGATCATTGACTGCACTGAAGTTAAAACCGAAACACCATCCGAAATCAGGCAGCAGCACGTGCTGCTTTCTTCATACAACAGTTGCTACGCACTAAAATTTTTAGTTGGAATTATCCCAAATGGAATGAATGTTTTTGCATCTGAGCCTTTCGGCGGACGGTGCTCTGATACATAAATCACTATTGATTCTGGTTTTCTTGACATCGTTGAACCAGGTGACCAGATCTTGACTCACAAAGGTTTCCCTGGTATCCGTACAGAGCTTGCTCACAAAGGAGTAGTCATGATCATGCCGCCCTTTTCAGCTGGAAGTGGTGTCCCATTTTCTCCTGAAGAAATGGAGCGAACCTACAGCATTGCATCTGTGCACGTTCATGTTGAAAGGGTGATTCAAAAATTAAGTAATACGGCATCCTGAAACATTACATCCCAACTTCACCCATTTTGTCTAAGAAGGAGTTTTTCAATATATGCTCTGTTTTGGCAAATCTTCAACCTCACACAACTGCAGTGACATAAGCACAATGACAAGAATGTGTCCTTTTAATTTGGAGTTCCCTAGGTGTGGTCTGTTTCCCTGGATGCGTCAATGTATGAGACTTACAAGCTGCTCATATGCTGTGAAAGACGCTGTTGTGGAGGGCTGTGGATAAATTTTGACCATCTGTGGTTCTTTTCTCTGCACTGATATTAAACCGCAGACAGGTTTTCTTGCATTTTGCCTGCATTAAAATGTACCTACTGCAGCAGAGATTCTGTCCCAAGGTCTTCCAAATAGAAAAAGATCCCTGAAGTGATAGTGTACACATTATCTCTAATGATGCATATTCTTTCCTTGCATTGATATTTATGTGTACATGTATAGTGTTGTTACTGCCGCAACATTATTTTCTTCTTTTGCGGTAGTATTCTGCATATTTTTTGTTTTCTACGTCCCCAATACAATGCCATACAATGGCACTGCGGGTATTATGATAGATAAATAAATATGCTGAGTGCATGCAGGAAGGTATGGCCCATTAGTGCACAGCACCACATCAAGTTTGGTTTCACACTTGCCCTGGCCCAAGTTCATAAGGTCAAAAAAGAAAAGAAATAGCAGAATTGTTCTAACTCTGTAGCATCAATGTTTCATCATGAGCTGATGCAATGTGACATGTTTAGTTACGGGAAATTAAGTGGTAAGGGTGTGAGGGGGGCAGTTAGGAGACAGCCTGGGCTACCACAGCGCTCTTGACAGATTGCATCTCATATCTTCATATCTTTTGAGGGGTTTAAACAAATCATTATGCATCTAGTTGTAGAGCTGCTCTCAAATAATGGTCACCTTTGTGTAGATTTAGTGACAGGTGACAGTGGAGATTGTAATATAGTTAACTCATAAGTATTTGTATTCTTCACTAAAGAGTGCATGTGATGTCACTGTGTTGAGAACTCTTTGCATGGTGTGTTGCAGTGACATGTGCGAAATCAAAGAATACAGGTCAGGGGGCTGTTATATGTGTTACCATGACATGAAGTTGCATGTTGTTCAATGACTGTGAAGGGTGGTCTGTGCTGTGACACCGTCGTCATTGTGAAAATTAGGAACAACTTAACAAAAGCCTACACTTCAAAATAGCAGGCTCTGTATCTGTCTTGTGAGCTAGCTCCTGCATATGCACTGGCTCTCTGCAAAGCATGACCCAACAGATTGTGGCAGCAGTCAATGTGGTGAAGTTGAACATCTAATAAAATGTTTATTTGAAAGCTTTGGCATATCTCAGTAACTCTTAGTGATGCAAAACAATAAATATCGTAGCACAAACATTTCTCACTTACCTATACACTCGTATAAATACTTGGCCCTTTCACTCAACAGTACATATTGCATCAACGCTACAGAAGCCAAGCAAGATCTGTACAAACTTACTTCATCTCACAAGTGGTTAGCAGTGTCTTAGTAGCTACAAGTATGAGGTGACTGCTTGCCACAAGTGTACTCTAATCATACACTCCTTAGGCAATGGGACAAATCTGGAAGCTGTTGCCACGTGCTTGCAATTCCCACTCCACTGCAAGCCACCTGTGCTATACGAGGGGAAGGGAAAAAGTAAAGGCACTAGGATTTGATAATACTGCCAGTATTCGGCACTGAATTAGTGTCGTCTGCAACACTTCTATGGAACGTCTCACTCTTATTCTCGCGTTAGTCGTTAGAGTGTAGCAGACCGCTAAAAATGGCAGCTCCATTTTCGTAAAGTCTGTGCAAGGTGGGTCCTGAAAGAATTGTCAGCGCAGCATAAGGAACAGAGGTTGGACATCTCTCGTAAACATTTGGCTCGTTATCGTCGCGATGGAGATGAATTTTTACAGCGAATTGTTACTGTAGATGAAACTTGTGTGCATCATTATGAACCGGAAAGTAAGGCTGCGAGCATGGTTTGGAAACACTCATCATCACCAGAAATTAAGAAATTTAAACGTCAACTATCAGCAGGTAAGATTATGCTAACACTATTCTGTGACATGAAAGGTATGGTAGCCGTTCATGTCAGCCCAAGAGGCGAAAGTGTGAACACTGAGAACTATTGTGATGCGTTGTGAACTAACCAAACCTGCAATCAGGTCAAAACATCGTGGAAAACTGCGAAAAGGTGTTATCCTGCTGCAAGATAACGCTCGGCCACATTCTGCCAAACGGACGGCCGAAACAATAAAGGAGTTGGGATTTAAATTGCTCGAACACCCGCCATACATTCCACACCTGGCTCCAAGCGATTTTCATATGTTTGGACCATTGAAGGAAGCGCTCAGGCGAAGAGGATTTGAAATCGATGCAGAAGTCATTGATGCGGTGCCAAATCGGTTACATGTGCAACCAAAAAACTTTTTTTTTCCAACAGAATAAAAAAAAAATTTTGAAATATTGGGCAAACTGCATTGAAGTGCAGGGAGATTATGTAGAAAAATAATCTATATTTCATTTTTCTATCGTTAGAATTAATGTGCCTTTTCTCAAAAGTCCCCTTACTTTTTGACTTCCATCGTAATTATATGCAGCAAAGAACCTTAAACAAGGTGCTTAATATAGAAATTAAAATAAAAATGTCCGAGCCTGGGAATTGCCTCTCACAAAAAGTGCTCATCACGCTCAAAAACAATTGTGACAGTTTGCTTGGAGCTGTAAACAAAAACAAACACTGTGCTGTGTTTGTTACATATATTGTAATTTGCAGTTGTGTGTTATATTGATAGTGCTTGTTTACTGCCAAGTGTCCATCTCTGTGAACAATGTACTTCATGAAGCTTGCTTCCTTAGTGTGGTCGATAAGTACATCGTCCTTCCTGGAGTGCGGGCACTTAATTACCAAAAGAGTTGTCTGGTCTCCATACTTGAAAAGTCCGTCAGGGCTGGCACATAGCCATGGTTGCTTCAGGTGCACAATGAGACCAACCTGCGGTCATATTAGTTGAGAGTTTGCAGTTGCGCAGATTATGCCACATTCCAAGTCGTTTATATACGACTGATATGAAAGTGTTTCAGTCTGCACTGCCCTCACAAAATTTTGACAATTTATTATGCGTTGAACAAGGGCATTATGCTGTTTCATCTTCAAATGAAGAAAGGTCGTAAAACCTTGCAACTTCAGACTGCAGGCCTACTTTTCACATTATATAGATATATAGCATCACTGCATTCGGTAGTTCCCCCAAAAAAGTGACCCATATACTCATCTTTTACAGTATAAGTGCTGGAAGGCAACATATGATTAAGTTTATTGCCAGATAGGATGGTAAAAGGCACATTAGTTTGGCAGTGGTTACTTGCTTTTAAAGTTAGCATTCTTTATTTGATTACTTTTTTGCTGCCATACAGGGTGTTCAAAATTAAGCTTTAGGGAATTTTTAGAAATAGCCTGTGGCAGGTAGCATAATTCTTATCATTGAGCTGGGTTATTCGATGAGGCGGACATTAGTAGCACGAGAAATCAAAACACTTATTCCACTAATTAACTTCTTAGTTAATTACATTACAACACATACTGCAATTTACGAATTGTAGCCAGCGAGTTTGTCAGGCGCACCCACTTGGAATTAATTTAGACAATGACACCAGTTTGAAGATATGCGCCATCAAACTCGCCACAAAAGTGTATTGTTGTTCCATTTACTTTTTTTACCATAATGCTGTTTCATACATTGATGCACAAAAGTAACTGGAACGCCCATGCATTTAGTCCCACACTTTGGGAAATATCTCGAAGCTGGTATCATTCTGAAGACTCATTTCAAGTGGATGTGTTTTGCAAACTCACTGGCTACAATTCGTAAACTGCAATATGTGTCGTAAAGTAATTAACTAAGAAGCTCATTAGCCAATTTTTGTTCATTATTTGAATATGCTTTTCGATTTCCAGTGCTAATGTCCGCCTCTTGGAATAATCCAGCTCAACTATAAAAATTATGCTACCTGCCACAAGCGATTTTTAAAAATTCCTCATTTACAACCTTTTTTATTGTTCTCGATCACCCGATTAACTTGATGGCACATGCTACCTAACTTATTTCTGGCAGAGAACAGCAACCTAACGCCTGCCCTGCTGATTGCTGCCCTGCTGCTGCAGGTTTCCCTGTTCTCTGCCAGAAATAAGTTAGGTAGCCTGTGCCATCAAGTCAGTCGGGTGGTAGAGAACAATAAAAAAAGTTGTAAAAGGCAGCCCAGACAAACTTTTGTTGGCCACTGTTGTGAATGTGTGGCTTATAAGATTCCTCTTTCATGCAAGCGTTTTATATCGGTCAATCGGGGCGGTGCATCAATCACCGCATGCGCGACCACTCAAACAAAGTTCAAGAACAAGCTAGAGATAGTCAGTATCACTGCAGTGCAATGAATGCGGTTGCAAGCCGTCTTTTAAAGATGTGACTTACCTGTCAAAATACCGCAACGACCGCGCACGTCTTATTTCCGAAGCTTTCCACATTCATGTTAGCGGTGAAGCATGTGTAAGCGTTCCCTGTATTTCGCTCCTTCCGAAGGAGATTGCCTTCCTATCGCAGTAATTGCATTTTTCTCCCCTACGCATGCTAATTTTCTGTTCATTCTGTGTTTTGAGATAGCGGCGGAGTATATATATGCTGACTGAAAGAATAAAGACACTTGGTCAGCGCTGTTGTCTGTGTCCCTCTCCTTGTCCTATTGTTTAGCGCTGTTTTACTGCTCGTAATCATGAACCAACCAGCCCAAATGCGTACTCTTATGCATACCATAATTCACAGATGATGTCAATGCAATGCGCAACACAGCAAGCAGTGAAAAGAGAGATGCATAACATAATTTACAGACCATGTCTAGGGAATGCACAACAAAGCAAGTAGCAAAATGAGAAATGCAGTTTTTAACTTACAGGCGAAGACCAACATCTCCCTTCAGATAGTCGCTATTAAATGGCAGACCGACATAGCAGCAGGCATGGCTGGTGATTCATGATTCGAGACCCGCGGCCACAGCTACAATTAACAATTCGACCGGTGCGAAATGGTGAAGTGACCAGGCGTGTGCAAATGACCACAAATCGTCGGGCTGTTTCGGTGACAGTTCCCTACCCCACTACAAGCAGCAAGGGTTAGAGAGCTAAATGTGCTCATCCTTGACTACTTCAAGCCAGCACGTTGAGGCAGCGCAGCAAGGTAATATTGATTACAGCTCATCGATCGATGTTCGAGCGCTGTCACTAAAAGCTACATCAAGCGAGCAGCGAACGAGCTCGCGCTGCAGCGCAATTCGCACGTACGTTACTGCGAGCTCATAGCATTGCATCAGTTATTTATCAGTTGCTAAAGGGACAGATGGCCGCTACGACAGCGCAGGCCTAATTACTTGTCTAGCGACATGGAGTCAACAAAGATTGCAGGGGGCCCACCGTTTCGCGGCATGTCGACAGACCGCTGCTTCGCGGCGCGTACGATCTTGCGCTCGAGCAGTTCTGTACACATAATGTCTGCTTATCGCTGCTGAGAATTCATTTATAGCAAGCATTTCCTCGCGTTTGTGCGCCTGAATCTAGCAGCGTGCAAACCTTACCTGAAGGAAGGAAGGAAAAAGTAGAGAAGGAAAGGCAGGGAGGTTAACCAGTTTAGCGTAACCGGCTTGCTACCCTACACATGGGAGAGGGATGGGGGCGATGAAAGATGGGGAAGGGGGAGAGAGAGAGAGAGAGAGCACATATCACAGCACACAAACATCGTCCGGTAGAGTCCATCAATCTGGCATTGTACGTGATAACACTGTCAGAGCCGCTTGTCCAATCCCGTCTCTTTCAAAAACTGAAGTAGTCCCTTCGACGCCTTCACCTGCGATGTCTTCTGTCGGCGGCATGTGAAAATCGTGTCGAGGGACAATGGTCTAGTGTCAAGGTGCGCGAGAACGGATGCCAGGGACTGTCGCTGAACATTATATTCAGGACAGTCGCACAGAATGTGTTGCAGCGTCTCCTCGCAAAGACAGGCATTGCAGAGAGCGTTGTCGGCCATTCCAATGCGGAATGAGTAAGATTTCGTGAAAGCCACCCCTAACCATAAGCGATAAAGCAGAGTCGCCTCGCTTCGGCGGAGTCCAGTTGGCATATAGAGATGCATCAAAGAGGACAGGTGGTATTGCCGGTTGCTCTGGTTGGTCTGGCTGTTTGGTGTGCACCATGAAGAGAGCGTCATCTCCTGTGCAAGCACTCGAAGTCTGCTAGCTGCGTCGGATCGTGAAAGCGGTATGGCCTCTTCTTGTGCGTCTTCAAGAGCTGCCCGAGCGGCATTATCGGCGTCTTCGTTTCCAGTGACGCCGCAGTGACTTGGCAGCCACTGAAACGTCACGTGGTGTCCTTTCTCCTGTGATGTATGGAGTAGGCATCTAATATCGAATACGAGCTGTTCGAATGGCCCGCGACGCAGAGCTGATAGTACAGATTGTAGGGCTGCCTTTGAGTCGCTGAAGATGGACCATTGTCGAGGTGGCTCCCGACTGACGAAACGGAGTGCAGCGCGAAGAGCAGCTAGTTCAGCAGATGTCGACGTTGTCGGGTGGTCAGTCCTGAAGCTGATGGTAATAGCTTTTGCTGGGACAACCACAGCACCGGACGAACACTGGGTGTTTGTGGAACCATCAGTATAAATGTGTTCACTGTCCGCGTACCTCTCGTGCAGAAGAAGCAGAGACAGTTGTTTGAGGACAGGCGACGACAGTTCAGACTTTTTTCCGATTCCTGGTACACTGAGATGTACTGTGGGGCTGATAAGACACCAAGGGGGTATCGATGGTTTAGATGCAGCGGTGAAGCCCGAGGGAAGTTTGTCGTTGTACTTGTTGATAGTTTTAGAGAATGATGATTGGTGCCTGTCTGAAGGTAGTGCTGCAAGGTGGTGATAGGGGGCACGTGCAAAATGTCTGATGTGCGTTCTCAGGGCTTCCACCGTAATGTGAGTTCGCATTGGGTGGTCCCGAGCAATCGCAAGAGTCGCCTCTGTTGACGTACATCTGGGCAAACCAAGGCAGACTCTGAGTGCTTGAGCTTGTACTGCCTGCAGAACACGAATATTTGTCTTGCAGGTGTTGTTCAGTACAGGTAGACTGTATCTTAAAAAACCGAGAAAGAGAGCTCTGTAGAGTTTAAGCATTGCGTCTACTGACATCCCCCACGTCTTCCCTGTCAAGTATTTGAACAACTGGGAAGTAGCTGTCAGGCGCCGTTTCATGTAGGCCACGTGTGGGCTCCAACAGAGGTCTCGGTCAATAATGACGCCAAGGAATCTGTGGTTTCGGACATAGGAAATGGTCCGCCCATTGATTGAGATGACATAAGGCGTCATCGGTTTCCGAGTAAATGCGACTAGTGCGCATTTTTCAGGTGAAATGCTGAGACCCTGTTTACACAAGTAGTTCGCTGTCAAAGTGGCCGCTCTTTGAAGTCGCGCACGTATCTGAGGACGTGTGACTGCCGAAGTCCAGACACAGATGTCGTCAGCGTATGTTGAAATCTTGATGGTAGTTGGCAAGCATTCAGCAAGTCCAACAAGAGCGAGGTTGAATAGCGTCGGGCTGAGAGCACCGCCTTGAGGAACGCCCCTGCTGGTATAGCGTCGCGTAGTTGGGCCATCGTCAGTTAACACATAGAATGATCTTGCAGACAGGTAACTTGCAATCCACAAGAAAACTCGACCACCTAGGCCAACCGTCGCAAGAGCGTCGAGAATGGCCTCATGTAATACGTTATCATATGCCCCTTTCACATCTAAGAATAAAGCTGCAGATAAACGCTTACGGGACCTTTCGTGCTGGACATATGAAACGAGATCAACTACACTGTCGATGGAAGAGCGGTCACGTCGGAAACCAGCCATGGAAAGCGGATAAATCTTGTAAAATTCAAGGTACCATTCCAGGCGGCCAAGGATCATCCGTTCCATTATCTTTCCTACACAGCTGGCCAGTGCTATTGGGCGGTAAGAGGTGAGTTCTAATGGGGATTTGCCCTGCTTTAAGAGTGGCACCAGGCGGCTTACTTTCCATTCGTCAGGAACATTTCCCTCCTGCCATGAGGAGTTGTAAAGGCTCAACAATTCTATCCGTGCGGACTCTCCGAGATAGCACAAGGCCCGGTATGATATACCATCTGGACCCGGAGATGATGAGCGCCTGCAGAGAGCTAGTGCCGCTTCGAGCTCCTCCATTGTAAAAGGAAGGTCCATGCGGCAATCACGGGAATGGGGGACGTCAGCTCGGGCTGGAGGATCTGGACGAGTCGCTTGGTCTGCGATCCGCGCACAAAATTCTTCTGCGACATCGATGTCTTGCCGCCCTTGGAAAAGCGCTAGCGCCTTGAATGGAAAACGCCGTTCCGGAAGGCAACGCAGACCTTGCACCGTTTTCCAAATGTGAGACAGTGGCTTGCGAGGGTCGAGTGTCTGGCAAAACGTTGCCCACCGTTCCGACGCTAATCTATCCATACGACGCTGAATCTTCTTTTGCATCCTCCTGGCTGCCCTAAGGTCATGGATTGATTTTGTACGTCGATATCGACGTTCCGCCCGGCGACGAAGCGCTCGAAGTCGCTCTAATTCTATGTCGAAGTCATTTCGCGTGGAAGAGATCGTCATCATGCGAGTGGCGTTTTGCATCGTCATTTTAATCGTTTGCTCTAACCCAGAGGGTAGGCCCTCGCGGCAGGCATCTTCCATCTCAGATTTGAAGTTGGCCCATTGAATCGTCCGAATGGTATTCCGTGAGCCTGATGTAGACGACAAGCCTTTGATGTTCAGATAGGTGGGAATGTGGTCACTCCCATGTGTCTCAATGTCTGGAAACCACTTCACACATCTGGCGAGAGAGTTGGAGACGAAAGCAAGGTCGAGGCAGCTGCCGTATGTCACGCCTCGAAGAAAGGTGGGGCTACCATCGTTCAGGAGAGTAAGGCCATAGTTGTGGGCGATACTTGCCAATCTTCGTCCTCTTGCATTTGTCCTTGTACTTCCCCATGCTGGATGGTGCGCATTGAAATCTCCTATGATGACCCATGGGGCGGGACAAGCACTCAAGATATCCTCAAATCTTTTGGTATCGAAATTGCTGGAAGGCGATATATACACGCCTATGAGAGTAAACAAGAGTTTGTTCTTTTTAACTGTGATGCATATATATTGATTGTCGTCGTGGGGCGCAATTGGTTGCAAAACATAGGTGAGTTCACGACGAACAAAAACGACGATTTTGCTGCATGCACCGTTTGTTGATGACATGATAAACTCGTATCCTGACAGTCTTATTGGTTTCGACAAGTTGGGCTCACAAATGACGATGAGTGGAAACCCATTGGTGTAGACAAACTGACGAAAATCTGAAATTCGTGATTTTAGCCCTCTGGCGTTCCACTGGATGACGGACGCTGCTTTGACTTCTTTCCGGAAGGATGGGGTATGAGTAGCCATCTTTCTAGTTGAGGGATGCAAGCACTGGGCTTAAGGCGTCCAACACTTTAAGTGCGCTTCGAGCAGATGGTGTCCTCATGTCCACTAAAAGCGCTCGAATGGCCTCCATGAGAGAACGTAGCACCGAGATGACTTGACGGTCTGTTTTGGGTGAATCATCCATGGCCGGAGAAGGATCAGGTGGGGCCCCGACCTTCTGAGGTTCTTTCGCAAGGGAGCGGCTCGGTAGCGTAGGCCATTCCTCTAAAGATAGAGTCTTTTCTGCTTCCTTCGTGGAAGTGGTGGGCCCTTTCGCGGCGCGGCTAACTGGCACCGCAGAGGAGTGGGTACTGTCACTTCGCGCATGCGTCTTCTTCGAAGACGTACGATGGTGCCGACGTCGACGCCGACGCCGGACTACTTTGGCTGCCTCCCTGTGGGCCGAATTGTCTCTGGCCATTTGCTTGAGAACCGCGCGTTCCCTCTTGATGCGGGGACAGTCTTTCGACGAGGCCGCGTGAGGGCCGCTACAGTTGGCACACTTCAGGACCGTGGCACCGCAGGTCTGTTCTGCATGAGGTTCAGCGCAACGGGGACACAGTAGCGAGTTGGGACACACGCCCTTGACGTGTCCTAGCCTGAAACACTGATGGCATTGAAGCGGCTTCTGGATGAATGGTCGAACCGGATGTCGAAAATGTCCGACTTTAACGTGGGATGGGATACAATCCCCCTTGAATATTACTTTTACGCAGCGCGTATTCCCAAGGCGGCGCACTTGCGTAATGATCGTGCCTTCGTATGCCGGCTTGATGAGGCTAGGTAAGTCATCATTAGGAATGGCTATGTCGATGTCGTAAATCACACCGGCTATGGACGTGTCGTCGATCGGGATAAAGGGGCGCATTTTGATTCCGCCTAGCTCCGTGATCGCTTGAAGTTTTCCAAGCGCAGTCGCGTTGTACACATCTATGGCGAGTATATTCTTGCGTGGATTTATTCTTATATCTTTAATTTGATCCGGCACCGCACGTTCCAGAAAAATGGATAGGGCTTGCCTGTTCAGCAATCGTAGGTTGCTTGATGGCTCTTCCGGCATATAGATGATGACGTGTGGCCAGCGCGCAGGCCTTGACTTCATAGTCGTTGTGCTCGCAGGAGTTGACGGCGCTGTGTTGACGATTTTTCTTCTCGCCCTCTTACTCCGGACGGGTATGAAGCCGTCGTCGGATGAGTCGTCCGACATGGAGTACAGCTCGGTGTCTTCGGTGTCACTGGGGGAGCCAACTCGCTTCCTTGCGGTTGACGGCTGTGATGACGTCTGGCCAGGCGGGCCTCTAGCATGCTCCGCGTCCATGGCTGCAAGACGGGGAGGCGAGGCACCTCGAAAGCCGAAGATTTTACCAAAAATTCACAGAGCACAGAAACAAGTGTTCTGCCAAGAAGACACTTCGTCGTCTTCCCAAACCTTACCTGAAGTTGTGGGGCTTCGGGCTAACGTGCCCGGACCCGGCTAGCTAAGGTCTAAGGATACACGTAGCTCGTCCCCACTCCGCAGCGCACGCAAAGGGGCGCCGCGGCGGGTTCGCTGACTCACTGGCAAGGCGTAGAGACGACTCCAGCCGTGTCACCAACGAATGGGGGTTTATTTCCTGCTATGTACAAAATGCGAGTGCAATACAGGAATAGGGCACTGGGGTGGCAGTCGCAGACTACAGGTGAAAGCTCCCGGGAAGTCTGCTCCGCCACGCTAGCTCTTCCGAGCAGGTTCGCCACACAAAAGGGGGCCGCCTTGCTCAGAGGGGCGCGGGACCAAGGGGGTCCGCACGTCCGACAGCCATGAGCACCGAAAGTCAATCTGTCCGGGCGAAAGCGCCCGCGCACCTCCGATGCTGAAGGAGAGAGGAGCCGAAGAGAGGGCGAGAGGGGCCCGCTCCTCAGGCACTGTTCTTACGCGCGGCGCACGGCGTAAGGTGAGCCGCGCGCGCAAGCAGCAGGCTCCGCGTCGCGCCGGCGCCAGCGGCCGCGGGAAATGTACGCTATCCAAAATAAGGCTTGGAACTGCGTGTCCCCAGCGATCGCGCGGCCGAATGGCCCAAGTCGCGCGTGAACAGGAGACAGAGGTCCCAAAAGGGGTCCCCACATCCCCCCCCTCCCGAAGACTCGGGCCGGCCCATGAGGGAGCCGACCGGAATCAATGGCGAAGCTGACGTCTGACCTGTTTTATTTTCTCAAGCGAAAATATCGAAGTCAACAGTCTCTCTCGCAGGGTCGGTGCCGCCGGCTTCCGGCGATAGGACGGAGTTGTGGAGGGGCGCAAGCGCCGTCGCCTGCTGCACAGCTGCCGCGATGGTCGCCGCGAACACAGGGTCCGAGGCGAGAGCGCCGACAACGGAACGCAGCAGGGCAGGGTTGACGTCCGGGTCCGTGTTCTGTAGCACCTGTGGGGCTGGATCCGTCCCGGGCTCCTCGGCACCTGGCTCCGTCCCCTTCACGTGAAGCTTGTGCACCGCGCTGGAGTCATGGGCAGCACACAGCCGCAGCACACCGCACACGCCGCAGTACACTGCCGAAGGGTCCGAGGCCATGACGGCTCCACCCGAGGCCTCGACCATGGCTGATAGCGTGCGGCCGCGGAAAATGCGTGGTATCTCTCGCCCGCTCATGTGGTTCTCCACCTTTCTTTGCTCCTTCCACCGTTTCGTCGACACGAAGCAAAGTGGTGCTTCGGAACCGGATTGGAAGGCCCAGGTAGCGACATGGTGGCGTGGAGGCAAACGGGCAGCTGGCTGTGGAGACACCGGCAACGACCGCACCTGGAAGGATGCGGAGGTGGTAACAGCGCCAGCTTGCGCCACGGGTCGTGCTGTGGTCTCAGGAGCGAGTGCGACCGCAGTGGCCTCTCGAACGGCTTGCGACTGGAGGCGCCCGCGGCGGCGGCGACGGCTCCCGCGAGACCTGGGCGAGTCGGTCGTCGTCCTCGAGGAGTGTTGCGACGGCTTCATTGTTGGCGTCCGTCTGGCACCACACTGACAATCAACACTTCACCCAACTAATCGCACTCCGATTATAATAACAACACTACAAGCAAATCTCACCTTCCGCTGACAATGTTCACACACAGAACACGCAGAACACGAAGCTCACACTGCATCCGTCAGCTTGCCAATCACGCATCGTTCTGGCGCATTCGCCTTTGCAGGCGGCTGCCAGAGGGAAGGAGGAGGCTCACGGAAAGGGGCATATTGGGCTTATGGTAGCCTCATGCATCCCTCCGGCTAGCGCTGAAACGCTAACCGTGCCTTTCATGGCACTCGAGCGCCACTGGAGGATAAAGTTCACCGGGCGCGAGCAGTAAGGCAACGGCTAGGTCGGCTTTCACAGCTCACGCCGGTGGGCTCGCGGATCACTTGGGTTCACCACCGCCCTCAGCAGAAGCTGCGCACTACGAGAAAGCGTCTTATTCGGCTAATGAGTGCCTTTTTTTCGCTTTAACGCGTGCATTCACGCTATAGTCACACCTCTCCGCTTGCCAGCTCGACGGGGAATAAGGTCCCTCTGCCTACCAGCGAGAAGCGGCGACTAAAAGCGTTTTCGCAAGTTATACCGGCGAGTGCGTGGATTGAGATCCGCCGTCTTGCTCGGTTGCGCTTGCTGTGTCTCTTCCTCTTCCCAGTTGCTGCTTCTGGCAACGAAAGGTTTGAGGTCAGAAACGTTCACTGGACCGCCGGATGGTCTACCGTTTGAGTCCACCAGCTTATACACAAGAAGCGACATTTTGGTCTCCACTCGGTATGGGCCCGACCACTTGGCCGACAGAGAGGCTGAGATGCCCTTTGTTGCGTCACTCAGCACATGATTGCGCCTGAGGACGAGGTCACCTACTTGATAATGTACCTCTCTATGCGACCGGTCGTATGGTGCTTTTTGTCCAGCGCGTGCTTTCGCCAGGTTGGTGCGGGCATGAGAAAGGGTCTCGCTCGTCCTAGCGCGCACTTGCACCGCGTAGTCGGAGAGACCCGACGCAACGGTGCTCGCCCCGCTGCCGGTTCGCAGAACGCGATCCATAGGGTTTGGCAGCTCTCTCCCGAAATTGAGGAAAGCAGGCGTGTACCCAGTCGAACGGTTCACCGATGTGCGCAAAGAGAAACCTATCTCGCGGAGACAGGCGTCCCAGTCCCTGTGTTGCCGGGCAAAGGCCGCGAGCAAGGGCTTCACATTTCGGTTCATCCGCTCGGTGGGATTGGCCTGAGGGTGATAAGTCGTTGTTTTGCGGTGCTTTATGCCAAAGGCTGCACAGACATCGACGAACACCTTGGCCGTGAAATAGGACGCATTGTCAGTGATCAACTCCGCCGGAAAGCCAAAGCGGGTGAATACCTCGATCAACTTGTCCCATATGACGCGTGCCGTTAGCTTCCGAAGGGGAAATAGTTCCACCCACTTCGTGAAATGATCTGTGACGGCCAGCAGGAATGTGTGACCTTGCCGGCTTCTTGGGAAAGGTCCCATAACGTCACAGGCCGCGATTTGCCAGGGTAGCTGGCTGTCGATCAGCTGCATGAGGCCGGGGGGTTTGCCACCACGGGGCTTCACAGTCTGACACACGCGGCACGAGCGAGAATAATGAAGTACATCACGCTTCATGCCTGGCCAGGTTGCGGAGCGGCTCAACTTAAGATAAGTCTTACGGCCACTCGCGTGTCCGGCCAACCGCGAGTCACGGAAATAGCTCAACGTGGCCCTCCGTAGACTGCGGGGGATCACCACCTTAAAGGACTCATTAGGAGCCTCTTCAGATGGGATATAGCGCAGGAGCACTCCATCAGCATCCAGCAGATACGAATCCAACGTGCCTGCAGCAATACCAGCTGCGTCGCACCCGGCGCCAACAGCAATACCAGCTGTCAATTTGCGCCCATCGGCGTTGCCGCCTCGCTCCCTTTCGGAGCTGTGCTCTTTTTCGAGCTCGTCAGCGATTTGCTGACAAAATGGGTCTTTCCGCTGAGCTTCCAGCAGCTCCCGTCTGCTGAATGTGATACCCATGGACGTTACAGGGTCCAGCAGGTACGCACTTTCGCCCGGCGACGGCGGCTTATAGGCCGCACAGCCGCCTGAACTCGCTCCTTCCGTGCCATTGGAGACAAGGGCTCCGGCTTCGTTCAGAAACGTTGTCGCGGAGGGGTGCCGGTCAAAGGTGTCCGGGTCTGAAACGGGGGCGCGCGACAAGGCGTCGGCCACCACGTTTGTGCTCCCCTTCCGATAGCGAACAACAAAGTTGTAGCGCTGTAACGTCAATGCCCGCCCAGCGCGCGAGGCGGCCTGAGGGCTCGCGCAAGCGCTTCAGCCAGGTGAGCGCCATGGGATCCGTTTCAACAACAAAAGGCACTCCGTCGACGTAGTGATCGAACTTACGCAGAGCGAACACTATCGCTAGACACTCACGTTCGGTCACGGAATAGTTACGCTCTGCGGGCGTCAACGACCGGCTGGCAAAGGCCACTGGCCGAAGAACGTCCTCATGTTCTTGGAGCAGCACCGCACCTATACCCAGGTCGCTCGCGTCAGCTTGGACTACGAACTCCCTGTTCAGGTCGGGCAGCTTCAGCTCGGCTGTGTCCACAAGAGCTTTAGAGAGAGCCCTGAAGGCATCATCTTGCTCCGGACTCCAGCTCCAGCTTGTAGACTTCCTCAACAACGAGGTCAAGGGAGCCTGTAGAGCGGCGCAGTTGGGCACAAATTGGCGGTAGTAATTCACCATGCCCAAAAAGCGTCTGAGGGCCTGTATGTTAGCCGGCGTTGGGTACTCGAGGACAGCTCGGACCTTGTCCTCGCTCGGCAAAACACGGCCTCGCTCTATTGTAAAGCCCAGCAGTGAGACACGGGTCTCTGCGATCCGAGCTTTCTTCGGGTTCAGAGTGATCCCGGCAGCGTGCAGCCTTCCGAGGATGTCCTCCAAGTGGCGGAGGTGTTCCTCAAAGGTGCGAGAGAAGAGGACAATATCGTCTAGGTAGGCTAGGGCGTATTGCCATTTTGCCCTTCCGAGAACTCTGTCCATCGATCTCTGGAAAGTCGCTGCAGCGCCCGAGCAGCCAAAGGGCATGCGAGTGAACTCGTACAAGCCTCTATGTGAGGTGAAAGCGGTTTTCTCCGCGTCGCTTGGCTCCATCTGCACTTGCAGGTAACCGCGGCTAGCATCTAGAGCGGTAAAATAATGTGCACCACCTAGGCTCGCCACGATTGAGTCAATGCTCGGCATAGGGTAAGCATCCTTCCGAGTGACTTCATTGAGTCGGCGGTAGTCCACGCAAAGACGAGAGGAGCCGTCTTTTTTCGGGACCAGCACTACCGGAGAACCCCACGGACTATTATATCGGCGGATTACGCCAGTCTCGATCATTTCGTCCATTGCGAGGTCGATAGCTTTCCTTTTGGCCACACTCACGGGCCTGGGGTTTCATTTCCACGATAGCGCGTCGCCTGTGTCGATCCGGTGTCGCACAAGAGTGGTGCGTCCCGGCCGATCTGTAAACATCGCGTGAAATTGGTTCAGCAGCGATGACAGGCGCGCCTTCTCGCGTTCCGACAAACTGCCAGGCAAAAGGCTGTTTCACATGGCGCGATTGGGGCGAAAAAAATCGTTCTGCCGCGCACGTCGCAGAGCGATTTTCGCTCACAGCTTTCACATGCGATTATGGCAGCGCGATATCCGTCGCAGCGATGCGCAGGGCTGCCTCCTGCTCACAAAGTATCCATACCTACATCGTTAAACAAAAACAACATGGAAACTAGTCAAATGTCCGAATTTTCCCAGTTTTATTCGATAATAGAATAGGTACACCATTTTTAACGTTTAAAGGCGTTGAGACACGACAGCTTGCAGATACGGTGAGTGAGGCGCTGCTCTACACCGCAAGTATGACCGTGCGGCTTGCGCGGCGTCGGTGGGATGGTTCTGTGTGGTACACTCTAGTTTCGTTGTTACTATGGGAGCCGCAACTTTTTTTCCTGGATGAGTATTTGCTTTTGCAGAAGAACAAACTACTGTTGAGTGTGCATGTATATAAGCAGCTGGCGCGGTTTGTAGGGATGAAGCGGTTGACGACGGCGGCGATCAAGTGGGTACGTGCCTTATGTTGAAGCGGCGTCCTCCCGATCTGGATAGTGCAGCTTCTCCTTTCAAACGAATTGTGTAAGCGAAAGAAAAAGAAATGTATGAAGCTCCTAAGCCGCAAACGCTGGTGGGTACACCGTAAACATAGCTAGAACTGACGCGCGACATTGCTCCACAGAGCTACCAACGCGCGGTGAAACACACGTTGCCCCTCCCACATCGCGCCGATCGCTGCGACTGAGCGACGGCGCGACCAACTTGTTGGAATCTCGTCGCGGAGAGCCCACGACGTCGCGGCGGTCGCTGAGCGACGGAATTCGCTGTGTCGCTGACTGAAAATCGCGCCATGTGAAACAGCCTAAAGGCGGCAGCGAGCGGTTCGTTTCGCCGCGCGCGCTTGCGATCGTAGGATTACATGAAATCCGATCCGCTCGCGCTGCGCTCGGCTCGGGAGAATGAGTCTCGCCACGAGCTCTGCCCGCTTCGTTGGCCGACGAGGGGCGGCGTACAGCGGGTTTTGTGACAGCCGGAGTCTGGGGGGCCAATGGGACTCGCCCCTCCTCCTGCCGTGGTGCCGCGCCTGGGGCTCTAGGTGCCACCGAAGCGACAGGGAAATGCGCAAAAGGTTTCAGGGGCGCACCAGGGCCCTCCCTGTATCCTTTGTTCGCAATGTCTATCACGATCCCAGTGCGGGCCAGAAAGTCTCGGCCTACTATCACGGGTACGGACAGACCAGGGGGGTACACGAACCTGTGACGGCGTACACGCTCCTCCCAGCGCACAACCAATCTTGTCGAGCCACACGAGGTAGCCGCACCGCTCGCGAGATGGAAGGCGGTGTTGCAGGCTCGCAGCCGGACTGAGTGCCGGCGTAAGTGAGCCAAAACTTCCTCCCCGAACAGCGAGGCTGTGGCGCCACTGTCCAGTAGCGCTGCAAACGTTCGACCAGCGATCGTGAGCGCAAGGAAGGGGGCTGGCGACGGGTCATCAATTCCGACCCTACACACCATCGGGGCTAAGGAACCCCTTGTTTCAGGTACCGCCGGCGAAGGCAGAGTCACCGGCGGCGCGCGCCGTTTCCCGTCGGGCGATTGTGCCCTTCGGTAGCGCGGCGGTTTGTGCACTCCCGGGCAATGTGGCCCGTCTCATTGCACTTGTAGCAGACGACGCTGCGTACAGGCGGAGCTGCTCGCGGAGCGCTGCGCGCCGGCGGTGGTTTCTGTTGCGCCGCGTGGGCATTGGTATCAGTTTCCACCGCCGGGCCGCTTCGGCGGTCCCAGTTTCTTGCTCGGCCGGGCTGGGCGACTGTGTGCGCCCGCCTGGCATACGAGTACGGGTCAAGAGCGCGGTCAGAGAGCTCCCACGCGCCTCGCTCCGTTTCTCCAACGTGGGCTGCCGTTGCGTCGGTTAGCCGGAAAGGGGCGGGCGTAAGCACGTTGCCGCCGTTCCAAGCGCACCGGGGTTCAAGGGACAACGACGCT
The DNA here is from genome assembly GCF_023375885.2 of Dermacentor andersoni. Lineage (NCBI taxonomy): Eukaryota > Metazoa > Arthropoda > Arachnida > Ixodida > Ixodidae > Dermacentor > Dermacentor andersoni. Next base: position 14,414,486 of record NC_092820.1, read on the forward strand.
GGCGGCGGCGGGCGGTAGGCCCGCGCGGCCAGAATGTCACCCTGAATACGCTTCGCTTCAGCGGCCAAATCGTCCAGGTCGTGGAACCGGCCGTTTCGAGGGTAAGCGACGAAGGTTGGATGGGCTTGCCGAATCACCCGCTCCACCTTCTCAGAGTTCGACGCCGAGTGCTCTGCTAGGAGATAAAGCTCCTGTATGGCTCTCACGTACTCGAGCAGAGATTCGTCCCTGTGTTGGGTTCGAAGCTCCAACTCGCGCCGCATGCTTCGCTCATAGTCAGGAGGGAGGAATTCGTGGCTGAACAGCGTCCTAAACTCCTCCATGCTACGAGCGCGCTGTCCGACTAGGCGGTACCACCGCGCAGCTTGGGCGGTCAGCGAGACAGGCAGTATGGTGCCTATAATCACGCTATCTTCCAGCCTCATCGCTTTCTGGTATTGGCATAGAGACTCCAGGTATTCCGTAGCGCTCATGCGGTCTGAGTAACCGCTGTACGTCGGAATATGTACCTTGAAGTTGCTCGGCAGGGCAGGCCTAGGGGGACTAGGGTCCACCACGGGAAGCCTGACGCTAGCCTGAGATTGCGCCATTTCCATCAGCGATGATAGCAACTGCGCGGCTGCATTGTGCAGCGGCAATTGGTCCGGGCGAGGCTCACAGGGTGCCTGCCGGGATGTGCCCGCTCGTGGCCCTAAGGGACCGGCGAACGGCGGAGAAATGTCGTGCGGGCCTATGGGAGGCCGGCCGACGGTGCTGCGAAAAGGTTGCCCTCTAGGCCAACTGAGGCCGGATAGCGGATCGCAGTCGCCGGCGTAGCGGGATGGCTCCTGCTCGGCAGAACGCCGAAGCAGCTGAGCAGTTAAAGGGCTCACGCTGCTTGGACCGTAGGGTGCCGCTGGGCGAACGGACTGACCAATGGGCGTCCCTAGGGGGTCGCACTTGGCATCTGATAGCATGGGGTTGCCACGGAGAGCATCCCTGAAGCTTACAGCATTGTCCGCTGCCTCAAACGACAGAAGGTCCGCAACCAAGGACTCAGGCTGCGACGGGGGCCGCAAAGGGGCCTGCTCCGACGCCATGCCGAAACCTAGTTGGGCGCCAGATATGTGGGGCTTCGGGCTAACGTGCCCGGACCCGGCTAGCTAAGGTCTAAGGAGACACGTAGCTCGTCCCCACTCCGCAGCGCACGCTAAGGGGCGCCGCGGCGGGTTCGCTGACTCACCGGCAAGGCGTAGAGACGACTCCAGCCGTGGCACCAATGAATGGGGGTTTATTTCCTGCTATGTACAAAATGCGAGTACAATACAGGAATAGGGCACTGGGGTGGCAGTCGCAAACTACGGGTGAAAGCTCCCGGGAAGTCTGCTCCGCCACGCTGGCTCTTCCGAGCAGGTTCGCCACACAAAAGGGGGCCGCCTTGCTCAGAGGGGCGCGGGACCAAGGGGGTCCGCACGTCCGACAGCCATGAGCACCGAAAGTCAATCTGTCCGGGAGAAAGCGCCCGCGCACCTCCGATTCTGAAGGAGAGAGGAGCCGAAGAGAGGGCGAGAGGGGCCCACTCCTCAGGCACTGTTCTTACGCGCGGCGCACGGCGTAACGTGAGCCGCGCGCGCAAGCAGCAGGCTCCGCGTCGCGCCGGCGCCAGCAGCCGCGGGGAATGTAGTACGCAATCCAAAATAAGGCTTGGAACTGCGTGTCCCCAGCGATCGCGCGGCCGGAGGGCCCAAGTCGCGCGTGAACAGGAGACAGGGGTCCCCACAAAGTTCAACTTCGTACGTGACTCGCTTCACTTGCAATTGACACCGCGCTAAAACTTCGCCGCTTATTTCTTGAACCGCGTACACGTATTCAACGTTGCATAATTTCTTGCCTTTACGCAGCGGACCACCACTGAAAAAAATCCTTGGCGCCCGATATTCGCTGCAAGCCGTGGTACAACACAACCGAAAGTGGCGGGTCCGTATTGAACCGTGTACTTGTCTTTGTCGGGCGACATGTTTCACCGCCTAACAAATGCTATCGCACAGCGCAGGACGCGCCTGCATGTTTCGGAAGTTTCTGGAATGTTATCGATGGTTCCATCCACTGTCTGTGACTGAACCTTGTGTAATCTGATTGCATGTGTGCGCGGCGCGAATAATGTAGAACTTTCTGGAACGCACGCGGGTCCCCGCGATTACTCTGGAACATTCGACGACTGATGTCTAAAAGCCGACGCGCTTGACCCGCTCATCAGATTTTCGACGATCGCCGACCGTGTTCGCCGCTATCGTTGTGCTATAAGTCTAGCCTGTTTTTGTGGGCACAGGTTCGCCCAATAAAAGTTATTATTGTCTTTCACAGTATTGCTACTGTGTTCTTCAACGTCACCACCACGTGACAATATTGTAAACGTGCTTTCCGAAGCAGACTACCGAGCTTGGTACTACACAGTTCAGGACAGAGGGCGCCTTTTAGCACCATTTTCTTCTACGCCTTCCAAACCAAGAGTAGGAATACGCATCTAAAGAAAATGGTGAATTTTAATAACACACAACACAGGTAAACAAAAATAAAAAGCTGAGCATTGTGGCAACTGCCATCGCCCCGTTTCAAAGGGGTGCTCCTACCTTCCGTCCATCCATCCTTTCGCAGCGCCCACTGGCCAAAGCAAGAGCCCCATAGACAAGAACGGCATCGAGAGCGGCGCTGCTGCGCCGGCGTTGAGAGCGCCGCATGCGGGGCGAAATTCAACTAGCGGGTGGTACGCCTCTCCCATCTCTCGTTCGCACCGTCTTGATTGCCTGTTGCACTGCGCGTGTTTGGGCACGTTTCGTACCGCGCGCGGTGTGTGCCTACGTGTGTGCGTAGACGTTTTATTCGAAGGACGATGTACAGTCTGTTTCACACTGAGGGGAAAACTCGGAGCGCATTGCATCGCGATGCGGCGAGCGCTTGAGTCAGGTGGCAGCAGCAGCTCGCGCAGGCGCAGGTGCTCGAGGGGCGGGGTCTTGAACGGCGTCGTCTGCTACGGCGGCGCGCGCTGGCCGCATTGTCGGGAAGCGTTCTGCTGTCAGTTGCAGTGCGCCGATCTCATCGTTACTGCGTGAAATGAGCCGGTATTCTTTACTAAGCAATTCTGTGACGCCCACTGATACGCCTCGAAGGTAAGTTCATCGCTGAAAGGTGCAGGGCAGTCACAGACGACGTACTGATTCCATACATTCTTGACGGCCCGTCCCTGGAAGGCGACTATATATTCTAGAACGATAGGCCGCCGATCCACACTGCTCGTGTTGTGCAAGAGCTGCTGGAAGAGCGAGCCGTCAATCTCTTGGAGTGGCCACCTCAATCCCCGGGCGCCCACGTCATTTAAGATGTCTGGGGCTCGTTGAAAGTATCACTGGCGGACGATCCCCTCTATCAGTCGCCCGAGGATAGGCTTCGATCCACCATCGCCAGCAACTGTGACGTGCTGCGAATGAACACATCCCTGATCAAGTCACTCAATACTTCACTGCGTTCCAGGACGAGCGCTGTCACCGCTGCCGCTGGGGACATGACGAGATACTAACTGAAGTTCGGAGCGTGACGTGTCCAGTTCCCCGCCGGCGAGCAGGGTCTGTCAGGTGCAGTGATTGATTGTCGAGAAAAATCACTTCCAGCTCATTGTCTTAACCTAAAACATTCCTTTAATCGTATCCGTTTGTTTCATCGTGTTCGACCCCCATAGTTATCATTGTTGAGTACTTTGTTTTCCTTTCGAGTAAAATAAAGACTGAGCACGTTGCGCGCACATCTTGGTGCGTCTTGTCCCTGCTTATTGCGGTAGCACACACAATGAAGAAATATGCGTACACGCACTCAGTACCCCGGCCTTTCGAAAGAACAAACGAAGCGTGCTGTCAAAAAATGTTTGTGGAACTCCATTACCGCCAATGAAGGCTCAGAGTCTGGTGTCGCACAACATTTAGTAAAGAATATCAGCTCAGTTCCTGCAGTACCGATGAAATCGATGCACTGCCCCTGACAGTAGCACGCTTCCCGACGATGCGGCCAGCGCACGCCGCCGTAGCAGACGACGCAGATCACGACTCCGCCCATCGGGCGTCTGCGCCTGCTCGAGCTGCTGCCGCCGCCCGACTCCATTGCTTGCCGCATCGCGATGCAATACGTTCCGAGTTTTTCCCTAAGTGTGAAACAGACTGTACACGCTCCCATTTGCCTTTAAGAAGATCTATACGCTTGACGATTATTTTTATGGCTGCAATGCGGCGAAAGGGCAGCGCCTGCTTAGCCATGTAAGTGACGCTGAGCAGGTAATTGGAAACGACATCGTATGTACCGCCGGAAAAATCGTCACATACATACGGCATATACGAGCTAAAGTCATTTTTGCAGTTTCTCACAAAATGTTTGCTGCAAATACGTGTTGTCCCTGATGGCGACAACGGACTTCCACTGACACTGTGCGGAAATAAACAAAATATATCGCTGCATGTCACAGGTACGACGTGCGCACACAACTTTAACTAGTATGTCCCCTACAATATAGAATAGAGGCAGCAATGTAAATAGCTTGGTCATTTTTCTACAGTGCTCAAGAGACGGAAGTTGAAAGTATTAGTAATCATTTCTGCTTCAGCAATGCCGGCTCGACCAAGACGCTGGCGTGTATCGTCCAGTAACTCGATTGATCGGTGCGGTGGTGATGCAGGAATGAACTCCGGTCATCTTCAATGCATCGTGCACATATTCAATTTCTCAGCACGCGTGAACTTCGGCCACTGCTAGCGCATACAACAGAAGTGGTTTCCATTCTTGGGCAGCGCACACACAAAGCAAACACGAGAAAGAAGACAGGACAAGCGCTGGTCGAACAACTGAAAGATTTAATATGAATAAATGGATTATATACCGAGTAATTATTAAATTCATGTGGGTTACATATAAAAACCGTCATACACTCAGGATGTGATCAATGAACGCGCTCTCTTCGTTTGCCAGTTGTTTACTTCGTTCGGCGCCCCGCAGTAATCCACGTCTGTCGTCAGATTTTTTCGTACCATTTTCTTGTGAATCGGCAGAATTTCACTGGTGGCATCAACCCTTTCGTGTTTACATTGCTGTCGTGACAGTTAACAACACAATCATAATTTCCGGCCATCCGAAGAGGCGCCGTCGCAAACAAGAGACGTTTCCCGCGCAGCGCGAACTGAACGCGGGCGCGACCGTGAAAGTATGGTGTCTAGTGAAGGGAAGCGGCTGCGGAAACCTACACCCGTTGGACGTGAAATCGTTCCGCCAGGGGAGAAACGAGCGCTGGCGTCTAGGATGAAACTTGGCGTGCGGACATCCATACTAACATGCCAGACTACGCCGAGCAGCGCGCTGTCCCGAAGCATCGTCACCGCCGATATTGATGCATGGTGAAGTGTCATGAGGGTCATGGGGCTGACACGCTGAAATTTTCAGAACTCTGTGCGACGACTTCGGGACGAGCGACAAAAGTGGCTAGGTAGTATGCAAGTTGCAGCTCTTCGCATTAAGTTACGCTGCCACCGGGTTTTATACAGCCGGTCTCGCTTGGTTTGTGTGTTCACGGTTTATTTCGCGTTTTATTTTTGTGTTCAGCAATCGGAAAAGGCACTTGCGTTCACTGAGAGTTCGCCTGTGGATCATCTCGTCGAGAGTGCACCCTATTTTAGCCTAACCATGAAAAATGCAGTCGTTTCTAAAGGTGCATGCGGATGACTTTATATTATTAGAAAACCTCCCTGCACAAGAATTTACAAAGCAATTTATTACGGTGAAGCGGCCCACCTAATTAAGCGAAGGTTCATACAGAGCAGTTGAAACTCTTTCAGACACGTTGCTGAGAGAACAAGCGAACGAGAATTGATGAACCGACGTGGCACAGTCAGTCGCGGCAATAAGATATGGGTCTGTGTATAAAAAGTGGTGTTTAAAAAGCCGTTGTCGCATTATATGTTACTGTAATGAAATGAATGACAACAAACGAAACTGTTTCTGTGCCATTGTTCTTCCTCTGAAAAAAAAAAAGAGCTACTGCGCGTCAGCGCTAAGGCTACAGACACTCAATCACAGTATTTACTGATTGGTAGGCCTGGAAATGAGCTTTTGTGGCATAAGCACACATGTGGCCGGCAGTCTCAGCGTCAATATACATACCATAGCCGCTGAAGCTGAGTTATGGTGCTAACGCCAGCAGATTATATTAGTTTCATTAGCTAACTAAATCATTGCTATTGGGCAATGGTTCTGAGTTGGTGCACGTGCTTAAGCTAATATACGCATATACTGCAGCAGTCTGCCGTTCCAGCGTGGCATCGCGCCGAAACGGCGTCTGAGACTTCTCGTGCACAGTGCACGCATTCGGCACAGCGCTTTACTTCCTTGGTGACGGAAGACCATACTATACAAAGCCTCCTATGCACAAAATTCTTCTAAATTCCCACCGCGATGCAGCTGAGACGATCAGATATACCGCGGAGCCATGCATTCACCAGCAGGGCATGGCGTTTCGTACTACCCGAAACCTAAAAGCGCCGCATGGAGGGCTCTGTTGACCGGCGCTTCCGCAGCGCCGCCGGGGCAGCCCGTCAAGCCTATCGTGTCCGCGTGTAGAACAATATCTGGAAGAAAGTGCAATGCCGGGCCGACCCGCGGTGGAGGTGACGCAGGCCTTAAGCACTCCCCGTACATGGGACGATACCGAAGATAGTGCAATACCGGGTCGACCTCAAGCGGAGGTGAATTAGGCGTTAGTACTCCCCATACCTGGGCCGACCCCGAAGGTGGTGCAATACCGGGCCAAACCACGGCGGAGCTGGAGCAGGCGTTAGGGCTAAACCCCATGAGTGATGTTGTGCGCAACGGCGACGAGCGACGACTTCTAGCGACAAAGCGGGCCGTCGCTTGAACAGATCACTCGTTTCTGGAAATCCATAATTCGTCGCTCGTCGCCCGGAAGTGCTATGAACGACTACACAATAGCGTGAAGGCAAAACTGTATGTACATCGCTCAAATACTACCGATTGTCGCACGGAACGAGCAAACGATTGAATTTTTATACGTGCAAGAATAAAAACCAACTGCAAGACCTTCAGAAATAGTTTATGCTGCTTTTTACAGTAAAATACAACTGAAACTACTAAAGCACGCGTCAAGCTAGTTTCGACGCGTATTTGCAGCCCTCATACCGGCAACACCGGTGAGACGTCGCTCGCAGGGAGTACGACTTGTAGGCGACGAGCGAACGCGACAGCCACATCCATCGCATTGCTTGTCGCTGTCGTGCGCAACATCGCTTATCAAGTCAAGTCAAGTTTGTCATGTTAAAGTTACAGGAGGTCCCATAGTTTTGAAAAAGCTGCCAGTGGGACCTTCTATGATTACATAAATAAGGTGATTATACAAAAACAGCTAATAGGTACGGTCATGTGAACAATAAGAATAATTAGGCAAGTTGATTATCTATAACAGGAAATTGATACATAAGTTGTTGCAAATGCTAATTATTGAGAAAAAAACATGAAATATAATCGAAAGCGTGTGAAGCAGCAAGATAAGGAATATTAAGAGAAGAAATCAACATGTCGTGGCAGGCCAAACTGGTTTCGTTGTCAATAATATTAATTACTTATACAAAAACAAAAGGTATACAGTGAAATGACATACATATTGATAGTTAATTAAGAAATTAAGATGAGTTGGTTAATTCCTGAATGAGATATTTCTTCGTGCCCACGGAGAATGTATGAACGTTGTGTGACGATATTATTTCGAAGGTAATGAATTCCATATTGCTATGCCAGAGAAGAGGGCTGTGAACTTGCCGTAATTCGTCCTTACGGCAGGTAAAAGGTTATTGCGCAGGCAAAACCGGGTGCTGTTGTTAGTAATGTGTTCAGGATCGATACGTTCAATGATGATGTCGTTTGATGAGCCTATATGCAATTATGGATACTTTCTGACGGAATAATTGTCGTAACGGGAGAATGTTAAGTTTAGGAAACAATGACCTGCAGGACAAATCAAATGGGTTGAAAGTCGTTAGTTTCATAGCTTGGTTCTGAAGTCGCTGCAGACGTTCAATATGCGTAGAATACGTTGAAACGGCATGAGCCTTCGAATAGAAGATGAAGAAGCGCGGGAACCGGGGGGACAGAGGAAGAAAAGAAGGAAGTGAGAAATAAATGTAGACGAGATGGACGCTAGCTCCACAGCAATGCTTTACGTCTACTGTGTCCTTTAACTAGGAACGCTACAATATTTTGGCGCAGCCGACAACTGACTCCAACATGTGGGTGACATTTTTCCTCGAGGAGACCTCCGCAGAGAAGATCATCTTTTCGAGATACCAAGCTCAAGACGAACCAGCGGTGGAACTACCTCGCGAACTCAACTCGGCAGAACTCGTGAACCTGGTTTTAGAGAAGGCTTTCATAGACATTGCTGAACTACATCGGAAGGGTGCGGTGAAAGTGAACTTGCGTCTGGCAAGCTTCGACGAATTAGTTCTTCAACCGATGCGGCGAAAGGACTCTGGATCACGGTCTTCGACAGAAGAGGTGAGCCTCGTTTTGAAAGCTCTTCAGCTACAACAAGAATAGATGGCACAACAAAACCAACTGGTGACGTCACTTATAAGCTCTCTAAACGCCGAGAAGCCGGCGACTAATTTTGTAGAACCCGATGCGTTCGACGGCATGTCTTCAAGCCCAGAAAATTGGCTTGAATTCTATGAATATGCTGCTGGGAAGAACAAATGGCACTCTAATGAGGACAAGATTACCAACATGCGTAGTTATTTAAGAGGTGTTGCACAGAAGTGGTACGATCTGCACATTATTGAAGATGTTGGCAACTCTTGGAACCAGTGGAGGGAAAAATTCTTGACGACATTCCGAAGCAACCCAGTGCAAAGATGGGACGCCGCGCTTAATTTCTAATTCAAGCAGGGCTCCCCCTTCAAGTATTTCTTTGAAAAACGCCGCCTTTTAAAGCTGGCCCAGCCTATGCTTCCTCCTTCTGCTATAGTAGCTCTAATAATGCACAGATTGCCTGCGGAAGTCCTGAAGCTAGTGCAAGCACGATCACCTAAAACTATAGACGGGCTCCTGGAGTGCCTTCACGACACACCATCTACTTCAGAAGAAAATATAACCGCTGGCTCAAGCAGTCGCTTCAGACGGACCGGCGCGGATTGGTCAAGCCGTAATCCGCGAGAACCGAGCCGCCTTGCAGGCAGTACAGAGAACTTGGGTTGGCGTGCTCCCAGAGGTCGAGTGAATAACGTCGACAAAGACCCTGTCTCCCTACTTTCAGACGCTCAAGAGTCTCCGACGACAAAAAATCTAATAAACAAGGGTGATCAGTCCGACCCGATGACCACAACTGAGACTGTTTATTTAACTTGCTCTAGCCTACTTCGTACAGGCCGCCATTGGAATATGAACCTGGAAACGTATAACGCTAGAACGTTATCTAGTGAGGCGAGTCTAGCAGTGCTATTGGAGGAATTAGAGGGCAGTAAATGGGATATAATAGGGCTCAGTGAAGTTAGGAGGCCAAAAGAAGCATATACAGTGCTAAAAAGCGGGCACGTCCTGTGCTACCGGGGCTTAGCAGAGAGACGAGAACTAGGAGTCGGATTCCTGATTAATAAGAACATAGCTGGTAACATACAGGAATTCTATAGCATTAACGAGAGGGTGGCATGTCTTGTTGTGAAACTTAATAAGAGGTACAAAATGAAGGTTGTACAAGTCTACGCCCCAACATCTAGTCATGATGACCAGGAAGTCGAAAGCTTCTATGAAGACGTGGAATCGGCGATGGGTAAAGTCAAAACAAAATACAGTATACTGATGGGCGATTTCAATGCCAGGGTAGGCAAGAAGCAGGCCGGAGACAAGTCAGTGGGGGAATATGGCGTAGGCTCTAGGAATAGCAGAGCAGAGTTATTAGTAGAGTTTGCAGAACAGAATAATATGCGGATAATGAATACCTTTTTCCGCAAGCGGGGTAGCCGAAAGTGGACGTGCAGGAGCCCGAATGGTGAGACTAGAAACGAAATCGACTTCATACTCTGCGCGAACCCTGGCATCATACAAGATGTAGACGTGCTCGGCAAGGTGCGCTGCAGAGACCATAGGATGGTAAGAACTCGAATTAGCCTTGACTTGAGGAGGGAACGGAAGAAACTGGTACTTAAGAAGCCAATCAATGAGTTAGCGGTAAGAGGTAAGAGGGAAACTAGAGGAATTCCAGATCAAGCTACAGAACAGGTATTCGGCTTTAACCCAGGAAGAGGACCATAGTGTTGAAGCAATGAACGACAATCTTATGGGCATCATTAAGGAGTGCGCAATAGAAGTCGGTGGTAACGCCGTTAAACAGGAAACCAGTAAGCTATCGCAGGAGACGAAAGATCTGATCAAGAAACGCCAATGTATGAAAGCCTCTAACCCTACAGCTAGAATAGAACTGGCAGAACTTTCTACGTTAATCAACAAGCGTAAGACAGCGGACATAAGGAACTATAATATGGATAGAATTGAACAGGCCCTCAGGAACGGAGCAAGCCTAAAAGCAGTAAAGAAGAAACTAGGAATAGGCAAGAATCAGATGTGTGCGTTAAGAGACAAAGCCGGCAATATCGTTACTAATATGGATGAGATAGTTCAAGTGGCTGAAGAGTTTTATAGAGATTTATACAGTACCAGTAACACCCACGACGACAAGGTGAGAGAGAATAGTCTAGAGGAACTTGAAATCCCACAAGTGACACCGGAAGAGGTAAAGAACGCCTTGGGAGCTATGCAAAGGGGGAAGGCAGCTGGGGAGGATCAGGTAACAGCAGATTTGTTGAAGGATGGTGCGAACACTGTCCTAGAAAGATTGGCCGCCCTATATACACAATGTCTCATGACCTCGAACGTACCGGAATCTTGGAAGAACGCTAACATAATCCTAATCCATAAGAAAGGGGACGCCAAAGATTTGAAAAATTATAGACCGATCAGCTTACTGTCCGTTGCCTACAAAGTATTTACTAAGGTAATCACAAATAGAATCAGGAATACCTTAGACTTCTATCAACCAAAGGACCAGGCAGGATTCCGTAAAGGCTACTCAACAATAGACAATATTCACACTATCAATCAGGTGATAGAGAAATGTGCGGAATATAACCAACCCTTATATATAGCCTTCATTGATTACGAAAAAGCATTTGATTCCGTCGAAACCTCAGCAGTCATGAAGGCACTACGGAATCACGGTGTAGACGAGCCGCATGTAAAAATACTGAAATATATCTAAAACAGCTCCACAGCCACCGTAGTCCTCCATAAAGAAGGCAACAAAATCCCAATAAAGAAAGGCGTCAGCCATGGAGATACGATGTCTCTAATGCTGTTCAAAGCGTGTTTACAGGAAGTATTCAGAGACCTGGATTGTGAAGTATTGGGGATAGGAGTTAATGAAGAAAGCCTTAGTAACTTGCCATTCGCTGATGATATTGCCTTGCTTAGTAACTCAAGGGACCAATTGCAATGCACGCTCACTGACCTGGAGAGGCAAAGCAGAAGGGTGGGTCTGAAAATTTATCTACAGAAAACTAAAGTAATGTTTAACAGTCTCGGAAGAGAACAGCAGTTTACGATAGGTAGCGAGGCACTGGAAGTGGTAAGGGAATACATCTACTTAGGGCAGGTAGTGACCACGGATCCAGATCATGAGACTGAAATAACCAGAAGAATAAGAATGGGCTGGGGTGCGTTTGGCAGGCATTCTCAAATCATGAACAGCAGGTTGCCACTGTCCCTCAAGAGGAAAGTGTATAACAGCTGTGTCTTACCAGTACTCACCTACGGGGCAGAAACCTGGAGGCTTACGAAAAGGGTTCTGCTGAAATTGAGGACTACGCAACGAGCTATGGAAAGAATGATAGGTGTAACGTTAAGGGATAAGAAAAGAGCAGATTCGGTGAGGGAACAAACGCGGGTAAATGACATCTTAGTTGAAATCAAGAAAAAGAAATGGGCATGGGCCGGACATGTAATGAGGAGGGAAGATAACCGATGGTCATTAAGGGTTACGGACTGGATTCCAAGGGAAGGGAAGCGTAGTAGGGGGCGGCAGAAAGTTAGGTGGGCGGATGACATTAAGACGTTTGCAGGGACAACATGGCCACAATTAGTACATGACCGGGGTAGTTGGAGAAGTATGGGAGAGGCCTTTGCCCTGCAGTGGGCGTAACTAGGCTGATGATGATGATGATGAGCCTACTTCACATTCCTGTCAAAGTGGGAAATAGACATATGATGGCTTTGGTTGACAGCGGTGCTTCTGTGTCTTTAATAAATGCCAAGCTGGTAGACTCAAGTCACCTGCATAGTGGAAGAGTACTACGGGTGCAAGGGCACGATGGAAAAGTGACAATGCATAATCAGTGGGCTTCTGTAAACATCGAGTTTCAAGGTCATGAAATAGAGAGTGAAGTACTGGTAATAACGGGGGTGACGTAGGACTTTCTGCTATCCAGACCAGATATTAAGAAACTAAAGATCAACCTATACTGGGACGATGCAGTTTTAGTGGAACGACTATCAAGGGAAGAGACACAGCAAGATAGAAAAGGTAACCTGCGAATTGTCAAGTGCGCGGAGGATATTGCAACGACCTACCCTGAACTGGCATGCATAGGAAGCTATCCACAAGCGATGTTACTGCAAGAGACCTAGTGGCTTGATTATTAACGTGAACAAATCGGGTACGGTTTGCCAGAAATTCTTTTATCCACTGCAGTACGTCATGATGCAAGTTTAACCAAGAAAGTTTTAGCAGCAAGCGCTTGTGAGGAACCTTGTCGAAGGCTTTCGCGAAATCTAGGAAGATTGAGTCAGTTTGAAGGTTAGAATCAAGGGTCATGTGCAGGTCATGCACAAAAATAGCTAATTGCGTTTCACAAGACAGGTTCTTACGGAAGCCGTGTTGAAAAGGATGAAAGAAATTAATAGAGTCAAGAAAGTTCATTATGCAAGAATAGATTACATGTTCCATGATTTTGCATGGTACACTTGTTAAAGAGATGGGGCGATAATTAAGGGGCGATTCTTTGTTACCTGATTTGAAGACCGGAACAACCTTCCCCACCTTCCAATCCCTGGGTATGCTAGCTGTGGAGAGTGATTGTGTGAACAATAATTGGTTTTTTAGAAGCATTGCTACAGGATGGCATATGTAACCGGCAAACGGAAATCTCAGGAGAGCACCTGAGGTTATAGGAAAGCAGGTGGCGCAGGATCTCCAGGACGCCCAAGGGGTAGCGGGGGGATCAAAGCGGGGCGGCAGGTGGGTTGGCGCCGCGGACGTCGAAGCGTGCCACAGGGTGTTCGCATAAAAAATTCCTTTTCCGCGATAGTGGACAGCCCATCTTATACACGCCTGGCACCCGCAGGCCTCCGCGAGCCCCAACCCTCGGCGGCCCAGTCCGGGTTCCAGCTTTGGTGTCCCCGTTACCGCTTTGGTTTCCTGGAGGCGCAGCCAATAATGCGAAAAAAATGAGACGTTATTGCAATTATAGAAAAACACGATTGAATAAATATAATTACGCCCAGCCGCCAACTTGTGACGCTAAGTAGTTCAGCACTGCCGCGCCCCGCGACTTCTGCAACACAAGTCAAAACTTTGCCTCTGAAGGTAGGTCGGACAGACTTTCTCACGCCAGCGGCGCTGGTACTGGGTCAGTCATCGTCACCGGCGGCCTTTGATCCACTTGCGTTCAAGCGCGGTTGCTAATTAAGGCCCTCTGCCTTCTAGATTTTCAATATATGCGGCCCGGGCTCCACTACGGGCGTTACTGCTCCAGCAGAAACATCTGTGATGTTATTTACAAGGTACATCGCCGTAACGCGCAAAAAAGCTACGATCCGCCACTATACTTAGCCCGCTGCTTCACCGAGTTTACCGCACTGGCAGCCAGCGTCCGAGCGTAAACTCGACCCCACTCCACAAATGCCGGCACGCCTAGGGACGCACGCCTACAACAAGCGCTAAGAAACGACGTTCTTAGACATACTTCAGTTTCGCAGGCTCCCAATGCGAGCTCACTGGCCGACGTGGCCGCAACGGGTGTCATTGAAACTACCGGCGCTGCAGTCGCGTCTTTCGTCATCCGCCGCGCGTCGTCTGCTCCTGCTACGACGCGTCGTTTGCACCAACTGGCCTGTCGGCGCTTATCCGTCGGTAAATGTAGTTTAGATACGTAGTATGAGTTTTGTAACAATCCTGCCGCCCTTAAGTAACGGGGACTTAACGGTGTCTGTGCACTATAGGCGCTGTAGTGACGTATTTCTCACGCAGCGCGCGTCGTCTACTCCTGCGATGTAATCTCTGCGGTGGGTCATTTTCGCCAACTGGCCTGTGCCGTTCGCTCTTTCACGACTGTGTTTCGGCTGCCCGCACAATATTTTATGCTAAGGACCCTCGAATGACATGTCTAGTTAGTCTTTAGAGGCTGCAACTACACCGCAAATGAGCGGTCGCGCACTGCAATTCCACTTTTCAACCAACTTTTTCCCTGTAAAAGCGCCACGGTGCTCCCTTCAGTGGGGGCTTTATTTTTTGCTGCTTATTCTGAAGATGTGTCGTAATTAAAGACTGCGAGCGCCTGTGCAGACGTAGCGACATTAACGCATCACGCCCAGCAGTCGCTTGAGACAACGTTGTGATGAATTGATGCACCCCCGTCAACGCGTCTTCGCCTAATAAATTTAATTTACACGTATTTTTATGGTTTGCGCGGATATTATAGGACGTGCAAATGCATTGGAAGTCATCTGCGAGCAGTGGCAATGACGAAGTTAAATACTATGAGCATATTTAGATCAAATCTTAATTCATTTTATTTTTGACGAACAATACAAACAACAAACACAGTAACACTTTTAATTTGCTTTGTGCACAAAAAAGCAATTTTGAGCAACTTATGCTCAAAGTAATTTTGCTCTCTTTCTGGCTGCTTACACCTGCTCTGTCAGCGATGCCTCACTGTTCATTTTTTTTAAAGAAGTGCATGCGCATGACAAGATAGAACTTGATTACATTAGCAGTCACCTCCTCGTAATGATTATCACATCCTAGTGCCGGCACAGATGCTTTGTCTAGCCCGTCCAGGATGCTCTAAAATAAGTCACCAACATCTGCGTTACTGTTGAGTGTGTGACGAATTATTTCGTCTATGTGTTTGTTGACGGTGAACATTCAGAAAGACGGTTCATGGATAAGCCCCCTGGCTTGAACGACCTCAGCTCTGGCAAAAGGCTATGCGAGGGTCGTGGGTCACGCGCACTTGGTGGCACAGAAGCACCTTCCAGTGATCCAACACACCGTTCGCAAGACACGGATTTGGTAACTTTCTTTAGTGTATATCCAGCCAGGTAGTAGGCAACCATTTTTTGGGTTCCTGCTTTCTGGTACCCGTGGTCGCCCAAGTCATCCATGTGGCCTACTGAAAGACTCATCCCACAGAGCTTCTTGTATAGCTTTGCTTCAACTGCACCTTTCAGCTCAGCAGCAGCCTTCGCCTTTTGTCCCAGGCTGTCGTGAAGAGACACCAGAACTCCATCGGGAGCGCCAGAGCAATTTTCTCTCACTGCGTTTTTCACAGGTGTGAACAAAGACAACAATCTATAAATCTGGCTGAATTGAACTACGGATGGATGGTCGTCGTCGCCATGAAATGAACGGACAACACTAAAAATTTCTGAAATGAATAAAGAAAGCATTCTGTGAGTGATTTTGCCTCCGCACCTTTTAATTGATTGGTCCTATAGCGCGCAGTAATAAAAGCAATCAGGATAAAACAAACTTTGCATTTGCGGTTTGTGCATGCATTAAAAATTCAACAGCTCTCAACATTTTCAACAAGCATTTGCGCATTACCTCTAGGGGATCTTGGTTGAGTTTCACTATCAGTATGTAGGGGACACCAGCTTCGTGGAGCTCATAAATTATTTCAAGTACCGACATTACCGTAACACGCAAAGCTTCGATTGCCTGTCACGAAGCAAACATAAGCATGTTTCGGTGGTAGTAGTTGTGTTCCGTGATGTTGAGCAGGTCGAGAGACTTCTTGATTATCTGCGCAAATAAATGAATAATTTGCACCAAACTGTAGGGCTTCCATTAAAATATTATTACACTGAGTTTGACGCATGTACACTGGCTTAAAGCGTACCTCAATCTTCGGTGAGCCCTTTCGTATTCCTTCCGCAGGATATTTTGTGTTGAGTGCATCAAAGACGTCATTCATTGTCATTGTAAACGCTTCTGTTCCCTTCGAGTCTTTGAGGCCTTCAACGCTTTCTGCCCTGTATAACTGCAATCCAATAGCAGTACTACGGCTGAACAGCTGTGGAAGGTACATTACTATTTTTAATAGCTCACCTGTGCAGCGAGTCGCACGTTCATTCTCTGCAAGTTCGTGAGGATTACGTGCGCTTCTGAGAGCTTGGGAACGACTTTGAGATGATGCTTTCTTTCGCACTTATAGAGGAGTTGATAGTGGGCAAAGTTTATGCGGTAATCTCCAGCCTGAAAAAAAGTTACTGACGCCAATCAGCACCGGTTATTATGAAATAAACTACGCTACCTCACCTGTCCATATTTGTGCTTGAGCAAATGGTTGCCTACACAGTTCAGGGCATGTGGCACCTCACACAGGAAATAAAGGTACGCGCGCTCAGGCAGGCATGGATGTGGAATTTTGTGAGAAGATGAGGTTACGCTGCCGCTGATTCCCATCTGCTGCCACATCGAGCGATTGTTCCCAGTGCCGTCACTGATTACGGCGATCACCATAGCACCATGTTTATGCAATTGCATTACTGCTTGCAACACCAGCTCTGCTAAAATCCTGCCGGGCGCAGCACCTTTCATGGCAAAGGTGGCTATCGGTTGCACCCAGTGCTCCAGAGGTGGTACGAACACTAGCACGAGCGCATGATCTGCAAGTTGGTCAGTTCCTTCATTTGGAATGCCACCGTAGTCCACAAAACCATCAAGTTTGAAGGTTTACTTGTTGAAATCGTACGCCTGGGGTGACTTAATTTCATCCAAAATCAATGTGCCGAACTTCTTCCCATCTGCTCTGTTGCCTAGCTGTTTTCCAATAGCTTCCATAGAGAGGGATTGAAAGCATACTTGCATGGTATTTCTTTCAGAATTTGTGTGAATGAATGAATGAATATTTGATGTTTAATGGCGCAAGGGCCAGATGTGGCCAAAGAGCGCCATGCTAATGATTAATGAGTTCGCAGTGCCTGATGGGTTTATGGTCTTAATGCGCCGTGGCTGTAAAGGGGCCTAAAAGAGTTGATGCAAATTCCATAAAATGTACGAGTAATAAAATTATGGGAATGACTATTGGCGTGTACTATGAACATTAAAATGGATTGAAAAAGGATGATGCAATAAAAAACATATGTGATTGTCTAGATGTATAATATTGTCTGGAGCACTACTGCCTCACCTGGGCCCTTGAAACGCAAGGGCCTAGAGGCATGTGCTATACAGAGAATCTATTCTAGCGATATCCTCTGGAAAGAGGATGCGCTAAGAAATGAATGGGCTTGTAACATGTAGTACAACATCTTTCAAGAAAGCGAGGACTGCTTTGGTACCAAAAAGCGGTTCTTCACCAAGAAACATGGCCGGATGCAGAGGGACGTTATGACTGTATGCAAAAGGAAAATGTTTTCTCCTGTCTTTTTCGGCTTCCCGGCACTCCAGGAGGACATGGAGGACGGTCAGCCGGTCGCCACATCTACCACAGGTTGGAGGCTCGTTACCGGTCAAGAGAAAATTGTGAGTGCTAAATGTGTGTCCTATTCTCAGTCTAGTGAATAGGACGTCTGTTCTTCGTGTTTTCGTTGTTGGCTGCCAGAAGCCTAACTTAGGCTTAATTACGTGAAGCTTATTGCTCGTTTCTGCGTCCCACAAGCGCTGCCAGTGGCTTCGCAGTTTGTTTCTGAGGAAAGGCTTCATGTGTGTGGCAGGGACTGCAGCAGAACGAGTACCCTGCGATGCCATTGATTTGGCCATCTTGTCAGCAAGCACATTTCCCTCGATTCCTCTATGGCCAGGCACCCAGCATATTACTAGGTGTCTGTGTGATAGCTAAATATTGCATAAGAGCGAGTAAAGTTCTATGAAAACAGGATTTGTATGCTTTTGTAAAAAGTTCAGCGCTTTTACAAGGCTTAACGAGTCTGTCAATACTATTGCTCTGTCGAGTTTTAATTTATTTATATGTTTTACTACACACAGTACGGCATAAGTTTCTGCAGTGAAGATACTCGTTCAGGGGTTCAGCACGTCAGATTCAGAAAGAGAGTGACCAACAGCAGCGTAGGATACGCCAGCATGGGATTTGGACGCGTCTGTGTAATATTCGTAGCAGGAGTACTTCGATTGAAGCTCTCGGAAATGCATAGCAATTTCAAGCTCAGGAGCGTGCTTCGAGACTTCTACAAAGGATGTGTCACATTCTATCATCTGCCACTCCCAGGGCGGTAATAGATTAGCAGGAGCCATTAAGCGATGTTCGAGAATTGGAACATCCATTTCTTCACTAAGTTCTCTTACACGCAGCGACAAAGGAAGTCTCATGGAGGGTCTGTTACGGAAGAGTGTTTCACACGTTAAGTCGTTTACTGTCGTGAAACACGGATGTTCCTTATTAGAGCGCACTTTAAGAAAGTAGGTGAAGCTGATGTATGTTCTCTGAATATGTAGTGGCCACTCGTCTGACTCTGCATATAGACTTTCGACGGGGCTTGTTCTAAATGCGCCAGTGGCGAGGCGGATACCCAGATGATGAACGGGGTCTAACATTTTTAGCGCACTTGGTGCAGCAGAGTGATATACTATGCCACCATAATCTAACCGTGACCTAACTAGGCTCCTGTAAAGATTCAACAGGCACCTCCTGTCGCTACCCCATGTAGTGTGGGATAGAACTTTAAGTAAGTTCATGGTTTTTAGACATTTTGCTTTAAGACATATTATGTGTGAAATGAAGGTAAGCCTGGAGTCAAGGATTACACCTAGAAATTTGTGTTCTTTGTTAACAGGAATTTGTTGTCCACCCAGTTCTACACAGGGATCAGGTACCAGGCCTCTCTTTCTTGTGAAGAGAACGCAAGTACTTTTGTGCGGGTTAATTGTAAATCCATTTTGGTCTGCCCACTTGGACACCTTGTTTAAGCCCTGCTGTACCTGTCTTTCACATACTGTAAGGTTGCAGGATTTGAAGCCTATCTGTATATCGTCTACGTAGACGGAATAAAAAATGGCTGGGGGCAGTGAAGAACGAAGTGTATTCATCTTAACGATAAAGAGAGTGCAGCTAAGCACGCCTCCCTGGGTTACACCAGTTTCCTGCGTAAAAGGACGTGACAGTGCATTACCGACTTTTACACGGAAGGTACGATTTGACAGATAGCTTTCGATTATGTTCAGCATATTCCCACGGATGCCCATTTCCGACAGGTCTCGCAAAATCCCGTAACGCCATGCCGTGTCATAAGCTTTTTCCATGTCAAGGAATATCGATAGGAAATACTGTTTATGTACAAATGCATCGCGGATATTCCTTCAATGCGCACAAGGTGATCGGTTGTTGACCGCCCTTGTCTGAAGCCACACTGATAGAGATCGAGTATATTGTTGAGTTCAAGGAAATGTACGAGTCTGCGATTAATCATTTTTTCAAAGAGCTTACACAGACAATTGGTGAGAGCTATCGGATGATAACTTGCTGCTAAGGAGGGGTCTTTTCCCTGCTCCAGGACAGGAACCAAAATCGCCTCTTTCCATGTAGGTGAGAGGTATCCCGCAGCCCACAGAGTGTTGAAAAGTGTAAGTAGTGTAAATTGCGTGTCAGTATGTAAGTTTCTGATCATGTCATACATGACTCTGTCAGGTCCCGGTGCAGTGGTTTTGCATGTATTCAAGGCAGCTCTCAACTCGGCAATACTGAAAGGCTGGTTATAGGGTTCATTCTGTCTGGATTTTCTAATTATCGGCTTACATTCTTCTGTTTGTTTATATTTGAGAAAGGACTGAGAATAATGGGTTGAGCTCGAGACGCTCTCAAAGTGCTCTCCAAGTGAGTCTGCCTGATCTTGCAGGGTATCGCCCTGTGTGTTTACCAGAGGGAGTGATTGTGCTTGTCGCCCTATTATCCTAATAACCCTGTTCCAGACTTTGGCCTCCTCTGTGTACGAGTTGATGCCCGATAAAAACTTCTGCCAGCTTTCTCTTCTGGCCTGTCGGCGGGTCCACCTGCCTTCGGATTTTACTTTTTTAAAGTGGATAAGATTTTCTGCAGTGGGAGAAGCGCGTAGCAAACCCGTCGCTTTGTTCTGTTTTTTACGTGCGATCCTACAATCGTCGGTCCACCACGGGACACGCCGCTTGCACGACAGGCCTTTTACTTGTGATATGCATTTAGATGCGGCATCTATTATAAAGGCTGTAAAATACTCCACAGCAGCATCAATTTCTAACGAGGAGATGTCATGCCATGAGATACCAGTAAGAGTTCGAAATTTGTCCCAATCAGCTGTCTCAATCTTCCACCGAGGTGGCTGTGGTGGATATTCGTTTTCTTGAGGTGTTCGTATTAGTATGGGCAAGTGATCGCTTCCGTAAGGGTTCTTTGTAACTTCCCATTCGAGTTCGGGCAGTATAGACGGGGAAACTATACTAAGATCTATTGAAGAAAAGGTTCTGTTTGCTAGAGAGTGATATGTGGGTTCCTTCTTATTCAGAAGGCACCCACCACAAGAAAAAAGGAACTGTTCAACAAGACGACCTCGCGCATCTATACGAGAGTCGCCCCACAGGGAGCTGTGCGCATTGAAATCGCCAAGAACAACATAAGGTTCTGGCAATTCGTCTATAAATGACTGAAATTCATGTTTGTTTAATTTGTAGTGTGGGCGTACGTAAAGCGAGCAAATCGTGACGAGTTTATTTAGAAGAACAGCTCAAACCGCCACTGCTTCAAGGGGCGTTTGTAGCTGTAAACGCTGACAGGAAATACTTTTATGAACCAAAATGGCAACACCGCCTGATGATACGACTGCATCATCGCGATCGTTGCGTAACTTGACATACGGTCGGAGAAAGTTTGTATGTTGTGGTTTTAGGTGTGTTTCCTGTAGACACAGCACTGTTGGATTGTGTTTTTGGATAAGCTCTTGCACATCATCAAGGTTCCTAAGAAGACCTCTGACGTTCCATTGAATTATTTGTGCATCCATATTGGAGGTCAGTGGGTGCTGTGTGTACAGAAACAGAAGTAGTGATTACGAAAATTACAGAGATTAAATTACAGAGCCCTTTCGAGGCCCTGTAACGGGAGTTTTGCCTTTTCTGGAGCGTTCGAGGGAGCCTCGCCGCTCCTTAGGCGCTTGCTGCGCCTTGAGGATAGGTGTTGTGTCCATTGCCTCTAGTGAGGCTCCGGACACGTGCTCTTGCGAGCGAGAAGTTTTCAGGGTGAGTCCCGCCTTGGAGGGAAGACCCCTGCGCCCACCAGCCCGGAGGTCGATGGGGCTCCCTGAGGGATTTGGCTGCGCCGGCTGTTGCCAGCGCTGGAAGGGGCCGGGGGGGTTGGAGCAGCCTCGGCTGCGCCCACCTTCGGGGTAGAAGGTCCCTTCTCCTCGGTTGGCGGAGCAGCGCTAGCTGCAACCACCGTGGGGGCAGACGGCGTAACTGCCGACTCACTGTTTGTGGGCCGGACAGCCGCCGGAGGCCGCTGTGACGCTGCCCCCTGACGCGCCACTTCGGCAAAGCTTTTCTTTGGCAGGTATGCAACCCGCCTGCGTGCCTCCTTAAATGAGATATTTTCTTTCACTTTGATCGTTACGATTTCTTTTTCTTTCTTCCAGGATTGGCACGACCGCGAGTACGCGGCGTGCTCCCCATCACAGTTAACACAGTGGAGAGCGTTCTCACAAGTTTCAGTGGTGTGTTCTTTGGCACTGCATTTAGCACAAGTTTGGTGGCCGCGGCAGCTCTGCGAGCTGTGGCCGAAGCGCTGACATTTGAAACATCGGAGTGGATTGGGGACGTAAGGCCTGACACGGAGCTTTATGTACCCGGCCTCGATTGATTCGGGCAGGACACTTGAATTGAAGGTGAGAATTAGGTGTTTGGTCACAATTTCTTTACCATCGCGCCTCATCTTTATTCTTTTCACATTAACAACATTTTGCTCGTTGAAGCCCTCTAGGAGCTCTGCCTTTGTCAGCTGAAGCAGGTCATCATCTGAGACAACGCCGCGTGTAGTGTTCATAGTGCGGTGCGGAGTCACTGTCACTTGAAAATCTCCAAAAGACACTAAATTGGGTAGCTTTTCGTATTGTTTCAGGTCACGGAGCTCCAAAAGGAGATCTCCACTTGCCATCCTTGATGCCTTGTAACCTGGACCAAGAGCCTCAGTTAAAGACTTCGAAACTAGAAATGGGGAGATTGTGCGTACTTGTTTATCTGACTTTTCCGAATGAATGACGTGAAATCGTGGGAAGTTGGGTCTTTGTCGTCCAAAAAACTGAAACACATCTTCGGTGCGCCCACTTTTCTGAGGGCGATCTGGGAGGGGAGGGAAGGAACTAGCCATAGAATAATGTAATTTTCAGCAATAACGCCAACCACCCACCGTGGAGCCCTACAAGGGGACGTTACAGGGACTGTAAGAACAGGTCCTGCAAACGCCAGCAGTACGTTATCACTATAACCAAATATGAGATAACCTAGGTTGGTTATTCACGCAAGGTTAACTCTTGCTGCCTGGAAAAATTGAAGTAAACGGAAGCTAGGAGAAGACAGGAAAGATGAAAAGTAAGGGAAAGACGAAGACAGGAGGGAGAGAGAGACAGGAAAAGGCAACTACCGATTTCCCCCGGGTGGGTCAGTCCGGGGGTGCCGTCTACGTGAAGCGGAGGCCAAAGGGATGTGTTGCCTCCGCTGAGGGGCCTTAAAGGTCCTGACACTCAGCATCGGCTCGATCCCCAGGATCCCCTTTTCCCCGGACACGGCTAAGCCGCGCACGGCTACACGCGGGAGGGTCCAACCCTCGTGTGCTCGGGTACGTGGTGTCGCAACACACCAAACGCCTGCTTGCGCAGACGCCCCTGCGGGAAGAATTTGTGTGAGACGGCTCAGGGAGGGCAAGGGGAGCATGTTCATGTCAGATAGAAGCTTATATTTATTTATTTATTTATTTATTTATTTATTTATTTATTTATTTATTTATTTATTTATTTATTTATTTGTACATACTGCAGTCTATACAGACCAAGCAGGTGGGCGTATTTCTGCAAACACTCATGTAAGACAAGAATAATATGTGCTCTTGTGCTAGACATATGGAACAGCAAAACGAAGAGAGCAAAAAGAAAAAAGTAACAAGTTGTCCTTTTTGTATTGCAAAGGACGATATTCACACTATCAGAAAAATGCACTGGGATAGTCAATATCACATCAAAATAAAACGTTCTCATCATAACAACATGCACTTGCATGGGCGATAGTAAAAATAACATGAATAAAAGAGGGGAAAAAATAACATTCCATATCATTGTGCAAAATACATGAGTAGTGCCTGCTCAAAATTATCAGCAGAGAAAATTTCTGAGGGTAGATCATTTCACTGAACAACAGTACGAGGAAAGAATGAATTTTTAAAGAGGTTAGTGCGCGCACGGAAAGGGAGCAAGTTGTGAGCGTGACGGTGTCGAGACGGGCGTGACAGGTAAGGTTGAATGTATGTTCGTCCATTAAATTCAAGCGACTTGTCATACATCGTGAAAAGAAATTTTAGTCGTGCCACAGTTCCTCGCGCTTCTAAGGTAGGGATATGGTTTTCGGTCATTAGTTGCAGCCAGGTTTCTGTGACATTTGCAATGTGGGGGTCGTATCTGAAAAGGAGGCATTCAAGTTGTTCTACCTTATTTATTATACTTCTGGCATTGAAATTTAGCACTCGCAGGATTTTACAAATGGCGAACGTGTTCTGTCAGGCATTACTAGAAGTTTTGTTTTCGCGGCTCACGAGAACTCGTTGAGATATACTGTCATTCCAAGCATAAACGTAGCCATCAAATTTCAGTTTGTCATTGATAAGAAAAGCACGTTTTCCATTGTCGACATCCCGTTTGACAGTTTCTCAAGGAAGTTTTCGTTTTCTCAGGGTTTCCCTGCTGTAATCATTCTGGATAGATATACCACTGCCCTTAAGCTTACGCACGTTGCGAAAAACGGCCTCTTTTTCCAAAAAGTCTTGGAAATATACAATAGCAGGTCTTTTTCCTGGCTGTCTTCCAAGACGATGAATAGGCGCGATATATTTGCATGATTGCTGCAGTTTTTTTGAAAAAATTTCATCAATGACCGATTTTCGTAACGTTTTATCATCTTCATCGTCTTGCCCTTTGACGCCAAAAACAACTAAGTTCGATCGGCGACTGCGGTCTTCAAGGTCAGCTATTTTATCGTTCTGTTTCATAACTACTTGATCTATAGACCGAATTCTGTCTTCTAGTGTTTGAATTTTGGAGGTTTTTTTGCTAATTTCTAGCAGAAGCTTATCGATTGCATTCAATCGTGTATTAAGAGTGGCGACGGCTTGTTCATTCGATGTAAGACACTCCCGAATACCAGTTAGCTCAGTTAATATGCTTGCTTGCCCTGACTGAAGGCTTTCAAACATTTGTTCAACTGTGGGGCCTGGGTTTTCTTCAATGTCTCCACAGACAAGCAATTTACACACACAGAAACAGTCGTAAGCAATTGACAAGCATGTCCGTGGGCACGGCAAAACCACCAATGTAATATCGTTACTGCGGAATGTAGAAACAGACAAACTAACCTGGGGAAGGAACATAAATCGTTTGGTGAGCGGCATGATCCCTTCGGTTTTGCCGTGCCCACTGACGAAGAAAAGGTGCGGACTGTCTTTTATATCCCAATCCGATGTGGTCACAGGCGGTGATTTGGCGTGCGCAGGATGGAACATGCGCACATGTAGGTCGGCAGATGATAGGAAGTGAGGAGAAGGGGAGCGGCTGTCGTTCACGTCACACACTGAGAGCACTGTCGACGAATTTGCTGTAGTCGATGAAACGGCGCTGACAAACAGCAAAACCTGAGGAAGGAACATAAATCATTTGGTGAGCGGCATGATCCCTTCGGTTTCGCCGTGCCCACTGACCATGCTCGAGGGCTCGCTATCCTCAGCATTAAACAATTCAGAAGCCAGTCCGCATTGTACCGCGTGCGACACGGAGACTTTCCTTTCAACTGTTTAAACGATGTCATAAATGCAAGTCGCTGTAAAGGCGGAAGTTCGGCCAACGCTTCCTCGATTCTGTTATCGGGCATTCCAGAAAGCCTTTTCTTCAGAGCCGAAATTTCCTTCTTTAGCTTTTGATTCTCAGCAGCCGCTTTAAGCAGCCTCTTCTTCACATTGCGTAGTTTCCGATATCGCTTCAGCGTTGCGCTCGGAGCCTTAATGCTCAGACGAAGTTTCCTCTGTAGACGGAGACAACGCGCGCACACTAGTTGCTTTGTAAGTACATTGCACTGCTTGTGGTGCATATTGTCTGATGTCGCCGTGTCACGCTGGCCTGCTTCCACACCCGCGCATGTGTTCAAGCTGTCTGCTTCTCTCAGGATTCTTTCCGCAATTGCAATGCTAGTCGCAGCTCGAAATAGCATCTTGTGATTTTTCTGTAGCTGTTTATGCAGCAAGTACCATCCCCTTCAAGCACAACCGTTTTCATTACTCGCAGATGCCCGGCTGCCAGTTACCTCATATAAAATACCCACATCGCTTCTGTTGCGTCGTCCTCAACAATTTCGAACTTCCAGAGCGCATAAGGCAGTGTCACGTTTGTGAGCTCATTGAGCACAAAGAGTGTAGCGCATATTTCCGAAGTTCCTTCTTCCAAGCCCGACAGCAGGTTTGAAGTTGAAGAGCTATCACTACAAGCTTCGCCCGATGTACTTGCCGCAGCACTTGCGCTCATTCTTTTGGTGGACCTCCCTTTCGCTTCACATTGTTGGGCTTTGAGATGCGCTCAGGCAGCCCAGGAAAGAGCCGAGGAAGTGCGCCTGGAACAAGCATCCATTTCCCGCGAGGAATCAGTATTTCTTTGTTACCCTACATTTTTATAGTATTTCGAAAAGTCGTCGTCCTCAAAGTGGCGTTTAGACACTTTTGATTTGTTTGTGAGGATTTGTCTTTTCGGTGTAGCATGCGTGCCCAACTTTTAAACTTTCCAGCGTCTTGCAGCGGTGCGAAAAAATGGTGACCAGGTGGGGTGTTCTGTAAGAGTTCACCTAGTGGACTATTTCAACCACCGCTGATTGTCTCCTCTCCTCCTCACTCGCACAACTCCATCCAATCAGCAGCGGCCGAAATGGACAGTCCACTAGGTGGACTCTTACAGAATACTCCCCCCCCCCCCCCTCCAGCTACATTATGTCTCAGGCCGCTGGTGCAGCCTGGCGCAAAACAGCACTGCATAAGGAACTTGTCGCTGTCATGAGACGCGGAAACGCTTCTTCAAGAAGCTTTTCAAGAGAGCAAATGACGACACTTCACACAAAACCTACAAAACGGAGAAGGATAGCGGTAGAAAATGCTGCGCACCCAACATGAAACCAGATGTGAAAGCAGAAGTCAAGTTTCAAGTTCATTGCCAGGAACGCATTTACAATACGTAGCTCAGATATGACAAATTTTCACAAAGAGCCTCAAAATAAAGAACTGTGAAATAACTACTTCTCAAAATGGAAACCGGATATCTACCACAAATGAAGCAACTTCTCTCAGAAGGCAAACAAGAAGTGACGAAAGACGCGATCGCAGCGCCGCTAGTTCGCGGGACCACCACTTCGGCCACCTCCCGAGCGGAGCTGTGACACTGAAGTATGTCTAAGAACCTTGGTGGTAAGAAACCTCCTCCCTACCTACTAAACACGCAAACAGCTATATGATGTCTAAAATATGTCTTGAACGGCCTATTTAGAAGTCTATTACCTGTCTTGATCCCGACATTTTGTAGCCATGGACGTCTAGAAGTACTTGCTAACGTTACGCTAACAGTTGGCTAGTGGACAGCTCGACAAGAACTGAAGACTTCGTTTAGACATACCCTCAAATTTTTGTGGCAGCTGTTACAATAACACGAGGTTTGCCCACAGTTACAATTTATTTTAGATGAGGCACGGACATCAGAAGAAAACAGCTTATATTGTCTGATAGAGTGATGCCCAGGTAGCTTTTCCAGATGTGAACCATGGGAATAGTGTAGTACAGCCTCATTCGTCAACTAGTGCTTTTTACTTAGACCAATCAATTGACTGCCACCTGTCAGATTTATTTAGCAAATAAAACAAGATCTGTATTCTATGCTGATATAATGCCAATGTTCTGTCCATTGATAACATGCTCATTGACCTAAACAAGAACATCTCTGCATGAAACGCGTCATTATTGACAAAACTTTGCCCTGCTGGGTCTCTACCAAATTGAACTAGTTTCTAGCAGCGAAACATTTTGTCAGTGATGTTGCAGTTCAGGTAAAAATTACATGGTTTCAGCTACAAGGGGCACAATAGCCTGACATCAGTATACGAAACAGAACGCTGTGCTCCAATTAACTGTTAAGAACTAAAGGATAGTACACATCTGGAAAAACACTCTGCGAACCACTCTAACTGGCATTATAAATATATTTTTTGTGATGTCCATGCTTCATTTAAAAGTAAATTGTAACTTACTTTCTGGGTGTCCCTTGTAAGGTAACGCCACATTCTTGTGCAGAAATAATGGCCAGTTCTTCGATACACCATCTATTAGCGAATTCCTTGCACGTTGCATGTTACCAGAACTGAAAGATAAATCATAATATGCTGGGTTTTTTTTTCATACACTAAACGATGAGTTTTTTCATGCATAAAAGATGATTGCAAGCGAAAATGCAGCAAGACATCTACTTCACACCACGTCACAGAGTCATACTTTATTGCCTAATAAATTATAAAAGATGCAGAAAGTGTAATTAACAAGAGTGACAAATAGCAGCAAAGGTGAGCATGGATAAATCTTGAAGATGATTGCCGCCGCTGCCAGAGCGGGCCAGCCTTCGTACGAGAGCACTGGTTGCCCACAAAAATTTGCTGTCACAAGCTACGTACGCATGAAGGTTCTTGTAGACATAGGCAAGCAATACCTGCACAGAAGAGGGAAAAAAGGCGATGGAGGAAATGGTAATGTTGAAATTGGAACTTCAATTAGCAACATGTGCTAAGTAAGAAGTTTGGCTCACATTAACAATAAATTTAAGCACTTCTTTCTCTTACATTACGGGTATCTTAAGGTATGTATGTGACGATGTTTAAAATGACTAGTATATTTCATGGAATTTAGTTACTAAATTGCAGAGCACAGTCAAAGTCAGCCTTGAAATTAGTATGTGGTGTTTTGTGGCTAAAAAGCTACTTATCAACTTGTCTGAGAAGCTTCCTGCAAAATATAATCAGTTTAAAACAGTAATACACTCTGTAGCTAAATGATGTACTAACTTAATTAAAAAGTTAAATAGCGTTTTATATTGTTAAACTAAAAGCAAGTTTGGCATTTTGCACTGCCTAGCTGTTGCCTTTTCTTCAAACTTAAACATGACACAGTACAGAGTAGGCAGGTCGCATGCAAAGGAGGACTAGTGATAGTGTTCCAAAGCAACACTCCTAGCTGGATCAATAACTTTTGTTCACATATTTTCATGGGACCCTAATTGGCTTAGGGCAATCCCTCACACAAATGATGCATCATCTTGGATGATGCGTCATACAACATTTAAAGTATCTCATGATGTGATCAAACCATAACATTGCCCACTGTCTTGGAAGTGTTAACATGCGGTTTGCGCGAGAAAATGCAAAGTGATTTGTATAGGTAGCAAATTCATCAGTGCATCTATAGCCTCAGGTAATTCTGAGCATCTATGTTGACCCGCAATTCAGAAGTCACTGCACACAAAAAGGTGTATTCAAGTAATGGTCCATGCTGAATAATTGCCCGCCTAGTGAAAAGTCAAATATGTCAGGCTAATGGGCCAGGGCAAATAAATTGCTAAATTCTGATAACATCTCCAATGATATTACTGAAATAGGTGACAAAAAGCAGCACAGGTAATATTATAGTTATGTAATGGAGTGTTTGAACAGTTCAGTTGGTAGCGTCTGTTCGTAATCGAGAAGGAAGGTCACGCAGAGCAGGAACAGCTGGTTGCCCGAACGGCTCACGCTCGTGCTAAGCACTGGCGATCTGGCTGGCCCACTGGTTCCACTGCAGGCACGGAACAGACGATCTGGTTGGCCTTGTCCTTGGGCTCTTCTTCATTACAATTACCCCCGGTGCAAAAGCGGAGCCATCCTGGCGACTTACGACGTGGAGAAGAGCTGGTCATAGAATTGTTTCAGGCGGTGAACGTGAACAACATCCCGTCCACGGCGGCGCTTGTCGGATGTCGGTGTAAGCGGCTCTATGACATAGTTGACCGGAGAGGTGCGTTCGACGATGCGGTATGGTCCATCATACTGCGAGAGAAGTTTTGTCGAAAGTCCAGGCGTGGTAGCAGGCACGGACAGCAAGACAAGTGTGCCGGGAGCGAAGTTCGGATTCGTAGCGTCGCCATCACGATTGGCATTTTGTCGTTGTTGGTCGGCGGAGGTGAACTTTCGGGCTAATTGACGGCATTCCTCGGTGTATCGGGCGACGGCTGAAACGGGAGCACACTCTGACGCGTCTGGTGTATAAGGCAACACCGTATCGATGGTATGGGAAGGATCGCAACCGTAGAGAAGAAAGTATGGAGAAAAATCCTGTAGCACTTTGTGTAGCCGTATTATATGCGTACGTGACAAATGGGAGGATGATGTCCCAGTTTGTATGCTCCGATGAAACGTACATGGCGAGCATATCACCTAGGGTGCGATTGAAACGCTCCGTAAGCCCGTTAGTTTGAGGATGGTACCCGTGGTGGTCCGGTGAACTATGCAGCATTGAGCAAGCAGTGCTTCAACCACCTGCGACAAAAACACACGGCCTCTATCACTCACCAGCTCCCGAGGTGGGCCATGACGAAGAATGAAACGATGGAGCAGAAAGGATGCAACGTCACTGGCGGTTGCTGCAGGTAGAGCAGCGGTTTCACCATAACTGCGACAATAATCCATCGTTTGTCTGCGGGTGTTAGCAGTAGCGGCCCGTACAGGTCAATTCCCACACTGTCGAAGGCACGAACATTGCACGGAAGCGGCTGTAATAAACCGTGGGCCGGATGAGGCGGAGATTTGCGGCGTTGGCATTGCGGGCACGAGCGGACAAACTTTTGGACAAAAGTAAACATTCCTCGCCAGTAGTAACGTTGCCGCAGGCGCTCATACGTCTTCAAAACGCCTGCGTGTGCACATTGTGGGTCAGTATGGAAAGACGCGCACATGTCTGAACGCAAAGTCTTAGGGATAACCAGGAGCCACTTGCGACCATCGGGCTGGTAGTTGCGTCGATACAATAGGTTATCCCGGACAGCAAAATGGGCAGCCTGGCGACGCAGGGTGCGGGAGGTGGGAGATGCAGGCGAGCCAGAAAGGAGATCCAGAAGAGAGGCCCCCCAAGGATCCTTGCGCTGTTCTGATTCGCAGGTGGCGATGTCGACCGAGGATACCGCCTCAATGGTGGAGAGGGAGGCCGTGTCGGCTGGCAGCGGAAAGCGGGACAGAGCGTCGGCGTCAGTGTGCTTGCGACCTGAGCGGTAGATGACGTGTATATCGTATTCTTGAATGCGCAGAGCCCAGCGGGCAAGGCGTCCAGACGGGTCTTTGAAAGAGGATAACCAACAAACATGGAAAGGCCTGCCATATAAATAAGGGCGAAACTTCCCGAGTGCCCAAACGATGGCCAAGCATTCTTGTTCTGTGACGCTGTAATTGCGTTCCGCTTTGGTCAGCGCACGACTGGCGTTAGCAACAACGTACTCGGAGTAGCCAGGCTTGCGCTGCGCAAGGACAGCGCCAAGGCCAATACCACTGGCATCGGTATGCACTTCAGTTGGGGTGGTGGGGTCGTAGTGTCGCAGTATAGGCGGAGACGTCAGGAGACGGCGTAAGGTCACGAACGGGGTGTCGCAAGCAGGAGACCAGGAGGCTAGGTCGTTGGCGCCACTTAGGAGTTGTGTCAAAGGTGATATAATTGAGGCAAAATTGCTAACAAAGCGTCTGAAGTAAGAACAGAGGCCGATGAAGGCGCGGAGTTCTTTTAATGTCTTAGGTTTGGGAAACTCTGTCACAGCGCGAAGTTTTGATGGGTCGGGGCAAATGCCGTCTTGTGATACGACGTGACCTAGAATCATAAGCTTGCGCACGGCGAACTGGCACTTTTTCAGGTTCAGTTGCAGGCCTGCGTTGGTCAAGCACGTCAACAGTTGCCTAAGGCGAAGAAGATGCGTGCTGAAATCAGGGGCGAACACAACGATGTCGCCGAGGTAGCACAAACACGTGCTCCATTTGAGACCGCGCAAGATATTGTCCATCATTCTTTCAAACGTAGCAGGCGCATTGCGTAGGCCAAATGGCATCACATTAAATTCGTATAAACCATCCAGAGTAATGAGTGCAGTTTTAGGGCGATCAACTGCTGACATCGGGACCTGCCAGTAGCCCGAACGTAAATCCAACGAAGAAAAAAATGCAGCGCCTTGCAAGCTGTCCAGAGCGTCGTCTATGCGTGGTAGAGGGTAGACTTCTTTTCGCGTTATCTTATTAAGACGGCGATAATCGACGCAGAACCGAATGGAACCATCTTTTTGTCTGACGAGATCCACCGGTGATGCCCACGGTAGATGACGTGTATCGTATGCCCACGGGCTATTGGAAGGTCGAATGACGCCGCGCTGAAGCATGTCGTCCACGTGCTCACTGATCACCTGACGTTCCTTGGCGGATACGCGGTACGGGCGCTGCCGCAATGGCGCGTTGGAGCCAGTGTCGATGTGGTCGCTGACGGTTGACGTGCGACCCAGAGTAGGCTGAGTGACATCAAAAGAAGAACGGAACTGGGCAAGCAGGTGAAGAAGCTGGGAGCGCTGCTCGGAAGTAAGGTCATCGGCAATGAAAGGTGTGAATAAGTCAGGTGATGGCGGAGCAGAAGTGGAAAGTGCACAGAAGTCAGTGAGCTCTGCATACGAAGCATCCGGCACGTCGGTTATAAACATGTCATCAAGAGGCTGAACATGGCCAAGTGCTTCACCGCAAGGAGCCGTCAGGGCTGTAGGAAGCGGATTGCAGACAACGATGGCGCTAAGACCGGCTGAAATGTCAAGCGTGGTGAAAGGGAGGGGAACATCTTTGCGGGTTATGAAGAGTTCCGAAGGAGTGAAGAGGACAGGGCCTTCAGAGACAGCGCCACAGAAGACGGGAACAACGGCAGACGAGTACGGCGGTATGGCGATGTCTTCCCGAAGGACTAGCTTAGAGGGAAGAGATGTGGCGCCGACGAGGGGTACGTCACACAAAGGCGATAATTCTACTTCAGCACGGGCACAATTGATGACGGCGTTATTTCGCGAAAGAAAGTCCCACCCAAGTATCGCGTCGTGAGAGCAGGACTGAAGAACCACAAACTCCACAATATAGAGAACGCCCTGAATAACAACTCTAGCTGTGCATGCTGCTGAAGGCTGTACTGATTGGGCGCTTGCTGTGCGAAGAGAAAACCCAGAAAGTGGCGTCGTAACTTTCCGTAAGGCGCGAGAGAGGCGTTCGTTTAGACCCAGACACGGCTGCTCCAGTATCAATTAGCGCAACGGTAGGGAGGCCGTCCACAGTAAGGTCGACAACGTTCGAAGGCGACAATGGAGGACTTGTACAGATCGATGGCGACGCAGTTCTTGCCTCCTGAACTGCGGCGCTTACTTTTCCTCTTGCGCGGGGGACGCATGGGGGATAACGAGCGGCGACGCGGGGAAGGCGAACGACGTGTAAGGACCGGGCGCTCGGCTGGTGGCCTGTTCGACTGCCGGCTAAGATAAGTGTCTTGAAAAGGTTGCACGTCGGCGTAGGGAGGCGACAGCACTAACTCATCAGAGTGCAGCATGCGGCGGCGGCAGAGTCGTGCAACATAGCCGGGAATACCGCAGGCATAAGATATGGGCCTGTTTTGTGTGCGCCAAGGATTATCAAACGCAAGAGCAGGTCGATGAACGGGATGACGAACGGGTGGTAGCGGCCGTGGATGTAGCGCAACGAATGGTTGACGAGGAGGCTGCGCGGCGACGGATGCGTAAGTAGGTGGCGCGGCGCCAGGGTACAGCTGATGCTGCATTGGTAGAGCCTCAGCAACTTGAGGCTGCGCGGCGACGGATGCGTAAGTAGGTGGCGCGGCGCCAGGGTACAGCTGATGCTGCATTGGTAGAGCCTCAGCAACTTGAGGCTGCGCGGCGACGGATGCGTAAGTAGGTGGCGCGGCGCCAGGGTACAGCTGATGCTGCATTGGTAGAGCCTCAGCAACTTGAGGCTGCGCGGCGACGGATGCGTAAGTAGGTGGCGCGGCGCCAGGGTACAGCTGATGCTGCATTGGTAGAGCCTCAGCAACTTGAGGCTGCGCGGCGACGGATGCGTAAGTAGGTGGCGCGGCGCCAGGGTACAGCTGATGCTGCATTGGTAGAGCCTCAGCAACTTGAGGCTGCGCGGCGACGGATGCGTAAGTAGGTGGCGCGGCGCCAGGGTACAGCTGATGCTGCATTGGTAGAGCCTCAGCAACTTGAGGCTGCGCGGCGACGGATGCGTAAGTAGGTGGCGCGGCGCCAGGGTACAGCTGATGCTGCATTGGTAGAGCCTCAGCAACTTGAGGCTGCGCGGCGACGGATGCGTAAGTAGGTGGCGCGGCGCCAGGGTACAGCTGATGCTGCATTGGTAGAGCCTCAGCAACTTGAGGCTGCGTGGCGACGGATGCGTAAGTAAGTGGCGCGGCGACAGGGTACTGCTGATGCTGCATAGGTAGAGCCTCAGCAACTTGCTCTTCAATGACCCGCCGGAGCGTAGGGGCGAGCTGTGTAGGAGGCTGTGACGGCAGCGGCTGCTGCTGGGGTAGCTCAGCGAAGGGCATTAGAGAGAGCTGACGTGCAATTTCCTCCCGCACGAAAGCTTGGATTTGTGTGAGCAGGGGGGAGCGATCAGGGAGGACGGTCATGGAAGAAAGGGCCTCGTCAGCCACTGAGGGGCGCCTGGTCTAATCGCGCTGCCTTCTCAACTCGTCGTAGCTTTGGCACAAGTTTATGAGCTCTGCTACGGTGCGCGGACTCTTGGCGATCAACATTTGAAAAATGTCGTCGGCGATGCCCTTCAAAATGTGCTTCAATTTCTCATTTTCGGGCATAGAAGCATCCACACGTTTGCACAGGTCGAGAACCTCTTCGATGTAACAGGTGAATGTTTCACCGGGTTGTTGCGCTGGCTCTCGTAACCGCTTCTCGGCGCGCAACTTGTGGACGGCGGGGCGACCGAAAACTTCAGCGAAACTGGCCTTGAACGCGGACCAGGACTGAAAGTCGGCTTCGTGATTTTTAAACCACAGGTGAGCCACTCCCGCAAGGTAGAAGATGACGGCATTTAACTTGGCGGTATCGTCCCATCGATTGTGCAAGCTCACCCGTTCGTATGTAGACAACCAGTCATTGACGTCCTGCTCATCCGCACTGCTGAAAACCGCTGGATGGCGTTGCGGGACAGCGCCAGAGCAGGCAACGGAGGGTGGCGGCGACGTCGGCTGGGGAGAGGCAGGCATGACGGGATGCAGAGTCCGAGACCGGAGTTCCAGGGTGTAGATGTTGTTGAATACCCCGCACCTTCCACCAATTGTAATGGAGTGTTTGAACAGTTCAGCTGGTAGCATCTGTTCATAATCGAGAAGGAAGGTCACGCAGAGCAGGAACAGCTGGTTGCCCGAACGGCTCACGCTCGTGCTAAGCACTGGCGATCCGGCTGGCCCACTGGTTCCACGCAGGCACGGAACAGACGATCTGGCTGGCCTTGTCCTTGTGCTCTTCTTCATTATAGTTATGACAAAATTTTAAAAGCACCTCTTTAAACTGCTGGAACCCTCAGCATCATGCCTGTTCTACACGCACATAAATTGTAGCAGCAAAGCATACCTTTTACAGCACACATAAATATTAAATTAGACTGCTTGCTGATGCTGTACAGTAAATTCCTGTAAACTAAATCATACAGAAAACATTTAGAATACAGAACTGATCACATACTGGCTTGAATACATTTCTGCATTAGGAAAGCAAGGTGTAATGTACACTGTTGTAGCAAATTTTTATTCATGGTATGGAATACTCATATGACACAACAGAGTTAATTTGTGAGGAGTTCTTAATTAGCAGTGACTACCTACAGGTAAAATTTGGAAGGCTTAGGGAAACTAATTATAAGTAGTACTGTGTATGTACACTGGCACTGAGAAATTGGTTATAATAGTGGCAGCTTATAAGGGACCAGTGCAAAAGAATGCCCGTTTGTGAGAAACCAACTAGCTATTTTACCACGAAGCGCTCCTTGGCCTTAACCCATATGCAAAGCACTGGGAGGACCAGAGAGTGTACAGTCTATTGGCTTACATTGATCGTGATGAGGTCCCGTCAACCAGCTAGCGCCATGGTACAAAAAGGATGTCGAGCCGTCTATGGAGTGAAAGGAACAAAATAAGAGAGCATCAAGTCAGTTGAAAGACAGATTTGCAATTACTAAGGAGGTGACCCCCAGTCACAGTCATTCATCAATAAATGTCAAGCAGTCGTGATTGCACTCCCAGATTAAGCACCTACTAAGCTAAAAGTTTTGCTGCTTATTTACAACAAAACTCAAGTTAAATTTGTACATAAAGCAGACGATTGCATTTGGAATTGTATAGATAAAGTTAACATCGAGTGGGTCTGGCGGCAGCATCGCAAACATGCACTACAAATTTGCCTACTTCTTACAGATTGCTGCAAGTACCTGTTTCCACAATCTTCAATGTTGTGCTCCTTCGGATTGCCGGCTCGTCGGTCTGCCCCACCGGACGGTCGACGCTTGCTCAGGAAGCTTCACGTGTCCGTTGCCAACAAAGGCACTAAACGCAAACGTGTCAGCCTGCGTGGACTGCTTCCTTCCCTGTTGGCCAGCGCTAACCTGGCGGTACTGCGCATGCTCCGGCACCTCGGCGACATCTACGTGCTCGCAACAGGATAAAGGACGGACGCCTCTGGGGTTCCACTTCAGTGGGCCTGGCGGCAGCATCGCAAGCATGCGCTAGAAATTTGCCTACTTCTTCTTACAGGTATGCAATTGGTATGGTTGTAAATGCTATAGAAATGATGGTCGCTTCTTGTTACTGCTGCCGGACCCCCCCCCCCCCCCACGTTCTTTTTCCCGAAAAGTGCTGCCTGTCTTGTGCGCATGTTGAAAAGCCTGTTGATTCTTTCAGGCGACATAGAAACCAATCCGGGTCCCATCACCGAAAAAATGTTGGCCGAATTGCTATCAGGACAGGCTCGCATAAGCAACGAAATATCTGCACTAACCTCTAAAATTGTCTCTTTCGATGATCGTCTATCTAAACTAGAGTCACTTGTCGCCAACACCAAAGATGTCGGTGAGCGCGTGCAGAAACTAGAAAATACTGTTTCTGGTCTCTCAGATATGATCCAAAAGCTGGAGCGTAAGAACGACGACCTTGAAAATCGGTCGCGACGGAATAACTTGGTTATTCATGGATTATCTGAAACACTGAATGAGACACCTGAGGCACTTCGTACTTCAGTACTAAGCATGCTAACGTCAAAGCTTGACGTCACGTGTGATAACATCGAGCGTTGCCACAGACTTGGGCAAAAAACGACAGGTAAAGATAGACCAGTAATTATGAAACTGTTGCATTTTTTAGATATGTTAGCTAACGCACGCAAACTGAAAGGTTAAAAAATTTACATCAGTGAAGACTTTTCGGCACGCGTGCGACAGGTGCGCAGAACCCTATGGCAGAATTCAACGGAACTCAGAAAAGTCGCAAAGAAAGTACGGTTACAACAAGAGCACCTGATTATCGAAAGTGTTCGGTACGAGTGGAGCGACGCCAGAAAGTGCGTTGTTAAGGGGTTTGATTACATCGGTTCCAGGAATTCCAACTGACTTC
Organism: Dermacentor andersoni; assembly: GCF_023375885.2. Lineage (NCBI taxonomy): Eukaryota > Metazoa > Arthropoda > Arachnida > Ixodida > Ixodidae > Dermacentor > Dermacentor andersoni. Next base: position 14,451,817 of record NC_092820.1, read on the forward strand.
CACATAAAAGGAAACTGACACTTGTGAACTTTAATGCACGCAGCTTGGTTAACAAATTTGTTTGTTTGAACTGGCTTGTAGAATGTCACAAACCATCAATAATATGTGTTACTGAGACTTGGCTAAATGACTCCATTTCTGAGAATGAATTTTTGCCGCCTGGTTGCTCAGTGTTGAGAAATTACAGGACTGCTCGCGGTGGTGGCGTATCGCTTTTTATTTCTAGAGATACTAAATACGTCTTGCTACCGAAGCTTCATGATAGCGAATCGGTTTGGTGCAAGATTGACTTTGGCGGCTTTACTACTGTGATTGGCGCTGTATACCGACCGCCAAATGATGTCAATTCAATCCACGCTGTCACGGATTATATTGCAGTTAACAGGCTACAAAATAGCCAGTTAATAATATTTCGCAATTTTAATGCACCCTACATTGACTGGCATTCTCTTTCTTCTACTAGACGTGATGCTGCGATGCTCTAATCAATCTTGCTGTGTCATATGATTTAACACAGGTTGTTAGCTCGTTCGCCCGAGAATCTGCTATTTTGGCTTTGGTCTTCTTCAATGATGGGCTCCTGTATAGTGAGTGTGACGTTGTCCAGGGCATCTCCGATCACAAGGCGGTAATTGTCCACCTAGATATTGCTCTAGAGCCCAATAAGCCAAATATAGTACCGTCCATGACTTTTCTCGAGCTGACGACAATTCTATCGTCGCCTCGCTTGCATCACACTTTGATGAGTTTATGTTTTCGAGCGATGCCTTTGGTGTTGACTTGTTGAAATGTTTCACAACATTGTCAAAGAGTGCATAGCTAATTTCGTACCAAAAAATGTGTAAAGCGAAACCCGAAGCACCCTTGGTACACTAGAGAGATTATACAGTTGATTCGCCGGATAAAGCGCTTGCTCCGTGGCTCTCGCACTCAGAATGTCCGAGAAAGCTCAATGCTAACATCGCTTAGACAAATTCATAAGTCTAAATTGCAGCACGCTAGAGACTGCTACTATAACAACACTCTGACGACATTCCTAAAAGACAGCCCATCCAAATTCTGGAAAACGGTTGTTGTTCCTATGTCCAACTCAACTTCTGTGGTCATTAACGGACAGTCGTGTTCAAATGCTGTCATGATCTCTGAAGCGTTCAATACACATTTTAAATTTGTTTTTGTTGAAGATAACGGCATTATCCCTACGTTTCACTGCGGTAGTGCTTCAGCATGTTTTCCAAAACTTCGGATAACGATTAGGGGAGTTCACGGCCTCTTGTTAAATATTGATACTAGTAAAAGTGCAGGACGAGATAACATTCCAAACACGTTTTTAAAGAGATACTCAGAATATTGTGCGCGGTTTCAAAAATCTGTCGAATTGCAAACTGTTCCGAGTGTCTGGAAGGTTGCTCAAGCTGTACCGATACACAAATCTGACATTAGGCAAACAATTTCCAATTATAGACTAATCTCGTTAATATCTACTTGTTGTAAACTACTAGAACACATAATTCATAAGCATATTATAGAGTACCTCAACGATAACAACATTCTTTCACATCATCAGCATGGTTTTAGATCGGGTTTCTCCACGGTTACGCAACTAATTGAATTCGCTCACGACGTTGCTACTACACTTAACAATCGTGGCCAGATTGACGCCATATTTGTTGACTACTCCAAAGCGTTTGACAAGGTATGTCATGCTAAGTTACTTATGAAGCTTGACTCTTTATTCAGATGCATACACGGCAATCACGTGCTCGGCTGGATAAGAGACTACTTGCATCTGAGGTCCCAGTTTGTCTCATTTAATCAGGCGCACTCATCTTCAGTCGGTATTTCTTCCGGCGTCCCACAGGGCGCCATATTTGGACCATTTTTATTCATTATATACCTTCATAATGTCGAGAGTGTTGTTACTAACACTGCTGTTAAGCTCCGTTTGCATGCAGACGACTGTGTCTTGTACTCTAACATCGGCAGCGTCAATACCCAGGAGATGCTGAATAACACTTTCAACGCCTTCTGCAACTAGAGCAAGACCTGGCAAATGGAAATCAACTTCGATAAAACGGTATCAATGACCTTTTCGAACAAAAAAGAACCCCTGAAATTTGCCTACAGTAATGATGAGAAGGTTTTGACTTATGTCACTAAGTTCAAATATCTTGGTGTAATTCTTTCTCTTCCAAGTTAAAATGGCACAAACACGTCGACTTCATTTGTTCCAGGGCTCTAAAACGACTTGGATATTTAAAAAGAACACTAAAACCAGCAACCAAAGAATGCAAACTAGCAGCTCACAGATCCCTCGTGAGGCCCACTCTAGAATATGCATCTGCTGTCTGGTCACCTCACTGCGTATCTGATGTATCAAATCTTGAGGCTGTGCAGAAGAAAGCTATTAGATTTATTTATAATCGATACGATCGCAATTTCTCCCCTTCTCTGCATGCTGGCCTGCTATCGCTTGAGCCAATGGCACATAGGCGCACGTGTGAAAGGATTATAATGTTGCACAAAATTGTACATGCTTCTGTCATGGTCGACGTACCTGTGACATTTGTTGGCTCCTCGGCAAGTGCAACGCGAAGAGCCAATCCCTTGAATATTGTTCCTTTTCGAGCTCACTTAGATAGCTTCAAATTTTCTTTCTTGCCATTTACCATTGAATTGTGGAACACGCTACATACTAATCTACGAGAATTACCACTTGAGCGTTTTGTAAACGAAGTTCGTTTACATGTGACATGTTGATTGTATGTTATCTTCATGTACTTACCCACTCCTGCTATGTCTAAAATTTGAGACAGCAGTATTTGTAAATAAACAAATAAATAAATAAATAACATTGCAGTTATATTTTTGTTTTGCTCTAAAGTGAGAACGCTACAAACTGCATAGTCACTGACACACGCGCGTGCGCACGCAACGCTGTAATCCATGCAAGAACAAAAGGACACAAAATAGGGCGAGTTCAGCCTCGTTCAGGCTTACAGCCAGCGCGTCATCTTCAAACGCACTTCCTTCGATTGGTTCGTGCTACGTTAACCACAAGGACTAACAAGCAGGGAAAAGTTCTGACTGGTGTTGCGGAAGTCGTAGAGTGCCGTAGTGCTGAACTGCTTAACACAAGCAGAACCCTCGTATAAAAGTAAAGATGACGAAAACTCGCAGGGCAGAGGAGCCCATCCATCAAGAATTGTCGCAGGTAACACCTAAAAAATATTCACATTGTTGACGAAAAACGAAGTGCAATGTATTTCACTTACCGGAAAAAGCGTTATCCGAACGTGCGACGTACAAAGACGCACCGAGACACGAAGGCGGCGAACGCAGATCCCGCCATTGTGGTATTAAGCCGTCGGCGAAAACACGCAATACAGCCGATGTCACGAAGCACTGATGCAAAACACACGGCAAACTGCATCAGCACAGCTAAATGACTCCAGTTAATATCCAGTATAAATGTACAGGACGCCTTAGAATGATGCACAACTGGCATAACGAACCCACGACCGAGACATTGCGGGCGGCAGTGGCCGTTTTGTCAACCTGAACATCGCCCCCGAGGGCTCCGTGGTCGCTGCGCATGCGTTAGCTGAGAGAAGGTCTGACCCAGACATGCTGACCCAGACCTAGGGCTCAGACCCAGACCTAGGGCTGACCCAGACATGCCAGAGGAAAGAAAGCTGCGATATCTCTTGCGAGGAGTGAAGGAGCAACTGTTTGCCGGCCTTGTGAGAAATCCACCGACAACAGTGGCACAGTTCACAAAAGAGGCTACAGCCATTGAACGGGCCCTGCATCAACGATACCGCCAGCATGACATGAGCAACTCGGCGGCGAACACTTCAGTACTGGCTGCGAGTAACGACATGTCTCTGCGTGAAGTTGTCCGAGAAGTGGTGCGAGAAGAGCTTCGGCAGCTCGGCTTTGTGGTTGCGCCTACGGAACCGACGCCAGCGTTATCTTTTGTTGCTGATGTAGTCCGGGAGGAAGTCCGGCAAGCTTTTTCAGCGCCAGACTGTGGCAACGTTCCGCGGCGCCTCACTTATACGGAGGCTGTTCACCGTCCACTCAACGCAACTTCAACGCCGTTGACACCCATAACTACAACACCACCTACGCCACAAATAGAGCCGACATCGTCACCCTCGTCGACTCTACCGACCCCGCCGATCATGCCAGCACAAACAACGCCGTATTTTCGACATGCGCACGCCACTCCTTGGCTCCATGGAGAGTTACCGCCGAACTATCAGCGTCGGAAAACCGATTTGTGGCGCACCGTCGACCGTCGACCAGTGTGCTACCATTGTGGTGAAGCTGGACACGTCTATAGAGTTTGCCGCAAATGGAACAACTATCTCGCCGCTCAACACCCAGGCTTTCCTGCCAACTATGCTTATTCTCCGTACGACGGTCGACGCGCTTACAACGACGCTCCTGTGAACAGTCAGCCACAAAATACGACGACGCCCCGACCACGTTCTCCTTCTCCATCTCCGGCGCGCTACAATTCGCGGACTCGTCGCAGTTTTGCCGACGTCACTAGGGGCAGATCGCCTAGCCCTCGACGGAGAAACTAGCCGCAGCGACCTCCGGGGGTGAGGTTGCCAATACTCTAACTGCTCTACAGCCCCCGTTATCGACGAACGACGACGTGAAGACTACATTGACGAAAAAGACGCCCAGCACAACGACGAATACGACGGATAGAAGTACGAAAGACGTAACTGACATCGTCTGCGCCGAGCTCATCGTTTGCATTGACGGCCACGAAATAGCCGCTCTGGTTGACACTGGCTCCCATTTTTCAATCCTTAGCTTACAGGTCGCTGACAAACTGAGGAAGGTGAAGACACCATGGCACGGGCCCAACATAAGAACCGCCGGAGGTCAGTTGATGACACCTGTCGGGAAATGCACGGCCCGACTCTTAATCGCCGGTTCAACCTTCGTCGTCACCCTCGTCATCCTTACTGAGTGTTGTAAAGAACTTATATTGGGCATGGATTTCCTACGGGAGTACGGCGCCGTGATTAACATCCCTGACAGAAGCGTCACATTTGCCACGAGTTCGGATAATGTCACCCATGAGAAGCCACAACAACCTCGCTTACGTATTGCCGCGGACGACTTCATACTTTTGCCGCGGAGTTGCTCTCTCGTACAGGTGCGCTGTGACAGCCTGCAAAGTGGGACTGGAGTAGCTGAACACATCGGTGCGCTAGCACTGAATTGCGGTGTGTCCATTGCCAGAGCACTTATCAATGTAATCGACGGAAGCGCCGAACTCTTGCTCACAAATTTTAGTAAGGAGCGCCGACACATCGTTAGAGGCACTGCTGTCGCCTATTTCGACGAAGTGACAGAAATACAAGACTGCCACTTAGCGCAGGAGTCGGCCTCTACAATCCACACAGCTGCATCTATTGTAGACGTTAATCCGACGTTAACGGCCGTTGAGCGGAACCGTCTTCTTGAGCTCATCAATCAGTACCAGGGCTGTTTCTCCTCTGCGTCAGGAGTTGGTCAAACGCCACTTACCAAACACCGCATCATTACTGATGTCGACGCCAGACCCATCCGACAAAACCCTTATCATGTGGCCCCAAAGGAACGCGAAGCAATACAAAAACAAGTGAAGACGAAGCTGGAAGATGGCGTTATTCGACCATCTAATAGTCCGTGGGCATCACCTGTAGTTTTAGTGAAGAAGAAGGACGGTAGCCTGCGCTCCTGCGTCGACTATCGGAAGCTCAATCAGGTCACTGAGAAAGACGTTTATCCACTGCCACGTATTGATGATTCCTTGGATAGGTTGCGAAACTCGCGCTACTTTTCCTCAATGGACTTGAAAAGTGGTTATTGGCAGATCGAAGTGGATAGAGAGACCGTGAGAAAACAGCGTTTGTGACGCCTGACGGACTTTATGAATTTCTGGTACTTCCTTTCGGTTTGTGTTCGGCGCCAGCAACATTTCAGCGTCTAATGGACACTGTGCTCTCCGGACTCAAATGGCAAACATGCCTGGTGTACTTGGATACGCTCTGCCAGTCTCACTTTGAAGCCTGAGAAGTGCCATTTTGGTTTTCATGAGCTCCAGTTCCTCGGTCACGTCGTCAGTAGCCAAGGAGTCCTACCTAATCCGGATAAAATTGCCGCCGTCGCTAATTTCCCGATTCCATCAGACAAAAAAGCCGTGCGACGTTTTCTGGGACTCTGTGCATATTACCGGCGATTCATTGCGAATTTCTCGCGTATCGCATGGCCGTTAACACAGCTCACCCGAGAAGATATGCCTTTTACTTGGGGCGAAGACCAGCAGCGGGCATTCCACGAGCTCCGGCAACCATGCAATCGCATCCCGTATTAGCACACTTCGATGAGGAAGCCCCGACGATATTGCATACAGACGCTAGTAATGTCGGTCTAGGGGCGGTGCTAGTACAATGGCAGGGCGACAGCGAAAAAGCGATTGCTTACGCCAGTAGGACACTATCCCGAGCCGAAGCTAACTACTCCACTACTGAAAAAGAATGCCTCGCAATGGTATGGGCAGTTCTGAAATTTCGTCCGTATTTGTATGGTCGGTCTTTCACCGTCGTTAGTGATCACCATTCCCTCTGCTGGCTCATTAATTTGAAAGATCCTTCCGGCCGGCTCGCACGCTGGAGTCTTCGACTCCAAGAGTTCGACTTTGTTGTTACATACAAGTCGGGAAAACAGCACGCAGACGCCGACTGCCTTTCTCGGTCTCCTGTTGAGCCGGCAGCACAAGACGATGACACGCTTTTTCTGGGACTCGTGGATATTGCCGATCTTTCACGCCAGCAACGGGATGACATCGAATTGCTGCCGCTTATTGATTACCTCGAAGGACGAACCAACAGCGTGCCGAGGCTCTTTGCAAGAGGGGTGGCATCATACTGTTTGCGTCGCAGCGTCCTCTACAAGGAGAACTTCTCGCCTAGCGGCAGCAACTGCTTACTTGTTGTTCCATCACCGCTTCGACGTGAAATCTTACACGCCTGCCACAACGAGCAGACTGCTGGGCACTTGGGCTACACTCGCACATTGGCACGGATTCGGCAGAATTACTACTGGCCGAGACTTACTGCGGTCGTTAAACGTTACGTTCAGACATGTCTGGATTGCCAACGTCGTAAACCGCCATCCGTCAAACCAGCCGGCTTACTGCACCCTGTTGACGTACCGGCCACACCATTTGCACAAGTAGGCATGAACTTTCTGGGCCCCTTCCCAACGTCTACTACTGGTAATAGGTGGATAATCGTTGCCACGGATTATCTGACTAGATATGCCGAGACAAGTGCCCTGCAACGGGCAACAGCAGATGAAGCGGCACGATTTTTTCTGGAATCCATCGTTTTAAGGCATGGCGCTCGCGCAGTAGTCGTCACGGACAGAGATACTGCGTTCATGGCCCAATTTTTAGATATCGTTCTACGTCTAAGTGGTACCGCCCACCGGAATACAACAGCGTATCACCCTCAAACGAACGGACTGACAGAACGACTCAATAGGACATTGGCTGATATGATAAGCATGTACGTAGATGTAGAGCATAGGAACTGGGACGAGGTTTTACCTTACGTCACCTTCGCGTACAATACGGCTCGTCAAGAGACCACTCGCAAGACGCCCTTCAGTCTCGTATACGGCCGTGAGGTTACAACATTAGACGCAATGCTCCCTCATGAACAGGGGCGTAGCCAGGGGGGGGAGGCTTATGGGGCTTCAGCTCCCCCCCCCCCGAAATTTTTTCGTGCAGTCCATGCACCGCCGACCAAAGCAACCCCAGGCGCAGGGAATCATTCTGGATTTGGTCTAGAATGTCTTTTTCACGCTCGAAAAGCCATTTCACCGCGAAAATTGCGAACTCGGGTTGGATTTCGCGGCAACGTCCATGCACCGGGAGTCACATAACGCAAGCAGCCCCATCCGAGCACAAAGTTTCAGTGGCGTTTTGATGACAAAGGGGCTCGCCGTGGCCTCTCGCGGAGGCCGCGGAATCTACACTCTATCATGGAATCTACGAAGCGCGTGGATGTCAATTCCGAAACATTATGGGTATAAAGTTCTATTAAACTGTTGATGTGAAAGGTGCATTGACATTTCCAAACGTGTGCTTTAGATTTTCAATTGCGGAACTTTGTAAGTTTAATGTTCCCATAAATATTTGATGCCAAAGGTGCATTAACTTTTCCGAAGTCGTACAACGGGCCATACAATGAGACAAGCTACAACACACTATCAGACAGGTTGTCAAAGCCCACAGTGAGGCCCGATGGGATGAAGCGTTGTGGTGGTTTATTCGTGCCGTCATGTCACATAAAAAAATATCAACATTTTTTTTCACCTGCGCCAAAGCCTCCAGTGAAGACACTAAAGCCAGCCAAGGTAACTATGTTCTTATTTATTTATTCTACTTCGACTTTTAATCGGGAGGGCACATTGAGCCTCTTCAATTGTTTTTGTTCTCGCTCACCTACCCGGGGGCTGCCAGAGCCAGCCAGAGCGCATGCGTTTTTTCAGTGTTGCCCCGACCACCGCGCGGCGCACTTCGGTGCGCGTTCTCTGGCCGAATGCATTTTTGCCTGGCAGAGTTTTGGACGCTTTCTAGCTAGCAGTCGAGAAAAATAAACAATGGTCGCTCGCCGCCATCACTGTGGGGACTCGACGGATTGCACCGCGTTCGCTTGAGCACAACCTCTCCAGAAAGTCTTGTCTCGCCGGTGTAGGATACCGAGCAGTATGCGCATTGTTCTTGGTGGACCAAGCGTCTCGTGTTTTCTTCGATATTCCTTTAATAGCCACATTAGTTGCCCAAAGTAGGCATTCGATTGTGACCAACATACTTTGCGTTTTCTTTTTTCATTATGGTTCCCCCACCCCAAGAATTAAAAAAAAGGGAACGTTGCGGCGCAGCGAATTGTCGCATGGTGTAAGTTCTATTTTGTTACATCTTTTGCGGAAAGTAATAGGCCATGGGACGCTTCAGCTGCCGGACACACTTACTATAGTATTGCGATAGCAATTATATGGAGACTCTAGGCGCATTCCTGCCGTCGCCGTCGCCCTCATGTTCCGCATAAAGTCCAAGGGCGATAACATCGTCACTGTGCGCCGCATGCTGTATGTGCGAGTGAAAGCGTGGGGGGGGGGGAAATGGGTGAGTCAACGATGGTGGCTTAGTCTTTTGTGCGCAAAGGAGAAAAGCGGGGAGCAAGCGCGCCGCCTTCCGTCGCGCGCAATGCACCGGGGGGAGTGGATGGTATTGGGGCGGGATCTAGGATTCTGTGAACCTGTGATTGCCCAACATGGTTTATTTGCCTTGTTTGACCCATTATATGCCATGACTTTTTCTTAGATACGTAGATTTATAGGAGACTTATACGTATGTTTGGATATCTTGTTGCGAGGTTTTGTGTAAACGTGCAGTGAACTTTGTCTCCAGTAATACCCACCCCGCGCAGTTATGGTTCTGTTCATTATCTGCAAGGCCTGCGCGTAGCACACAGGCAACTCTCATTTACAAAAGTGGCTCGCAGGTATGAGGATAAATGTTCTTTAATGCGCTCGTACACTGGGTTGAACATGGTTGCGTGACCTAATGGACGCTCCAGAAGTTGAGCAGCGTGGTGCCGTGAGGTTTTTGTCAGCTGAAGGTGGGGGCTTTCCCAAAAAGAAATTAGTCACCGTATGGCTGCCGTGTACATTGAACATTGCATTTCATTGGCTGCTGTGAAGCGTTTGAACAAACGGTTCAAAGAAGGACGTGAAAGTTGCAAAGACGATCCCAGACCGGGCCAAAGCCATCGTGCAATAACCCCTAACGAAATTGCAGTAGTTGATGAACTGATGACACAAGAACGGAGGATAAGCATCGATGAACTGGCAGAGCGTGTGAACATCAGTCACGGTTTTGTTCACCGTCACCGTTCACGCCATCATTCATGAACATCTCGGTTATCGGCTCTTGTGTGCCCAATGGATGCCCAAGATTTTGAAACACCGCCAGAATACGGATAAGTTCGGTACTGCCTTTCGGTACTGCCTTGGTATCACAATAAGGGTGACGATTTCTTGTCTGCAATTGTGATCGGGGACGAACCATGGTGCCACTACTACGAGCCTGAAACGCGACGGCAAATCTTACAATGGAAACATTCGAATTCACCACCACCCAAGAAAGCAAAGGCTATCATTTCCGCCGGAAAGGTGTTGTTCACTTTTATTTTTCGATCGTCAGGGGCCATTGCTGATAGAACTTGCTAAATCTTGAAAGACTATCAATTCTTTCCCATATTGTGAAACGCCGGATCGGCTGCGTATCTCAATCAAGAACAAACTACGTGAAAAATTGACGAATGGGGTCATCTTGTTCCACGACAATGCCCGTCCCAACGTCGTTGATGTGGTTAGTACAAAACTGGCGAAGTTCAAGTGGGAAACGCTGCAATATGCGCCATACAGCTCAGATCTGTCGCCTTGCGACTTCCACATTTTGGGGCAACCGGAGAAACAGCTCAAGGGAGCCAGATTCGTCTCGGACGATGACGTGAAAGTCAGTTGCAGACGTTTTGAAGCAGCAACCCAAGGAGCTTTATGAGTCAATGGGACAAATGCCTAAACGCTCATGGAGGCTACTTTTAAATAAAGTACCCCGTTTGTCATATATTCGCATTGCCTCACTTTCATTTGACTCGCCCTCGTATATTCTGCAGAACTCCTGCTTTTTATACGTGCTCTCTGCTGCGACTATACTTTCGGTGCAATTACTCACGATACAAGAACGGTGACAGCTGCTCCTGCTTAATACAGTGGAACAAATGACAGCGTCATTGAGATCTTTCACTGGCCGTTGCATATGTACAAGAATGTAAACAAGGATCTTGAATGACAAAGTTTCATTAACATATTTGTGCTCAACTTGTTCATTTTATGGTCTTTACATTTTTCATATCAGCGGCATGCACTGCTTTGTTGGTATCTAACTGATGTAGTTCTGAAGCTCGTGTGATATTTCATTCACTTATTAAATAGACAAAAACATGGAAGCATTGACATCAATTATGTTGGGCACAACTTTTGGCACATACGAGTATAATATTTTATGAAAAATACATATTTTACTTGTATTGACAGTGCGTAGCGTTCACGAATTCGTTTGCAGCATCTTTTGCAATGGCAATGCAGTTATTATTCATGTATTTGATCCCTAGGCAAATTGTTTAAGAAGAAGCTTTAGCTTGGCCCCACTCCGACGCGGCCTATTCAGATACAAGTAAAACGCAGAAACGCTTTTCTGAGATGACTCCTGAATCGCTCTTAATGAAATTTGTTGCATTTGAGAGAGTAAGTTAAATTCTAGTGTCTGTTGGAAGCGGAATTTCGATTTAGGGTCGGAACTTTGTTTAAAATATTAAGAAAAATTCGAAACTTCAAAAAAAATATAAGGACGAAGTTCACAACCTAATAGCTCTGCATCAAGAACAGAGATCGCGGTTCTGTAAACGGCATCCATTACACCATTCAAAGTGGACAAATTCGACATGTCCTTTTGTATCTTACGTGAATTGGTTATTTTATGTACAAGGGTTCTGTAAGAGCCGTATTTCCATAATTCTTCATTTTTTGAGGCTCATGTGTAGCATATCAAATTTGTCCGCTGTGGATGTACTATAATGTGCAATTCACAGAATTGTGATATCAATTTTAATTGCTGATTTCCAGAGTTGTAACCTTCATTGTGTCATTTTCTGAAAATTTTCGATTTTTGCCACTTTCTAATAAAATATCGACGACCTAAATCGATAATTTAAAACAAGCAGTCACTAGAATATGAGTTTTTCTTTTAAATGCTACAAACCTGATCAAATTTGGCGCAGTGGTTGCCGAGAAAAACAAATTCTCTTTCTACATGTATTTAGATAGGAGCATCCGACCTAATATTTCCTCTTAGGAGGAGGCCGAGCTTAATATGAGCCCCCCCCCCCCGAACGAAATTTCTGGCTACGCCACTGGCCAGTACCGGTGCCACACAAGACCCGATGCAAATGCCCTGACGTTGAACATGAAAATGGTTGTCAAAAGTTACAAAAGTGGACTCAAGATAAAATTCTAGTAGCTTCATGAAATTGTCCACGGTTAGGCCGCTAGTATTCTGAAAATCTACTACACCATTTTCGTCGATGCAAGACCTAACTGCACAACCTAAGCGTAACCTAAAGATGAGGAACCCTGTAGGAAAGAAACCACATCACCTGAATTCTTCACAACAAAAGGGTCTTGTATAACTAAATTCCTTAAACACTTTTGGAGAAAAGAGCTAATCTCTCGTTGCCACGTATCCCTTTCACTCACAATACACCGGAACGGCTTGTCATCTTTGTGCGTCTTCACGGTAAAAAACAGTTCTAGGCTATTGCGCTTACAGTTGTTAACAGCTCTTGAAAGTCTATCTAAAGCCAAGTCCTTGCACAGTTCTATGGCTTGAGCCTTTACCTTGGAAGTCTTCACGTTTTTTGGTGACAAAGTTCCTTCCGACGGCCTCAACGGCTTTGTCGTGAAACATCCCCTTTGGTAGCACGGCAAATCCTCCCTCCTTATCCGCCTGAAGAAGCACCAGCTGATGTTCTTTGAAGAAAGATACGACTTCTTCGGTGTCCCTTTCCACAGTTGACTGTCTTAGGCACGCAGACACTTGAGGCTTGGTGGCCGTACGCAGCAGGCACTCGACCCCATCAAGAAGACACCTTTCACGGTCCTCTTCACCAGTTTTGCGCGCCACTTGTCGATTCAACGACAGCAACTCGTGCGCTGGCACATTAGGCTCCATGCTGAACTTAGGTCCTTTCTTTAGCACATCAGCTATCTTGGATGGTAGTACCGTGTCTGCCAGCAGAGAAATCGCACAGCCAAGACTTTTTTCTCTAGGCCTGCCTTTTGAAAGCCGCAGCAAAAGGCACCCCCACCAAAATTCGACCGCTTGGGAAGTCTGTCGCCGATAGGACTGTAACCTGGCTTCACCTATCCACTCGGAGTCTGTGCTAAAGTACCAGATCACACGTGTTGGATGTACTCACCACGAGCCCGGAAAGACCTGTTGCCTTTTGAGTCCGCTCATTCTAAGACGGTAAAACGCGCCATTGTTATGCCGTGCCTGAAGGAAGCCCTGCAGAAATCATGTGTTCACCTGGTAAAGGACAGCCTCAACAATCAGATTGGCAGGTTACAGAAGGCTGGTTTTCCCGTTTCCGTCGTGGCTGCTGTGGCAGAGAAGCTTCTGCAAAGCTTGAAACCTAGAACACCTCAAGAAGGTGGCGGTCAACCGAAAACCAGACCGGCGGTTCTCCCCTATATTCATAGGGTCTCCCACAACCTAAAGAATGTAGCCAATCGCTACGGTGTGCCGGTGGTATTTTCTGCCCCGCGCAAGTTGGCCTCTTTGTGCCCCCGGATTGTCTCCGGCGAGGAATACGTGCGAGACTGCACGAAACGTCACGCCACCAAGTTTGTCAGGTGTTCGGTCGGGGCTGTGTATGAAATTCCCCTGACATGTGGAAAAGTTTACATTGGCCAGACGGGCCGTTGTATAAATGAACGACTAAGGGAACATAAGCTTTCTATGGTTAACGAAAAAGGGTCAAATTTGGCCTTACATTGCGGCGCATGCCCTTTGGCTACGCCTGATAAAGCATACCAGCCTTTGCTGGCTAGAACCAAAATCTTAAGGCGCAGTCGTAAACAGGTAGCACGTGAACTCGCAGAGGCTTTTTTTACATTGATAAGTCAGGTGATGAATGCGTAAGCGATTCTAGTATCAATTTGTATAAGAAAGAGAAAACGTTCTTGGCATGTGCGCTTAGGCAATGATTAAATATGAATCTAGGTATATATATATATATATATATATTTGTGTTCTTTCTGAATAAAATCAGTCGCGAGTTTGCGCCCGTCCATGTCATTACTCGTCCGTGTCTTTTTTAGCGCAGTTCCCTATGTACGACCGACTCGCCCAACAACGTGCTCTCCTGAACAACGAAGACATGATACGCTCAAATAGAGGAATTGGCAGTTCCATGGGCCTGCAAACATCCCCCTTCTACCAGCTAGGTTTGTATTTCCATGTACAGAGACAGAGAGAACAACTTTATTGTTTGCCCAGGATGGGGTCAAGGAAAGGGGAAGAGGTGGGAGATCCTCTTCTGTCTTGTTCCCCCTTTAGGCGGCAGCCAGGAGCCCTTGGACCCAGGCAGTGTCTTCAGCCATCCGGATGAGTCGGACTTGCACTCTTGGATCAAAGCTGAGCAGCGCGATCTTCCACTGCTCCACAGACCCGATTTCTAAAGAACAGTGATCTTTCTGTTGGACGTGACTATGTTTGAGGGGGCATGATCAAACCATGTGCTGAAGATCTGTCCTGCCTTTGCAGATTTTGCATTCGGCTATACAGTCCTGGGTAACAGCGGCTGTACGCTACAGGGTTAGAGAAGGTGTTGGTCTGGAGCAAAGGCCATGCCATTGATTGGCACCTAAAGTTCTCTGTGCTGCAGGACACTTGGCCCTCACGTGTTTATAATGATCAAGGATGCCCTGATAGGTCACCAGCCTGTCCCGTCCTGACCGGCGAAGCGAGTGAGCATCAGCAGTTGAAAAGTTGGCGTCGACTCGGTTAGACCTCGAGCCACAGCGTGCGCATTCTCGTTCCCCGGGAGGCCGGAGTGGGCCCGCGCCCAGCGCTGCAACAGAAACTGTAGTCGGGCCAGCTCGCGCACCACATTCATATGTGGCGAGCACAGCTAGTAGTCTTAATCGATGCACCAGCAAGCATCTACAGCCGTTGCAACGAGTGGGCATGCCGTAAGAGCTACAAGTCTGCTTGACCTATGACAGAGGCCACTTCAAAGAAAGGGAGGTGTCCGCACTACTGCAACGAGACGGCGCTATGTGCACCATTACGCAAGATGCGGAATTCTGCCTTGGGCAAGACTGTGCGAGCTGAGCTGGGACGTAGCTGTGCGTGTGTTGCATACGTAACCTATTAAGGGGGGACACTGGTCTTAAAAACAATTGCGAAAAAAGATTTTGGAAGTGTTATTTTCGAAATCTACAACTGTTTTTCTACCTATCTGCCAAGTTTCTCATTTCTAGAATCAGTATTTTAGGCGAAATAATAATTTGCGCAATGAGTTCCGGCTGAATTCCAGCCAAAATTAACCCCAAAACGGCCCTTTCTACCCATCGCGCAGCTGCCGTTTCACGCTGCCTATCGCCGCCATCTCGGTCTTGTTTGAAAGAGCGGCCTTCTTGCTTAAGTTTCCTGCCACCGCCGCTCAGTTTTGCCCATTGGGTGGTGCAAAATAAATCAATAAAGAAAACCACATTATTTCTGTCCTATTGGCAGAACGAGCCCACGTGAGGAGACCGCGCCACCTGATTGCCCGAGATGTCTGGTGTCTGCTAAACGAGCTGGCCCCCGAGCGCACCGCCGTCGCGCTGCAAACAGCAGATGACCTTGACAATGAGCGATTAAAGGCTTCCACCTTAAAAATGGCCATCACTATACGAGTCTTATCTGATGGCAACAGCCGCACTTGCTTTGCAAGAGGCTGATTGTCACGATCCGCATGGGTTCGTGAACGAGGCAGGGCTCTAGGCACCCTCTGTTAGACGCTCCACAGCATGGTGGCGACGAACGATGACTGACCCCGAGCAGCTGTGCTCGTCAGGGTTTATTGGGTGCGATGACCAATGTTGCCTACCGAGCCTGGCGGGCCAATGAAGATTGTGCCCAAGGAGGTGTCACATGCTTGTTACACCCCATTACCCCCAGTTTGTTTGGTAAATAAAAGAAACTGTTTGTCGACTTGGCTGGGACGGCACCGCCGTCCCAGCCAATCAACGGTGCCTGCTATCCAGGCGAGTAACGGTCCAGCGGCCTCCGCGGTCGAGTGCTCCGTCTGGGCACCGGTGTTGACGGGTCGTGTGTTACAACGCCGGGTGCTGCCTGAGACAGCCTCTCTCCGTCCGGAGGGTTTGCAGTGGTCGGCCTTTTCAGTGGTGACAGGCTCGACACTGGCACAATGGGCGCTGCACCACAGGCAGCGCTTGCTGCCTTCGAGGTGGGCGGTGCTCCACTGGAAGCGACTGGTGTTGCTGCTAGTCCTCCTGCGGGCTGGAACTCTGAAGTGGCAGTCGAGGGTGCTGGCCAGGTCCCGAGGCGAGGCCTGACATGGTCGGCGTGTCTGTGCCATGTGGCCCCGTCTGGCATGCGGACAAGCAGCGATGAGGTGCTGGCAGGAGACACCACCTGTCTGGTGAGCCAAGACGGAAGTTCCTGGCGAAAACTGGAGCTCCCAACTCCGGCAAAGGCCCAGGACAGCACCCTCGGTCAGCAGCCAGCTTCTGCTTCAGTTACTTCAAGAGCACTGTGGATTGGAGGTCCGGATGCAAGATGTCCAAAGGTGTCTTGACCATCTGACCATACAGGAGCTCACAGGTGGCACGGCCAGCGACATCGTGGGGCGTGGTCCTGTCCTGGAACAGTATCTGGGCAATCTGTGTCCGGAAATCTCCAGTCTGGGTCTTCTTGAGCTTGTACGTGATTTCCACCACCCGCTAGGCTGCACCGTTTGAAGCAGGGTGGTACAGCGGAACCATCATCCGGCGGATTCCGTTCTTCGTCAGCCAGGCCAGGTACTCTGTGCTGAAGAAAGCAGGACCATTGTCATACACGATGACGTCCGGCAACCCCTGGGCAGTGAAGACATGTCGTAGCGCTACAATGGTCGCGCCTGCTGATGGAGTGGTGACAGGTAGAACCTCCACCCACTTCGAAAAGGCGTCCACCACTACCAGGAAGTAATGGCCCTTGAATGACCCCCCCCCAAATCCACATGCAGGCGGGACCAGGGTCCCTGTGGGAACGGCCAGGGGATGATTTCCAAATGACGTGAGGCCCGCTGATGCTCCTGGCAGATTTGGCAGCTCTGCACCATGTGAGCCATGTGTGGTCCAGGTCAGGCCACCAAACATGGGACCAGACGACCATCTTGGTCTTTTCCACACCAGGATGACCCGCGTGCAACAACTGCAGGTCCCTGGACCGGAGACTTTGCGGGATCACCACCCTGGAACCCCACAGTAGGCAGCCCTGCTGCAAGCTCAGCTCAGCGGCCTTGTGGGTATAGGCCTGTTGAACCAATTACTCCCCACGGGACACCGCCTTGACCACCTGAGACAGGACTGGGTCCCGGCTAGTCGCTTGCGATACCGCAGATCTGGAGAGCACCTCCGGGTACACGTGCTCCAGCATGAACACTTCAGCAGGGTCTGGAACAGCATCAGGCACCTCTGGCAGGGGCAGGCCACTCAGGGCATCAACAGGTCCCACGTCCTTTACCGGACGGTAAACCAGCTGGTAACTAAGCTGCCAGCCTCAAGGCCCAGCGTACCATTCGAGGTAATGCCTGCACGAGAACTGCCTTGTCAGGCCCCAGCAGTCCCAACAGCGGCTTGTGGTCCGTGACCGCCATGAGCTTTCGGCCCCAGATACTGGTGAAAGCGCTCGACACCGAACATGAGGGCCAGGCCTTCCTTGTCCAGCTGGTTGTAGTGTTGCTCTGCAGCATGAAGCCGATGAGAAGCAAACGACACAGGGCATTCCTGGCCATCCTTGTCCCGGTGCGCCAGGACGGCTCCCAGACCATACGGTGACGCATCTACGGTCAGGACGACAGGCTTGGCAGGATCGAAGTATACTAGCACTGGAGCCTTGGCGATTAGCTCCTTGCTGCGCTGGAAGGCCTGGTCCTGCGCCTTCTTCCAGACCCATTGCTGGCCATCTCGAAGCAGAACATGGAGCCGCTGCAGATGCTCAGACAGGTTCGGCAGGAAACTCCTGTAGAAATTGATGAGGCCGAGGTAGCTCTGAAGCTCCTTGTTCTGGGGCTTAGCCACCTTGAGCACAGCATCAACTTTGCGGGGAGCCCGGGCTAGGCCAGCCTGGGAAATGACGTCCCAAGTACTCAACACTGGGGGCCAGGAAAACGCACTTTCCCAGCTTGAGCTTGAGACCAGTGTCCTGCAGCCGTGCCAGGACGTTGTGCAGGTTCTGCAGGTGGTCCCCGTCGTCGCTGCCAGTAACCCGGATGTCATCCAAGTACACCGCCATGTGCCTCATGCCCCTGAAGAGGTTGTCCATTTCCTTCTGAAATATGGCTGGGGCTGAGGCCACGCCAAACAGTAAACGCATGTACTGGAAGAGCCCCTAAGCTGTAAATATTGTGACATACTTCTGGGAGGCATCCTGGAGCACCAGCTGCTGGTAAGCATCTCCGAGGTTGAGCTTGGTAAACCTCTGTCCACCCAACAATGCTGACCAGAGATCTTAAATCCGGGGCAATGGGTACTTCTTGACGGTAGTGACGGGGCTGATGGTAACCTTGAAATCCTCGCAGATTCTGACACTGCCATCTCGCTTGAAAACTGGTACGATGGGAGCAGCCCATTCACATGTCTTGACGAGCACCAGGATGCCCTCTCGCTGTAACCGTTGCAGTTTCTGGATGACCCCGTCCTTCAGGTCATACGGCAGTGGGTGAGGCTTGAAAAAACGTGGCCGGGCTCCCTCAGATACATAGATGCCGGCTGTCGTGCCGGCGAATGTGCCCACCTCTGGCTGGAAGAGGGACTTGAACTCGGTCAGGAGCCTGGGGACGTCTTTCACCACATGCAGGTTGGCTTCCTGGAACTCTGGCAGACGAACGCCCAGAGTACCCAGAGAACGGCAGAGAACACCCAGAGCATGAATCCAGTTTCGGCCCAGCAGCGTCGGCGACGACCCCTTGGTTAAGTAAAAGGGAAGGGTTGCCTCCCTGTCGCCAAAGCGAATGCTGATCTGGGTCTGACCCTGCACCTGGGAGAGCTGCCCGGAGTATCTGCACAGCATCATACCCGAAGCCTCGATAGACACGCCGGGAAAAGTACACTTGAACAGTTTTCCGGCCATGACCGACACGCTGGCCCGCGTCCAGCTCCATGGAAATGGGGTGCCCACAGATTTCAACGGTCAGCATGTACGGCGGCACAGACGGTACAAAGCCTGTGTGCCACATGCCGAAAATTGGCAGGTCCTCGGCCACGACGTGGTGCCTGGCCGCGGAAGAACTTGAGCCTGCTGCCACACACTTCCACTGCATACCCTTGCGACGGCTACCCCGACTGCGGGCTTGGGTGGTGCCTGGGCTTGAACCAGGCTGCTAATGCTGCTGTTTGCTGTTCGTCCTCCCCCTTCAGCATACCCGTGCCAGGTGCCGTTTTCCTGTACATGAAGCATTGTGCGTGAGAGAACTGGTACTCTGAGGGGGAGTGGGCACCACCACAGCGACCGCAGGTAGTGCCCTTTGTTGCCAACTTGTTGACCACCGCTTCCGCCGACGGTGAGCCAGTCGCACGGGCAATCTCGCCGGCATCCTTGGCGGCAGCTTCCATTGCCAGGACTGCCTTCACGACGTCGTCCAGCGAGGGGTCGTGAAGCTCCAGGAGTCTCGTCTGCATGGCGAGGTTGTTGATGCCGCAGATGAAACGGTCCCGGAGCAGCAAGTCTAGCTGGTACCCTAAAACACAGGTACTCGGTAACCCTACTAGCGCAGCAACGAACTGCCTCAGGGTCTCTCCTTCCCAGTGGCTCCGGTTGTTGAAGCGGAAATGTACGACTAGTGTGGACGGTGCTGGGTTGAAATGCGAGTACAGTATGGCAAGCAGCTCACCCAGCGTCTTAACATGCGGCATGGCTGGCTTGAGGTCGAGCAGGAGACTAAAGACGTGGGTCCCACAGCTGGCCAGGAATGTCCCGCTGTTTGGCCTCGGGTGTGTCGTTTGCCCGGAAGAACACAACTTGCTCCTCGTAAATAGGCCAGGTGGACCTATCTTCCTCGAACAGCTTGAGCCTTCCGTACAGCGGCATGGCGTCAGCAACGAGGAGTGGTTAAGTTAAGTTTTTGTTGTGGGTTCTTTTCTCCCTTGTAATCGACCAAAGTCTCTTCAAGGTGATTATCGGCGTTGATGAAGCAGGAGGCAGGTTGGAGGTAACAAAACTTGAAGATATATTGCAACGGAAATATTTACACAGTCAAATAGAGAGTTAGCAAAAGAACAGTGATACAAAACACACAAGTAAACAGCGCCTTACTCTTCTACTTTTTCTTAAGTTAGAGCCTAGGACAACTGTCACTACATACGACCAACCGAGTCTCACTGTTCTACCACTAAGTGGTTACGGCCCAGACTAGCGTTGCATCGTACGGAGTCTTACTGTTCTATCAGGTTTAGTGATTACAGCCTAGACTGAGGAACAAGCACCTCGTCTCGATTGTTATAGTCGGAAGAGACAAAGAAAAAGGGCGGTAGGGTCTTTAGCCCATCCCACGGAAGCAGTTGCCAATGAGAGTTGACAGTTTCTTAACCCACAACCCAAAGGGATGGGCTCACTCTCAAAAGTAAATGTATTGGAAAACCACCCTGTTTTCCCTCTTCCCACAGCTTCGTTTCCCTCTCCACGTGGTCAGTGACGGCCTCGGCACACACGTCAAGCACGCACGATTTATTGAGGCCATCTCGCACCTCAGCGGCGTTTCTAGCCAGCAAGGGGGCTCGGACGCTGGTGTCCCAACACCGCGTACTGCAGTCCCCCCTCAAGGTCTTTCCTCGAAGAAAAATAATGACCGCTGGCGGCTTCCGGACTCGGTGTTCTTAAACGAAGTTCTCCGAACGCGGCCTCCGCATGCGCACCGCGCCCCTCTCTACGGCGCGCACTGCAAGTTGTAACGCGACACCAAGCGGGCTCTCCTCAGCGCTCAAAACAAGATGCACGTGGCTGCCGCCCGAATGCGTAGGGGCGTGAACCCCCCCGCTCCGTACGCGCAGCGCGTGGTCAACATTGCTAGCAGCTGCGTCTCTAACCAGCAGGGCACTCAGGAGCCGGCGCCACAATGTCGCGTATACCACGTCCCACTCGAGGTTTGTCCGCGTGGCCCTATTATGACCATCGGCGGAATGTCAACAAAGCGCGCGTAAGAGCATGTTCTCCGAATCCGTTTTCCGCCTTCGCACCGCGCCCCCCCCCCCAGCGTGCGCCTCGGCTCGTCACCCGACACCACGCGGGCCGTCCGACCCCTCACGAACAGAGACGGGCGCCTCCCCATTCACAAAACACAGGGGCAACTCGCGGCACTGCAAAAGTATATACAAAACAATCATGCAGCCCTGCACCCTCCATTCTGCATGCTCGAGAGATGAGCGGCCTAACACGTTCCCCCTAAAGAGTATACTGGGCTGATTTTCGCTCAGTGATACGATAAATCACTGCCGCGATTACGTAATGAACTTTCTAACCACACCCTGGCCTAATTACATCACAACAACAAACACTTTCAAATAACAAAGCAAGAAGAGAGTAAAAAGAAATACACAATACATGTCACCAAACAATTAAGCACACGATTGCAGTTCCAAGCTGTAAGAGCACTCTAGTGTCTCTGTGTCTTGAATCGGCACTCACAAAGTCCGCGATATACAGCGCCAGGTGAGCAGGAACATTCACGCCCATCCAGTTGGCATGGCACTATAGTATTACGCTGGCTTCCATGAGCTGTTGTGAAGCCTGGACAAAGCATCCGCGTTACCATTGCTGACACCCTTCCGATGTCGTACTGACACGTGATATCGCTGTAAAGCCAGCGCCCATCTTGTCAATTTTGCCCCGTGTGGAGTCGAAGTTGTAAGGTACGACAATGGATTGTGGTCGGAAACAACGTTTATCATGGCACCAAAAAGCCAGTAGTCAAACTTCTTTAAGGCCCATATAATAGCAAACGCTTCCCTCTCAATTGTCGACCATCGCGTCTGAGTCGGCGTGAAGCGGTGGCTGGCAAAGGCAATAGGCCTCTCCTTTCCCTCGGCTGTCATTTGCGCCAAACAAGCGCCCGCCGCCGTAGCTGATGCGTCTGTGAAAAGCCAGTAGGGCTCAGATGGGTCCGGAGTGCTGAGCGCCAC
This sequence comes from Dermacentor andersoni, assembly GCF_023375885.2. Classification (NCBI taxonomy): domain Eukaryota; kingdom Metazoa; phylum Arthropoda; class Arachnida; order Ixodida; family Ixodidae; genus Dermacentor; species Dermacentor andersoni. Next base: position 14,473,909 of record NC_092820.1, read on the forward strand.
GGCCTCGCACAGGGACTGTTTCAGTGTCTCAAATGCCGTCTGAGCTTCCTCCGGCCAGGGTATGCTATTGGGTACCGCTTTCTTCGTTAACCGCGCGAGCGGGCTCGCCACCTCTGCACGTTCTCTGACGCACTCGCGATAGTAGCCGCACAGTCCTTGCAGGCTGCGTAGCTCCTTTTTAGTGCGTGGTGGCGCCACATTATTAATTGCAGCTATTTTCTCTTGGTGTTCTAGGGTTGAGAATCTTGGTGCGCAACCTAATTTCTCGAGCATCGACCGTGTGAGCGGTGATCTGAAATTAGTGCCCTGGTCGGAACAGATCACTTCCGGAACGCCAGTGCGACTGAAAATTTCAATCAACGCGTCGCAAGTCGCCTTAGCTGTCAAAGAGCGCAGTGGGACAACCTCTAGCCACCCTGTGCAAACGTTCACCAAGCATAGCGCGTACCTATGACTTTTAGCTGACGGTATGTCTAAGGGTCCAATGATGTCTGCATTGACAATTTGAAAAGGGTGAGTTGGCCTAGTGGGAGGAGTCATGGGTACTCTGTCCGTGCGACGCCTGTCAGAGCGAATTTGACAATCATGGCATGAACGACAATGCTCTAATACCTCCTTCTCCATTCCAGGCCAAAAAAGATTATACCTAATGCGCGCTTTAGTTTTCTTTGGGCCTAGGTGCCCTCCGCATAGTGACTCGTGAGCTAAACGCATCACCTCGCTGCGCTTGTCTTTGGGAACAACTAGTTGTCTCACTCGGGTGCCTACTATTGAGTCCCAGTGGTATAAGAGTCCATCAGAGACGAACATGCCGGATTTCCCACTCCGAGCATCTTCCCAACCTTTCTTTAAGGTAGCGTCAGCTAGCTGCACTCTGCGGAAATCTCCCCTCTGGATTAATGACTCATCGCTCTCTTCATCAATTTGCTCAACTTCCCCAGAAACACCTTCCTCCTCCAAAGTAACGTTGCAGGCCACTACCTCGGCTTTCTCATTTGATCGCTCTATCCTCTGAGTAGGCTCGGCCGGTGCTACAATGGATTCCAGAGAGCTGCTGGCCCTTAACAAATGTTCCCAATCTTCCTTGGTCAACAAACAATCTGTGCCCTCGACGAGCTCATTAGTCAACGCGCAGAGTAGGTCAATGTTCTGAGGCTCCGCCGCCATTTGCGGGCTATTTAACTTTACCGGCAACGTTGCTAGCTTTGCCTCGATAGTTTTACCAAATGCAGAGACCAGTCTTATTGTGCCTGATGGCTCCACGATACTTTTCGGAAGCAGACTCTCGCGTATGACAGTTATTTCACTTCCCGTATCTAGAATCGCATCTGTGGATACGTTTCCGCATGAGATAGGGATAAACTGCAGGTTAGTCATGCCTTCGCCTTTGTGTTTCAAGGCCTCTACCTTTGCAGTCAGGACTCCATCAGGTATCTCACTTCCTGTCTCGTGGGCTATCGCCACCCTTTGTGCCCTCTGCCTTGGCTCAGTAGCCTTCTTTGGCTGATTTTCCTTGTCACTAGACTTCGGGCAATCCTTAGCGAAATGACCTGAGCTGTGACATACGTGGCACTTGAGGGCGCTTTTCGCTACTCGCGTCGGCTTTTGCCCCATCTCTGCCGCTGATGGCTTTGAGGCGTATCCTTTGCCTTTCGCTTGTTCCAAAGTTTGTAGTACTTTGGCAATCTCAGGTGGCTTAAGCCATCCCTCGCCTTCTCGTAGCCTCACGTATTCAAGACCCTCTATACTAAGGCCTGCTTTTATACGATCCGCAACCATGAGTTCTGCCATAACTTCTACAGTGTCGGCTCCTCTTACTTGAAGGTAGTAGGAGAAATACGTTTTCACTCGCGACGCGAACTGTGACCACGTCTCCTCCTTCCGCTTCACTGCTCTCTCAAACCTCTGCAGATACTCCGCGGGAGAAAGCTTCAGTTCCATCAGCACTGCCTGTTTAACTGACTCGTAATCTGTACTCTCTTCCTGGTTGAGGTTACGCAGTAGGTAGCGAACGCGCTCAGTTAGAGCTGGCATGACTAAATGCACGCGACTCTCATACGGTACCCCGTAAGTAGCAAAAAGTCTTTCTACCTCCTCAAACCATAAGGGTACATCCGCGTCACACGGCAGGCGGAACCCTTTCAGCACTTTTGCGCATTGCTCGACGGCGTCGAAGCCCATTCGCATCCGATCACCCCGCTCCGACCCAGTGCTGGACAACGTGCCATTGAGACGTTCGGCATTCGTCCTTGCCTGCAACAGCCTCTCGTACTCAATTTGAAGTTGTACACAAGTAGCCTGAGCATTGAGCCTTTGAATTTCAAGTTCAAGCGTTCTTGTATCATTCGGAATTTGCAAAGGCTGAGATGCCTGCTGCGACAATTCCTGGCTCTGACTGGGTACTCTCATTTCATTTGACTTATCGGAATTTGGCATATCGTCATTTGATAACTCCTGATTCCGATCCATTTCCGCCACAATCGCACCCTCAACTCCGTTAGACTCCATTGTCTCTGCGCCCCTGCGTGTCCTCACCATCTGCTCTACACATCAACTGCCATGCCAACCTAAGAAAGACGCAAGAAATCCTGCTCACCCGTTGCTGAATGCACTGTCGTTTCCGGATCTCCTCCACGGTGCCGGGCTTGGCTGCTGTGGGATCTTCTCGAAGGTGCCGGAGGTGGTCGTTGGATGACTTGATCTTCTCACCACTGGTCCAGCATTCGATGTTGTAGAGCTCGCCGATCCTGTCGACTGCGCCAGTTAAGTTTTTGTTGTGGGTTCTTTTCTCCCTTGTAATCGACCAAAGTCTCTTCAAGGTGATTATCGGCGTTGATGAAGCAGGAGGCAGGTTGGAGGTAACAAAACTTGAAGATATATTGCAACGGAAATATTTACACAGTCAAATAGAGAGTTAGCAAAAGAACAGTGATACAAAACACACAAGTAAACAGCGCCTTACTCTTCTACTTTTTCTTAAGTTAGAGCCTAGGACAACTGTCACTACATACGACCAACCGAGTCTCACTGTTCTACCACTAAGTGGTTACGGCCCAGACTAGCGTTGCATCGTACGGAGTCTTACTGTTCTATCAGGTTTAGTGATTACAGCCTAGACTGAGGAACAAGCACCTCGTCTCGATTGTTATAGTCGGAAGAGACAAAGAAAAAGGGCGGTAGGGTCTTTAGCCCATCCCACGGAAGCAGTTGCCAATGAGAGTTGACAGTTTCTTAACCCACAACCCAAAGGGATGGGCTCACTCTCAAAAGTAAATGTATTGGAAAACCACCCTGTTTTCCCTCTTCCCACAGCTTCGTTTCCCTCTCCACGTGGTCAGTGACGGCCTCGGCACACACGTCAAGCACGCACGATTTATTGAGGCCATCTCGCACCTCAGCGGCGTTTCTAGCCAGCAAGGGGGCTCGGACGCTGGTGTCCCAACACCGCGTACTGCAGTCCCCCCTCAAGGTCTTTCCTCGAAGAAAAATAATGACCGCTGGCGGCTTCCGGACTCGGTGTTCTTAAACGAAGTTCTCCGAACGCGGCCTCCGCATGCGCACCGCGCCCCTCTCTACGGCGCGCACTGCAAGTTGTAACGCGACACCAAGCGGGCTCTCCTCAGCGCTCAAAACAAGATGCACGTGGCTGCCGCCCGAATGCGTAGGGGCGTGAACCCCCCCGCTCCGTACGCGCAGCGCGTGGTCAACATTGCTAGCAGCTGCGTCTCTAACCAGCAGGGCACTCAGGAGCCGGCGCCACAATGTCGCGTATACCACGTCCCACTCGAGGTTTGTCCGCGTGGCCCTATTATGACCATCGGCGGAATGTCAACAAAGCGCGCGTAAGAGCATGTTCTCCGAATCCGTTTTCCGCCTTCGCACCGCGCCCCCCCCCAGCGTGCGCCTCGGCTCGTCACCCGACACCACGCGGGCCGTCCGACCCCTCACGAACAGAGACGGGCGCCTCCCCATTCACAAAACACAGGGGCAACTCGCGGCACTGCAAAAGTATATACAAAACAATCATGCAGCCCTGCACCCTCCATTCTGCATGCTCAAGAGATGAGCGGCCTAACAGGTTACTTGTCGCCAGGGTCACGATCTGACCGGTTTCGTGAACGAGGGAGGGCTCGAGGCACCCTCCATTAAACAAACGCTCCGCAGCGTGGTGGTGATGAACGATGACTCACCCCGAACCAGCTGTGCTCGTCTGCGTTTATTGGCTGCGATGACCAATGTTACCTACAGAGCCTGGCGGGCTAATGAAGATTATGCCCGAGGGGGCGTCACATGCTTGTTGCATAGTCTACGGTTACATAAAAATTAAAAATATGGTTGTGTTAACCACGTGCAAAAGCTTATGGGCACAACCCTGCGCAACTTGATCATGAAACGCAAGGCGACAGAGAACCTTGGCGGCAGAGGAAGGCTAACGGGTGACCTCACAACAAAGTTGAGCTGTTACTATGGTTGGGCGCTGAAGTCGCACAAAGATGTGGAGGCAACTCGCAAGTCTGTGATGGTGACATATTACCACATTACTCATAATGATAAAGTTGCTAATCACTGTCTGTGCCCAACAGGCCCAGATTCTTGGTGCCGGCAGAATGCAGCAGCAGCCCGAGGCTAGCCTACTCCCAAACACTGGTATAACTTGCCACCTCATGTGTGCAAAGCATTGCTTACAATTCATGAACACCTCTCAGAAAGGAAGCTCCTTGAGCGGTGCCAGAGAGGTAAAACTCCGAACAATAATGAGAGTTTACATTCCATAATCTGGTCATTTGCACCAAGGCAACGCCATGCATCACTATTCACTGTAGAAGCTGCTGTGGCAGAGGCAGTGATGCGATTCAACGCAGGCAACAGGAGGACATCGGCAACAATCCTGAATGAGCTCAGCCTGAATCCTAGCCTAATGAACAACGAACGGATGGCTGAGGAGAAACGCAGAGAAAAAGAATGCTCGGAGTCATTCCTTGGCCGACAGTGTTCAAGGGGCACTGAAGAGACGACATTTAAACAGCAGCAGGAAATTGGACTACATTCCTGGTGGTTATTAGGAATTTACATGTGAATATGTGCAAAACATCTGTTAATATTCATTAAATTTTGTGTCATTTGTTTTTTGCATTTTTCTCGAAACAAGTTTTTGGCTCCATGCAATATTGTGGCCTCATTATCTCAACACCTAGAACACTTAACAAATTTTTTTCAGAATGAAGTCTAATGTGTACTCTATGAAAGATAGCAAGCGGATTTCTTACCTTTCATTTCAGAAATTATGTTGCTACACTTTGTGCCACATGATTGCCACATTGTGTGGGCTTACATTCAATGGGCGGTAAAGTATCTATTAATCGTCACATCAAAAATGTGTTTGATATACTTCAATCCTTACTCCTTATGCTATCTAACCATGCCTCATGAATAATAGTTTATTGCGCCATTTATTTTTAATTGAGGCCGTAAACAGTGAAATGTGAATTACCTTAACTAATTGGGCTACACCAAAACTAAGTACATATTTGAAATCAGTGCAAAAATATCAAGAAGACTGCAGAGTTTGATTATTATGGATGAGAAATTATATAGCAGGGCACCCCCTTAGTCATTAACACTTGCCTTTCAACAATCACGTCGCATGTTTGTTGCTCAACCAGAACAATCTGCAACGGCCCAACATTACACATTATGGGGTTTTACGTGCCAAATCCACTTTCTGATTATGAGGCACGCCGTAGTGGAGGACTCCGGAAATTTCGACCACCTGGGTTTCTTTAACGTGCACCTAAATCTAAGTACACGGGCGTTTTCGCATTTCGCCCCCATCGAAATGCGGCCCCCGTGGCCGGGATTCGATCCCGCGACCTTGTGCTCAGCAGCCTAACACCATAGCCACTGAGCAACCACGGCGAGTGCAACGGCCCAACAAAGGCACAAGCTACCTCCGAAATGTTCATTTCACAATGCGAGAAACGTGCCTACTTTTTTTGCAATGCTCGATTCTTGCAATGCTTTTCTGCTTCCAGCATCTAAGTTGAGGCCTTAGCTGTTCACTGGCTCAAAGCACAGCTCAACACGTGCAACTTTGCACGGCAGAAATTGCAGCTCTAATGAATCGAGAGATGTCCAATTTCTGAACATGGGTTCAGGTGGTTTAGCTTAATTGCATGCCTTTACATAGCAGCATAAGAAGCCAACAAACATTGACACCAAGGACAACATGGGGGAAATTACTTGAACTTAAGAAATGAATTAAAGAAATTATAATGGAAATGACAGTAGATGAAAAGAACTTGCCGCAGGTGGAGAACGATCCACGTCCTCGCATTACACGTGCGATGCTCTACCAATGGAGCTACTGCGGCGCCTTTTCCCCGTCCACTTTCTTGGGTATTTGTTTCTTACTAGAACCCTGGGAGTGTTACCCAGCGCAACCATTCAAAAACCTTGGCGGCGGATGTAGAACATCCTTTCTGCTGCAAGCGTCGAGAGTATGATCTTTTCTGGGTGAAGGCAACTGGTCAAACCCAGACATGCTCTCTGAAAGGATCAATGTTGCCGGATTCAAGACCCTCGTGTAAGAAACGACAAGGGGGTTAACCGAGAGACCGAATTTTTATTAATATCACAAGACACCAACAAACATTGACACCAAGGACAAGATAGGGGAAATTACTTGTACTTAATTAATGAATTAAAGAACCACCTTCCACTTCGGAGTATTTCGAGTGGCGATTCCTATATTGCTTTGCCAAGCTCTTTTTAAAGCCATCCAGCACAGCTTTGCTTTGCATTACAGGTTATAAAGTAGACGGCGGTACGGCGAATTCTTTCACGATGTCAATTTTGTGCTGACCGCCTTTTTCCACTTCTTTTATCAGCAGAACTTCTTGCTCCAAAGTCGGACACTCTTGCCCGCAGACTGACGGAGCCATTTATCACTGAAGACCACAAAAGCACACTCAAGGCACGCCTAACAAAGCACTCGGATTAACACACAATCACATGGCCTGCAGCATCGATCCAAACGCACGTGCTGTTGGCGCCAAAGTGACTGAATGCAGCAGGCGACGCAGAAGACAGAAGCTTAAAAATATCAGGGCATCTCGCTTTCCTCGTCAGCGCGTGCTGGTGATGGTTGCAATGGTGGGCTTGGCATCAGCTTCACATGTAGCGGAAGAAAGGCTATCGAAGTTGAGATCAAGAAGCAGGAACTGCGGAAGGGTACCTGTTGGTGGAAGATTCTGCTTGGGAGGGCAGGCTGGAAGAGGACAGCTTTGTCGAAGCAGCGACGTCACAACTAGCAGCGAGGCAGCGTGGAGTTGACATGAAGGCGAGTCAGAGGAGTGAATGGCATCCAAACAGCTTGCAGACTCAAGAGTGAATGAGAGGAAGGGCAGTGGCCTCGTTTATGGGGGGGAGGGGCGGAGGTCAGGGAAGACTATACAAGAGTAACGTGCTAGAAAGCGCTGCAAATGCCATGAAATTTGGCAGCTTCCATTCGCTCCGCAGTAAACAGCAGGGAGCACTCGGCACTCCCTTGGTAGCTGTTACCAGGCGGTCATCAGTTGCCTGTTCTGTGCCTGCATGAGACTAATTCGTCAGCAGTATTAATTTCACACTGCATGCGCTCGCCCACTTCGCTCTAAGTGGGTCAAGCTCTTCGTGCACTTTGAGTAATGCGGCTTAAAATGCATGCCTTTGGAGAAGAAATTTCGAGTAAAGCGATATTTCAAGTAAAGCGATTCCGTTATAAAGACAGATTACTGTATATGCACACATATAGGAGAGTGGCAGTGAGACTACAGAACAAAGAATCCATTGCAATGACAACTGTCGAGACATTTCAAGAGACTGGATGGATGGATGAATATAGCAAGGCAGGGGACGCAGCAACCAGTGCTGCATAGGCCAGCTAACGTAGAAAGCCTCTACTCGAACTTTGTGCAGGGAACGTACCTTCCCTCAAAACAATTGGTTTGAAATATTCAATTTTATCGCTGCTGTCAATAAACCCGATCAAGATTGTGCCGCAACCTCCCTGGATGGGGCTTTACAAAGAGTGTTTAACCAGACTTGTACTCAAGATTCCATAGGCCCGTTCCGTTTCAACTTATTGTAAGGTGTCGCACACAACTACATTACTCAACACAACGGTTGTAGTTATGCTTGCACCCAAACAGAGGGAAACAATCAGCTGCACTATACTTTATTGTCAATGTTCATATTTTTGATGCAGTCAAGTGTAAAAATAAAATGTGCAAGATGTACAATAAATGGCAGAAAGTCCCATGTGGTAGTGCTAGCAGGCAGTGGCATTGTCATTTCACGGGCTTTGCCAATTCCGGCACAGGTGACATCCATGTAAAACTGTAAAAAAAAAATGTGTTCACTGTAGAAGCAAGTCCCCACTAAAATCTTCTGCATTTCCTCAGGGCCGGCCAGCCATCACCCGGAGCTTGGCAGCATGGGACACTATCACTGTGCTCACACGTTCCAGCCGGCTGTGCTTGTACTTCTCATACGGCGCCTGCAAAGAGACAACAATGTATCAGCCAGTGCGGATACATTGATTTATTAATTTATTCAACACTGCCGGCAGCCAAGGCAGTAGTGGTACAGGTACCGTAGAATACCGTGGGAGCGCCCAGTTTCACACAAGTGCCCAATATAACCATTTCCAAAACTTCAGAATTCTGAAAGTTATATGTTAAGCACCCTCTCGCTCCAAAGAGCAAGCATCAGCCGAAATAGTCACTCCATTACAGTCGCTACAAGACCACTAGGGGCGATGACGAGGATATTCGTTTCCTTGCGGTGGGAAAGGAAAGACCGATGGAGGTGAAAATAATGCAGAGTGACAATGAACAGTCCTTGACAGAAAACACAGTGGTTGCAGGGCTTTTGCGAGACCTTTTTGATAAAGCGTGCATGTAGCCGGTGTTCCCAGACTTGTGCAATCCGCTAGCCCCACGAGGCACTCCTACACCGTCGCCAGGAAGATCGAATTCGCCGAGTGGCACCACCTGTTGGGGAGGAATGCGAGCTGCACCTCGGCATTTTAAGAAACAGAAAAAGAACCAAGTGGGACACTAAGTACGACGTGCTTAGGCACCGCAACTATGGCAAGCAGAAGATGAAGCATGATCTTATGGTCGCATGATCCTTTAAGAGGTGTGGAATCAGTGTCTTGTTGGACGACAGTGAGGATGGGCACTTGCGCAACCGACTTGCAGGCACCGGAGAGCCCGTGGTCTCTTAAATTCATGCGAGTGTCAGCGAGAAAAGCATTGACCTGTTCTGCACCTACTCTGAAGAGTGGTTCGCTGGGTTCAGTGACGATGAGTAGGTGCTGGTGTAACCCATCAGTTACCATTTGAAAATAAACGTGCTTTCTTCGATACCGTAACCCTGCCTTGAAGTTTTTCGTTGGCCGCCATCTTGGTATATATTGCTTCAACCAGCCAAGTGCCCATATCTAGACTAGCCGAATTTCTTGTGAAGTGGGGTGGGCACTTCTGCGGTATTTTAAGGCATATGAAAATACATGATGAAATACATACATGTATAACATACACGAACAAAATAAATTGATGTGCTCAGGCATGTTTTTTTGTGGCAACAAAGCTTTCTCGTAATAGACTTGCATTGGCCAGCTATCGTACCCTAGCAAATTTCTTGACCACTATTCAACCTTTTGCAACATTTCACTCTTATACACCTTGCCATGACCTGCCCAACCACACATCTAACCAGCTAGTTGCAGCATACTACCATTTTTCAGTGACACACAACAAAGTTTAAATTGTGCATGGCTGAGTAAATGAATTGACTGCTATACCAATTTTTAAGTAAAATGAATTTTTGTAGACAAGGTTCTGAAGTGCTGCAGAAAATGTTCTCTTTTTTACAGGTTCTAACAATGCCTCATTATTTTGTATTATTGGCAGTGCCTCCAGGACACCAAGACTACAACTTGGACTGGTCCATGGGTTGGGGCTTGTCATGGCCTGCGCGTGCCAGGGGTGTAATACGATTGGCTGCTCGCTATCGCGGGGAGCCAACATGGAATGCCCACTCCCCCTGGCATGATCTGGCCTTGGCGGCACCAGTTCACGAAACACCCTGCTTCCAGCATTGATGAGCCCTTGGGTGCCCCTGGAGAACCTGCGCTGCCTGCTTCACGATAATCTCACATGCTCTTCCGAGGCCTCCGTTTGCCAGTTGTATGTGTCTCCAGGGGTACTACTTGTAAAAAATTCAGTCTATTGCTGCAAAAAACCACACCCTGTAACGAAAAAAGTGCTCCACGACTTCTTTAACGCCCGTCAGAATCTTGCTTTTTTTGTACAAGTGCACTTGCCCTTCTCATGACCAGTAATAAAGGTGACCACATTCTATTTTCATGTGAATATGCGTATCACCTTTGTGAGGTTAATGGTGCATCCACAAAATAAAATTTTCACACCCCTCCCTTAAATGTTGAACACCCACAGATAACACCTTCAGTCTAACACATAATTGCCGTATTTTCCCACATTATGGGAACACATTAGTGCGAAAGCATTATATTCCCCATTACGTGAAAACCCGTCTGTGTGACCAAAAGAGTACCAAAAATAGCCGACAGCGCAGAGTAAAAACTAGTCAAAAAATGTTCAGACTGACATTAAATTTCTCAGAGAGGTTCCTGTAAAGAAAGCAAGTTAATGGCTTTGAAAAGAAAATGGCATAAATTTCGGTGTGGGTGGGAATCAAACCTGGACCTCTGGAGTGAGAGACGAGCATGCTTCCCCGACACCACAGCGGCTCCACGGTTCTGGTTAACTAAACATGTGCCTAGTATGTGCGTCATTCAGGGTGTCTACCAAGCTGACATTTCCAAGTTCCCCGAGTTTTCCAGGTTTTCCCCGAGTACCTTTGCAATACTGCCCGAGTGACTTAGAATATTCTTTTACGTCTAGACGGGCTCCCTACATCACGTCGCCTAATTGTGTCACTCTCTAGTAAGCAAGTTAAATAAAAAACAACATAATGTAGTTTCAATAGTAAGGGGTAGTGTATTTTATTCAAAAAGAAAACAGAGGGGAGGGGTTAGTAAAATGCACAGCGTAAAACCCATTGCAGTAAAACCCATTGCAAACTGAGTCGAACATTCTCAAATACGAATAAATAAGATGCATACAGAATATTTTCGAATATGAGCTGTTTCCATCAACCGATAGCGAGCTAACTGATATGAGGCCCGAACTTTATCACAAGTGAGATTCTCTCGCAACAGCTGGTAAGTCAACCTCAACTGTCCTGACATACTCTCAGCCCGCGCACAACACCTCAGTGTTGCGTTTCACTGTTTTAAAGACTTTTTGCTTGAATGAGGGACACCTGCATTTCGGCGTCTGCCAACACTGCTTTTAGAATGCAAGCTGCTTCAAAAAAGCAGCGGCATCCTTCCTTTCCTATTCATTTCTGAATGCGTAGGTTCGTTGCCTTCTTGTTCTTTGGCTGCGCGCTCACCACACTGACTATTTAAAGCATCCTCTTGGACAGTTTTACAGACAGCGTACCATTTTTCGGACTTCCTAGGGGCCGCAAAAACAAAAAAAATGTGGCACTCCGAACAAAAAAAAATCAATGCCTGTTTTTAACTGCCCGTAAGGGCTAAAATTGCCACAGGCACCTCCGAAAAAGCTCTGAAGGCCTGTCAGTAGACTCATTAGGTATATCGGTGCTCGTACTTTGACATCAGATGGGGGTGCACGCGTGTATAATTAAGGAGTACATACTACGTCCTGTGACAATTGCCGCTTCCCACGCTTGTTATGCTTCGTCGTCTAACGCTGCTGTACAGAGGCAAAGCTAACTTTGAGAGACTGGCATTACGCAACGCGCTGTGCTCTGCGAGCTTTTTTTTTTTTTTCCCCCCGAAGCCAATCGTGAGGATGACAAAGGTGGAGTCGGTGCCCTTGCTGACAGCGGCAAATTCTTTCAATGAAAAACACGGCACCGCACGGCAAGAAGCTTAATAGCGAACGTAGAAGCAGCTAGGCCTAACGTTGCCGTGGTGGTGGCTACGGCTGCCAGCAGATCTGCGTGCGAGAGTGCCGGTTCGAGGTGGCGAGATAATCAAAATGGTGGTGGTGGCTTTGATTAACGCCATTTAAAACCTGCAGTCAGGGCACTACTACACATTGACTATATGGAGTACGTAGTGGTGCCATAATACGGTGCGAATTATCGGGCATGTCCGAAAAATCGGGCATCTTGAAAATTGGTCTTAACTACTCTGGCAATACATTGTGCCGATGACACGGGGGTCAATGACGATTCTTCACGATTCCCCTGTTACTGGAGAAGCATTAACACGACTTTTGTTCCCTTTCAATAAAGTTACAGCTAATTTTCCCTGACAGAAGCACAAATTCCCAGAGTTTTCCCGGTTGATAGACACCCTGCATTAAATTAATTCGTTTCTAATGAAAGATTAATCTCACGCGCGATCTGCAGTGATGCTGCGACGACCAAACATGCAACCCATTCCTCGTGAACAATCTCGTTCAGCGCGAAATGCATAGCACCGGTTTTCTGTAAATGACTTTTTTTCGATAACAAACCTTGCATACTGGGGCATATGCTAGGTGCATACTAGCTGTTTACAACTGGTAACATGTAAATACTACATTATATTCCTGAATAAATCTAATTGTCCGTTTTTCTCAAAAACAAATGTTTTGCTCAGGCTCCTTGTTTGTTGCAACAATAGAACTACAGTGGTATTTTCCACTTTTTTTTTTTTGCTATATGAAGCTAAACCCATTAAGCTTGAAGTGCTGCAAGCAGATTACTACGAGGCTTACAAGTCTATTCTGAATGGAAATATGTAAATAGCACTGCCTTGGCGTTGCACTGAGTAAAGTTTCTGTTTTTTCAAATTTTTTTAAAAACGTGGTTTTAGGTCGCT